>NC_140602.1:42592951-43792951 GCF_057381915.1 Diplotaxodon limnothrissa | reverse complement strand
TTGACTGTAAACATTTTGCCCTTTTTTAGGTTCAAAAACACTCGTTCTTACTAAAGATACCCGTCACATCCATGCAATACAAAATGATATTCAAACTTTTTTTACAAGTACTACAGCTGGACACACATTTAATAACTGACCATCTTTAGGTGATTTGTATCCCATGAACTAGTATTTCTGTTGTGATTTGGGGTTTTAATGCAGTAAGTCTGGAGAGCACAGTGCTGCAGTGGTTAACATGGTTGTAGTTCTCTCTCATGTGTAAGTATGCATTATTACCTGTAAGTTTTAGGTTAATATTTGCTTTTGTTGCTGCCTGCCAAGTGTCTGCATTCACTCTTTGCATTGAACTCGTAAAAAGTTTAGATCTTTTTCTTTATTATCTTTCTGTGCCAAACGCGAGCGATAGATCCTCATCTTTAACGCAAACATTTTCAAAAACAAAACTCATATTGTAGGGATGGTTAGTCCATTTTTTCCTCTTCCTCCCAAATTTTGTGTTTAGTTTGTTACTAACTCCATAATACCAACATCTGCAGCTTTTACTGAAGTTACTTGGGAATAATTTTGCACTTAATTAAAAATTTCAGATGACATGCATAGTTTTGCTCAATTGACTGAGCTGGCACATGCTTCAGGCTATTGTTTTCACTTCTTATGTAAATGCATGAGCACTTTCATACATAGAGATCCATCCATCAATTTCCGTCGGCTTATCCAATTCAGGGTTGCAGGTGGACTAGAACCTATCCCAGCTGTCACAGGATGAGTGGTATATGTAGTAACAGTGCATAAGGAAAACAAATAAAACATTGCCTCCTACTATACTATGAATTTACATAAAAACCATATGATTTCCATAGTAGGGTATTTTCTTCAAGTGTGCTTACCCACATTAACAGAAGAGTAGACTGGGGTGACTTTGTTTACAATCAGCCTTCTCTACAGAGGGCACATACACAGTGCTTATGGTTGTGGTGCTCTCACGGTCCGAATTTGATATATTGCAGTCATTATCTAATAAAATGCAGCCATCAGAGATGATACATAGGAGCTTTTATGTCCCTTTAAAAGTGGTCACCAGAGAGCAGATAATCACTAACAGTACAGCAGCCAGTACAACACTGTCGCTTCCTTCCAGTGAGTTAAATGGAAAACAGAGGTGGGAGGCAATTATCTGTGTGTGCTGTGCTAGCCACATTACGTTCAGACCAACTACTGCCCCACTGAAAAGACTTTGCTTAACATGGTTGCTAACATGTTTTAAAGGTCTATCCAACATTTACGCATTAAAATGAAAGCATATGGACCAGTGTTGTAATATACTGTTGACTTCTGCACTAACCTGACGTTTCCAAAATGGACTCAAATCCAAAAATTCATCACTGCATACTATTACATGGCCTTCACTCCCTCCCATGCATGCCCTCAGCTCAATGTCCTTTTTATTTATTTAAATGTATACCATCAAACATTTCGTAGCGTCTTGAAAATGGCATCTACTAAGCTGAACTGGTGCCTTGCTGAAAGATTGTTTTTTAATTCGAAGAACAGAACAATGTAATTCACACCAGCTAATGCACTGAACAAATGATGGATCTCAGTCTTTGTGAATAGAAGACAAATGCACGACACATTGCTGACTTTTCCTGATTAAATGCATTAACACATGCAAACACAACATTAAGCTTATCTGCTGAGATGAAATTCTCATTCAGACTAAAATAAATATGTGCATGCAACAAAAACCAATGTAATCAGTGTAAACTGTTAATTTTGTCACCGATCACTGTTGTCACATCTCCAGTTCTCATTTCAGCCTCCAATTATAAGCGTACAGAAATGATATAATGTCACAACTTTCAGCATGCTTGCAAAGCTGGTTTTAATTTGACTCTTTCAATCAGGCATGATGGAGAAATTACATTTCTTGGCTGGCTTGGGAATGATGTTCCCTGCAAAAGAGCTAGAGGAAGTAGATAGGAAGTGGGAGGTCTGCTCTGCTTAGACTGCTGAGTTGATGGATGTTTAAATCATAGAACATCAGGTTACAGTCTCGGTATACAACATAGAAAGGAGCCAGTTAAGATGGTCCGAGCATATGTCAAAAATGCCTCCAGGGCATATCCTAGATTAGGTGTTTGGGCCACATACTATGAGAAGCCGCCCCAGGATAGGATAGATTATCTCTCTCAGCTGGCTTGGGAACACCTCAGTGCTCTGCCAGATGAGCCTGAAGAGGTGGCTGGGAGAGAGTGGTCTGGGCTTCTGTGCTTAAGCTGATGCCTCTGTGATAAGTAGAAGAAAAAAATAGATATTGTTGGCTGAGAAAGAACAGTATCATTCTTCTGAGGGGGTTTGAGAAACAGATGGCTTCCTGGGTGGAAAGGGTCAGCCAAGCACTTTCTTGTTGATTTCTTGGTTCTGCCCACAAGCATATTTTCAGTTAAGAGCAGCGACTGGATGGTTACCCTCTCTTTCTTGTGAACAACAATACATGCTGTAGTTTGTCCATAGCAAATGCATACTATAAGAAATCACGAATTAAACTAACTACATGGTGGCATGTCCACAAATCCTAGCATACAGGAATCAATGGAAGTATGCCACATTCACAGCTGTTCTGGTGATTTACAGAGAACAATGAGGTGAGAGGCCTTCTCAGAACTGAATTCTCAACTCAAGTGTTTCGAGTTAAGAGTTTTTCTTCTAAAGCACATCATAGCCAAACAGGCCTCACATCTGTGATCCCCACTGGGATGGGTCACCTGCAAAATTTGCCAGACATAAAGTACAATCGGTAGAATATAAGGGGCAAGCAAGGATAGACGGCCCCGTGGTGCAGCAGAGCTGGCTACTCTTAATGTGGCAGATGAACAGGAAGCTGTAAAGACCTCCAGATTTCCTCCAGCAGAGATGTCTTTACAGAGCTATCTTGCCTTCTTTTTCTTTCCACCTTATATTCCTCCACACCAAATGCTGGGTTTAGAAAGGTACTATCCTTGGGACATCACAGAAAATCAAGAACATTGCAAGATGGCATATTCAAAAGCTCATACTGAAGGAGTTAAAAAAAAAAAAAAAAAAAAAAAGAGCACAGAGTTAAAACAAATATAGGAAGAAACGAAAAACAAACGAGGGCACCAGAAACACTGTGGTAGCCAGCACTGGCAGCAGCCTTGCAGCGAGTAGGTGTGTGATGTTTAGCTACTGTCTCAGCAAGAAAATATTTATTCAAAGTGCAATAGGGAAGAACTGTGATGATGTGATATGCTGCCTTCATGTACACATTGTCACAATATGTAATACAACATTACCGTTTTCACCCATGTTGCTTTAGGACTGCAGTTCATTGAGTTATTTGTGCTTTGTTGTACTTTTTAAAAGTCTTGCACTTCCTTATACACACACACACAAAGCTTTAAATCCTCAAATTTAAGAAAATAAAACCATAAAATATTTGGCATTTTTCTTAAAATAAAAACACTGTTTCGGCACTACACTCACTGCAACTGACCGAAGTGGGAAAGACAAATGCACTAAAATTCATCTGTTGGATTTGAAGCAACTATGTAGCAAGCAGATGGCACACACCCCAGCTTGCTGAAGCACTCAATCACTTCATTAGACAAGTACTTCCATCTAATGTGCTTGTAATGGAACACATGGCTGACATGTTGTAAGAATATGTTCTGATGGATGGGCTTACTTTAATACCATGTATCTGTTCACAGATGAATGTCAGTGTTTAATTACATATATCTAACTTTGAGATAGAATTCAAATATAATTCAATTTAATGGACCCACGTGAAGCAACAAAGTGTGTGTGTGAAAGAGAGAGCAAGAGTGTGACAGCAGGGATTAAAATGCGGCTGGTAAGTGATTCATTTAATCCGTGGCTTAAAGACAGCTGGTTCGACAGAGAGCTGAGACACAAGCCTCATCTGCTGGCCGAAGCTGTGCAGGAGAGGAAAGAAGTGACAGTGAAAGAGACAGAGGGGTAAAAGGAGGTAGGTTTAAAAAAAAAAATGGTACACCTCTCTCCTAGATCTTCAACGCTAAATGACTTAGACATGCCTGGTTAATGGAGGGTGCCATTTGTTCAATCTTGTTAAATATGGAGCGGTGAAAGAGGGAAGAATGGTGAGATTGAAGGAGACTCGGTAATAGAGGGAATTGATCTGAAGGGCAGCAGCGCTGAGGTAACCGTCAGAGACACTGATATAATGTAATTTATATCAGTGTTTATATGCATATCTATATGTGTGACTGCACACATATAGTACACACAGGGCGGAGTGACCTATTGGTTACCAAGACCATCTTGTAAGTAACAGTAAACGATTAGCGCTGTTGAACATTTTACCCATATTAAACTACTTCCTTCTGCACAAACCGGATCGAACTGAGACATGCTTGATTTGAAAAGATTTGGAAAGAGTATTTATAAAATAACTAATTCACGTTCTTCACATCTACGTGCAGGAAATAACTTCCAACATGGAGTGCATAGGCCGTGCACTATCAAGAATCTAGTGAACTAGATGCTTGATTTAAAAAAAAAAAAAAAAACCTTTAACATAGCACTGTATAAAACACCAAACCAGTCACTTCCTCTGCTCTTCTTAATGTGGATATGACGTTTTGAGATGCTGCATGCATGGATAAAGCTTAAAAAAAAAAAAAAAAAAAGGACTTAGCATGCACTCCGGTAAAGCTTGTCCTGGGTATTTGTTTTGTTGATTCTCCAAATGTCAGGGCTCTGTGTGCGGGCAGGTGGAGATGTGGATCCAAGTGCAGGACTCAAACACGGAATTGTAGCTCAAAACCTCAGCTTCATTGCTGGAGAATACAAAACATGAACTGAACAAAGACTACTGGCAACAGAGACCTGCAACACACAGGCATAATTCTGAGGGTACGACACGACACTGAGCACAGGGAAACACAGGGCTAATATACACAGGGTGGTAATCAGGGAAACAGGAGGGAGACACAGCTGGGAGAAATTGGACTAACGAGACAGGGGAGCAGTAGAACTGAACACACTCACATGAGTCATAGACCTTCACAATAAAACAGGAAATAAGAAACCACTAAACAAAGAGGCAGACAGAGAGGCAGACAGAATATAACACATGCAACTCAAACAATACATGCAACAACAAATCCTTAAACATGGATAAACAGAAACATGAAACTAATAATCATCATCATCATCACCACAAGCCCTACAAGAGAATAAAAAAAACAATCCATAATGCAAAAACACACCAAAATAACTGAAACACAGATTTGTCATAAAACCCAACAAAGCACCAGAGAAACATAAAGAACAATCTATCATTCAAAAATAAACCAAGACATAAAAAACTCAAAATGCTGGGTCAATCCGACCCAGGACCGTGACACCAAAAACTGCCACAAGATGCCTGGAATATGAAACATGTACTTTTTCCTGAATGAATTTCATTTTTGTACAACACAAGCGCGTGTATCACTTTTGATATCAGGGACAGCAGACTGGGTTTGCCTGGTATTGGATTGGAAAGGAAATGTAAGGTATCACCCATCTGTACCTGTGGATCAAGTTTGGTTTTCTCTACCTGCTTCTGATTAGGCATCGCTCACCTGCCTGCAACAACCTGTAATGACCACAGACAACCACCAAAAGGTAGAGTTTTTATAGGCTAGTTTAAAAAATGTATCCCCTTATAGGTTTCTGAAACTTACTTTCATCTGTAACCACATATGAGTAAATAGCAAACATCTTTAAAGTTGCTGTGGAAAAACACTTTAAAATGCACAGCAACTATGCAAGGCGGTAGCTTCCTCTTAGGGAGCAATTTGAGCTCCATCCTCCTGCTCATGGACACTTCGACACACCACACACCAGCTTACAGCCACCTGCTTGCTAGCTGTAGGATTTTTCTATTGATGTTTGCCGTGTTAGTGGAAAGGGAAGAACCACACGCAGTGCAACTGTTCTTTTTTTTGTCTTTATTCCATATTGTGGGCAACAACAAAAAAAGAAAATCAATAAATAATGAATTAAAAGAGAAAGAATCCCCTGAACAAATGAAAGTAAAGACGATGAAAAGCTGGGTCATTCTCGCCAGTGTTGCAGTGCTATAAGCAGTAAAAATCCATCTTTTGGACTTATGTAAGATGTCACAGAGCAACTATCATAAAACTTTTCACAATCAAGTAATTTTGTTTCAAACAGCACCTGGGGCTAGAACTTTACCCTCTCTTTATTTTCTGTATGCTGAATTAAACAAACATTTTGCTATACGAGCGCTGTAGCTGTGGTTTTAATGTAACATTTCAATAAATCTTTTGTTTGCAGAAAAGGTGAAGTTCATGTTTGCCTTCTTTAATATCATTCTGCGTTTGTTTTGAAGACCAGAGGGAACAAAAAAACCTGCCCTTTTGAGAGGATATACATTTCATTAAATGTAAAAAGTGCAGCAGAAAAGATTAAACCATGAAATGTCTTGTGTGTCCAGACGTCTGTTTATGTCTGTATGATTTGTTCTTGCGTGGAGAACAGCTCTACAACAAGACACCGCATTACAAAGGTATCAGTCTTTCCACAGCTGTCATAGTCCTGTAGACTTCTTATGAACGCTGGACAAAATGATCCACCGAATGGCATATTTTATGTGAGCCCTGGAGGGGGATTCACACAGAGTGCATGCAGTAAAAATAATCAGCAGGCTAGGTTTTAAGATAAACAACTGATGGCTTTTGGAGCCAATTAGGACATGGCCCTGTAACTGGAGTTTTATTTTAACAGGCATAAGATTCAGTGGCTCCACTCAGGGAAAAAGCCCGCAATCCTTCTTTGAAGTTTCTCCCTCCGTGGGCGGTAATGTGGCATGGCACCCAGCCAAAGCCCACAGACAGAGGGATTGAATAACGCCGACCCAGTGCCCCTGCTGTGGCATTCATCCAGTATGCCACAACAGGAAAGAAATATGTGCAGTCACACATATAGATATGCATATAAACAAGCGCACACACACTTGATTGCTTGACAGACCTCCCCAACTGTCAACATGTGAAGCTCTCAGCCAGAAATAATCTCAAACTTTTAAGTGTGGGTCTCAGAGTGTGTGAGTGGATTTCAGTCAGTCAAATTTTAATGTGTGACAGTTAAGATGACTTCTTTGTGCCTTTTCTTTTTAGTCCCGTTTATAGGTTTTATAGGCTCGTACAGCATACGGGAGACGGCATCTCTGTCGGCTCCAAGTTCAAATAAGCTGTAGGAATACATGTGAGTGTATTTATGGCTCTTGTATGTAATTTATAGGGCTGAGGGTTTAGCTACATGAGAACACATGCAGAGAGCTTGTGCCAACTGGTATTCATCACGCAGGCATCGACAGTAAATGAAATGTAGGTTCCTGTCGGCAAGGGAAATGATGGATTTTCCTTGCTCTTTAAACTCAAAATATTCAACATAAAAGCACCATGTGGGAAAAAAAGGGTTTTGGGATATGTTGCTAGAGGGAACCTTAAAAAATTAAATACCAGTTCAACCAATGCCAAGACAAAGAAGGTTCATGCTTGTTCCACACCAAATGTTCAACAGTGTTTCAGTCAAGACCACCATTGTCCAATGAAGATTGTCATTGTCTACGGTATTTATATTTGGCAGTAGGGCTGCATGATTAATCGTTAGAAAATCGCGATCTCGATTCATACTTATGTGCGATCTCATTTCCAAATGACAACGATTAAAAAAAAAAAAAAAAAAAAAAGACGACGACGGTTGTACCGCATTTTGATCCGGGACGTAATCTGCATGAAAACAAGCGCTCACTCTTCCTGCTCAACAAATGACAAGGGCGGAGCCTTATACCACGTGATACAGAAGCTGTGCCGTGTGATGCTAAAATTAGCAGGGAAAAAACAACGGAGAGCACGTCAGGGATGACGAGAAAGTGACAGGAGAAAATCCGTCCCGGTCAACCACCCAAACACTAATAACGGGAACCTTATACAGCGCTTCCCTATACCCGTCGAACTCCCGCAGGCACAAAGAAATTACGGAGGCTATCACTTATCACCTGACCAAAGATATGGCTCCCATCAACACTGTGCAAAACGAGGGATTTAGGAAAATGATCAACACCCTAGACAAACGCTACACAGCGCCGTCCCGCAACTATTTTTCTATTGTTGCACTACCTGCTCTATACACGCAGCGTCGAGCAACGGTGGAGACGGAATTTCAAGCAGTACAACATTTTGCGGCAACAACAAAACGTGAGACATTTGTTGTTTTTATATTTATTTATTGTTTTTATGTTCAGTCTCAACTGTTACGAAGTTGATGTGCAGTTAATAAGTGCAATAAATATTTATACTGGAAAAGAAAATCGTGAGAGAATCGTGATCTCAATTCTAAGCCAAAAAATCGTGATTCTCATTTTATGCAAAATCGTGCAGCCCTATTTGGCAGTATGTCTTTGTTTTGAAATCTTATGTTGAGAATTAACCCTAAAGAAAAACTGACATCTGGAGTCCCAGAGGCTGTCAAACTATATCCGCCCTCGCCATTCCTTTACACTCATCAGCAGTGCGAAAAGAGGGAACCTGTTACTCGGGGTAGAACTGCTTCTCCATATGAGCTTGCCCTGGCTCACAGCCTGGAGAGGACACTCCAGCTTTGCCTCACAGCGTCAACCCAATAAGGGAAGCAGCAGTTAACCCGTGATAATCCACTGTGCTCCAGTGGTGTAGCGTGTGGCACCAGGGGCTAATTCTGGAGGGATTCTTGGATCCCACTGGAAAGCTACCATCAGTCTCACGTTAGTGTTTTCATGCCACAGTCTGCCTTTCTCGTTGGGTCCATGGGAATTAAGTTAATGCTGACAAGCAGACTGCAATCATCGCAACAGGCTAGAAAGTAAAAAAGTGTCAGGTCTTTGTACAGGATGTTCTTCTCACAATGCTGCTCAGACTACACAGACTGTGTTGGTTTGGCCAAGTACACTATATGGAAAATGGCTGTATACCAAACTATGTTCTCTGTGCAAATACCCTCCAGCTAAAGCCTTTTTGCCCGCCTCCAGCTGCACTACAAAGATGCTTGCAAGCATGATATGAAAGGTCTGCACATCAACACTAAAGCTACATACACACTGTAAACCATTTGCAGCAATGGGGTGACTAAATACCACAGAACTAGGTGGAACCTTACATAAACTTTTTTCAACTTCCTGGTAACTACCAATAAGAGCGAAGAGTATCGTTGATTGATATATGACCTGGTAGTAAATACTTTAGCAGCTCACCTCAGGACCTGAAGCTGGGAATGCCCACAAGTGACCAGTTGTCGGCTTCAAGGCGATATGTGATGAACACATTGCTTCCAATTACGATGCAGTTGAACAACTGGAAGCATGCAGCACTCAGCCATGGGACATAGCACAGTGTGCTCTAGAAACAATTCATGATGGGACAAGAGATGGTCCATAAACAATCGGGAGAAAAGAGAGACCACCCCAATAGCTGAGTTGCCTAAGGGTGACAAGGACATTACTCGATGGCTGATTTAAAGTAAGCAGCCCACCTCTGTGCCTGTTGTTGTTGAACACCACTGAGAGAAAAGTCTCATTGTAACTTGCATTCTGCTGATTTCGTTTGTGAATGCCTTAAGCAGGCACTACAAAAACAAGAACAGCACATTCCTGATCTGTTAGATATACCGGGAGCAGGGGTGTTGCTGCTTTGTTTGGTTTGTGCCGGCAGTTTTACTTTATATTTTCTTTTATGATTTCGAGAG
Organism: Diplotaxodon limnothrissa; assembly: GCF_057381915.1. Classification (NCBI taxonomy): domain Eukaryota; kingdom Metazoa; phylum Chordata; class Actinopteri; order Cichliformes; family Cichlidae; genus Diplotaxodon; species Diplotaxodon limnothrissa. The sequence continues at coordinate 43,783,153 of NC_140602.1, read as the reverse complement.
CAAGCTGGAACTTTGTTAGACTGCATTTGGTTTTCTTTCTTTGAACTGGCAGCACCCACAGACTGTGTCACGCTGAAGCTTTTGCTTCTTTTGTTTATAAGTTGCTTTTTTTTCCAACAATCAATTACTTTAGGTTAAATATTGCTTCCTTTCTTCCTTGGCTAAGCTGTGATGCATATGGCAGCCACAGCTGTCTGGTAGTCATGATACATGGTACAAAGTAATCTGGAACCTGAAATGTACAACTGCATAATAAAAGCAAAACAGCTCCTTATCTGTCAAAACAAGTCGAGCATTAAAGGCTTCAGACTTTTGTTGGTTCATTTTCATGCACGAAACTACTTCACCTTCCAGCTTACAGAAACTTTGAGAGTTAGAGTGCAGCATTATCAAAAAAAAGGTCACTTAAGAACTAAGAATTCAGTTTTTTATTTAGAAACCCCCCACAGCTCACAGCTGTGAAAAATACAACCAGCACCTCGTGGTGATAAGCCGTTATTTTGACAACATTGAAAAGTTATCTGAGAAAACAGAAGTATAACAAGGAGGGAAGACAATGTGGGATATTGCTGTGTGCATGTATGCGTATGAGTGCAGCACCTGTGGAAAAACATGAACTTTCGGGATACGTGCTGTTTCATTAGAGAAGGAAAGGGGAGCTGCACTGTATTCATAGCAATAATACTGCGGAACAGAAATGACAGCCCCACTGTTAGTCAGCTGATACCTCCACCGCCAGACACTCAAACCCGCATAGCTGAGATCATATCAAAAGAAAGCCCGACTTCAGTCCTGAAGAATGGATAGATGAATTGGACAAAATGAGGAGCAGAGGGAGTTTTCTTGCTTTGCAATTTGACACGGCTGTAGCCTGGGAAATAGGGTCAAAGTTCACACTCCAGCAATACTTCTGGCATGGGAATAAAATGGGGTTCTGTGACACAGCCACACGTCCAGACTGACACCAGCAGCATTTCCATGCACGTCAGTGTTTGAACTAATTTATTTCATTCCCCGGCTGTTACTGTTCTGTCTTCATTCCTAATGCATCTCTTTCTCCATGCTGGATGTCAAGGGGACGTGAGTTGAATTTTTTTCAACTCACGTCCCCTGGATGAAACCAGCGTGCTAGAAGGTAATAAGATACTTGTCTGACAGAGCACAGCCCAGCTGCAAAGCTAAGCTTGAAACTGCGTAGGCAAGAAATACAAGTGGAGCTTGTGTTGTGCTCATGACAGTCTGGTGGTCAAGGAAAAACATTGTATTTTTGGCCATAGAAAATAAAAAAAAATGCTGTTATGACATATTTGTTTATTAACTTACCTGCTAGGGATATCACAATCCTGGGTATTTGACAGTGGGTACGCAATGAATTTCAGGTTCAGCACATAACTCAGTTTCATGTACTTTCAAATGAACTCTTATTTAAACACTGCAAGTGATATTAATGACAACCTACATGCATCATGATCACCTTATATGTGTTGCAAGATCTACTGTGCTGTGAAAAAGTATTTGGCCCATCTTCATTTCTTAGTTTTTTGTATATTTGCCACACTCATATGTTTTAGATCAACCCAATGTTCAAATCAGACAAATGGGTGGCACAACCAGTTATCAGGGTTAGAGGGCAATCTCTTATTCACACAGAGCCAGGTTGGTTTGGATAACTATTTTTTTTTCCACTTAAAATGAGGTCCTCAATTAAAAACTGGACTTTATATTTACTCGGGTTAATCTTTGTCTAATATTAAAATTAGCTTCATGTTCAGAAACATTTTAAATGCAATAAATGTGCTGAAAACTAAGAAATCAGGAAGAGGACAAATGCTTGTTCACAGCACTGTAGGTAGGTTGGTCTAAACAAGATGTTAGCCTTTCTGCAACAGATCCAAGTTCCAGTCATTACCCATACTGTAGTAATTATTGCATGTATGATATGTTTGGACTTTGCGTTACATTTGTTAGGTGGGTTCGAGTGTGTATGTGTGACAGAGTGTTTGTTGAGGTCAAAAAATAAGGGAGCAATATGGTCATTTCTCACTCAATTTCTAAATAATCAAAAGCCTTTAAGCAATCAAAGCAGGTCCACTTTGCGATCAGAAAGGATGGAGGTTTAAGGCATTTTCATATTGGCTTCATTTCTCAGGCCAAGAAACTAAGTCTATCTTTTACACACAGTCTATGACTGAGAACAGCATATAAATTAACTAGCAACAGGCCACCATCACTGAGGCTCCCTGTGGTGATTAATGACATCTGCCCAGTGTTCGGGTTCAGTTGTATGTAAACGTTAAATAAACCAGCGATCATATACCTATGCTGAGCACGCCAGCCTTGATTAAAGACTGAAATCTTGGTCTTTCAGCTCCTTTTTTTTTTCCAGGGAAGCTCAACACATTATAAAAAGTGCAACACATGTCGTATTGGCACTTTAATAATCAGTCATCCCTGCTGCTTCCTCTTGCTAAAGCTCCTATAATGAGTAAATAACTTAACAAAAAAACAGCCAAAACTAACCCAAATAAACACCTGACCCACTGATAATGAACCAGAAGACATACTGTACATAATCGTGTACACTCACACTGTCATAACAGAACTGTCGGCTAAAAATCACCATCGGCAGAAATTCCTAATCTGCTTGATAAGTGCACAGAGGATAAAAAAGAAGCAAAGATTTAGACAGAGTCTGTGTTCTTGGAACAAAGATAAAGGAAGTTAGATAAAGAGGAGAGAAACCCCTATAGTCCTGGAATATAATGACTTTTTTTTATCATGCTAACAGAATCTGATAACACGACGAAATATGACTGAGACAGAAATCTAAGTAGTGTAATTGTAGTTATGGAGCTAGAGGGTTTCTGTTTTCTGTGTCCAGCAGTACTTCAAAGAATAGACTGCCTATAAGCAAGCAAGGTAACAGAATATTTGGTAGGTTCATGCATTAATATGCAATAATGATTGCAATGCCCTACAGCACGCACTGTTTGGAAAAATAAGCATACACAGGAATCACAGAATGCATAAAAGATGACCTTAGACACGGGGACATCACCAGCTGGTTGAACAGTCGCCATTTTGAAGCCTTACTGAATCCTTAGCTATTGCCACAACACCAAAGGTAACAAACTACCGTAATTGTCGGGCTATAAGCCGCTACTTTTTGCACAAGCTTTGAACCCTGCGGCTTTTAGTCAGGTGCGGCTTTTCTATGGATTGTCCATGATTTTTGTCATATCGTAAGAGGATTTGTTTTGTTTGTTCCGCTGTTGTACGGCACTACGTTGCCTGGCGGAAGGATCGGGGTTCAAGAGTGGTATGTTGGTCACATGTCCGTCTGCCAGGCAATGTAGTGCCGTACGAAGTAGCGGGAAAAACAAACTTCAAAGTAGCGCTATGTGTTCAGTTGGAGGCGTGGATGATGAGCGGCGGTAAACTTGCGAAAAGCAAGTTATGCTCAACTCCACCGGTGGATTCTGACAGCGTGGAAAAGTGTGAAAACATCCATGATCACCAACGGATTTCGAAGGGCTGGACTGCTGCATGATGGAGAGGAGGACACCGCCACGGCCCTTCTGAGGGTGTTCGACTCTGACACTGACAATGAGGATTTCTTTGGTTTTGAAAGTGACAACGAAGGAGAGAAGCGGAGAGTGGATGACGAAGCCATCCTGAGCCTGTTCGTATCCGACACTGGAGAAGAGGACTTTGGTGGTTTTAGTGCGCAGGAAGAAGAGAAAGATGGTGAATGACTGACTTTTCTTCTTGTTAAAGCCGTGTCACTGCACCTGAGCCTAAAAGGTAGTCTGAATCTATTTTTCTGGTGTGCTGTAGGTTATTATGTACTACATTTGTTACTCATTTATGAAGCACAGTACATGTTTCGTACTTGTAATTACCGCTACTTGTACATATACTTAAAAAGTTATGCAAATATGTACCCATAACTTGTTTTTCAAAATATTAATAAAAGGGGTGTGTCTCCAAACAGCCATCTCTTTCCTGACAATTCCCTTTGTGCATATTCTCTTACATATGATAAGTCAACATTGAAACACCTGCGGCTTTTAGTCAGGTGCGGCTAATGTATGTACAAAACAGGATTTTCCCCTGATTTTAGCTTATGCGGCTAATATTCAGGTGCGCTCTGTAGTCCGGGAAATACGGTAGTTGTTTTTTGGGATGACCCAAATCTGTCCCAACACTCTTAATGTAAAATGAAATTGCCAGATGAGCTTAACAGCCAATGATTTTGCCCTTTAGTGCAACCGAATGCTGCAGAAAACAAGACAGCACCCATAAAACTCACAGATGTGTAATTTTAGGCCCTGATTTCCAATTTAAACTGGTCATTAATGACTAGGCAAGGCAAGGCAAGGCAAGTTTATTTGTATAGCACAATTCAACAACAAGGTGATTCAAATATGTGCACTAGTCAGGCAAGTCACAAAGAGGCTAAAGACACTGAAAGTGTTGAATATGTTTTTATCTACTGTAAGGTTTTGCATTTTAACACTGGAGTCTAAGGGGACTCACTTCTTTTAGATATTTCATAAAAAGAAATTTTTGGCTTCTTTTTTCCATGTTTAATGTTAGTCAGAGTCCCACAACCTCCCCAACCCCACCCCTCAACAAAAAAATTCCCTGTGAAAAAAAAAAAGTGCTTAAACTAGAGAATAAATTAATAGTGAATTCAACTGCAGCATCTATTGTTTGATAAATTTGATTTAAAGTCAGTTTGATTCAATAACTTGCTATACTGGCCCTGCACTGACAGAGCTGCCTACAGTGGAAATCCATTTAAATCAACACATTTTGGCTAATATTGGCTAATATGTGCATGGGCCTTGAGGGTGATCGGCTTCTTCACAGACAATGCTCGTAAATATGCTAACATATGCTTACATCTGTAGTCTTGTCACTTCTATTGCCTGCTCAGTGCTTCTACTGTGAATTGCACTGAGTGTAGCTTCACTCTTGCTTCCATATATTGGCTCTGAGTGTCAAATCAGCCTTGGATTACAGACAGGCTGTCAGATGAGAGGATTTGTTTTGCATCTCCAAGTCTGCTAAATGTCAGCATCTAAAATAAAATCAATGCAGAGCTGTAGCAGTCATTGCATTCTCAGATTTCTTTTAAATTTGTATGAAAAGATGAAGAACTATGAGAGTTTTTGTGTTTTTGCATTTAAATCAGTACGAGATTGCACTGATTCATTAATGTATCTTAGGAATGAGAAATGTCCACAGTTGTTCTTTCTACCAACTCTTCATTTCCATTGTTATCCTAAAGCACACCAAAGAGTTTGTTTTCAAGGCCGCCTGTGTTAGAAAGTCAGCATTTTCAACAACAGTGTCAATATAAAACAACAAAACCATATGCTGCTTTGACAGTTGCTCAAGGGGTACCCTGCTTGGCATCAAAAAATATTCCAGCTCCACCTGGAAATGTGTGCTACGCTGTGACGTGAATGGGAAGCGACTGAGGAGAGCATCACTGCACTCATCTGCCCCAACATCAGAAGGTTAATCAAATCAGCTACCCAGTATCACAGAGAAGATGTCCTGAGGTATCCACCAGTTCTTAGCACTCATAGCGTCAAACACTGGTTAATCAAACATGAGCTTATATAAAATACAATCTGTCACCTCTCATCCACAGAGCTGATGGGGGGTACCAGATGTTTGACCTATAATTCAAGTCAACCGGTTCTTTTATGATGCTTTTCTACTCTTCTTGAGCGCACAAAGCTCTTGATACAACATGTCTTATTCACCCATTCATACAGGCTTTTTTTTTTAAATACGTAACTAACATTCACACACTCCAATGCATCAGTACAACCTGGGGTTTACTATCTTTCCCAAGAATACTTTGGCATTCAGACTGAAGGAGCCAGAAATCAAACCAAAAACCTTCCGATTAGTAGAAGACCCGCTCTATCTCAGGACCACTTTCATGGCGGGACTGTTACCCTGGAAGTGGTCCTGAGATTTGCTGACCCAACCTGTTGTCATGTGACTCGTTAGGGCCCCAGTGACCACCTTGGTTGCCATCTTGACTGATGTGACCATAACGTCTCTCATGGTGACAGCGTGGGTGAACGGCTCTCAGGATGAACTCCACTGTGATAACCTCTCTAGAGGTTCTGGTACTGCCCATCAGCATTCTGAGCTGAGGAAGGCTTTTGGATGAGAGATATAAACATCTTCATTAACATATAAAAAGTCCTGCTGGCTTGAGTTCAAGCACTTCAGACTGACTTGACCCTGATGACTGAGAACTTTGACAGAATATGTGTAACATCCGTAATCTTTGTACGCAAAGACAAAAATGACACATCTCAATGCTTCATGCACGTCAAGCTTAAATGTTTCAGTGTTCATCACATAATTTTCTCCATTTCTTAACAGGGCTTTTATTATGGAACCTTTGAAAGCATGCATTTTACTATTTGGTCAATATCTTCTGCAGAACTGCTTGTCAATAAAGTTATGCTATAAGTGTTCACTTAATTACCTGGCAAATATATTTTAGAGTGGCTGCCTTCCTTACAAAATCCATTTTCAAAGCTTGTAATGCTGTACCTTGCCTCGGTGCTCTCTATATCGTACGGCTCTGTAGGTCATTGAAATGATTGATTGATGTTAGCCATGCTAGATGCTGGTTCATCAAAGCCGCCACCAGTATTCATTTAGAAAAAGGACCTGGCCTTTTCCGAACAGTTTCCAAGACGGACTTCCTGTTTACTCTGGCCCTGTCTTGAGACTATTTGAATGGATCATTACTTTTCAATGGTCCCTTAAAATTTGTTGAGTTTTGCCATGTTCTTTATCTGAACAGATTTAATTGACAGATACTTCATTAAGATCAAGGAGTAATCCATTTATTTGCAGCTCTATCTTTCTCTTTTATTCTTTGCCCTTAAGCTGAATTTTGAGGAGTTCACAGATTTTAAAAACAAAACAGCCCAATCACGAAATTACTTGTTCTTTTGTCGAGGATATGCAATTAGTTTTGTTGTGACTTAGGTAGAGGTTCACTGAGAAATAACACTTTCTATTTGTCTCTCATGGGGTGGAGAAAGAAATAAACATGGCAAATATGCAATTAGCCAACGAATAATTACTGAGCTAACAAGCACCTCCAGATACAATCTTGAATATAAAAGAACCTCTCCAAATTAATGTGGCTGCGCAGTGTGTTATGGACCTAAGTGAGTCTACTCTCTGTAAAAGAAGTCTGATTTGTATGCCTTAATGCTTGTTTTCAATCAAGCTTTTATTCATCTTCCAAGAATCACATTGGACACTGGGCAAACACTTTGTCTATCTGGCTTTAGTTCTTTTATCCCATTTTACTCAGATGCGAACATGGAGTCTGAGAACATACAATACTGAAAGTTAATTACAAAGCACACATCAAATATTCCCTCAGAAACCTATTTTCTCCCATCTATTTTTTTTATATGTAGTAAACCATGAGACAGTGCTTCCAATCACTTCTTTGCCAATGCCAGAGATAAATATCAGCATGCTTTTTGATCCAGAAGCACTTTTTAAGCTTTTCCTTCCCCACACAAATAGGAATGCACATTTATTATATTTCTGCCAGTTTTGGACAGTGAACTCAGAATAGCTCTGTTGATGCTTTGAGGTTTCTTCCAGTTCAATTTGTGGGGAAAATGTGCCTGAAAATTAAACTTCAACTAGCAATCGGAGCAACACCAGATACCGCCATAATTACAAGGCCTTTGAATACCACTTGCAACCAAAAATTTGATCTGGTTCATGACTAAAAGGAGGCGGGATGCCTGCATTAAAATAGAAAAGCCACATGGACTTGATTTAGGGTTTTCTACAAGGAGAGCCTGAAAGGGAGCCAACTTTCCTCTAACCCACAGTTAAACTAAACCATGAAGCCAGTGAAAGGCTGAGGGAGACGGTAGGATCATATTTAACTGAGGAAAACAGCAATTCCTGCTAAATTACTGACACAGTAGGGCCCATTACTTCTGTAAAGTCGGATATTTGGTTGTGTCAAAGCCGACTAAGACCGATTTGATTATTTTGAGCAAACTGCTTACAGCAGATACCGTATTTTCGCAACTATAAGGCGCACATAAAAGCCTTAGATTTTCTTTAAAAAGTGCGGCGCGCCCTATAGTGCAGTGCGCCCTGTGTGTTGTAAGGAGGACGTAGTAGAGAACACCATGAGAACGCTAAAGGGTGAAGTGTGGGCGTTGATCGTATATACCGGACAATCGCACATACCTGTATAAAAGGTCAGGTATGTGCATTATGTGGAACATCGTTATTTTAACAACCCTGAAAATGGCAAAGAGACACGCTTATGAAGCACAGTTTAAACTGAAGGCCATCAGCTACGCGGAGGAACATGGAAATCGAGCAGCCGCGAGAGAATTTAAGATTAATGAATCGATGGTTCGCAAGTGGAGGAAGCTGGAAAACAAGCTCTGACAGGTCAAGAAGACGCAGCTGAGTTTCCGCGGACATAAGGCGAGGTGGCCCGAGTTGGAGGAAAGACTCGAGCGGTGGATCATCGAGCAAAGAACGAGTGGGAGAAGCGTTTCGACGGTCACCATTCGACTAAAAGCGGTTTCGCTAGCAGAAGAAATTAAAATTGAACATTTCCGAGGAGGTCCGTCTTGGTGCTTTCGTTTCATGAAACGGTGCCATTTTTCCATCCGGACCAGGACTACGGTAGCGCAGCAACTTCCAGCGGATTATACCGGTAATGAAAAGCTGGCCATCTTCCGCTCCTACTGCAGCAAACACATCGCCGACAAAAACATCCAGCCCAGCCACATCACAAACATGGACGAGGTCCCGCTCACTTTGGACATCCCGGTGAGTCACACTGTGGAGAAGAAGGGGACCAGCACGCTAGCGATACGCACAACGGGGCACGAAAAGTCTTCTTTTACTGTTGTGCTTGGCTGCCATGCTAATGGACAGAAACTGCCGCCTATGGTGATTTTTAAGAGAAAGACTTTGCCTAAAGAGAAGTTTCCAGCAGGAATCATCATTAAGGCAAATGAAAAGGGCTGGATGGATGAGGAAATGATGAAAGACTGGCTGAGGGAGGTGTATGTAAGGAGACCAGGTGGTTTTTTCCACGCATCACCATCGCTGTTGATCTGTGACTCTATGCGTGCCCATCTCACAGCCAATGTGAAAAAGCTAGTGAAACAAATGAACTGTGAGCTTGCTGTCATTCCGGGAGGCCTGACAAAGGAACTCCAGCCGCTGGACATCGGTGTGAACCGCCCGTTCAAAGTAAGGCTGCGAGCGGCGTGGGAGCGATGGATGACCGATGGGGACCACAGTTTCACTAAGAGTGGAAGGCAGCGCCGGGCGAGTTACGCCACAATTTGCGAATGGATTGTAGATGCTTGGGCTAACATGTCTGCTGGCACTGTTGTTCGAGCTTTCGCAAAAGCCGGCATCATTTCCGAGGAGCCGCACGGCACGGAAAGTGACTCTGACGGTGAAGAAAGTGAACCTGGAATGTTTGATGGAGATTTAGCACAGCTGTTCAATTCAGACACAGAGGATGAGGACTTCGATGGGTTTGATTGATGACAATTACCGGTAATAAAAATGTGAGTACCAAACTCAGTTTTGCTCCCGCTTCATTTTTAAACACGCATACTTGTATGTTTGTATGCTGATGATGATGACAATTACCGGTAATAAAAATGTGAGTACCAAACTCAGTTTTGCTCCTGCTTTATTTTTAAACACGCATACTTGTATGCGCCCTATAATCAGGTGCGCCTTATGTGTGTGTTAAATACAGTAATGGCACACATAACTGAGACTGCGCCTTTTAGTACGGTGAGTCTTATGGTCGTGAAAATACGGTACACAGAAATGATGGAAAGCTTAATGTGTAGCTAAACAACTTTAATCGAAAGATTTTTTTTTAACAAGTACTTGCGTTAAATCAAAAACAAACTGGGCCTATATTGCATTTCAAATAATGAGGTTAGCGTTTGTACAAATAACCACTACGAGCCAAAATCTCAGGCTTCAGACTTCACTAAATGCGTGTTTTCAGTTCTTTTTCTACTCTTGGGTCTAAAGAATTTTTTCTTTGCTTTTACTGAATAAGAAAACACTTTAGATCCACGGAAGATAGTTGGCATAGAATTTGTAGCCTTGATAACTTGTTTAAAGCTTCACTTAATCGTGCAAGCTGTTATTTTTTTATTATGAGTAAAAGCAGCTGTGGTTCTCTCCAAGTCATCACTTTTTTATTTAATTTGATTTGGTCATCACTCACTACCTGACAAACAGGATGAAGTATATGAGACTGGACGGTGCTCTGTCTGACTCCACGTTGGGACTGTGCTGTCTCTATCCCTGCTGACCTTGTGCCCCTCAGACTTTCAGTATAACTTCGGGTCATACCACTGACAGAAAAACAGAAATACTCTCTCGCCGAGTCTCTTGCTTAAATGCATTACAGCGATGGATGGTGGTCCGGGGGGAATCATCTGCTTCTGAATGTGAATAAGATGATCGAGGACGGCTACTTGACTTGATGACGTAGGGGAGGAGCACAAGTATTTGGAAAACCACTGGAATCTTTTGAAGCTGTGCTAAAGAGGAAGTCAGTAAACAAACTGAATAATAGTTTTGTTTAGGGACCCCCCAGAAGGGACCCCTTAATAGACAGCAAATTAATTAATGGGCCCGGAAAGGCCAGTATAGATGAGATGGGATTTTTCTTTCTTTTCTCTCTCTTTTTTTTTGCAAAGCTACTCCAGTGTGTAGCTCAGTCCAGAACAAAGATACCAAGGTGGAGCGGGCATAATACGTCTGCTAATGTGGTTGACATTTTGATTAATTTACAAGTTCCAGTTTCAAAAGATCTGTGACAAAGCACTGAAAGATTACACATAACTATTTGTTTTAATTCAATCTTGTGCAAAACACACATTCTTTTGCATCTCTCTATTCTGCTTGTTTAAGATAGTGGATTTGATGAGCTGTAGTTCATCATCTCGTACATTACTACTACATAACTTATTTATATGTTAATATCTACTATTATTATCAGTATTTTCAGCAATTTTAAAGTTTTGTTGCAGAGCATACAAGAACCAGAATATCAATCCTACTTGAAGAAAATCTTTTTGCCAAAGACCAAAAAATTCTGATTCAAATGAGCAACCAATGTTACTATATTAGAGAGACTGGGTTGACAGTTGCTGCAATAATTTTTATTTCAGTGCACCAATTGTTTGTTTTTTTCTTTTTCTATTGAGAATTCAAATTTAGATGGTTAAAATAAAAATAATCAATCATTTCGCTCATGAAGAAGTTACTGATTCAAATGAAAATTATCATTGGCATCAATGATGTTTTGCGTGACAATAAAAAGAAGTATGTTGCCATCACTACAGCGAGTCAGAATGTGGGCATAAACATTTTCTACATTTCATATCTGTTTAGGATGTCAAGTTAATTACTTACAACTTCACTAAGAGTAACAGTGTACGATTAGATGTACAAAGCTCAGAAAAATTAAAGGAGCACATTTTAATCAGAGTATAGCATCAAATCAATTAAACTTCCGGGATATTGATCTGGTCAGTTAAGCAGCAGAGGGGGTTTTATAATCAGTTACAACAGCTTTGGTGTTAATGAAATTAATAGCTGGTGCATTAGAGGGGCAACAATGAGACAAAATCTCCAAAATGGGTTTTACAGGTTGAGGCCATTGACATTTTTCCCTCCTCAGCTTTTCTGTTTTTTGTACTAGCTTTGGTTTTGTCTAGGGTCAGTGTCACTACTGGCAGCATAAGGCAATACCTGGACCCTACAGAGCTTGCACAGGTAGTCCAACTCCTCCAGGACAACACATCAATATGTGCAATTGCCAGAAGCTTTGCTGTCTCTCACAGCACGCAGGAGATTCAAATGAGACAGGCAGTTACTCTAGGAGAGCTGGACAGGGCTGTAGAAGGTCCTTAACCCATCAGCAGGTCCGATATCTGCTTCTTTGTGCAAGAAGGAACAGGATGAGCACTGCCAGAGCTACAAAATGACCTCCAGCAGGACATTGGTGTAAATTCTCTAACCAAACAATCAGAAACAAACTTCGTGAGATTGGCCTGAGGGCCCGATCTGCTCTCGTGGGCCTTTTGCTCGCTGCCTGCTTCTGTGTACCCGATTGGCATTTGCAATAAAATACCAGACCTGACAAGTCCATCACTGGCACCCTGTGCTTTTCACAGATAACAGCAGCTTCACCCTGAACAGATGTGACAGACATGAAAGGGTCTGAAGAAACTGTGAAGAACATCATGCTCCCTGTTACATTGTTCAGCATGACCGGTTTGGTGATGGGTCAGTGATGGTCTGGGGAGAGATATCCGTGGAGGGAAGACCACTGATCTCTATAGGCTAGGCAATGACAAACTGACAAACTCTATTGTCAGACTCTACACAGGTGTAGTGAATTTTCAGTCAGTAATTTGAATGAATTAAAGATGGATTCATCCTACATGTCATCCAATTCTACCAGTCATGTAAAAATTTGACCTATAACAATGAAAGACAAACTGACAATTAATTCATTAAAACACAAAAGTATAAAGATAAGGAACAAAGAAGCACATTAGCTTTCAGCAAAAGCAAATAGCAGATACACATGGTTAACAAAAAGTTGTTGTTATAACTTCTCCAATCTAAGAACCCAGCAGCTTTTGTCTGCACACATGGGCTCTTGCAGTTTCCAGTGGAGAAAAGGGTGAAATAGATAAATTAAGAAAGAATAATGGAAGCTGCATTATAACCAATGCAAGCATGGTTTAATGTGATTGGTGTCTCGACATGCTGTGTGGAGGACAAATTATATGGACCCAAATGCAGGACTGTTGAGTCAGGAATGAACTTTAAAGAAGCTTTAACACATCTTGGACCAGAAAAATCACAAAGTCCAAAACCAGACAGCCCAACAGGGAACCATGCCCAGGAATCTGAACATCTAGAACACAATTAGGAAACTCAGGAAAAACAAAGCAAGGAGCACACATACAGGAACACAGCAAAGGACAAGACGCAATTTAGACAAAATATTAGGGCTGCACGATTTTGCATAAAATGAGAATCACGATTTTTTGGCTTAGAATTGAGATCACGATTCTCTCACGATTTTCTTTTCCAGTATAAATATTTATTGCACTTATTAACTGCACATCAACTTCGTAACAGTTGAGACTGAACATAAAAACAATAAATAAACATAAAAACAACAAATGTCTCATGTTTTGTGGTTGCTGCAACATGTTGTACTGCTTGTATAAGGTTCCCGTTATTGATGTTTGGGTGGTTGACCGGGACGGATTTTCTCCTGTCACTTTCTCGTCATCCCTGACATGCTCTCCGTTGTTTTTTCCCTGCTAATTTTAGCATCACACGGCACAGCTTCTGTATCACGTGGTATAAGGCTCCGCCCTTGTCATTTGTTGAGCAGGAAGAGTGAGCGCTTGTTTTCATGCAGATTACGTCCCGGATCAAAATCCGTTGGGCATCTTTCTTTGCCTTTAGACAACAATTCTGATGGCAAAAGAGCCAAACGGGACAGGCCAAAAAAAAAAAAAAAAAAAAAAAAAAAAAAAATGCGGTACAATCGACGTCGTCTTTTTTTTTTTTTTTTTTTAAATCGTTGTCATTTGGAAATGAGATCGCACATAAGTATGAATCGAGATCACGATTTTCTAACGATTAATCGTGCAGCCCTACAAAATATACACAAAATACCATGCTCCCAGTCACATTGACGTGCATATAGCACCAACCAAAATGTTATGACACTCATGTAGACAGCTGGATTGATGAAAATAAACATGTCTATTATTTTAGACATGTGACATAAATACCCTCTGTATGAAACACATTCAGCTACTGATTAAAAACAAACAAAAACATCCTAATCAATCCTCAGGTCTAGAATTTCTTTACACTCAATAAACACAGACAATGGAATACGTGGTTGAAATTGCAAGCTTTATTTTACAACTCCAATACTTTAGTCTCCTCATAGATCAACATAAATATTGCCTGCAGTAAATCAAGTTGTGAACACATGCTGCCAAATCTTATCAGGAAATCAATGTTATCATTGTCTGAAACATGCCATGGAGAAGTCTTACAGCTGCCACACATCAGTCCCACACCACCATGCTACAGTGGCAGCCAATGAGGTGTCGGAGCTCTTGAGACCATTTCTGAATTGATTTCTGAGGAAATAATGAACTCCCCAATAATGCTGACAGTCTTCTCAGAAACTTGCATGTCTCCAGAGAACTTTTAATCTTATCATGGCTGAGGTGACAGATTGGATAGGAGTGGATTGAAGGACTGGTTTCCGTCTTACTGAGAAGCTTAAATTACAAGCTGACTGTCAATCTTTATGGAGAAATATGTTCTCTCCAACATTAAAATCTTCTCCCACGTCATTGTTCCTGAAATAATCTGCTGCCCTCAATATAAGCCCCATGATACCTTTCTACAGACGGCAGGTCACACTTGATGAAATGGGACAGCACTGCTAAAAGTATCCTAATGATTCAGGGTGAGAGACTAATAACAGGTTTACAGGGAAACTAGCATCCAGTTATTTTTGTGTGGGCTAACATTTCAGGACTCCTCATCACTCACTAAGGTAAATTTTTAGAAATACATATCAATACACTGTCCAGACAGTCACTACTTGTAAATTATGCTTGCTGATAAATCATATTCTGTGTGGGCAGAATGCTCATTTGGGATACGTCTTATTTTCTTGACCTGTCTCTATTAGTTAGTGCAGCAATCCTTGACTGTCACAGCTTCCCATTTTCTCTTTGAGCACCTTCTATCCCTGGACTTCTTGGAGTAATAAGACAAACCAAGATGTGCTGGCAAAAAGTGCAAAAGAAAGTGTTCTATTTGAAACGGGGTACACTCAAGGAGAAAGTGAAAGGTACTGAAGTGCAGACAACTTGATGGTACTTTTTTCCCCCCAGCATCAAAATTTTGGGTTATTACCTCAAAATGTCTATGTGCTCACTCAAACTTCTGAGTAAGCTGAAACTTTTGGATAATAACCAAAAGTTTTGACTTATGGATGACAATTTTTTTTCAGTGACAGAAACAAATTTCAGCAGTTGGCAGCATGTGTACCGATTAGGGTCTTCAATAAATTATTACTCATATTCTAATTATTAGTAACTATTATTGGATTAGACACTCATTTGCAAAACCTGACACACAACTTCACAGCAAACAGCTCCTCCTGTCACTAGCACCTAAACATGCCACTAGCAGCTAAACAGTAATGCACGAACCTATCTTTATGAGACATTTTGCAGGTCAGTAAAGCTTCAGTTTAAAAATACTAAAGTTATCATAAATATTAACTTAGTCAGTGGACATGTTAATGTTAGCCATTTTATCAAGGTTAACATTTAGGACCCATTATACCTGTTGTCCGGTGCCTCATGAACGTCACTGTACAACAAAGCTGAATTGAAATTGATGTCACCACTTCTGTGCATTGGGCACCTCTTAATTTTTGTAACCTTGTGTGGTGTGCTCCTGCCACAGCAGCTGCAGTTTTTATTGCTTTTTTAATGCTATATCGGTACAGAAGCTCAGAGATTTGCAGATTATACTGCAGGAGCTGTTGGAACAGTTTGAAAAGATGGAATATTGTGGAAAAAAACTTTGGAAAAAAAAACTGCAGGTATTCTGCTTCTGGTTTTGAATTATTTCACCATTGCTGATATAGAAGCAAGAGTGCCAAGACCCATTTTTCAGGTGAATACTGAAGGGGATATCCACTCTGTAATGGTGAGCATAAATGTATGCGGCTGATGATGTCACCAGGAGGGTGTGGAGAAAACAATATGGAGACAGTAAAAAGTGTAATAGTCCTCCTAAAGTCCCTGATTGAAGCTGAGAAAACTGCCAGCAACCAGACAGAAATTGTGACATATTTGATCAGCGATGAAACCAAGTCACCAGAAAAACAGGAAATAGATATGGCTGCAGCTGAATGCTTTTGCACAGAACAGTATTGTTATAATTTTTATTTAAAAACAATTATGCCTCTTCATTTGATCACTTTCTTCACGTGGTATCAAAAATTGTATCAAATGGTATCCAGCATTTTCTTAAGTTCTAGTATTGTGACAAACCCAGACGTTAGTAAAGGTGGTGCTACAGGTGGTGGCCAGGCTGCTTGTTTGAGAAACCCAATTATACCCTATAGAACAAAAACTGAATTATTAAAAATACCATTTGCATCTTGAAGCTCTGCTGCTGGTCAGAGGATTAGCACCATTTGAAGAAAATTGGTTGGGATTCAACCAGCAGAGAATGAGTGGAGTGGATATTGTTGCATAAGTATTCTGGATGTTTCCTGAGTCATGCTTATAGGTCTCTTAAGAACACAAGCTGCAAATTGATCGCCTATTAACATACTATAATAGTGAGTCCCAGCTACATTTTCTTCCCAGAGACCATGTATTTGTTAACCATGGAAAAGGCCACAAAAAAAGGTTTTTAAGTCAATCAGAAATGTCACTAAAAATAGAAGAATAAGAATTTTTGGTTATATCAAAAATGTATTTTTGGTTATAATAACCCCCCCACCCCCCCCACCCCCCAAAAAAATAAAAAATACGTAGCCTCACTTTTTAAAGCCCATCTTCTGTCTCGATCCTAAAAAACAATACATTTGTTTTTGCTTCTTGTCATTGCTCCTGGATGCAATTTCAAGACTTGATTAAATTATTTAGATTTTAGCAGGGAAGGATAGTAAGTGGTGGCAGTGTGGGAGCACAAGGGGAGCACCTACCGCTCCAGAGGAATTGATGCCAGATGGTGTTCTCATTTAAGAAATTACGTAGCAAAATGAAGGTGAGAAATGGACTAGCCGGAGTGTGGTTGTCCTTCTAGGCACATGGACACACACACACATACAAGTGCAGTCTCAAGGTTTTAGGATCATTATTCAAATGTGTAATGGTTGTGTTTTTTCATGAATAAAATTCCACAGGTGGCTGCATATACAGTAATTTAGGTAATTTATCAGCTGCTAATCTGGCCAGCTCAGGCTCGCTTATCCAAAGGGAAGAAATGTGCGTTCAGATGGATAGTTCCTTTGGGAAGCTTGCAGTTATGTTTCAGTGGAGAAAATACACCTCAGAAGGAAGATTATATGATGAGCAAGAAACATATACCATATTATATTTTACTTGTTATGACTACTTTCCCTCAAGTGCTGAAATAGCAAATAGGAGCTATTCAGTGATATATCAAGCTAGATAAGCATAGCTATAAAATGAACACTTCTCATCGCTGCTGTGTGGGGTGTTTCTAAAGGACTCAGTATTTGGTTGTTAGAGTCACTACTACAGGATTCAAAGGTTTATTTTGTGGTTAGGTGAGTGTTTCCTTAGAAATCTTGAGTGACTGAGTACTTTATATCAAACACATACACACTCATGGACCTCTTTATTAGGTATATGGTTGCGATTGTGGTTCAAGAGTTGGCAGTTCGTCTTGTAATCAGAAGGTTGCCGGTTCGAGCCCCGGCTCCGAAAGTCTCCATCGTTATGTCCTTGGGCAAAACACTTCACCCGTTGCCTACTGGTGGTGGTCAGAGGGCCCGGTGGCGGCAGTGTCCGACCGCCTCGCCTCTATCAGTGCGCCCCAGGGCAGCTGTGGCTACAATGTAGCTTACCATCACCAGTGTGTGAATGTGTGGGTGACTGAATGTAGTGTAAAGCGCTTTGGGGTCCATAGGGACTAAGTAAAGCGCTATACAAATACAGGCTATATATCCTATGAGTATCGTGTAGAACTGCCTTTTACCCTCAGACCTGCTTTTATCCTTTGTGTCATGGATTCAACAAGGTCCTGGAAACATGTTGGTCCACATTGACATGATGTGGAAATCTTTGATGGAAATCTGTCAGCTTCACATGCATGTTGTGAATCTCCCGGTCCATCAGATCACTCTCCGGTCCTCTAATGGATTGAGATCGGGTGACTGTGGAGGTCATATCAGTTTAACCTTATTTGAGCTTTGTGATATCCAAGCAGCCATCATAAGATGGATACATTGTGGTCATGGAGGGATGGACATCATCACCAATGATACTGTGGTGTTTAAATGATGCTCAGTTGGTATAAAAGGGGCCAAAGAGTGCCACGAAAATATCCCCCATACTGTTACACCACCACCATCTGAACTAAACTATTGATACGAGGCAGAATAGATCCATGTTTTCATGTTGTTTACAACAAATAATGGTGTGATTTGAAATCTCAGCATCCTGCTCTTAAAAGACAGGAGTGGAACCCCAGAGTTGTCTACTGTTTATTTTGGCATCAAAGAAGAGCACTTATTTTCTCTTCTTTGGACAATCAGCAGTTACTGAAATACTCATACCAGCCTTTCTGGCAACATCAACCATGCCAGTTCAATCACTTAAAATCACCTTTCTTCTCCATTCTACACCGGGTTTTAACAAGAGCAGGGTGCCTTGATCGTGTCTACATCCCTAAATGCACTGAGTTGCTGCCATGTGATTGGCTTATTAGACATATGAGTTAATGAGCACTTAAATAGTTGTGTCTAATAAAGTGGCGGGTGAGTGTACACAGTGGCAGGCTAAGCATGACCTCCCTCTGCAGGATAAGAACCTCAATGTGTATACCACTCAGGAAAAGCACCCACACCATTATTGATGGGATAGATGACTGAACACATATCAGGTGAGTCTGTCAGTAATTGTTCTTTGGGGACAGTTTTTGTGTTTGAGGTTGTTAGGCATTATTTTGGCGGTTTTGGTGGTTTTACTGCTTGGAAATTACATTGTTTGAATATTTAACTTAGAAGGTGCAAATTGTTAACAGTTCAGTTATACTTTCTATATCTGGAAGTTTATTGGAGTCAGTTCAAATGTCCCAGTGACTTAAATTTCCTCATACGATGGTGAGCACGAGGGACACTGGATGCCTGCATGCCTGCCTAATTTTTTGTGATCGTGCCAACTCGTCTGGAGAGAATTTACATTACAATCCACAAACTTTGGATGCTCCCTATACGGCTGACTTAAGGCAGATGTCAAAATAAAACAGGAATGACTATAACTGCTACTCAGCCGTCGTGTCTCCCCAACTCTCCTGTTTCTGCAATGGAGTATAATTTAGGCTTTAAAGCCGAAAGCTTTACACAGACCCTGATGAAAATTCTCATCAAGCAAAGCTAGCATATGTAGCACCATAAAGACCTGGAATTGTATGGTTCATAATGAGTACTGTTCACTTTTTCTATACATTTCTGACCTAACAAGTGCCACAAAGTACAGGTTGCACTGCGTATATGGAACACCACACAATTATCAACAGTCGCCAGATGGAAAATATTTACATATGGCCCAACATGGCCCCATCTTATAACCTACAAGACCCCAAGGGCCCATTGCGAGGATCCTATTGTATGCCAAACACGACGTGGACCGCCCCCAGATGTCCTGTCCTGTAAGAACAGTTCTAGGCAGGTGGTTTTAATGTTGTGGCTCATTGGTTTGTATCCACTGTGGAAAGAGAATTATGTCTACAATCATCTGATAATATCTGTAGTTTACAGTCCTTCCAGTGAATAATGTCCTCTGTGTGTACTCTGGCTCCCCAGTGACAACAAATCAGTCACTGGGCAACTAATACTCATCTCAGCTGTCTGCACTGATAAGCACTCTCTGTCTTTCATGATGAACCTAGAAGATGAAGTAAGGTTATACTGTTTACATTTACTTTTTTGTGTGAGATCAAATGTGAGAATTCTCTCTTTTTTGACAATGAATAAAGCCGGAAACTTTAATCTTCCAAAAAGTCTAAATCACATTCTTCTACTTTATCAAGTATAAGGTGCTATAAAGTCGTAATTCACACATGCTTTTGCCTCTAACAGGGCTTTGCAGGATTAAAAATCATCTTCTGGCTTCCAGCTTCAGCTAGAAGCTTTCACATATGGTAATTTTCATAATGATATGATCACTTACTTTACTGGGAAAATTAAACTATGAACTTAAAATTTGCTATCTAGCTCAGATCCCTAGAGTAGGAGGGTGTCACATAAGGCCTCTGAAAAAAAGAACTGCAGGATGACACCTCTTCCCTGGAGCGTCAGGAGTTTCCCCAAAGACATCTTATTCATGTCGCCTCTCTGGAATACCGTATTTTCACGACCATAAGACGCACTGTGCTAAAAGGCGCAGTCTCAGTTATGTGTGCCATTACTGTATTTAACACACACATAAGGCGCACTGGATCATAGGGCGCATACAAGTACCGTATGCGTATTTAAAAATAAAGCGGGAGCAAACCTGAGTTCGGTACCTTACTCACATTTTTATTACCAGTAATCGTCATCATCAACAACACACAAGCATACAAGTGTGCGTATTTAAAAATAAAGCAGGAGCAAAACAAAGTTTGGTACTCACATTTTTATCATCAATCAAACCCATCGAAGTCCTCATCCTCTGTGTCTGAATTGAACAGCTGCGCTAAATCTCCATCAAACATGCCAGGTTCACTTTCTTCACTGTCAGAGTCACTTTCCGTGCCGTGCGGCTCCTCGGAAATGATGCCGGCTTTTGCGAAAGCTCGAACAACAGTGCCAGCAGACATGTTAGCCCAAGCATCTACAATCCATTGGCAAATTGTGGCGTAACTCGCCCGGCGCTGCCTTCCACTCTTGGTGAAACTGGTCTCCATCGGTCATCCATCGCTGGATGTGTTTGTCGCCGATGTGTTTGCTGCAGTAGGAGCGGAAGATGGCCAGCTTTTCCTTATAATCCGCTGGAAGTTGCTGCGCTACCGTAGTCCTGGTCCGGATGGAAAAATGGCACCGTTTCATAAAAAGTGAAAGTGAAACTGCTTTTAGCCGAATGGTGACCGTCGAAACGCTTCTCCCGCTTGTTCTTTGCTCGATGATCGCCTTATGTCCGCGGAAACTCAGCTGCGTCTTCTTGACCTGTCGGAGCTTGTTTTCCAGCTTCCTCCACTTGCGAACCATCGATTCATTAATCTTAAATTCTCTCGCCGCTGCTCGATTTCCATGTTCCTCCGCGTAGCTGATGGCCTTCAGTTTAAACTGTGCTTCGTAAGCGTGTCTCTTTGCCATTTTCAGGGTTGTTAAAACAACGATGTGCTGCATAACGCACATACCTGTTCTTTTATACACGTATGTGCAATAAAGTCAACGCACACACTTCACCCTTTAGCGTTCTCATGATGTTCTCTACTACGTCCTCCTTACAACACATAGGGCGCACTGCGCTATAGGGCGCGCCGTACTTTTTGAAGAAAATCTAAGACTTTTAAGTGCGCCTTATGGTTGTGAAAATACGGTACATATTTTTTCTTCTGTCCTCAAACTATTTCTTAGTACCAAAAAAAAAAAAAAGAAATATGTGATCTGTCCCAGACTTGCAGGCAAAGATCCTTGGTCAAGAGGGGTTCGAAAATATAAACTTGAAAGGCACTTTCATGTCTTTGTGGTTTTTTGAGCAGAGAGATTTTCTACATTTCGCTTTTTGCGGTTGGCCATAAGAGGACATCACATTCCTTTTCAGGTACTCCCGTTTTCAAAGTAAGAAATATGCTTTGGTCCGGGGGAATGCATGTTTTCCTTAAACTAGACAATTCACATCTCAATACAACTAATAGGCTACGCCATACCCTTAGAAAACCCCAACTGAAGTATGCATATTTTGAAGAAACAACACTTATTTTCAAAGATCACAATGTAAACATGTTGCAAAAGTTGTTTAAAGTGTCTATAGATGTTTTTTTCCACAATGAAGAGAAGAAACTACAAAGACGCTGCTCTCACCACTATAAAAACTGTCACTGTGATCAAACAAATTTTAGTACAGCCTACATGAAGAAGCCAAGAAATGACTTCAATCGACATCAGCATGTCTGCATATGTGATCAGAGTTAATTAAACAGACTAAATCGAAACAAACAAACAAAAACAAAGCAGAACTGCTTTGAAAATGGACTTAAATCGGTAGCAGTTGTCTTGTTTTGTTTTTTTTTACCATCTGCGAGACTGGGTTTCTATTGCCAAAACACTGAGGACTACAAAGGTTGGACTATATATATAAACAAAATATTTCAATCCCAATCAAGACTTTAGCAGATGCTATAGGTATAAACTTCATCAGTCTATTTTCTCAACCACTATCTGGAGCCTATTCCAGATAAAATTTGGCAACAGTTAAGATACACCACTGGACTGCCAAGACATCACAAGACTAACACAGGGAGACAGGTATCTACTCCCACATCCACAAGAGTCATGTGAAAAAGAAGGTTTTCACAGAACTGTAAGTACACCCCTACTGTCTCCACAGGAATTAAGAGGGTAAGTAGAGGCAAGTGCTGCTAATCAAAAGCACTTCATTAACTGATCATTAGCAAGTATGACCATCTCTATAAATACAGAAGTTTTGGCAGTTTGCTGGGCTGGAGCATTCAATTGTGTGCTAACACAATGCCAAGGAGGAAAGACATCAGCAATTATCTCAGTGAAGCAATTGTTGCTGCCCGTCAGTCGGGGAAGGGTTATAAGGCCAATTGCAAACAATCTGAAGTCCATCATTCGACAGTGAGAAAGAGATCACAGGGCGACCGTGGCTCAGGGGGTTGGGAATCGCATCTGTAACCGGAAGGTCGCCGGTTCGATCCCTGGGCTCTCTGTCCTGGTCATTGTGTCCTTGGGCAAGACACTTTACCCTACTTGCCTACTGGTGTTGGCCAGAGGGGCCGATGGCGCGATATGGCAGCCTCGCTTCTGTCAGTCTGCCCCAGGGCAGCTGTGGCTACAACCGTAGCTTGCCTCCACCAGTGTGTGAATGCGAGAGTGAATGAATAGTGGTATTGTAAAGCGCTTTGGGTGCCTTGAAAAGCGCTATATAAATCCAATCCATTATTATAATTCACAAGGGGAAAACATTTAAGAGTGACTTTCCAGGAGTGGACATCCTAGCAAAAACATACTGCTACGCAATGTTCAGGAAAATTGCAAATAACTCAAAAGCTACATCTCTGACTCTATAGGCCTCACTTAGCATATTAAATGTTAAAGTTCATGACATTACAAATAGAAAAAGACAGAACAAACATGGCTCATTTGGGAGGGTTGCCAGGAGAAAAGCCTGCCCTGTTCTGGCAACACAGCTTAGGTTTGCAAATTTGTATCTGAACAAACCACAACACTTCTGGATCAATGTTCTTCGCACAGGTGAGATGTTTTGCAATAATGCACAGCGCCATGTCTGGAGAAAACCAAACACAGAATTTAAGGATGAACACCTCATACCAACTGTCAAGTAGAGACATGGAGGGGTGATGCTTTGGCCTTGTTTTGCAGGCACAGGACCTAGGCACCTTGCAGTCCTTGAGTGGGCAATGAAGTCTCTGTATACCAAAGTGTTCTAGAGTCAGTTTGGGGCAAGCTTTAACTGCCAGACAGATGGCCTCACATTTGAGTCAAGCAACAGGAATATGTTCCCCCCCACACACCACCAAATCAGGACCAAATGGCTGGAAAAGAAAATAATCAAGGTGTTGTAATGAAACAGTCAAAGTCAAGACCTCAACCTGACTGAAATGCCGTGGCAGGACCGAGAGAGGTCCTCTCTTGAGTTGTTGCCGTAAATGAATGCCAGAAAAACCTCACGAACTGAAGTAAAACTGTAACGAAGAGTGGGCCAAAGTTTCCCCTCGATGATGTGAATAATAAAGTCATATAGGAAAAGATTATTTCAAGTTATAGCTGCTAAAGGTGGCTGTTGACTATTGAATGATTGTCACAGGACTGCAGAACGTCCTATGAAAACTTTTTCACATGACTGCAATTAAAAGTCAAGACTTTACCTGGCTGATAACCAAAACAAGGTTTCCTCAACACATCGAGCTGGAAACTATTCAAACATAAAAGAAACGGTCATTCCATTAAACTAATTGCTTCAGGTTTACCAAGCAGCATGTTTTTTGCAGTGTCACCCTTCTGTTAATGGCAGAGAAAGCTGGGCAAAGCATCCCAACTATTACATCAAAAAGCTAAGCCCTTCAGTCTACAGGCTGCACAGAGGCTGAGTGTTTCACACACAGCTCTATCTAGAAATGCAGGAAAAACTCCACCTTGAGCATTTCTTTCTGTGACACAGTAAATGGAGGAAAATTGCTGCTGTTACTACAGCTTTTCATCTGGTGACACTGGACTGTTTGTTGTGTCACAGTTCATGCAATTCTAAAGAAATGCCTGGGCGAGAGGTCCCGAAAAGCACATTGCTTTTATTTTTCCTATTCTTTAATGAATAACAATTAAAAAAGGAGGATAGCATTGTGCAAAAAAATAACAGAGGACAGAGAGATATTGGTATCAAGAGGAAAACATCTGATATGATGATTTTTGCTGTTATGTATCATTTCATTACTTTCATTACTCATAGGAATGCAGCAAGGAAAAAGTGTGTATATGTCCTACTTAAACACTCATATGTCATATGTGGGGACATTGAGCTTAAAAAAAGGCTCTGTGCTACAGATCTGTGCCTAGTTTTTAACCTACATATCTTGAATTTTCGTGTTCAGATTGTCTTTCTGTTGCTCATACGTGCCAACAATTACGGCCTGCATATCATCTCGATAAGATCGTCTGCCGTGCCAGATGTGTCAGAACAGAGTATCAAAAACTGAATGACGCAGCGCTCAGAAGGTAACACATGAATAAAAAAAAAAAAATCTAAACTTATCTCTTCTCTTGTTCTTGTCTTTAAGCAAAAAAATAATCCCATGTGTAGGGATTTTTGTGTGTTTTTCTTTTTTCTTTTTAGATAGAGAGAGAAGAGTTTGAGGGCTGAAAGAAAGTGAGACAGGAAGACTGAAGTTGGGATGAGCCGCAAAACAAACAAAAAAAAAACAATAAAAAGGAAAGAAAGAATGAAAGAATGAAAGAAGTTGCCCTAAGGAGTGGAATATGGAGAAAAATGCATCTTCAGCGGGGACTACTTTAGGAAGATGATAATCAGCTTTTACAAACTTTTTTTTTAAAGTAAATGGTGCATACTGTAATTTTATGCCTGCCGTCATTATAGTGGCTATAAACACACAGTATGATCTTGCAAACATAAGGTCTCTTTTCTTTCTTAACGGCAGTCTTAAGTAAATGCCATTCATGCTGTTGTTCTGTAGTAGTAGTGATGATGACATACAGCATTAGGCCAGTTACCACTTTACAGGCTGTGTATATTTCAAGATGCATCACCAATACCAAACACACACACCTAAATATAATGTAACAGAATCATTAATGATTAGTTTACTCTGCTCTAGCTCCAAACCCATGAAGGCTCACTGAAGCTTATTATTAAAGGTCTTAAATTTATTCTCATAAGCAGTCACAGCTCTGATCGATTTGTTTGTATCCTCCACCAATGGTGCTGCCTATTTAAGAGATTGCATTTAGTTCAAGTCTACTGAGCCACGCCAGACTACAGTATTGGATCATCTATTTTAAACACAGCAATCCTCTGGACTCTTTCAAAGGCGTTACTGGGAGGGGAGGAAAAAAAAGCATTAATAAATTATGCTTCGTGGATTGTCGTTCACTATAAGCTGGAAGAGGTCGATACAACATCGAAGCAACCCCCTGCACAGACATGTATTTATCACAACTTCATTCTTTTAATGGAGCGGTTCCTCCTCGGGAGAAAAAAAATCCTATACAGTCTTTTATTTTTTTTTTATTTTTAATCAAGCAGTGTGCTATTGCCACTCTGCCTTGTGGAGTGGACTGCAGAGCGCAGTTAAAATTCAGAGCAAGTATTTAGAGAGGCCAGCACTTGCTCTTCGCTGGACGTTCAAGAGTAGCCCAAGTAAAAAAAAAAAAAAAGGGGGGGGGGGGGGTGTTGGGGTCTTCCAGCTCTCTCACACACCAAAGCTAAAAAAAACACACAAAAAAGAACACACCACTTCATATTCCCTGCACCATCCAGAAAAACTTCCGAGCCCGGTTCTCTGTAAGTAGCTAGAAAAGGTTCAAAACTTACCACCCCCATGTCCAGCTGCTCGGTAGTCAGAGAGGGAGCCGCTCCTGACAGACGAAAGGAGTACAGTATCGGCACCAGGAGCAGCAACAGCATCTCTGGAGAAATATTCCTCATCCACTTGTGAAGAACCTGATGCACCATGATGCCCTGTGACAGGCTGATCCTGCAGGGCTTACATGGATTCCGACAGCCGCATCCACGGGATAAATCACACGCTGACACTCTAAAATGTGCCCGGATAAAAGTCTACCTCACTGTTGAGCGCAAACACATAAAACACATTAAAATGGGCGCAGGAACAGTTGAGAGCATCAGAGCAGTTTGTGTCTTGCTGTGTTACTAACACCCGGGGCATCAAAAATGAGAGACGCTGACTGATCTCCTCTTATCTCAAGTCCATCAGAGGTGAAGCGAGAAGCGCGAGCTCCCCGTTCGATGGTTGGGTCTCGCGCACTGAAGCAGCTGCCAGCTGCGTGCGTCTGCCTCAAGGAGACTCGAGCGGTCTCAAGACGGACGCAACAACCAATTGAGCTTCCGTGAAAGTTTCAAAATAAAAGTCCCACGGCTTCGTAAAGCCCTGTAAAGTAAAAGTCAATGGAGGGAATTATAAATACAAGCGTAATTTTACTGCACGTTGCCCCGAATCTAAAAGT
Organism: Diplotaxodon limnothrissa; assembly: GCF_057381915.1. Taxonomy (NCBI): domain Eukaryota; kingdom Metazoa; phylum Chordata; class Actinopteri; order Cichliformes; family Cichlidae; genus Diplotaxodon; species Diplotaxodon limnothrissa. The sequence continues at coordinate 43,756,338 of NC_140602.1, read as the reverse complement.
ACAAAATATACGTAAAACACAAGCGACAAAAAAGGAGGTAGGATGCAAGGTAATATTATCTTTGGTTTGTTTACTTGTTTACAGTTACACAAAGTTCACAGACAGATTTAACATGTTGTTTTCATGACGTAATCGTACTATTAATTTATTCAATTACATTTATGAAAAGAATCACTTTAATTTAGTGTAATGCTAAATGTGATATATATGGCATCCAGTCTCCATTTTATTAGCAGAACAACAAAATATTCTAATCAACTAAAACAAATTATATATATGTTTGATTCTAATAAGTGAACATAATTTTAAAAAAAAAAGTAGATTGCCTAATTAACAAGGTGTCATTGCTAGTTTTACTTTTGTTCAGGATTGTCATAAAGGTCTATGCACATCTGTACAAAATACTCTATTTTATTAATGTATTTATTTGTTTACAAGCCCGACTTTCCGCCTCCATGGTAACAAAATTCCCACGTAGTCATCTCACATTTACAATGTCCTTTACGTAGTTTTCATGTGTGCTTTTATTTTGGAATTCTGTTCCCAAATTTCCTTTGGGCTGCTATATTTCTTTCCTGTGACTTTATTTAAACAGCTGTGAGAAAATTTGAATTGGCTTGAGACACCTTTCATTCAATCTCTTTTGACTGGAATCGTGATTCATCAGAAAGTGAAAGGTCAGTGCCCCGAAGAAAGCAATTAAAAGATCAGTTAAAATGTGATGCAACATGATGCCGAAAAACATCACTGAGTGAGCACTGCTGACTAAAATACTTCTGACTCCAGACCCAGGCTACTTTGCTCAGAAGTTTTAGTGAGGGGGGTTGGATATGATTTAAAGAGATTAATTGTGAATTATGAATAATTATGAATTATTAATTATGAATAAACATCAGAAATTTCTAAAATAAAAAAACATTAAAACACACGTGATATTTACCGTTTTATCTTCTGGTGTATAGATCCCAATATGAAAGCTGTTCACTCTCATGAATTGTCCTAAGGCTAGACATTGAATCCTTATTAGGTTTAGAGGTGTTGACCTGAAAATGACCCAACAAAACAGCACTGAAACCTTCCTGCATTTAAAAAACAACAACACCATTTTCTTGGAGCAGTTTTAAAAAGCACATGATTGTTTCTATTGTGCTATTGCTTAGAATAACTGCTCACTGTGGCTTCTTTATCGTCAGGGTGGATCGTGCATTTAAAACGTGAATCATAATGCAGATATACGTGCACACCTCGGTGGCCACCCACATCCAGGCGCCCATATTCAAGCGTCTTAATCATTCTGTGTCTACTTTGATAGACAGTCTCCTTAACCTAACCACAGTGTCACTAATGATTCACAGCTCTCCTTTATTGTACCACGGCCTCATGACTCGACTGCAAAGAAATGCACAATGATTGCCAGGCGCACACATTCACAAATTAAGCTTATTCAATTGATCTGCGCTTGTAACCACTTCAAACCATTTTTCTGTGTACATTTTCTAATAGATATATCATTATTTTTTCACTGGCAGACCTAGTCGACTGGTGCCATTAGAGTCCCAGAATGTGCAGGGAAACAAACAGGAAGGAACTGACATCCAATTAAGAACACATATCAGCACAAGCTTGTTCCTTGAAGTGGTGAATGTGCACGCCTGTGAGATGCAAAGATTTCGCTCCCTTCATTACACTAATGTTTTCGTTTGTTTTCAAAGCAAAACGGGGGAGCATAAAATGTGCTGAAATCAGGGAGATAATCTGCAAATATTACAATGTGGAAAACACTGACAGTAAATGCTCAATACAGCTCAGTTTGCCTGAGCTTTGCTTCATTTGACGAAAGACAAATGGATTGATTTATTAATAATATTATATTATGAACACCCACCGGCTAATCTGGAAACTTTTACTATCAACTGACCCATCAATTGGTCCAAATAAATGACCAGTGACAGAAGCGGTCAATATCTTCTTGGCAAGTTGCTTGTCTCATTCAGATCCATTCCAGCAGTCATTCATCACTGGTTCACAAAGAAAACTTTTTTTTCTATCAGCATTAAGTTCTGCTGTGTTAGTGCTAAATGCTCAAAACTTCTCGACGACAGAGTGATTTCAGTGCTAGTCACATACATCTCATTGCGACAACATTATGATAATTGTAGCGTCTGAATATTGTCTCACAGCATGTCTGTTGGCAAAAAGAAGCTTCAGTCATTCAGTTTGATATTAACAGAAGGTTAAAGTACCCATTTACTTGTCTCAGTCTGCTGTGGGCACTGGCTTTCACCTTCAAACTATTTTCCAGAGAAATTTAGCTAATTTTCTCTGGTCAGATCGTACAATTATAGAAAAATCTATTGCCCAGTGTGGACGTGGGAGGAATTGGCTGGTATTGTAATGCATGTATTTTAATATTCATTGAGGCATATTGTGCCAAGTTGGCGGCTGCGATGCCTTTTGCATTGATAAATGTCAACTTGAATTCTATGTCGTCAAGTAATGTCAGGCAAAGTCACGGAGAATTGATGAGCAGATTATTGTGGGACTTAGTGAGATGCTGTTTGAATATGATGACAGTGTTTGATTGTAAATGTTAATAACATAATTCACACCTAATGTGTTTTGTATTCACACCTTCAGCTCTACCTAATGGGCTTTACCATTAGTCAAGTTAACATTGCGGTATTAATACCCGTGAAGCTTTCATTAATGCCTCTGCTTCATCTACTTTCGGTGTTGTTTGAAATGAAGAGTCTTCACAGTACTTATGCAAACAGCTCGTCTTTGCACATGGATAACTTAGCTCAAGATACAAGAATACGCATACACAAAAAGGTTTATGATGTTTTATTGACTTGTGTTTAAGGTACTGGTGAAGATCTGCCCCAGGAATTACAATGCACTAGGCTGTGCTAAAGCCTTATACATTGATAGGAAAGTTGGAAATTTGTGCAACAATTTATTGAAAAATGTGCAAACTCACATGGACATACAGTATATAATAATCATTAATCAGTATTTAATTGCTACTTCAAGGAGTGGGAGGGGCTGCTGGCTATTTAATCAGGGGTTGCAAAGCCTCTAGAGGACTAGTGTGTGCCAGAATAAAGAATAAAAATAAAAAGACTGGACTGTCAACCTTCTGAACAATTTATTTCTGCCTCCACCACTTGGTCAATCCTCACAGTCAATAACTGGTGTGACCGCCTTTATTCTTCAACACAGCCTGAACTCGCTTACGAAGCTTTCTTAAAATTTATTTAAGCAGTCTTCAGCAATAGTCCTCCTGACTTCTCATAGGACATTCAAAGTTTTTCTTTGGCTGCCTTTTGTTTTATTCTGTCAAGATGATCCCACACTGCGCCAATAATGGCTCCAGGGAGGCCAATCCATGACTGATAAGAGTTGCATTATGTGCTTCTCTGTACAAGTGGGCTTTTATTCTATTGGCACTGTGTTTGGGATCATTGTCATTGAAAAATGAAGCTGCTGCCAATCAAATCTGCCATTCTCAGGTGGATTAAAATTGCACGGTACTTTCCTCATTTATAATTGCATTTTTACAAGATCTCCAACACCTCTGGCTGAAACGCAGCCCCAAACCACGACAGGGCGTCCACCGTCATCTATAGATGACTGTAAAGACTCACTGTTGTACCTCACTGACCACCTCAATTTTTGAGCCAGAAATTTCAAATTCACTCCAGCTGTTGCATAATTTGCAGTAACTCATTTCCCCCCTCCCCATTTTCATTTCCTAAGAGTGGCTTCTTGACAGCCACCTTTCCATTGAAAGGTAATTTTTCTGATGAGGCTTCATCGGACAGATCAGGAATTTTTTTAATCCTTTGTCCTCCACTTGTCCATTTTTCTCAAGAAAGGAAACACTGCACACCATGCCAAGATATGCCAGAATTTCAGCTAGTAGCTGTTGGCACAAAATACTATTTTATGCCTATTAAATAGTGTGTGTTTTTCTTACATTTTCTTTCATTTAGATTCAACTAAAGAAATGCCCCAAAATATGTGTTTTGCGGGAGGCTGCTATCAACAAAGTGCCTAAAGATACAATTTAAAAGTGGTTCTTTGCCAAGTTATTTGTTGTTTTTAGACTCAACTCTGGTTCATGTCTTGAATTAGGGCAGTGACAAGTGGTCAGGTACAACAACTGGACTGAAATTGAGTGAAAAATCAGTTAGTCTCCAAAGAAAAACTTTTGGAAAGCCTGGAGAACTTTAAAAATATAAAGAAAGCCTGGCTCTCTTGAAGAAAAATATAAAGAAATGAGGATTGGCTCAAGTGTAGATAAGTATGGCAATTTTGGTTTGTCCAAAAAATAATAATTTTAACGTATACCTGAGGATATGTGTAGGGAAGCTCATTTATAATTTAATGAGTGGAATATGTTAACTGCACAGCTGTGCTTCTTATCGTCATTTGCTCCCCCAAAGGTGTTCGGGCCAAAAGAGTCCCCAAGGCTTCCAGAGCACCTTTTAAAGGTTCCAGGTGACACCAAGTGTAATTGACGAGGGGATGAAATGGGTATATAATCCTTTATTTTAGATTACAGGTTGTAGGTCAGGGGCCAAAATATTTATTTAATGTTTATTGCTTTTTTCTGTAGTGGTGAAAAGCTGTTATTATTAGTTATATAACCCCATACAGTGGTATGATTGGTGGGTCAATTACAAGCAGTCTATTCGTGAGTGGTAAGTGAGATCATTCATAACAAACAGGTCAGTGCTCTCAATAACTTTATCATCAGAATGGCCCTTTGACATTGTTGACTGAGTGAAAACGCTGTTGACAAATCATGAAGTATTACTTGTTGAAATGATAAAAATCCACAATAGGATATGCAATACCAAAATACAGATTGAATCAGGAAAGGCATTTTAAAAAAGGAAGATTATGCAATGCTATAACAAGAATGAGCAAAGAGTCAGTGCAGATGTAAGGATTTAAATTATGAATACATTATCATCTTTTTTGGAAAATTTAGATTAAACATTATTGGCAGAATATTAATATTAAAATTTTAAAACTATTTCTGGATAGTAGCCACATAAAGAAGAGAGGCACACATATACTTATTGATTTAAGGGTGGAACAGCAGAGGCAAATTGTCTCTCTGGTTGCCTTGTATACAGTACACAAGAAATGTCTCCTGGGGCGCACTGAGATGCATCGTCAGTGATGTATCATGGGCTCGTTGGGTGTCTCAGGTCTTTCCCGCCACACCAGCTGTAAGACATCACTGTCATCAGTCCTTTGCTAACACAGAGAGACAAATAACAATGCCTATGGCCAATGTAAAACACCAAAATGTTGTTTTCAATATTTACAAATGATAAACAATGACATAATTTCCCATGGAGGCCCTCTCCCTCTCCCCTGAAGTTACCAATTCATTCACCTCCCTGTTGAGAATTAGCTATAGCTCACTTAAATGACTCCTTCCCCCGTGGCTGTCTGGAAGACTGACAGCGACTAAACGCAACAAGCCAGTTTTCTGAATAAAATATACCTGCACCTGCCTTTCAAAGACAAAGAGGTGTTTGTGAACAAGCATCTGGCCTTGGGCTTTATTCTCTCCTTAGTGTGTGTGTGCGTGGTGTGTGTGTCATTGGGCGTGCATCTGTTAGTGGCTGAGATGCCTCAAAAAGAATGTAATTAATTCATGAGAACACAACCATATCCTTAAATCCCATAGGAGTGTTAGTGAACCTATGGCCACTGAACTACTTTTCTCATTAATTCTCCCTCAAAGTTCATTAAAAAAAATCTCTTTAAACATAATTCTTACTTTGTCTATTCGGTCAACAACTGAATAAATGTATGAATGTATAAATGCTGGACAAATATCTTTGAACATAATCTTTTCTGAAAGGTGTCTAGGAAAAAAATTCACCCACCATCATTTCTAAGGTTTTAGGCATCAGGATAAGTTACCAAGTGTTAAAATTAGGCAGATGAATAAGAATCTCAGGTAAGCAAACTCGTATGAACCACAATATATAATATATTACATGGCGTTATTATTTATTTAACAGAAACCAAGACTAAGCCAAAATGAAGAAGTAGTGTGTGAAAGTACACCCTTATTGCTTCCACATGAATTAGGAGGGTAAGTGGCAGCCAGGTGCTAATAATAAGATACACTTCATTAACTGACTAGTGAGCAAGTGTGAGCACCTCTAAAAACAAAACAAAACCAAGGAGACATTTTGGCAGTTTGCTGGGCTGAAACATGGTGTGTCTCAGCATATTACCGAGGAGAAAAGACAGCGGTGATCTTAGAGAAGCAATTGTTGCTGTACATCAAAGGGTTAAAAGGCCATTTCCAAACTATTTCAAGTCCACTGGTCGGCAGTGAAAATTTTTTTCACAAGGGCAAAACATTCAAAACAGCTCCCAGTCTTCCCAGGAGGGGATATCCCAGCACATTATCCCCAAGGTAAGATTGTGTAATGGTCAGAGAAACAGCAAAAAACCCAAGAACTATATAACAGACTCTACAGGCCTCAGCTACCATGTAACATTTTAAAGTTTATCACAATATAATTATAAAAAGACTGATTAAGTATATAGTTTATTTGATATCACACCTGTATTACTGAAAATAATGTATCACAATACAAAGAATAAAACTATAACTAAACTTCTAAGGTTCTTACAATGTAGAAACAGTATACTGCATAATACAGTGTAATACACATGTATGCACTTAGAGATCCTTAAATAAAGTTTATCTTCATTATTCACCAAGTATCCGTCGCAAACTACAATCAACTAGGTATTCAGTTCAGATCCTTATAATAAAATACCTTGTCTGTTGAGTAAAAAGAGTAAAAAACAAACAATCAAAACAACATTAAAAATGGGAATAGCAGGAAAGTGCAGGAAAAAGGAAAAGAGTGCTTTTTCTGTCAGTCTACTGCTCTACTCACATTCAGTCTGGTGCAGCAGGAAAGAGGAAAAAATACATATTGTTCTTATACAAAAGAGTCCTCTTCAGTTGTTTAAAATGTCATTTTCCTCCTGTCTTCTACAAAAGAAGAACAGCTATATTTTGTTCCTGTGTGCAGAATGAAGAGAAACACCCCAGTGAGGTCACTCATCCATAGTAGGACCTGGGAAGTTAAATGCAAATCCAACATCCGTCACCCTGGGGAAGCCTGAATGTGGAAAACCTTACTTAATCTTCCATCCTTCAAAAGTGTATCTGGAAAAAGGGGTTGAAAATAAGTAATGAATGTTACATGGTGAAAGGCCATACAGTAAATCATTATCTACTAGGCAAGGATTGATGTTAATGCTGAGAATCTGACATGTATTTGTAAGACTTGGAGCAATCAGTCCTGCTAAATCTGCTCTATTCAGAAAGAAAAGATGAAATGATGCAGGGTTAGAAAGGTCCCACTTTAATATATGGAGCACAGTACTCCTCTTATCATAAGGGCCTCTTTTCAAAAGCCTCTCCAGAGCTGCGTTCCACCACAAATTTGTTTAACACGTGTAACATCAGGGAGAGTATTTATGTGTTATTTTTCCCCACCATCTGAGTGCATCATCCATTACCACAATGACGAAACTTTATACCTCTTCTTAACATCTGAATAAAGTATTCATCATATTCCTGTCCCCTGGAAACACCAAAGCATCCATTAGACCCCTTACCTTTAAAGTCTAGGTTATATTTTTAACGGAGGCAAAGCCCACCCTAAAACATGGATACTTTAATCTACTTCTGCTCCAAAATAAATATTAACAAACGGCTCAACATTTTGATATTTTGCAACTTTCAGCACATAAAGAACGTAAAAAAAATACAAATTCTAATTGCAAAAAATAATCCAGGTGAAATAATCCACCTGTCCAAAGAACACACTTCCTTGTTGTCTGTAAATGTCAGTGTTACAATGGTAGAAACTGCAAAGAGAAACCCAGTCCTGCTCCCACCTCGTCACAGTTACTGCCCTAATAGAAAATGTGCTCTGCGTTAAGAGCTTGTTTCACTGAACTTGTTTCATTGGTAGGACTTCAGCGTGAGCCATCACGGGAGCCATCAATGATTAAGCGCTCTCCTCACTCCTTAACAGGATCTGCAGGTGTGGGGCCGCAATCAATCATCTCTTTAATATTGTCAATTCTCATCCAGATTAAGCAAACACCCTTTTTCTCTCTTTCTGCTTCCCCTGCACCGTGTAAACGTCTCTCTCTATCGTTCATAAACACTGCTATAATTCACAGAAATCCTTCTGAAAATAACCCTATTGGTTAGATTTCTGTCATACTGGGCAACCTTTTGGCAGTTTGCTTGTATTTGGCTTCCATAGAGAGTAAGTATCTGACAACTGAGAACAGGAAAAGTGCACAGCCTTTCCACATGAGCATCCAGACAGATTTATTATGACTATTATGATTTTTTTGTAAGGTATTCAAGACCATTTGGATTTATTAACCCCTGAAGCCTAATGTCCATACAAAAATGAATGCTCAGACAAATGTTTGCAAAAACACCCCAACATGAACTCAACAGTAACCCCTCCAAGTCTCTCCTCTTACGACACCTCCTCTCTTCCACCCCAACTTCACAGATGCAAATCTTTCAGTCATCAAAACACAAGTTCAGTAAGAAGACCTCGCCTCACCCTAGAGTTACTGCCCCTACGTATTTAGGCGACGCTAACTCTTCTTCTCTCTCATGTTCTCATGTTGGTTTATTTGATCCCATCAAAGACCAGTACTATCTTAAAGAATGATCTGGTACTCACCAACCCTCAGACACCTAAATAGGTTTATCGATCCACATATCTCAGCAAAGACTCATCCTTCACACCGACTTCAGCACATACGGCAAAATACCACTTTAATAATCTTATCCGGGTAGATGCCACAGTCATCGCTGATATTCCTCATGAAAACACCATTACCTGTCCGTCATGCTGGAATTAATCTTGTGGTTAAAGGGAAGTTTTTCTTCTTTTTTTTAATGCCTATCCCGACCTCTGTGAGTCAGCTCTCTGAAAGTCACCTGAAGAACCATGCCGGTTCTTTTCTTTTCCATGCATAACCCACAAGCTCAACCCAGACATCCAGTTTATCTGAAACTCATCATACAGTTACAGTTACAATCTTTATTCTGCCCTTTATTAAAACTAAAACTAGATATGAAAAACATTTTTGTCAACTAAAACAAAAATTTAAAAAGCCCAAGCACACCCGCCCACCCCATCAGCTTATTATAGCAGACGGGTAAAAATGATTGTGAAACAAGAAAATCCACTTCAACTAACTGAGACTAAACAGGATTTTTTAAAAAGTCACAGTGAAATAAAAATAAAAACTAATTAGAAAATACAAACTATAATAACTCACATTCATATCTTGGTGTTATTTATATGTCACTATTTTCATGTACGCAGGCAGCTGTGAATACTGACAATATAAAAGTGTGAATGATGGACGTGTTTCGAGACTGCACAACCAGTACAGTACAGCCCTTTTCAAGAGGTCAATTTTAGCAATTCATTTTTTTGTGTGCAAAAGAAGAAAATTGGCTTCTAATTTCAATTCTAAATGGTGAACCTGAGGTACTCAATCCAGTATTAAACATGATCCCTGCACGGCTGCAAGAATAAACAGGATGTGTACAACTTTACCAAACCTAAACTGGCTGTAGGTGTGAGTGTGAACATAGTCTGTCACTCTGTGTTAGGCTTGGCAGCCTGTCAAGGGTGTACCCCTTTCATTGGCTGACGGCCGGGATGGACTCCAGCCCCCCTGGATGGACGGAGGGATCTCAGCGCAAATCTGAGTAAGAAAGGGACCAAAAGTTTGACCTCAGTGAGCAAGTGTCATTGCCCCCATTGCTAGGTATTAAGTAACTGGTGCCTGATAAAAGAAGAAACAATGCCAACTTAGTGACAATCAGCACAATGGACATGAAATTGACCTACCAAATCCCAAATCACAGTGGAGAATGTACTCTACTGAAACATGGTGAAGCTAGAAACTGATTCTGTGGATAGATCAAAAGCCAAAGCTACCACATAAAGTCTTTGAAAATGCAGACGTGCACAGGTTCCCATATTTAGAGTTGTATTTTTGCTCATTTTTAATTACCACACTGATGTCTTTAATCTCTTTGATATCAAAGACACTAGCATTGCTGCATGAGAGTGCCATTTTTTTAAAGATATGAAAAGGGACTCACAACATGAAACTGTGAAACACTGTAACTACACGTTTTCCAGTTTTACCACATCTTAGCGTCGTAATGATCATTTTCTCTCATTAAAGCGTTATAATCCCAGAGTGCCCCTGTGTACATACATGTACATGATCACCATCTAAACATGTCTTCATCAGCATACAGACTCCACAAAAGAAAATTTACTGTGTTGCTCAAAGGCTCAAAGTGGCAGCTACTGACAATTAACAAGATGGAATGGTTTCTTGCATGTTACTCAGTGTGTGAGCTGATGCTGTGAATCAATTAACACTCTTTAAAAATGACTGGTTTGTTTTTATTGGCTCTCTTGCATGTCACAGTGGTGACTGATTTTCTTTTAATAAGCATACTGGTGCAGGCCTCCACAACAGTCTCAGTTTCTCACATGGCCCCTTGGGAAAATTAATCGCCCACACCTGATTTAGCGCTTAGAAAGAAGAATAAACAGGATTATGGAGACTGTGCACATTGTAGTTCCTCCCTTGGTGCTCCTGTAATGCCACACTTTGTTTTCTATTATTTTCTCATTCCTGTTAAAAACTTTTAAACCTTAGTTTCCCCTCCCCTCTCCTGACAGTCTTTCTTCGTATGATTGCAGTGAATAATTTATCGTTACCAGGATTTAGTCTTAACTTTAAGAGGAAGTTCTAGGAAAATGTCGTAATTCTGAGTATTTTCATAGAATTTGCACACCAGGGGCTGATCTTAGTAGGTGGTTGTGAGAAAGGAGCCTAGATCAGAGGGATGACCAGTGTTTGTGAGATCAGTTAAATAGCTCGATTTAGCTTAGTGGCAGCAGTTAATATTAATAGGATTTGTTGTACATCTGAGGTTAAAGACCTGTGGGGTCTACCTTGTTAAAACTAGACACTAGTTATGCAGTGACACTCTGTGAACACAGGTGTGCCCTCGAACCAAAATCACTGCTGTTTCACTTGTCAAGAGAAATTCATTAAGGCAAAGGGGGGTTAATCCCCACTGCTGAGAGCGTAGCCACAGAACAGATTTTACAGTGTGTGCCTACATTATTTTACTTTCATGACATGCATATTGATCAAAGAATGCATTTCCATTTGTTGTTAGTGGCGATAGTACGATTACACACTTGATTAAATTTGTGACTACAAAGCACAGGGTAATGAAATCTGACATCGTGGCTGAAAAAGTGTGCAGAAACCGCCACCGTAAAACAGATGAATGTCCAAAATTTTAACATCTACCGTTCCCTCTACCGTAGCCTCTCTGTAACCGACAAGAACTGAATACTCAAATAGACAGGGTCAAGATGTAGATATGCATTTTTCACATTTCCATATTAATCAGACTTTAGTGTTGCTCCAGTGGGTCGTCATGACCAGAGGATGGTAGTAGAATAGAGTTTTCTACTCTAGTCATTAAAAGCGGCCCCAGACGAGTCCTTAACTCCAGGCTCCCAGTCATCCGTCTCGTGTGTTTATGCCGCCACCACACCTCCTGCATCTTAACGCACACTTTCTCTGCCCTTAAAAGTGGAAACACTTATGTTGTTTCAGGAATGCTTAAATAGGTGATAGAAGAACCAATGCGATTTGTTTAGGTGAAGGGTGTTTTTGAAAACCACAGCAACGTAGACCATCTATGTTTTTATTCTATTCTCTAAGTCTCACAACCACTTGATTTTGTTTTCTAAGTTTGGTAATGGAAAGTTGATGATTTGGGTTAAAATATACACATGCAGTATTGTGTAAAAGTGTTGAGAATTTTGCTTGTAAAGAGCCAGACTTTTTAAAAGTGTTCTTCATCAATATTTCTCCAAGTCTTTCAAGGCTTTCCTTTGGACTTTGCCTGCTTTTTTTAAAATCATTTTCAGTCCAGACCTTGTGCATCAACATTTTCAGAGAAATATTGTTTTAATTGTTGAGCCACTTAATTCAGTTCAGGTCAGTTCAGTTCCATTTTATCTATATATTGCAAAATCACAACAATCACCTTAAGGCACTTTATGTTGTAAGGTAAAGACAATAATAATAGAAAGAAACTCCAACAAGCAAATGACCCTCATTAGCAAGCAGTTTGTGACAGCAGGAAGGACAAACTCCCTTTTAACAGGACGAAACCTCCAGCAGAACAAGGCTCAGGGAGAGGCAGCCAGCTGCTATGACTGTTGGAGGTGAGGAGAGCAAAACAAGACAAAAAGCAGCTGTGGAAGAGAGCCAGAGATTAATAATATTTAATGACTAAATACGGAGCTAAAAAGATATGGTAACTGACCTATGAATCAATCAGGCATGCAAAGGCACCTAACTCAGTGGGTTTAACTAGTGTTCTACACATAGCAAACCACTTAGCACAGAACCAATTTTTAATTGTATCTTTAGGTGTTTTGTTACCAGCAGCATGGCAAAAACACAAGGTTTGTTCCCACTGATGTGCAATATGTCTTGAAGCTCAACAAGTGTAGGACAAAAGAAGAAGTAGCTGGCCTAACAATAGCTATAGCAGATGAACGACACCTGAAGTATCTGACAGTCATATCCTTAAGAAATAGAAGAAGAAAAAAAAAACAGACTCAGCACCTGAGAAATATATCTGGCCTCTTTGTCATGGTCCTGGGTCGTTGACCCAGCGTTTTGTGTTTTGTGACTATTTCCCTCTGTTCTAGTTATTCTGTGTCCTCCCCCCTTGTGTCCGGTTCGGGTTCTAGATTTCCTGTTTTACTTTGTAGGTCTGTGTCTCGTTATGCCCATTAAGTTCCAGCTGTGTCCCCTCCTGTGTGCCATTTCCTCATTACCTGGTGTGTGTATTTATAGTTGGTGTCTGCCTGTGCTCCTCGTCGGCTCGTCTGCGTTCATCCATGTATCACTGCGTTCCTCCGTGTAGCTCTGCATTCTATGGTGTTTCGTTCCTGTCTCTGCGTCTCTCTGCCCCGCACCCCTTTTGTATGGTCTCAGGTTTGTCTTTAGTTTCTCCCAGTTTAGGTTTGTAATTGCTCATGTTGAGTTGCCTGTTTTTGCCACCACCACCACCTTGTAAATAAACATCACTCTGTCATCAGTTCGCTGCATCTTGGGTCCTCCTTTTCCTCCACACCACACGGCTCCCTCCGCCAGCCGTGACAGTACGAGCCGACCAACATGGACCCAGCAGCATTCGCACCTACCCAGGGGTTTCGGGAGGAGGTAACCGACACGGTCGCAAGGTTGGTAAACCTGTGGCTCGAGCAGGAGGAAGAAGAGTTCCACCGCGCTGTAGAAGCCAGGCTACAGCAGCTACTCTCGGCACACTCCTGGCTGCTAGACTCGCTTCACCCGCTGGCACGGGACTTCCTCCTTCATGAGCTGCACCTTCACCCACCAGCCGCTACCGCTTCCCAACCCAGCCCGGCGGTGGAGGTTTTGCCCGGCCCGCCGGAGGTTTTGCCCGGCCCGCCGGAGGTTTTGCCCGGCCCGCCGGAGGTTTTGCCCGGCCCGCCGGAGGTTTTGCCCGGGAGGAAGCGATGATCGCGCCGTCGGCGCGTCGCCCCACAGCCGGAGATTAGGACTTCGGAACTGCCGGCTGTGGTGAGTGGAAAAGACACTCCGTCTGTTTCGCCAGCTCGAATGACTGTTTATTCCGGGGCTGTGTTTGTTGAGCCAGCTGCCCAGCAGGTAGCTCAGTTAGCCGCCCAGCAGCCACTAGCTCTGTTAGCCACTCAATCGCCACCTCCATTACTGTCACAGCCAGACCTATTAGACACTTGGTTACAATCCATAGCTCAGTCAATAGCTCAGTTGGCAAGAGACTCATCAGCTTTATTATCAGCTCAGCCACCTATTCAGCCACCATCTACACCAGCTCCGCCTGTACTACAAGTCCAGTCCGTCCAACCGGAAAAGCGCTGTTTTACACCTGTTCATGTCAAGCAGAGAGACACACCACATAACGCAGTTGTCAGTCCGCAACAGCTGGCCAGCCCAGAGACTGTGACGCACTCCAGGGCCTCCCCAGAGGCTGGGTCCCAGCCCCCGGCCGACTCTGGACCCCTGGAGATTAAGAAGCCAGCTGAGGACTGTATCCGGCTGTCGCTGCCTGAGCTGGGTCAATGCTCTGTGCAGCTGCAGTCTGCCTTGTGTTTGCCAGAGGCCCGTGCGCCTGCTGGTTCTGATCTGTTCCTGCCAGAGGCCCGTGTGCCTGCTGGTTCTGACCCGTGCCTGCCAGAGGCCCGTGTGCCTACTGGTTCTGTTCTGTGCCTGCCAGAGGCCCGTGTGCCTACTGGTTCTGAACTGTGCCTGCCAGAGGCCCGTGCGCCTGCTGGTTCTGAACTGTGCCTGCCAGAGGCCCGTGCGCCTACTGGTTCTGACCTGTGTGTTCCAGGGGCCCCGGTGCCCACTGGTCCAGAGACTGTTTTCGCTGGGGGGCCCGAGGAGCCCGTCCAGCCTCCTGCTTCGCCTGCTGGGGGGCCCGAGGAGCCTGTCCAGCCTCCTGCTTCGCCAGCTGGAGGGCCCGAGGAGCCCGTCCAGCCTCAAGACTCGTCAGCTGGAGGTTCAGGAGAACCTAGCCAGCCTCCTGTCTCGTCAGCTGGGGGGCCCGAGGAGCCCGTCCATCCCCAAGACCCATCATCGCCACCAGCTGCAGCCTCTGTGTCTCCATCCTCGCCAGCTGCGGCCTCTGTGTCTTCACCCACGCCGTCGCCTGGTCCGGCCTCTGCTCCAGCCTCGCCTGGTCCGGCCTCTGCTCCAGCCTCGCCTGGCCCGGCTCCAGCCTTCGTGTCTTCAGCCTCGCCTGGCCCGGCTCCAGCCTTCGTGTCTTCAGCATCGCCTGGCCCGGCTTCTGCATCCTCGTCAGCATCGCCTGGCCCGGCTTCTGCATCCTCGTCAGCATCGCCTGGTCCGGCTTCTGCATCCTCGTCAGCATCGCCTGGTCCGGCTTCTGCTTCGGTCTCGTCTGGTGCTGCGACGGCCACGCCACCTTCGGGTCCCAAACTGCCGCCTCGACATCGGCGGTCATCTGCCAGGCCGCTGGTGGAGCGTCATCGTCACTATGGACGACCTCCTAGACGCCGCCGTTGCTGTCCGCACGGTCGGCCGCCTGAACGGTTTCCTCGTCACCGCCGTTGCTGTCCGCACGGTCGGCCGCCTGAACGGTTTCCTCGTCGCCGCCGCTGCCGTGTGCACGGTCGGCCCCCTGAACTGCCTCCGCTCCGCCACCGCTGCCTTCCACTCGGTCGGCTTTCGGAGCTGTGTCGCCGACGTGGCCGGCCTCAGAAGATAAACTGTCCTGGACTTCTGAGCTGTGAGCCTCTGGGCCGGCCTCCTGAACTGTGTTTTGTCCTGGTACTCCAGCATGTGTGTTTTTGTTTTGGACAATTCCCTCGGTCCGCTGGAGCTTGTTTTGTTCGGTGTTGGATTGTGCCATTTCCTCATTACCTGGTGTGTGTATTTATAGTTGGTGTCTGCCTGTGCTCCTCGTCGGCTCGTCTGCGTTCATCCATGTATCACTGCGTTCCTCCGTGTAGCTCTGCATTCTATGGTGTTTCGTTCCTGTCTCTGCGTCTCTCTGCCCCGCACCCCTTTTGTATGGTCTCAGGTTTGTCTTTAGTTTCTCCCAGTTTAGGTTTGTAATTGCTCATGTTGAGTTGCCTGTTTTTGCCACCACCACCACCTTGTAAATAAACATCACTCTGTCATCAGTTCGCTGCATCTTGGGTCCTCCTTTTCCTCCACACCACACGGCTCCCTCCGCCAGCCGTGACACTTTTAGTTGATCCATTTCCTCTTCACTGAAGCCTCATCAGAAGTGCCATTCTTAAAGAAAGGAAACAGTGAGAAAAGGCTGAGGTATGCCACATTACACAAGAACTGGATGAAAAAAATAAATAAATCAGTGACAACAGGTCTTATAGACTGAAAAATTACAATTTTAGGTGTTTTGTTCAAGTTACAGGAGGTTAAGAGTGGTGCAACACTGAGTGTCTGCAGACATCTGTAAAACATCCGTAAAACATTTAGGCCAGCGGTGATCGTCATTGTTCAGCATGACAATGACCCCTAACACACTGCCGATGCACAAGTATGCTTGAACAGAAAAATGCACAATGGATGTTAGAGTTTGTATTTTTGATTGTCATTTATGCTTAGAAATATTTACTTATGCTTAGAGTTTATAATTAGTTGTAGATTGGTAGAGGTCTGATCATACTTAATAGTCTGCAAACTTTGTGTGTATTAGAGAGCACACTGAGGGCACGAGAGTTCGTGCCTTGTCTTATTGTTTTACGGTAGGATTAACGTAGTTGCGTCTGTTCTAGTCTAAGTGCTTTTGTTTATAAATGAACTGCTGGACTTCCTCACGGTGTTATCTAGGATGGGGGGGGTCTACCCTCTTCCTGACCAGGGATGTTTGCTTGTGTGCTTTTATGACCCTTTGATCAGCAGTACCACACACACACACACACACACACACACACACACACACACACACACACACACACACACACATCCACCACGCACACACACGCACCCACCACATACGCGCACACACACACACAGGCAAGGTACTCTTTGTTTGTATGTAGACGTCATATGTTAATGAACCTATGCATATTCATGTAACCTCAATAAAAGGGCAGTGGTACGGGAGAACGGACGAGAGCAACTGGGGTCAGGCGAGGGAACGGCGCCTGTCCGGTTCTCTCCCGTGCACGAGAAACATGAAGAAGCTTGCTTACTTGTGTCTTGCTTTGCAGTGTAATTATATTGCCTTCAACGTTCCAGCGAATAGGTTTATGCTACAAACCTATCAATGGACCTCTATCAGTTGTAGATTGGCCTCCAAAAGCCCCAACCTAAGATGTGGCTCAAGACTTTTGCACAGCGCTTTATAGATTGTCAGAAACATGTTAGAGTGCTGAGTTTAGTTTCCTGTGATGATATTTATAGGCATCTGCTGTAATGCCACAAAACATGTACAACCCCATCCCTAATAATGTAAAGCATAAAAGTTGATTCATAAATCTGAGTTAATTGAATAAAAATGTGTTTTGACTTTTATACCATCCACTACTATAGTTATTTGTTCACTCCTTGCTTTATTTGACCTGAATCTAAGCCTTTTTAGTTTCTGACTGGTATTTGGGTAACGTGTCATTCAGAGCAATTAAGCTGATCATTTTCGATATACATGGTTCTAAGCTCCATTTATTTCTCCACCAGGAGAGATCCAAGCTGGAATTATGTGATCATTGCCATTCTTTGTTTGTGATAATCAAGGGGTAATCATCATCCCCATTACTGATTTTCTTCTGCCAAGTTGAGAAGCAACACTGTTTATTTGCAAGTCAGACAAACCAAAACTAGATGGAGAGGTACTGTAAAGCTTGGGTGATGGAAGAAGCCAATAAGTTCAGTTGGTGCTCCAGATCAATTTCTTAAAAAAAAAAGAAAAAAAAGTAAATACTAAAACAGGCATTAGCCTTGGAGGAGAATGTGCTCTCCGAGTGCCTTTCCAGTTCAATGTTAATAAGTGTCAATGCAGTGAGGATGAGTTTGCATCATTTGCACTCCCTCAGTTGCATGGTGCTGTGACTCTGACAGATAACAAACAGCTGCACCATAGGGGATGCGGCAAACCAATGCATCATGAAAGGAACCGTCACCCATCCCTTCTTCATCTTCTCTATATTCTCCTTTCATCTGCTCTTCACACATTCTGCTATTCCATGGCCCATGTCAATCCCGTAATTTGTATTTGTCGGTGTTCGCTGCTCGTCTTTGAAGGCCCGCTGTGTCTCGCCTGGAAAACAATGAAAAAACATTGGCAAGTAGTGTTTAGGAGGTAGAGCAGTTCAAAGAAAGGATCAATCCTTCCTCATTTGCATAGTCGTTGTTTGCTAGGCACTGTCAGTGCTACAAGGTTGCACGTCATTCTACAAGTAAAGGAGCTCTGTCGCCTGAGTCCATATACGAAGAAGAATAAGAGGAATTTTTCTAGGTGACATTGTTATAGAAGTAGCCACTCAAACCGTGAATATACAGAAAAATACATAGAGAGTAAAACAAGACAACACAAAGCACTTGTTTTGTTATCAGCAGAGAACTAAACTCGAGTCTCCTAAAGAGGCTTTATGATAGTAGCTTGCTACACCAAAGTGCTGTCTTACTTTCCATGGGAAAGACAGAATTAGGCCATGAAAACACCCAAAGGAGTCCAATTAAAGTCTATAATATTAGCAAGTAACAGTGAAAACAGTGGGGTTAATAGCTATTTAGCTATCCAGCTTAATTACCAGCCTGCAGCTTTCTGTGAGTCCTACAAATCCCAGGTTTGCAAAGTAGTGCATTGAAAGACCCGAGGCTCTGTCAGGTGCATTGTCTCTTATCCTGGTGCATGAGACATAGATTTAATGAAGTGTTACGATTTTACCAGATTCTATTATTATCATTGCGTGGAAGGAAGGTATTATACATTGAAAAAAATAACATTAAATGTAAAGAGAAAGGTAAAGACAACCTCAGAGATACTTTGAGGAGTTTAAAGTGGGCCATTAGGGCATTGCTCATTACTTGGATGAGTTTACAGGGCCAACGGTAGTGATGCTGACAGTTTTGCAAGCCATTTTAAAGGCTCGGCGCTCTGGAAGCTTAACAAATGCTGATAACAGAAAATACAGCAGGACGTTCAAACTGAACTGTGCCCTTTAGACCACAGTGAGAGTTGCAGGAGTGTCATTCTTGAACAATAACTTTTCAGTAATTAAAAAGGTATGTCCTGCATTAGGAGAGACTGGAATCCAGACGAACCCAAATGCATAAAAACAGCTGCAACACCTACAGTAGTTTAACTCTGTGGATAATTGTAGGAAATACACTTTATTAATTTTAAAAGATCAATAATAAGCATACACCCCTGCAGGTAGTTTGTGTATTCTGATTGTTTTTCCTAATAGGTGGGGTAAAAATAATGCTAATGCTATTATTTTTGCAGACATTAAAGCTATTCAGTGGAAATACAAACACGTTTCTGAAACTAGAACAACGTGAAGTGAAATCTTGGACAAAGTTCATACTCCTTAGATCTGCTGTAACCTGCTCCCACCTGAATAGTCGCAAATTATTAGATAAATAATTGATAATAATTTGTATAAATAATAAAAAAACAGCCAGTGACTCACGCTGTGGTAATCATACGTTAGAAATTTTGTGTCATAATGTAGAGAAGACCCAGATACAGACACTAGTAGATGGGTATTGTTACCAGTTTTAAAATATCTGAGAAAACACATTGTATGAAATAAGGCCTTAAAACTGGGACACTCATTGTACCTATAGCACAGCTGAACTAAGATTAAATGTAAATCAGATGCAAATGACATGCAAGATAGTAAAGCTCCGATACATTAAACATATTTGGCTTAATGCCCAGTGACCTCCAAAACAAACTGCTTATAGGTACACCCATAGGACAGCAAACATGAGAAAAAGCCCTCCAGGGCAGCGGTCACCAACCTATTTTGCTCCACAGACTGGTTTATGTCCGACAATATTTTCGTGGACTGCCCTTTAAGGTGTCGCGGATAAATACAACAAAATAAAACCAGTACCGGTACCAAAAAACACAGAAGATTTATTCATAACACACGGGAAAAGACCCAGTGGCCCGGTACCAAATGACTCTGTGGCCCGTGTGTTGGGGACCGCTGCTCTAAGGTACCAACAAACAAGCAAAACAAGCCAAAGTTCTGCTGTAGCTTTCTCATTTAGTGGGAAATTAGGATAAAATCCCCTACAGAGTCCTTTTGCTGCATATGTGGGAATCTGGAATCTGGCAAAGCCCACACATAAAGAGAAACTGTGATAGTACTCTGAAATGATTAAACAGAATTAAATGAAGAGGACAGGTTTCTGCTGTTCTTAGAATCCATTAATCAGTTTGTCTGCTATTGGCTAAGAAATGGAAAATTATGCTCCAATTGATGGCATCATCTCATCATTTAGTCTGATAAGATTTCCAGATTTCATCCACAGTTCTTTAACACTGTTCTGTACAAGAGTGTGATGAACTTCCAGCTGTAGCACATCCAACAGAAACGACAATGTGCATACTGTGTAAAGTCCAGATTAAATTTTCTCCAGATTTATGTTTAATCTTTCCTGCTATCCAGCAGTGGTTATAGCTACATGCTACAGTTACGTCGGGGTGCACAGGACATTGGCAGGCAGTGGATGCAGAGGTCCACTCCGAAGCTGCCTCGCTTTATGATTTGGAACCACACAGCAGCACTGAGGATGTACTGATTTGACTTGATATTTTATTGACTAGTTTTCTTCTGGCCTTGCAGCATCCAAATAACTCTCTGGAAACTGTATGTGGGGACTAGATATTAAAACAGCTGTAATGCAATACCTGTTAAAGCCATTACATTAAAGCTACAAAAAGTTCTTATCCAAAAGCCACTTTAACTGTTTTTATTTTGTTTTTTTAGCTATAGCTGTCTGTCATCATTCCTGTCAGTACTCGTGGACAAAAGAAGACTAGATTAGACTGTTCTTTGATAGATTTGTGATTGTTTGGATAACAGCAATCAGTCCTGATGTGCACAACATCAAGCCAGCTGATTTTCTTTCATCGAACACCTGAACAAAACAAGAAGGGGAAATGAAGTGTAGTGTACACAGTAATATTACATTTAATATTAGTGAAGTACATCCTTTAGAACCTCCCAAAAAAGATATCACACATGAAATACATGAAGCAAACAGATTTAACGCGTGCCATCATTAGACCTGGCTGGTTGTGATAGAATCAGATGCTCATGATCTTTACGAAAAGATGGTCAAGCAAAGATGGAGCCGTAGAGTCTGCGTCTTTTGTCAGTATCCACGTTCATCCTCATATCTGCACCGGAGATGAAGATTCTGTTCCTACCTCCCAGAAGTATTCCCACCAGTAAGCACCAGCTCATTGTTTAGCCTCTTTAATCACTATAATGATATCTAAAAGCCTACGACAGCTGCAACAGGCTCCAGGCCCTCCGGTGACCCTGAAATGAATAAGCAGTTAGGAAAATGGATGGACATCCTTATGCTATTTTATGTTATCAATGCTCGCACTCTACTCAGTTTTCTTCAATTGCTATGTTGTTTTCCTGCTACTGTGTTACAAACAGGAGCTCCAGCATAGCGAATCACAGTCCCAAAGCCCCACATCATCAGTCAGCGGATCATAGGGTGGAAATGTAAGACTACAGGGAGTGCTATCCTGCACAGCCTGTGATATTTATGTCTGAGATTTAATGAGGGGGTCTCTATCATCATGGGCTACATTAAGCTTTGTATCACAGCACACATCCCTTAAGACGTTCCACACATGTGACGAATCCAAAACCTGTTAACTCCTGACATAAAGCACATTTCAAAGAAAAACAAAGAGGGCTTAAACTGAATGACGGAGCTTCACTTAAGATCCATAAGCTGCACAGTGAAGAGTGACATAATTTGGGTGACGCTCAAATACAAATACCACCAGTCGAGCGTTTCAAAACTTCCTGTTTGCTAAGCGCAGCCATTTAGAAGACTGAAGAGAGATGAAATGCCTTGTTCCAGACAGTATGTGAACTGAAGAGAGGCCCAGTATAAATTAGGATTATCGCAAAGGAACATAATATAACACCTGGGGCTCAACTCTAGCTATGAATTTAGTTTTTTTTTCAATTAAACATTTATATTGTTGCTTACTAATTAATAAAATGGAATTTGAAACTTTTGCTGCACAATTGCAAATTTTACGGATCTGGGTCCACAACAACAAATGCAAAATTCCTGCTTTAGTCTGTCACGCGAGGATTTTAGAGTCAAAGTCCTGTTTTGACCTTGTTCTTACTCACTGATATACATAAAAACAACTCAGTGGAAAAAGAAGGTGCTCTCCCAGTTCTTACCGATACAATAGCGGGCTCAGAAATCAGTCGCTTTGGTGTTAGAGATTCATCCCATGAGCATAAGAATGACACATCTTAACCTTTTCCCTGATTACTTATTCATATGAGAACAGTTCAGAGAAGTGTGCTCTGCTCTGGGCTTTTGAAAATATTCCATTTCCTCTTTTGATTCTCCTTTTAAATTAACATTAATGGAATCATCAGTTTGCAAGTAAACAGAGTGCAGTGCTGCTGAGCCGCTGGAGTGCACGCGGGTCTGGTCCCAGTCCTTCTGCGGCACTGTAGTATGTATCTATCATTTTTCTGTTTTTACGTGCTGAACAACTATCTTTATTTGTCTCTTTTTTTTCTTCCTTTTTTTGTTTTGTTTCGGGGAAACTAGAGTTATTGACTGACCATGCTCTCAGCATCTCATTTTGAAATTCCATCTGGCCTGATAAATAAGTAATGCTACTCTACACCCCAGTGTGTAAATTCTGCCCACGTGTTTCCTGATGTGTTTGTTCAGGGTAAATGCAATGAAGTGCAGAGATATTTTTAGATGTTTCAGTCAATAGTAGTAAGAGAGAAATCTATCCACAGCTGGAAAGAGTTAAGATTCTCGGACTTTTTCGCTGTATTTTCTTTGTGCTCACACAGTTGTTCCTCTTTCACTTTGTGAGAGGAGTTACAGGGGTTTATTTGCAAAAGAGGCACCTAAGAGGTGAACCAGTGTTGTGTCTACACATAATACACAACTTAGCAAAGAACTCTTTTTAAATGGCATCTTTATGCACTGTTCCTTCCAGCCTGTCACAGAAAGACACATTTTTTGCTTTTATTTCTTTAGCCGAATCGATCAAAAATACCACAGTTAACACTCTTTATCTCACCCTCTATCTCTGCATGGTGTGCAGGGCATCCTTAAAGAAATTAAAGGAAAATGGACAAGTGGAGGACAAAAGAAGAATCTACAGCATATGAAAGTCATGTTATTAAGAAATATGAAAAATCCAGCAACGACCTGAGTAATGTAGCTTCAGTTTAGCCAAAGCAAACCCAAAGTCTACCCAAAGGGCGGATTTTGCCTAATAAAGTTCAGGATGTGGTACAGAATGAAGGCAGCCTCCACATAATGACTCTCTGCTTTATGTTCTGTATTTTGCTTCCACATCTTTCAGTAAATTGCTGCATCTTTTTCTCATTTTGATAGGCTGATAGGTAAAGGCCCTAACATCTGAACATATACTTACAGATTTCATTAAGCATGTTCTCTAGGCAGGTTTAAGTCATGTGTGCCTGGATTTCACAAACTGGACTGTGTAGTTTTTATTTTTATACTACAGGTCACTGATGAACAATCATTGGCATTCGACAAAAGTGCTTTTCAAATTCTGTTTTTCAGTCTCTTGTTTGCTGCAGCGCTTCAGAGGACCAGCATTATCACGCAAGTGTGACCATCAGGGTCTTGGTTTCCTCTCTATTCACCTTTATTATCCTGGTCTGAAAACAGACAGCCATCAACAGCTTTGGTGGACTGAAATGATTACATATGTTGGACTATTTATGTCTGCTGTGTGTTTGATAACATTTCAGGGGCAGAGTCAGAGATCTTCCGATCAGCAAATCATTCGGTCAGTCTGCCAACTTAACCTCTCTGGGAAATAGGCAATTTTAGGATGCTTTCAATGCAGCCAAGAAATCTGGACAGTGGACGTTCACTTCAAGACTTTCTGTTTTGTCCATCTGTCATTGTTTATCAATGCAGATGCATTTTAACAAGCTAATAAAAGCCTATGTCATCATCAGTCAGTATTCAGTGGTTCTGAGATTGCATTTTGGTAAATGTTATTCCACATTTGCTCACTAAACTGATTATACATACATTGTCTGCTCAAACATGACCAGTCAACAGCACTCAGACATGAGCAGAATAGAAACCAGAAAGCTTCCAGTGCTTAAAATGTTGCCTACAGATTCTACAAATCCATATGCATGTACATGTACAATATGCATAGATCTCGAACTTATTGCTTGTCTTTAAGGACTTGTTTTTACTGCACAGACAACAATGGCTTTTTAGCTGAGGCTGTGATAGACATGTGACCTGTCTGGGCGTGTGCTGCCTTTCCCAAAAATAACAGCTGGGATAAACTCCATCCTTCTATAACCCCGAATTAGATAAGCAGTTTAAAAAAATGGGTGGATGGATGGATGAACTTTTGAGTCTCAATACGTGCTCCTAAATCATATTTAATCAATTCAGTGTGCCATTTTTGGGACATGTCAAAGTGTATAGAACATCTGAACTGTAACCCAAATTGAATGGCCAATTCTTTGTTACAAAAAACAACAAAAGGGCATCTTTTTAAGAGGCTCCCACTGTGGGCTGATTCAAGATAGAAAGCGCCACAATAGCATGGTGCTTTTGGAAAGATAAATGTACCCTTCAGAAGGGTCAGACCTTCAAAATGTCACTTCTTAGATTTAGTAAGGCATATCCCACTCACAATCTTTAAGCAGTGCCTGTAAGAAGTTGTTGTCCCTCATAAATCTAGAAAATGTCCACTGTGCTTTCTTTGAGACACAAATGAGAGGAGGAGGACTACATTAGGTAAGGTGAAGGTTTTTGTTGAGATACAATAAAACAAGTTAGAGGGGGCGAAGCCACTAAAGCACACCTACCGTGTTATCCATGTCATTAAAAGACATGTACGTTTTTAAAAACCTGAAATAGTATTTTCCTCTAACGACGACTATTCAGGTCACTCATGGAGAAACTACATGTGGAGAATATATAGTGATTTTATACACACAGCATCGGCTTCTGTGTTGAAAATCAGGTAGAGTGATCTCACTTATCAACCTGCATATCAGTTTCTTCCAGCACCCGGCTCCCCAACATCACCTGTGGTCAGAGATGGGCAGTAACGCGTTACTTGTAACGCGTTACTGTAATCTGATTACTTTTTTCGAGTAACGAGTAAAGTAAGGGATTACTATCGCAAAAACGGTAATTAGATTACCGTTACTTTCCCGTAGGAACACTGCGTTACTGCGTTACTAAAACCGCGATTTTTTGCGAGAATGTCTCACGACAGTGACGTAAGCGAGTGCGCCGTTCGTGGCAACAACTGTGTGCAGATCAACAATGGATCATATATCGAGTGCGGGAGAGAGTATGAGCGTGCAGCGTTTAAAGTGTGGAAGTACTGACCTTACTTTGAGTTTGATTCCATAAAAAGTGACAAAAACATTAGTGTCCGCTGATCACTGCGTGGGAAGAAAACTTCTTTTTACAGCGAAAAAAAACCCCTAAACTTCCAAGCAAGCACCGAGTGCACTACGACATAATGGGAAACTCACAGAGAAACTCGCGGATTCTTCAACTGACCGCTGCGGCACACCTGCACCAGGGTAAACCTCCGCCTACCCCACTCCTGCTTTACAGGTGAAAATAGAGCAACAGGACCGCTGAGTCTTTGACTTTATTTATTTTCTGCTGTGTTTTACTTGCATCTATTTGAAAGACTGAGTGTAAACACAAAAAATATTTTATTTTATGTGCTGGAATGTGCAGAAAATAGATTCAAATGTTAAACTAATTTATTCAAGTCAGAGAATGGTGCATATAATTAAATTTTTGCTTGATGCATGAAGTTAAAAGATTAAAACTAATAAAACAAGTTTTAAAAAGAGACTTTTCCATTTGATTACATTTTGTATGATGGATTATGCAGAAAAAGTGGAATTGGGCTGAAAGATCTATCGCTTTATCACCTATTCAGGTTGTAAATTGTGTTTTTAAAAAGTAACTAAGTAACTTAGTAACTAATTACTTTTGAAAATAAGTAATCAGTAAAGTAATGGGATTACTTTTTTGGGGAAGTAATCAGTAATTAGTTACTGATTACTTTTTTCAAGTAACTTGACCAACACTGCCTGTGGTAGTCGTTAACCCGGGCCCCGACCAATTTGGAATATAAGCCTAAATTTTGATGATCCGAATGTTTTGTTTTAACTGTCCTTCATGCAACCCCTCCCCATTTATCCAAGCTCGTGGTCCAACCATGGCTGGGTTAAATCAGTGCATGATCCTTCCCAGAACAGGCCCAGGATTCACTGGCATGGAATACAAGAAGACTTGGATCGCTTTTCTGCTGTAGCTTTCATCCACCTTCCTAGTGATTTTCATGCACCCACAAAGTCAGCATCCTTCTTTTCCTTACTTCAGTGGGTGACATTACCAGGAGCATGAACTCTGGATGGCTCTGCTCTTGGGATCTCAGGACCACACGAGCTTCTTCACCACAAAAGATGACAATCCACAAAAAAGACCAGCTCACAGTATGTAAAGACTTTATGGTTAACGATCTAATGTATTCTTAATTTCTACTTAGCATCAAGTAACACAACATGCACAGCTCTGATTAATCTGTGATCTTTTAATACCAGCTTAACAGCTTTCTTATTTTCTCATTATGACCTGTTCCTTTGTGTATGTATGTGTGTGTGTGTGTGTGTGTGCATTAATGGTTGAAGGATGGCTTAGATATTCTTTCCCCACTTAAAACATGTTGTTGGCTCACCCCTGTGTGAATTTGAGTCTTTTCACATTTGCATAAATAGACATGTCCTCTCAAAAATGCAAAGATGTTAGAAAATTAACCCTACCATAGAACCAAGTCCGCCAGAGCTTATATTATATTTTTACATGCTGTAGTGCCATTTTTGGGCGCATTTCAAGTTGATATACATCAAGACAACCATTATAGCCCAAATTTTAATAAAATCTACGCATTAAGTGCATAGTACTTACATAAATTGCAAAACAGTGCAATAACCTACAAAAAAATTGAAAATCGTTTTTGTTTTTTAACATATATTTCTAGTTAGGGAAATTTAAGAGGCTTATCCCTCAAAACTGTAAATACAAAAATGTTGCACAAAATAGTTTCCCACCACAGGAAATTTAGTTTGTATTTAAGTGTCTTCATAGTTTTATTTTTTAAATACACCAATTTTCATATACTGCAGGAAAAACAAAAATGAATATTATAATGCAAATTTGCAAAATAACAGCATATGCATCAAAATAAACTATTTCCAGCAGTGCAATATGAGTCCTAAGTATCCCAGAAACGACACAGAAAGTCAAACATAACTTTTAAAAACACCAGTATAGGCTCATAAGGCCCTGATGGTTAAATAAAAACCTACATTTCCGCAATAGTTCGCGATAGTTTGCGCTGATGGACGTATGAAGTGTTACAAACAGCTGATCGGATCGGCAAAGCGTGTTTCTGGAATATTATGTTTTTGTTGCTACAAATGCTTTTTATGCAGTTTTGCAAAGCTATATGTGGAAGGAAACTGTGACCTAGGACAAGCTGATGGCATAAGATGTAAGTACAACTCCTCTGGTTTCATATGCAAAAAAAAAAAAATTATTGCGCTAGCTTACGTGGCTGCAGTGCTACCGGGATTTAAAAATAGTTAAGCAAAACGAAGCGTGTCCGCTCCGACCGGCTTTAAAGGGTTAAATACATCTTAGGCAATGTTCTTGAGAGAAAAAGAATTCATTTAGATACACAAATGAATAAGCTGCTGGGCTAAATGTCATTTAGAAAAGAAAAAAAAGTGACACCATAATTTATTCTACAAACAGCTCCCACACTAACAAAACCAAGAATCCTACTGGGATTATTTAAAGGCTTTGAAAGGAATAACTCATTTTGCGTATTTCTCAACAAATATTTCACTTAATTTTTCCTTCTCTGCATTATAATGTTTGATCTAACCACAATAAGGAACATTATACTTGTATTTATACCAAATCAAAGTAATCTAGCCTTTTGGACATGTGCTTTTGCCTCCCAATGAAACTTTCTTTCATCACACACACAAACAGGGCGAGACCTCTGTACTTCCCCTCCCTGTCCTCATGACTCTGTCAGGAAGTGCTGTGTGGCAGGCAGGAGTTGGACCCAAGATGCAGGCACTCAGACTCAAGGGATGAACTCAAAAAACTCAGCTTTATTTGCTGACAGGGGAAAAGCATACAAAACTAAACTGGGAAAATATAAACTTACACTTTGCAGAGAGGCACACGAGGAAACACACAGCTTGAGGGACGAGGCAACACTGACTCAGAGAAACACAGGGTTTAAATACACTGGAAGGAATGAGGGGAATGAGACACAGAGGGAGGGCACAGCTGGGAGACATCAGAACGGAAGAGACAAGGAAGCAAAGTAGGATACACTCAGATGAGACACAGACCTTCAAAGTAAAACAGGAAGTAGCACAGACGCAGACTTGACTAGGGGAGACAGCGCAACTAAGAAACACAGAGACCAACAAAGAGACACAGAGGGCAGCTACTAAATACTCAGTGAACTAAACAGAATACAAGAAAGCCAAACTAAGACAACAAAGAGAACTAAGATCATAATACAAAAACTCTCAGACACAAGCAACTCAACACTGGGTCACCGACCCAGGACCGTGACAGACTCTCCATTTAACTGTTCCATTAAACACTAGAGGGCCCGCAAAAATGTAGTGATTTATTTATGACCAAGCATCACGAAGCACATTTTCAATCCTGCTATGTAAATTCAGGCCTGTTTCGCCGAACATAAAGCTCGAAATAAACGTTCTTTTGTATATCACAGGCCAGAGAGGAATTTCTCAGCAGGGCGACACTGAGGGTAAGTATTATCCTCAGTCAATCCTAATCACATAGACTATCTGGATGCATGAATGTAAGAAAGGATTAATTACAGGATGAAGGAGGATCCATCGTCATTCCCATTTTTCAATTTAACTGGATTATCATCATCTTCCTTAGCGCCATGAAATTGCCTAAGCTGCCCAGAGTCTGATACATATTTGCCCACAGATACTTCTGCCCTTCAGTGAGCAATAGAGGAGAGAGTAGAGGGGAGCCATTATCCTCCACAAGAAGATCACACATTCATATCCCCTTCCTTTCTGCTGTCTCAGTTTTTAATGTTCCTCTGCCGCCTACCTGCTTTCACTCACTTTCTCGCTCTCTTTTGCTCCCCAGAAGCCTCCTCCTATCTTTATTTTCCTCTCTTTCTCCATTTCTCTCTTCCACTCAGGTCTCTTTACTATCCCACACAGCTGTCCATCATTCTCCCTGCCGATCTCATCTTCTCGTTCCCTCTCTGCTGTCATGGCTTCTGTCCCCTCTCATTTCTTTCATCCTTCCCACGTTCATTTAATCTTTCAAATTAATCTGCTTAATGAGCCCAGCTTCTGTGCAACTGAGCAGCGCCACATAAATGTGTACGTACCAATCTGCAAACAAAAACACGCGCAAAGGTGTCTTTGCACGTCTGCGCGCATGCACAGTGATGCGCTGGCGCACGCCGGAGGCACCTTTGCAAATAGGAAGCATTCAGGTCACGAACAGGAACATTCAAACATAGGTAAATGACCCAGCACAATGTTTCAATAGTAGTCATCACTCTTTTCCTCTAATAATACTGACAGCAACCAAAAAGAAAGGAAGTCTTTGATTTATGTGTCCAGTGATTTGATTGGGTAACCCTTTCATGGCACTTCATTAATTAGCAGATGGATACAAGTAAATGGCAGGGTGGAGTATACCATAAAGGACTAGTCGGGAGGGGCTGAGCCTTTTCCCATAATTAACTCCTGCATCTGAGGAGACATGAGCTGGATCAAAGAGCATGTGTAATAACGTCCACAACCAAAAAGCAGCGAGCAGAGTTTTTCTATCATTTGTCTCTTTTCTGATGTCGTCTCTCTGTAGTGGGCACTTGAACTTTCATTTAGTTTACAAGTGTTTTGAGAGAAAGACTTGCTGGCACTTATACAAGGCTACAGGCTACACGAAAATCTCTGTGCTCCTCCTGGGGAATTCAGAAGTGGGTTCAAGGAAGACATCCCTTGGGCGTATCTGTAAAACCCAAAGAATCATTTTCAGAACTGACTCCTTTCTGTGTCAAGGCTCGTCTCCGAGCTCCCTAAGCTGTGTCATCTACACAAGATAACAAAATACTTTATTTATCATAGTTATTTGAGAAATTCTTCAAGATATCAAGTCAAAGCTATTCAGTAGCTCTTATCTTTCGACTCTTTCACTGTTGTTGACTTTTGTGATTTTTTTTTAAAATCTATGCGGCTTGTCTTTACTAGTTCACCTAATCAGAACATACCTATGAGGTTAACAGTGAAATTCTAGCTCCAAAATCTAGCTTCAGTAGCACAAAAGTGTACAGCTTTAGGCTCCTCCCTGACACCGATGATTATGCCAGATACTATTCACACATTTATTAAGGATTGAAGCAGGGGTGGTACAGTATGTGACCCCTTGTGAGCCCTTTAAACTAAAATATTTACCTCAGTGAGGAGGTGTGGCTGACATGGGTATTGTAGGTGTGACACATTCTGTCAGAAAAACGGAAATAAAAATGTAATCTGAAATAATGTAGAGTTAAATTTGTAGGATTTAACTGCACCGAGTTAAATCTCTGTTAAATCCTGGTATTATAAACAATGTATGTGCAATGTTCAGTAACTAGTAATAAACCATAATTAGTGGTACTTTAATCTACAACTGCTTTTATAGTCACATAGTGAAGACATATAATTTATAATTATATGTTTTGTTTTATTGTTTTTAGTTAACTTTGTGTTACATGTGTGTTGTACTTTTTCCTATGATCGCCAGACATTATTGGAAATAGGTTTATCCATCCGGATGTCTGACCGGCCTGAATATGACAACCAAGGCTTTTTTCCTCCCTATCTGGAACCAATACCACCGTACTGGCGTTCCCTACCACCGTCACCAATACCACCGTACTGGCGTTCCCTACCACCGTCACCAATACCACCGTACTGGCGTTCCCTACCACCGTCACCGGATCTGCGGAAGCGACGTAGGAGACGGGGTAACCGTGGAGGTCGTCTTGTGAAGCTGAAATCCTGGATTGCTCATTTTCCCCATGAGCTCCGCTGCATCCGCCGCTTTTGTCCACAACTATTGGTGCCATTGCGTGCCTTGGATCCGGTGGACTCCTGGCTGGTTCCTGTTGTTGGGTCTTTCGAAAATGGTCCAGCAAAACTCTCTCCTCTACGGCATATGCGCTGGCGCGGAGTTGACAAGAAAAATCTTCGACCGGTGGATCTGGTTGCTAATACCTCGGAAGTTTTGGACCCAGTCCCTCTCAGGCTGGGTCTAATAAATACCAGGTCGGTGGTCAACAAGACCTTCATATTGAA
Source organism: Diplotaxodon limnothrissa (assembly GCF_057381915.1). Taxonomy (NCBI): domain Eukaryota; kingdom Metazoa; phylum Chordata; class Actinopteri; order Cichliformes; family Cichlidae; genus Diplotaxodon; species Diplotaxodon limnothrissa. The sequence continues at coordinate 43,724,953 of NC_140602.1, read as the reverse complement.
GGATTTTTTTCTCTCTCGTGTTCTGGATTTACTCTTCTTGACTGAAACCTGGATATCTCCCGGTGAGTTAAGCGCTTTCATTGAACTAGTACCCGCTGACTGTACCTTTTTTAATGTTCCGAGAGCTTCTGGTCGCGGAGGAGGGCTTGCTGTTGTTTTTAAGGCTCACATGGACTTGAAGCAGCTTTTCCCTTCGTCTCGCTACACCAGCTTTGAACTCTGTTTATGTAAACTGGGCCACTCGCCTTCGTTGTTATGTGCGATTGTTTATCGCCCGCCGAAATATAACAAGGTGTTCTTATCAGAGTTCTCCGAGTTTCTTGCAGATTGTGCATCACGATATGACCAGATCCTCCTGCTTGGTGATTTTAATATTCACGTTTGCTGTCCGGGGAAGCCCCTGGCCAAGGACTTTCTGGACTTAGTGAACTCTTTTAATTTTGTCCAATTTGTTAGTGGTGCCACTCAAGAACGTGGTCACACACTGGACTTAGTTTTATCTCATGGTTTATCTGTTTGCAATGTACGGGTTGAAGATGCAGTATTTTCTGATCATATGCCTATCTTATTTGATATTGCTCCTTCTAACGCTTTTGCAAATCAGACTGCACCTGCTCGATGTTATCGTGCCTTTGGCTCTGATTCTGCCGAACGGTTTTCTATACTGTTTGACAAATTAATGTCTTATGCCCCTGAGTTGCCCACTGCAGATGACCTACTTTTGTATTTTGATTTTGTTTGTAAATCTGTGCTTGATGTTGTTGCCCCTTTGAGAGTAAGAAAATGTAAATCAAAGACTAATCCTTGGTTAACAGATCATACCCGAGCTATTAGAAGACAATGTAGGAAATGTGAAAGACAGTGGAAAAAAGACAGATTGCATGTCTCCCTGGAAGCCCTAAAGATTAGTTGGAAAACTTATCAGAGGGCAGTTAAGGCCGATAAACACTCCTACTTTTCTCAACTTATTTCGGCCAACTCTCATAACCCTCGTGTTTTATACAATACGATTAATTCTGTACTTAACTTGGAGGGTTACAACCTTTTGCCGTCCTCTGAGGCTATGTGCAATAAGTTTATCACCTTTTTTGTGGACAAAATTGCTAGCCTGAGGCCTCTGATTCCACCTATTGTTGATCCGGCCATGCATTCTCCTTGCTCAAGCTTATTCCCTGCTTTTGCACCGATTTCTCTGCGTGACTTAGAGGAGTTGGTGCTACATGCTAAGCCCTGTGGCTCCCCAAATGATGTTGTTACTCCCCGCTTTCTCCAAAAAGTATTTCCCATCCTTGGACCTTATATCCTGAAAATTATCAATACTAGTCTGTTAACCGGTCAAGTTCCTAGTGGGTTTAAACATGCAGTCATACACCCCTTACTTAAGAAACCTGGCCTTGATAGTTCTACTATGTCAAATTTTAGACCTATCTCCAAACTTCCCTTTTTAAGCAAGATCTTGGAGAGGATTGTACATACCCAACTGTTGGATTATTTGAGCGACTCGCAATTGTCTGAAATTTTCCAATCTGGTTTTAAGCCCTTTCACAGTACGGAGACAGCTCTTGTTAAAGTTATGAATGACATTCTTGTTGCTACTGATCGTGGTAAATATGCTGTGCTTGTCTTATTGGATATGACAGCTGCATTTGACACAGTGGACCACGACCTGCTGATCTCCCGCTTACATCACTGTGTGGGAATTTCTGATCTGGCATTGTCATGGATAAAATCATATCTTTCCGAAAGGAATTTTTGTGTCAAGCTGGGGTTGGCCGCTTCCTCTGTGGCCCCTCTGCTTTGGGGTGTGCCCCAGGGATCTATCCTTGGGCCATTACTTTTCTCGCTGTATTTACTCCCCCTTGGTGCGATTTTTCGTAAACACGGAGTGTCATTTCATTTGTATGCCGATGACTGTCAGCTTTACTTACCTTTTAGTCATTTGGATACCTCCCCATGTCAATCACTGCTTGACTGTCTTAGCGATATTAAATTATGGATGGCAAATAATTTTTTGAATTTTAATGGTCGCAAAACGGAAGCAATTTTATATGGCCCGCATCGTTCTACTGATTCTCCAGATGTTGATTTTGGTGATTTGACCTCTCATCTGAAAAGTTCAGTCACTAATCTTGGTGTTAAACTTGATTCTGCGCTTACTTTTGAAGGTCATGTAAGTGGGGTGGTAAAATCAGCTTTTTATCACCTCAGACGCCTGTCGAAGGTTAAGCCTTTCCTTTCCAAACCCAATTTGGAAACTCTTATTCATGCTTTTATCACCTCACGTCTGGACTATTGTAATTCCCTTTTAATAGGGGTCGGGTCGGGCACCTTGTCACGCCTGCAGTTAGTGCAAAACGCGGCGGCGCGATTTTTAACCGGTAGTAGGAAATTCGATCACATCACTCCGGTTCTGGCTTCCTTGCATTGGCTTCCCATTGATTTTAGGGTTCGTTTTAAGGTCCTTTTATTGGTTTTTAAATCTTTAAATGGTCTGGCTCCTGTGTACTTAACTGACTTGCTGAAGCCACATGTTCCTCCTCGCTCGCTCCGTTCAGCTGAGCAGCTGCTGCTGTCGGTCCCTAAGTCGCGGCTGAAATGCAGAGGAGACCGTGCCTTTTCAATTGCGGCTCCGATGCTCTGGAATAATCTTCCCCTCCAAATTAGACAAGCGTCATCAGTGCAGGTCTTTAAGTCCAGATTGAAAACCTATTTTTATTCCCTGGCTTTTAACTCTGTAGGAAACTGACACCTTCTTATTTATTTTATTGTTTGTAATGATTTTATGGTATTTTTAATTTGGTTGTTGTTTTGATCTGTGTTGTTCAGCACTTTGGTCTGCCTGGTGTGTTCTTAAAGTGCTATACAAATAAACGATGATGATGATGATGATGATGATGATAATGTCCGGAATCATTAAGGCTGTGTTAAAATCCCCTAAATACTCAGAAACATTCATTTATCTTCAGGCTGAGAAATAGCAGAGACAATTATATGATTCAGCTGATGGAAATGCAACAAAGATCAAGTTGGTTTACAACAATAAGCAGCTTAAGATGTATAAGGAACAGATTTCATGTAACTGTCTGCTATAGAACATAGATGATTTCTCACAGAAGACTATAACCACAGGCATGTTGTCACTGTGGTTTTCAGTGAAATGACTGAAAAAATGATAAAGTGGACAAATATTTTTCTAGTTTTCTGTATGATGGTGAGCAAATCTCACCTTGAGGAGAGTCCCTGGGATACTGGTGCTGCTCTAGCATCAACCTGATGGAGAAGAAATGTGGATGGATGGCCTCCAACAATAAAAAAGAGTACAGGAGCAGTGTTACAGAGTTACATCAAGCCTCTAAATGCAAATAAACCAACACCTAGATATTATACATTTGTGTTTCTTTCTTTCAGAGTGGTTTCCGTTTACGCGTCACAAACCGTATGTTCAATCCAGGCAAAACTGGGCTTGTAACTTGGGTGAAATGCAAATTTAAAGATTGGGCTCTGTATACAGCCGTCCACTCTGGATTAAGTTCCTCACTTGTGGAGTGCGACAATCTTCATTATCATCCTCATCACTGTCACTATAATTGTGCTTGAAAGTTTCCAGGATTTGTGTGGTATTGCAGAAGCTTTAATAATGACTTTGTGAACCTAATTTGGTGTGAGCTGCAGCTCTCCATGTCAAAACCTTCTCGTTAGTTAGCCAAGTCCCTGTTCAGCTATGACCCATGCTTTCACTTTGGACCATCTTTTTTAATTCAACTCAAACAGGTAAACGTTGATATATTTTATATTCATTACAGGTTAAACTGAAATAGTAATTCTAGCTTATAGCTCATGTAAAACAGAAATTCTGTAGCTCAAATCATAAGAATATTAAAAATCAAAAGGATAAAACAAAACAAATAATAATGAAAAAGGTTCACAAAACAGAAATGTCCAACTACAGGACTTGGCTGGGGCTCCTTTACCATGAATTACTGCATCAGTGAAGCGTGGCATGGAGGTGATCAGCTTCTGGCACTGCTGAGGTATTATTGAAGCCCAGGTTGCTCTGCTTTGTGGCCTTTTTAATAATTTTTTTTTTCGGTCAGGGGTTTTCATCTTTCTCTTGACAATACCCCGTAGATCACAGATTCATTATGGGATTCAGGTCAGGCAAGTTGGCGGGCCAGTCAAGCACAGTAATAACATGGTCAGCAAACCATTTGGTAGGGGTTTGGCACTGTGGGGTGGTGCTAAGTCTTGCTGGGAAGGAAATCAGCATGTCCATAAAACCTATCAGCAGATGAAGAGGCTCTAAAATCTCCTTGTAGACATTTACATTGACTTTTCACCAGTTGGCAGATGTGATTCAAAACGCTTTCTTAAGCCATTTTCAGAAAGTGTTCTGGAGGCATGTGTTGAGCATGGCCATCTTGGAGCGATGTCCAAAATCTCATACACAGAAAAAAAAGCACACTGTTACTGTGGTAACGCTTCTTGTTTACAAAAATGTGTTTATTTTGTGATGGTGCTATGATGCGCATGTGAATCCCATCAATTACACCCAACAAGCCCAAGCCTGCCATGCCCATGAATAGCCTTTTGTGAGAGTGCAAGGTGTGGACGTCCAGTGGAAATCAAATGAAATGCATCACAATGTGAGGATGTGAAAGAGCTGTAATCATTTGTATGATCACTCTGCTGATGGAAAGCTGTGACAGACCCAAATCATTATTGCTACACTGCTGCATTTTTCCACTTGCCAAATATCTTGGTGTTGTGATCACTTTCATTTCAGGCTTTACAGCATTACTGCACTGGGTAGGAGATGTAATGAGATTGCAACCACAAACATCATCCCTGCATGATCTAATCTGTAGCATTTCATTAACTCAGTGTCATTCAGCGTTTGGAAAGGATTTCTCCTACGCCCTCTTTGTCTCTCCATCACTTTTTGTTCTGGTTACGAAACTCGTAAGCATCGTAAAAGTCCTTTTAATGAATCTTTCTTACTAATGCAAAGATTTCCCCCTAATTTTAAGGAGAAATTCATAGAAAACTTCATAATTCCATGAATTTTCTTACTAGGAAGCTTTTAGTTGGTGGCTTATCAAATTTCATTTCATTTGGCAATTTCAGTGATTTAAATTAAAAATATAGCCAGATAGCTACAGGGCTAGACAAATTGAACATAAATGTAACATTTTGTTGGATAAATTAAGAGTTAAAAAATTCACAAATGGAGCACAGGAAGCACAAGAAAGAAGAGACAAACATGGTGGAACATATCACTCTATGTACACTGCTGCCTGATTGCAGAACAAGACACAGGTGAATCTCCTGAGGACGGGAGAGAAAAGAAAAGTCCAAAAGTCAGAAATGAAACTATAATAAAAACAAAACAAAAAACCCCAACCTTTAAAGCATGAAGTGATCAAAAGACAAAACACTAACACAGCCGTGACATCACTAACACAAAATGTGATTGCAGAGACAGGGGGACACTGAAGGTAGAGGAACAGAGGAGGAAACACAAGAAACCAGCTAATATAACCAGGACCACAACAGAGAGTTTGAACAGATTTCAGAGTTTCATTCTCAGACTCTTCTCTCAATTCACTAAGTGCCTGATACAAGACTCAGACTGCCCTGCATGATCCATTTTACCCACACTTGTAAGACTTCATACTTTTCCATACTAATGTGCTTGACTGCTGAAACTAAACACGGCTCTCCCTCCAGGAGTTAAGCATCTAAATGGTTGGTTGCAATGGCGATGGGACCTAAAATTCAGAGGACATGGCTGCAAGTCATGTTCATTAAAAACACATTCAGATGCAACAAACCTCTGTCATGTCACCAGTAACCATATAAGGGGAAAAACTGGTCCATTGAAAAGTTACAGGAGAGATCCCATGTGGATCCCTTACAGATGTAAGATTTAATAATTCACTAGAGCCTCCAGTTTAGTAGCTTGGCATCTATGTTTTTAGGAAAACTGAACGTTATAAAGCCTGATCATGTAAAATCAAATCACCTTTATTTTATAGCACCAATTAACAACAATCGTCACTACAAAGTGCTTTATATTGTTAAAAAAAACCTACAACATTGGAAAGACACCCCAACAATCATACAACCTCTTACAGTATGAGCAAGTCTTTGGTGACAGTGGGAAGGAAAAACTCCCTTTTAGCAGAAAGAAACCTCGAATAGACCAGGCACAGGGAGGGGCAGCCATTCGCTGGGTTCGACTGGAGCTGAGGGGTAAGAGAAGAGAGTAGAGAGAGATGGGACAAAGACACAGTGTGGGATAAACAGCCAGAGTTTAATAATTACTAATGATTAAATACAGTAGTGGTGTATAAACACACAGGGAGTTAAAAGAGATGAGGGAAGATCACTGAAACACACTCTGGAGGACAACGACAGGTCCCAAGCACTATCTCCAATCACACACCACCAAGAAGCTAGGTTCAGCCGAGACACAAAGAGGAAATTTTAAATTTGCACTCTCCATTTATAATCTGTTTTTGCGAGGATCTGAATGTGACTTCTTTATTTAGAGCACAACGAAGTGTTTCAATTGCCTCAGTAGTCTGCTGACTTGCACATTCAGTTTTCTGGGTTATGAAATGTTATGGATTAATCATTTGAGATGTGATCAATTAACACACGAGTCAGCTAAAAAACAAAACAAAAAAAGACAAAAAATAAAACGCAGACGAGAACATTTCTCTCACATGCGACAAAACAAGGCAGCGCGTCTACAAATGGATGCATCTGCGCTCATCAGTCCCTCTTTATCTCTGTTATTCAGTGTTGATGGGCTCTGTTGCATCCATACTTCCGTACCCAAAGTGCAAATCATATCACAACTAAACTTGTATCCTCTCTATCTATGAGCGTCAGAACAGATGCTAACACACGGCTTTCTTGAATAATTGATGCAATGGGCCGGTGACTCCACCAGCAGTCTAACATCACTGGCCATGGGTGGAATGAATCTGCGATGTAGTTGCAGCAGCTGCAAGGCACATCTGCTGAGAATTAAACTGGAGATAATTTATCAATAGATCCATAAAGCTCAGAGAGAGAAGTCTCTGTGTTGTGCTGGTAATATAATAAGGCAATGTTAGAAGTAAGATGCTGCTTAAGGCCACAGAGAGCAGGCTAGCTTGCATGCATACACATAACCTTTGATCTGTGTGGTAATAAGTTCGCTGGACATTCGTCTTGTAGCATGTGCCATCCTGTGATTAAGCATCAGTGTCCAGGAGCTCTTTTTCCAGCTGAGGGCAACAACACAAAAATCTCTTGCTTAAGCTGTTCAGTGAAGCTGCGTCAGTTATGTAGCTGTGAAGTAGAGGATATTCTGACTTGTGTGGGAGAGTTTGCTGTTCCTGTACTGCACATATTCATGTTCAGCAGGAAGCCCAGTGGAGGACTCCAACAGTAAACTGCTGTGTGAACGTGTCATTTTTTAAAAGTGTAGTCAAAATGTTGTCTTGCTTAACCGTATCAAACTGATTTGGGATTTAAAATTTTAATAATTCACTTGCTTACTCACATCACAGGCAATAAGTATTCTTATGAGTTAAATGGAGATTAAAGTGATTATGAATGGAAATTTCAAAAAGCAGCAATGGATAGATGAATTTTCAGACTTAAGGGCCTCCATATGAAGGGCATGTACTGTATGTGAGGAAGCATACAGGACAGTAACCACACTCAAACTACTCAAGCCTGTTTTCAGACTTATCACCACATGGGTTAAAGGTACAGCTATACTTTATTATCATTTTCATAGCACAGTCAGTTCTTTCGAGGCGTGTAGTAATTTCTGTAAACACTGAAATCTTTCAACTTTGGAAAATTGCAGAAAATTAATCCATCTGAACACCAAAGGATAGCAGTCAGGCAAACTCCAAAAAATATGTCTATTTTACTGTATTATCGAAAGCATTTTATTTCAAGCCAAAACTAATTAGTGAATAAACTGCCAGCAGGACAAGCTGACTGTGGCTGAAAGTGGATGGTTTGGGTCATAATTTTCTTTTCTTTTTTTTTTTTTGGTGTGTGTGTGTGTGTGTGTGGGGGGGGGGGGGGGGGCAGATCTATGAAAAATAAATGTGCAGCATCTTCTTTTCATGTCTTTCTTCTGAAAACAAACAAAGAACATTTGGCTTTTATTAAACGAATGACAAGCATATTATATTTTTATTCAACTGGCCCAACTCCCTTGCTAAGGCTTCAGCGAGGTAGGCACAGACCAGTCAGTAAGTGCCAGGCAACCACTGTTTGCTAAAGAAAAATGTAGACTCCTCTACTGGTTTGTGAGGCGCTGCTGGTTTTTCTTGGGTGAAATTGGTCAGATTTTCATGCTGCACTACAAGTTCCCTCATCACAAGAAGTTTTCTGTGGTCACTTGCAGTTTAGAAGATGGCAAATTGTCTGCAAACATTGCCCAACTACTCTCTAAGTCTTAATCAAACTGTGAAAAGTGCTGGTTTATATTGCACTGATTTTTAACCCACACAGAAAGAATGATATATACACGTTTGACATAATTTCACTTTCAAAGTAAAACTTTAAATATAACTTTTAAAGTAAAGACTAAGAGACTTTCAAAGTAAAACTTTGGAAGTAAAACGTGTCTGCAAACACTTATCAATTACTTGCTGATCAGTAGTGAAAGCTGAAAAAGAGCAACGCAAACTGGAAACTTGGAAGGTTTCCACAAGTTTCACACGGTCTCTCGGTGAGTGGTTGGCGAGTTGGTTGATGTTTGGAGACAAGTCGTTATCGTTCTTGCAAACTACAGGCAACAGCGTCAACCTGCTACCACCAAAGGAACTGCGAGGAGAAACAGTAGTTTTAAACCTCCTTGCAACTAATTTGTAACCAACCTAGTGAGCAGTGGTCGCCAGGGGTCACCAATCAATCCCTAGGTCTGTGTGACCGATACCTAAGTAAACACAATACGTGTTAAAAAAAAAAAAGTATGGTGCAATTAAAAACTCCTGTTTGTTATCAAGGTCGGAGTCACATATTTCTTGCATAAACAGTGTCACTCCATCACAGCAGAAAATTGAAAAATAGCTCTGAGAACCACCTTTCAGCAGATTTATCCACCTTAAAAATTACCACTTGCATTTTTCTTTGTGGTTGTTTCCATCATATTCCACCAAAATCTGCTTAGTTTGTGACTTGCATAGCACTCTGCATTCATCACAGCTGGGAGTAACAGTGAGGCAAAAGATGGTGACAGGTTACCCTGCAGTTGACCCATGATGATGGCTTTCCCTGCTCTCTAGATAGAACCCAGACTTTAGAAAGGACTTCTGTGTTGTAGCCATCTTCAATCATTTTTCTGATCTTAATTACACTGTTATAATAATTGACAGCGCCAAAGGCCAGAGCTTTCAAAATGAAGCCAAAGTTATAAAAAAGGATCTGCCTTTCTCTTTCCTGCTAGGAATCAATCCTCCATGAATCATAAACCCGAAAAAGCATCAGAACTCCTTGAAGCTTTACAGGCTCTTTCTTACAACCGAACCAAATCATCATGAGTGTCAACAGGCAGTACCTCAAAATCATCAATTACCAGCATAAACTCCCATATCCCCTTATCCCCACACGAACCGGCCATGCCTTTATACTAAAGCGTCATTAGTAAACTCACTCATCTGTAACTCAGTGCCAGCCTCAGCAGGGACCGAGCTATATAGAATATGCGTTTCACTCCGATTGAGGTGAACATACAACACTCATTCACCTGTTTCATTTTCTAAAACGTATTGATCCCATGATCCCCACGAGCCCATGTGAGCAATCCATCAGAAGTCATTGAGGTTATTTAGCCGAAATTATAATTGATCTTTTAAAAGCTGACTGCGGGACACCGCAGGTTAAAGAATATCTTTTCCAGCCCAAGGAGAGCTGCTTAAGCGAGTATTATAAGTGGGACTCGTGCTCTGTCAAGTGAGCACCCCCTCAATTAGAGTTAAGCTTAGACATCAATGGAATCAGAGGGGAGGATTTGACTGCTCTTCTCCCTTCCCTCGGATCTTGTGGCAGCCAACGTCTGTATGCAGCAGCCCTGTTTCACAAAGCAGATAAGAGCCATTGTGGAAAAGGCGATTCATTGGCCTTATGCATCTGCAAGGACATTCCAAGGGCTATCCACATAAAGATGTACTATAGTGTCTGCATTAAAAGCAAGGTATTTGCCTTTGCTTTAGGCTTTGCACTTAACATTCTGACTGTTTACCAGAAACCAAACGCTTTAATTAAGGTGCAGTTCAAAGCAAGCTGCCTGCTGTTCGCACAAAACCCGCAAGCTGAATTAGAAAAATAGCACAAATTTTCTTCTAAGTGCGCCATTAAAGCAAAGCACTGTGAACTCAGAATTGATGCAGAATGCAGATTGATTCGCACAAAGACTTGTGATGCTTTCATTATCTTTTGATTGCATTTCCATTCAGAATTTAAAATGATACTATCTTTTTGCCTGCCAGCAAACACAACCGGAGCCGGATCTGCAGTAGTTCCCCCTCAAGCCAGGCAACATAATGCAGCCTGGTAAGAACACGTGCTCTTGTGTTTTCTGAGATTTTTGCATTGAGATGTGAAGATACCAAGTCAGATAACTTTAGGCCAGAGTAAAATATCTCATGAACTTGACAGATTTCCATTAAATATTATACAGAATTTCCCGCTGCTTAGACCTCCTTATGACTTGGAGGATACCCTGACATTTCCTCTAATTCTGCCAGGAAGAGGCTGCTTACTTTGAAAAATGATTAAATCGTGTTTTCATATGAGTTTAAATTTGATGTCACCATCAGGCTTTTAGAACAAATACTGTTTCTCTAATAAAAAAAAGCCACTTCCTCAGCAGGTTAGCATTGTCAGTGTGAGCATGTTATGCACTGCTGTGCCAAAGGACATCCTCACAGAAGTCCTGGCTTGGCTGACACTTTGTCTTGTTAACTGAGAAATAACACTCCTTACAGAAGAAATAGAGCTTTAATAATACCCGAGGGGAATTTGAAGGGATGGGAAATTGCTTTGAAATAGTTGCTGAAATATGTGAAAGTTGCAAAATTATATATGAGCATAAATTCCGAAATTACAGGAAAGCATTCATTCATAGCCTGGAGTCGTGAGGCGACATGCAGCTGATGATGTCACATGAGGTTGTCAGGTTAGCGGAGGGAGACATGTAAACAAGAAATAAGGTGACAGGTTGAAAATTCCCTCGCTATGTTGTATGGACTGTGGCGTATGGAAGTTAGAGACTGGAACAGTCAGTCTAATCAGGGAATATCAGCACGAGGGCCCTCTGAGGTCCCTGCACACAGAGGGAGAGTGAGACTGCAGAAGATGGAGAGAGGATTAAAAAAGAGGATGTGGGGGAGCGGGGGCATTAGCAGGGAAGACTTTGGAATAAAGACGCAATATAAAGTTCAAAATGGGAGATTCAAATGCCCTGAATGTAAAATGAAACCATACATCATTTCAAATATTTTACTGTGAAAATCTGTGACAACCAGCTGTAAGCAGATAATCTCCTTTATCTGGTCAGATTATGACAAAATATAGACTTTATAAGATGGCTTGAATGTATTATGGCTTAATTTTGTGCTTTTCAACTTATGCTCCAATCTCGCTGTTAGTCTCATACCACATTAAGGAGGCGGCTCTTCCTCTCTGATGCTCAGAAATTGTAAAAAGCAACTTTCAGCCTTGTCATACATGTTCAGTTTGGTAAAGTCTTATGAAAATAACATAATCTGGCATCATACATTATCCCATTCATGTTATGAATTATAGTCTGTAGCACATTGGGTCTTGACCTTTGCTGGGCCCCATGAGGGATGCTTTTCCTTCACAAAATTAAGAAATTAACGGTAATATTCTCTGTGGTAGGTTTTGATTTTATATGTACATATAAGAGCTCAGCTTGAATGTCTTTCCCATCGGTGTTTGTGTCAAGATGTGCAAACAGTAATTCAGCCCCAGATTTCAGCTGCAGTCTGATTTGTTTCTGTGTGTTTGCACACTTTGCCACAAATGAAATGAGATCACACCGGGGATGCTGCCTAGTCATCATTGTGTTATCTCCCATTTCTTTCGTAACTCCCACCTAGCTGATGTCTTGAACTCAATTCCGTAACTTCCATTCCTAAACAGCACATCAGCTTCTTCTACCCTCCCATGTCACTACTGCATCCCTGCTCCACTTGCTTCTTGTTTCAAATACAGAATGAGTGCTGTTAGATTTGTATTGTTGATTGTCATTTATGCTTAGAAATATTTACTTATATATGCTTAGAGTTTTGTAATTAGTTGTAGATTGGTAGAGGTTTTGATCCTTGATAGTCTGCAAACTTTGTGTGTATTAGACAGCACTTTGGGAGCATGAGAGGTCATACCGTGTCTTATTGTTTTATGGTAGGATTAACGTAGTTGCGTCTGTTCTAGTCTAAGTGCTCTTTGTTTAGATGAACTGCAGGACTTCCTCACCGTGTTATCTAGGATGAACCATCTAGGGGGAGGGGGAGGCTACCCTCTTCCTGACCAAGGATGTTTGACCCTTTGATCAGCAACACACACACACACACACACACACACACACACACACACACACACACACACACAGGCAAGGTACTCTTTGTGTGTATGTAGACGTCATATGTTAATGAACTTATGCATATTCATGTAACCTCAATAAAAGAGCAGTGTTACGGGGGAGCGGGCGAGAGCGACTGGGGTCAAGCGAAGGGACGGCGCTCTGTCCGGTCTCTCCCGTGCACGAGTAACATGAAGAACTTTGCCTATTTGTGTCTTGCTTAGCAGTGTAATTATATTGTCTTCAACGTTCCAGCGGATGGGTTCAAGCTACAAACCTATCAAGTGCAAACCATCCAGAGGTGAAAAATTAAGCCAGAGCCAGAGTGCAAAAAACTGGAATTCCTCAAATGGCCACTTGAAGCCGATACCAAAGGTTTACAGCAGAGCCATGTAAATATCTTTACTGCCTGATTTAAATGCAATGGTTTTGGTCTCTAAAGCTCTTTAAATTATGCTAAAGTTGTGCGTTATTAGGCGAGCGGCCGCTTTGACTGACAGGCAGAGGTCAACACAGGCTTCTGCTGAGGCTTCACCTCCACTAATCCACGAGCCACTGTGTACTTTTATTGTAGCAAATGAATCAGGCTGTCAAAGAAGTGTGTGTTCATGTTTTTTGGGTGTGTTGAATTGTAGTATATATCTATTTATATCTTAGCATATATATCTTTTCAGGCATTTAAGTATCTCCGTTTGTTCATCCCACCCTTTGCTGTAAGTCCAGCAAATGTTACCTGCTAACAGCTAGCTGCTAACTACTGTAACTTCTGGCTAAAAACAGACTTGACAGATTGTTGACAAACTACCAGGGGCCTGTTCTTCGTACCGCGCTAAGTGAGTTAGCTGGATGAGATTGTTGACGATTTCGCGTGATCCTGGATCGTTCGGTTCCCCGAAGCCCATCCGGGACTTGCTGTCATAGCAACAGAGCCGTAAGCGTAAACCTGCTGGGGAGCAGGTTTACTTTATGTAAACAGGATTAGATCGCGGCCACGCAGGTATGTCCGCGTCATTCATACGAAAGCAACAGCGATATTCCACCACTGTTTCACCATAAATAAATAACATCAATGTAACTAAAGATAATGCAGCACTTGATCCTTTTATTGATTTCACACAGATACATACAGGTCATTCCCTAAAAAAGGGAAATGTACCATTAACATTCTATTACATGTATGTGATTATTACAGATGTAATTCATATTTCAGAGTAGTAATTGTAAATTACTTCGTGTAATCAAGATGAGAGACCACGGCTATAAAAGCGATGGTGGATTTGGGAAGTCTGTCGCAGTCATATCCTGTCCGTTTACGCGAGCCACCCATTGCGGAAGGTGCAAGATTGATAAGGAGAGTCCTCAGAATTCAGCGTATATTGCGGGACAGACAGGATCCTTTAGCTCAGCGCGACAGTGTGCTCATAGAGAGATATCGATTTTCCCGTGAGGGTATTATTCACTTAACCAACTTGTTGACGAGGGGGTGCAGGACCACCACCTGTCTTTTTTTTTGCTCTGCCCTTTTCTTGGTTGCTGTTATGAACAAACAAACAGAGTATTCCAGGGTCTCTTTCCAAGAGACGACAAGCAATATAAGTGATAAATATTACCATTCTGTAGAATATTCTTATATTTCACTTTTACTTGTTCCCATGTTCTAGTGGGTCCTGTTGTGGCTCTAATGTGAAAGGGGATATAATATAACATATTATAATATAATATAATGTAATATAATATTGGATAATATGGTGTGATATGATAAATCTACCCTACCGCCTACTGGTGTTGGCCAGAGGGGCCGATGGCAATATGGCAGCCTGGCTTCTGTCAGTCTGCCCCAGGGCAGCTGTGGCTACAACCGTAGCTGCCTCCACCAGTGTGTGAATGTGAGAGTGAATGAATAGTGGCATTGTAAAGCGCTTTGGGTGCCTTGAAAAGCGCTATATAAATCCACTCCATTATTATTGTTATTATTGAATTACTTACGAGTTTGATTTGTCAGCAACTTTCTGCCAGCCCTCTCTCCTTGCTTTTGCAGCCTTTGCAGTGTTCCCTTGCGTTTTAATTAAACTCTGAAACTCCTGAAATCCCTCACTCAAGAGTTCTTGCTCTGCTGCCGAAAAATACCGAGCACGCTCCTTCGACATTTTCGCCGACCAATCAAAGGGTTGCCGATCAATGTTTCTACTATCGATGCGTAGCCCCTGTTGGGCCACCCAGTGATCTCACATTACTTCATCCAGCTATACTAATTGTCAACAACAGGTGTGTTCGGGGAACCGGAATAGCGAGCTCAGAGTTAGCGCGATGATTTGGTCTTGGATGTTTCATTTGATCTTGGATGTAGTAAGCGACGTACGAAGCACAGGGCCCAGGAGACTTCACAAAACCTACATACCTCTTTCTGTAGCCTGTGGCTTAGTCCACAGACTATAGAAAGATGGATTCAGTGGGTTAGGCTATAGTCCTAATATCATCCACTTGCCTCGCAATCTCTGGATGATGATCTGTGTCTCCAGAAGAAATGTAACCTTTTCACCCTGTTCACAGAGCTACTTTGAGCTCCATGTGAGCTTCCTTTTTCATATAACAATAACAATAACAACAACAACAACAACAACAACAACAACAATAATAATAATAATAATAATAATACGAACAAGAAGAAGAAGAAGGGAGACAGGCATTCATTGCTCACATGTACAGCTAATTTACAAACACCAGAAAACCTAATGTGCATGTCTTTGGACTGCAACAACATGCAAACTCCAGCTGCATAAAAGGTGGATCTTGTTGCTGTGAGATGACAGTGCTGCACCACTGCGCTTCCCCCTGGAGAAAATCCATCAAACCATTTTGGAGAGTTTTTGTGTTAAATCCTATGAGGGCCATCTTTCAAGTCATTAGTCAACTGCAAGTTAAATAATTAATGGATTTTTTTGGCAGACTAAATGTCTCCTGTGATTTTAACACGAATTAGGAGCATCAGGTTTGACAGCAGAACGATGTTTAAAGTGTCCACACCACCGGAATTTATTAATCCAGAGGAAGGAAGGAAGGATCGAAGGATAGCGAGATACATCGATACATAGATAGACAGACAGATAGATAGCACTTTAAACACATCCTTTCAAAATGTGGTTTTAGAAGAAAGATGAATTCACCCCAGATTAAAGTTTTATGATTCTTTGTCTGGGTTTGTCTGGCAGACTCGACTGACTGCACAGTCTTGATCAGGCTGGCAAAATAAAACACCCCAGGGATGGTAGAAAGGGATCAGCCAAGAGTAACAGGACAGCGGGTCATTACACACAACAATTGTCTTGTGGGCTGTGGAGCTGGAGTGGCGGATTGCTATCGGTGAGGTAAATGTGTGGGTGTATTGCAGGGTCACTCTTTAGCAAAAACGTAGCTTTTTTGGGGGGATGTGTTTCTTTGTCATTGCTCAAACTTCATCCTAAACTGTCTTTATTCCTGAAACAAACTGTGCCAAAAAATATCAAAGTAAAATGCTGCTTTTATTTGCTTTTTCACACATGACCGATCCCCTCTAAACAAAAGTTAAGGGAAGTGTTTCTGTGTTTAATAGGTATGTGAAATGGGAGACTGCACAGTGGATACAAACAGTACAAATTCACACAATCACAATTCCCTCCCAGCATCTCCGCAGCGTCCCGGTTAGACATTCAGCCATTGGCTCGGAATGACCAAGCCCACAAAGGAAGACCACTTCTTCTTTATGGTTCACGTTTCTATCCTTCAGTTTAACCCCTTTCTGATAAAGTTGCATACGTTTTACTTCATTTAAAACATTGCCATCGATACCAAATTATGTTTAAATTATTGAAAAGCTGCTGACTTTCAGTGCACCTCCAACTGCACCTGGCAACCTGCCTGGGGAAACAGAGCATACAGTCTCACATCCACACTTAAGGGCGCCTAGACTTACTAAGCAACTTAGCAAGCATGTGATTGGCCTGTTTGAGGAACCCCTGGATGGAAGCCACACAGGCGGAACAAGCAAACCCCCAAAACCTTCTCAATATGAAGCAACAGGCTCTAAAGCAGCTGTGTATGATTAAACTCCAGCATGTTTTCTCTATTGGGGGTATTTCCTATTTTCACTGTCTCACATTTAATGATGGGACGTGTGTGTTTTATATTGCATCTGTGCGCTTGTTCAATAGCTGACGCGGCCTAGACTCTGTTAATGTTTTGCCTGTGTTATTGTCACATTGAATGAAGACTTGCAATTCAATTCAGAACACCAAAGGAGCCACTTGCTCCATTATCCAAGTGCTACAATGAAAACTGAACAAGGACACCAAGAGCCGGAAAGAGAAGCGGTTCAAAGCGCATGTAGCTGCAGCAGTGAATTTTCAGGAAAAGCTAGAGTAAACTAATTAACAAAGAGCCTAAATAATGAACAGAGTTCTGTCACTGCGTTGTGTTTCTGTCACTTTACCACAAACGACTGTGAATAAAATGCCAGCGGGTGCAAACGCCGGATGAGCCTGACTGGTACAAGGACGTGATGTGGAATGCTGGCCCCGTTGTCATGGCAATAAGTGACAAAGCTATCCAATATCAACATTTTTTTAAGTCTCTATGGCCCTCCAAGCAACCTAAAAGGAATCAATAAGACTGAAGTGGTAAACTGTGAGAAAATAAATGTGTCACTACTACAAAATCATTTTCGCTCTAGTTTTGCAAACAAGCTGATTTTTAAAAAGCTAAATTTTAGAAACAGGACTTTCTCATTCCTCGAAAAACGTTTTCCCCTCCATAGTGACTGCTTTGAACGACACCTGCAGTCAATAGCTACACTAATTTTAACCTTTGCTGATTTGAATCATGGAACTGAACGTATCTGCTCTGTGCTTTTGGTGCCATTCGGAGCATTTCTAATGCAACCATCTGGCACATAATATAGCTAGCCTGTGGTGCTGCCCCTCCTACATATTTGTGGTCCCGCTGTGTCGAGTGAAATTCTGGTATTTTATTAGTCTGTTACAGAACTAATTATCAGGTACTTGTGTCTGTGCAGTGCACACATACAATTTATGGATGGAGCTTGCCAGCCAGGCTTGCAGGTGTTAGCTGATAACTTAGCACTTCACCCTGCGGTCCAAACAGGATATCTCCTTGCTTAATAAATCCAACATGGCAGTGGCCATGATGCCAACATGTAGTGAAAGTAGTAAATACTTTGCTCAACTTACATTGTGAAATTATGGATGACTGTATTTGACTTCAGGTTTTTGGGTTTAAGGACACTTTTGTAAGCAAAATTTATACACAAATGAGCCGTGCCTGCACTCTAATTGTATTAGCAGTTAACCTCTCAGCTGTATGAGCTTTAATGTAGCAAGCAGTTAGTCACTGTGTTCAGGAGAGGCTACACACTTATGATGACTTTATAAAAACATAATTTCCCAGCTGCACCTGGAGTTTGCTCGGGATAAAAACAACATTTCTGTGTAACTATGAGCCACAGACTTTCAGCTGCACGCAAATAGGACACAAATAACACTTTGACTAACAGAATGGTAACTAGGAGGGGCACAGTAGAGAAACTAATTACAGCCATACATCACAAAATCCATCTATCCATGTGAATTTGATTAAGACAGAAGCGAGGCTGTGGGTGTTTAATTTAGGGGTTGGCAAAACAGTGACCTCATGAAAATGATTCATTATAATTAAAAAAGTACTTGGTAACGATATAATGATTTAAAGTCTATGCAGGGCCAGTCTTAAACGGTCACAGTGATATGTATCTCATGTCGATTCCAGACAATTCATCACTCAGGTAAATGCAGACAAAAATTCAGCCAGTGATTAATAAGACAGGCTATACACATACCTCACTCAGCCTCAGGAAACCTGCAGGGGAAATTTCATCGTCCTAGTCTGACCCACTGACCCCGAGTCAGTCTGTGCAGTGAGCTTATGGCCTTCAGCATGTTTAACAAGGAACATGAGCAGTTTCTTATGGTCCGGCCCTCTAATTAGGCTCTGCCATAGATGTTAAACTCTCAGTGGTGCAGCCACAGCTGTTTTCTGAAGGACTTCTCCCCCCAGTTCTTAGCTTGTTTCTCTTTGTCATTCACACTGAAATGCAGAGGATTCGTTATTACAATGATAACATTTTAACCGCTCCACAACACAGTGTGCTTATACTATAATAAAGCTGGGGAGTGAAGCAGGTGATCAGGTCAACATGGCTGTCATCAGCCTGAAAAAAAAGAAAGAAAAAAAACACAAGAAAATCTCTCTGTTAGAATACACTGAGGGTCTCTGTGTCACAGCTCTGTTATTGCTTTGTTGCTACGTAGGTGGTAGAGGTTGTGTTGTTATATAGACACACACACACAACTGGGTGGTCAAAAGCCAGATCCAAAGCACACTACTACCATTAAGGGGAAAGCCATCATGCCTGCCAGTCAGTGTGAAGCCCAGACAGGCGATGACCTCACTCTTTGTTGAATCTGGAAAAACTGGTGTGTGATATCAGGGCGAGCAAGACACATCTGCAACTCTGCAGTGAGAGAAAGGAACTGGAGCATGGAGAGGATGGAATTCTGTTATGAGGATGAGAGAAGGTTCGTGTCTTGATTTATCTGAGGAAATCGATGGGACGCTACAATAGTCAGGATCAGAGGTCAACGGAAGACATGAATATATGGTACCCTTCGGCTCCTTAGTGTTCCTCCTGGAGTAATAATGCCCCAAATTAAGAGGTTTCCGCACCCTCCACTCCAACAAGTTTGAGCTGAGTAGCACTCCCTGCAGAGGGAAGCAACCACTCTCCTTTTATTAGGTGATATTAGATGTGACTGGGCTGTTCTGCTGACTGGAAGCTCATTATCAAAAAAATTGCATTACCTCAGCAAGCTGTCCTTAACCATGTCTATTCATGAAGAGGGAAAAGGGGGTGAAATAGAAAGGGAATATAGAAAGCCTCTGATAAAATTTAAAGAAAAGGTTTTACATTTGCTTTCCAAGAAAGGTACTTAGGATGCACAGAGAGACCACTGAGCACGTCGGTGAGCAGGACATAGCCTTTAGAGTGAATGCAAATCAGGCAAGACCAAAGGATAAGATGTGCACTGTGGGAATCAGCTGCTTCCCTAAATGGATATTCTCACACTAAATCCTCGTATGCAAGCAGACACACACAGACAATGCCAAAACAGTCCCATGTAAAGCCTTCACAGGAGAAATACAATGCATACTCCCAGGCTTCAGGATTGGTGGCCCATGGTCAGGCATTCAGCGTCACTCATTAGAGGTCTTTTCCAATTACAGAGGGACTGCCTGTACATCCAGCTTCACGGTTATTCAGGGGGCTATTGTTTAGAGAGCTCTGCCTGTGTTGTTCCAGAGTTTGGAGCCCGAGAGGACGGATACGAACCAGTTTATGCTTTGGGGGAACAATGGCTGCTCTACACTGAGTGGGGTCCAGAGAAATGGGGCTTGCTGTTTATGACAATGGGTCAAGAATCTGCATCTACACCCGCAGAGAAATGAAGTGGGCTAAAAATGGGAACAACATGGCTGCTGTTGTTGTCCTCACACACGGGAGGAGAAAGACAACAAGAAAAAAATAAAGCCTCCCTGAAGCACTTTAGAACAATGGTCACAGACAAGCACAGCGCAGCCTTCGAGGATCACATTTAGACGAACTGAAAGTGGTGAAGAGGTTTGTGGGTGGGGGCTGGAAAACAATGCCCCAGAGAGATGAATAGCCAAAAAGACAAAGGTTTGAAAAGCCACTGTACTTGATAAGACAGAGAGAAAAAAATTATTCATAATGTAACTAAAGAATAAGTCAGTGTGAAAGACTAAAACTAATGGTTCTCCAGGTTCTACACTTGTGTGTATGGAGTGCTCAAGTTGGTAAGTGGTTTTTAAAAGCACTAGGGAAGATTTCTCCCTGCTGAGTTGCTAAGACTAAAAGGAGTGAAACAATTGAAGCATGCTCTTGAAGGCACAAAGTACATTTTCATCTGGATGTAAAAGAAGTGCAGAATAAAAAAGAAGGCAAAAGCCTTACTGGGCTTAAGCCCGGTTGTTTTTTCAGAAGCCCGGGGTCTTTTGGAGTGTAATTTTTTTCCAAATTACCAAAAGTATCACCGTATCATAGGTACTCATGTATCTCGTACCTAGTGTTTCTTTTTTCGTTTGTTATTTTTTCAAATTCTGTTTTCATTAAGTTATGCAGGCTTGTTTACACAACAAAGCTAAATAATTATATAAACTTTTCTCAATCTAAATAGTGGACTTTGGTAGAATTAAAAAATAAGTGTAGTGCAGGTCTATGATGATTTTTAGTGCTACTATCATCTAGTTCTGATTCTGGTTCTGTCTTGGTTAAGTCCTAAGTAGTCCTGATTTTGAACTGTTGTAGTCCGGTTTTAATTCTGGATCAGTTCTGTGTCTGGTTGAATTGGGGTTTAGTCCTCATGTCTTGATACAGCCCTGATTTTGTTCTGCCTTGCTGCTTAATTAAAAAACTAGTTTAAGGTGCCCTGCACATGTGATATATATTTTTCGCTATATGAAGTCATTCTTTTTTTTAAACAAAACTCAAAACAGAGCCTACTAATCTTTCAGTCATTTCTATGGTCCACAGCTGTACTTACATCACCAAATGCATTTGAGTGCAGATAGGTAACAGAAATCATATCTGAATCTATGCGTAGTATATTTTACGACAAAGTGAATTTGTCAGTGTATTGTTATTGGATAGTGCTAGTAGCAGAAAGCAGCCAAGAGCACACATACACATGATACAAAAGCTATTTGAAACTTACCATTTTTAGTCTTTTGTGACTGAATCAATCCGGACTATGAACAACAGCAGCATTTTTGGGAAACACACCACAGCACAGAAAAACCTCCTATCAAAGTATGTGATCTATTACTCACTATGGGCTCTGTTCTTTTCCAACTCTTCTGGATCTGAGTTCTCCATTTAATACCGCCGACCATGAAATCCTTATAAACCCTCTTGAATGCTGCTGTGTTGGCATCAAGGACACAGCTCTTACCTGCTTTCACTCCTCCTCATCAGACAGACCCTTTTCTGTTGTAATGGAAGAGTTCTCCTCATGCTCAGCCCCCTCAGGGGTCGGTTCTTGGTCTTATTTTATTCTCCGTCTGTATACTTCCATTGGCTCAATCAAATACAGTGTTTTAGTAAATTCGTAACATAAGGTCAGTCTCGCTCTCTCTGATAGTAAATGCTGGATGTCACAATACTTCCTGCAGGTCAGTGCTTCCAAATCTGATCCTGTTTTATTCAGTGCCTCTATAACTTACCTGAAATTAAGAAATCTGTCCTTCAGCATTTGGAAATGGAGTCTAGGTATGATCTTTGACTCTGAGCATGATTTTTTTTAACTTTATTTTTATTAGAATTTTTCCAAACATGCACGAAACAAAACAGGACTGCTCTAAATTTACAGCACTCAGTATTCACATAGTAAATCCAGGGTCTGCAGAGAACCGGAGGTCAGTGGATTGATCATTGGCTCCAAAGTGGGTGTGAATCCTAGATTAAAAAACACTTGTTAATCTAGAGCAGAAAATTGCTGTATACCAGTCCACATACAATTGACCAAGGTTGTAATGCTTTCTCAAACTAAGAAATACTGAAAAAGTCAAAAAGAAAAAAAACCTCCAGCAGGCCTTGAAAAAGTCCTCCATGTTTTCACATTTGGACTGTTAGAATTCCCTCTGCTCAGGTCTCGGTCAAACGTCCATCCCCAGCCTTCGGCTCTTTCAGAACTCAGCTGCCAGACTTTAAACAAATTCAAAGAGACTGGACCACATCACTCGCATCCTTGCTGCACTACATCGGCTACTTTTATTGATTTCCAACTTTTATTAATTACTTTTAAAGCCTTACATGGCCTCGCTCATACACACACTTATGCACCTCATGAACCGAACCACTCTCTGCCATTCCTCGGGTCCTAACCTTTCCCAAAGTCTGCCGCATCACAAAAGGAAATAGAGGTTTGGAACTTTTTTACCAGAATAACTAAACTTAAAAAACTCAGTATCCACTTTTAAATCACTCCACAAAACGTATTTCCACAGAAATCAGGTTTTATTTCTCTTTAGCTTTTTCTTTATTGACTTATTTTACTGGAATTTTTTTGTTCAGGTTTTCCTGTTGTTGAAACTCTTTAGGTTCTTTTCAGATTTTGATTGGTGTGCAGAGCACTTTATGTTTTGAAAAGCGTTACACAAAATTTATAAAAATCCTTAGCGTAACACAGTGGCCTCATTTAAAATGGACTTTTTAGCGATTTTATCTCAGTTTCCAAAAACTGAAGTATTTATCTTACCACAGTTTTTCAACATCAGTATTCTAGTTGCAATTTACTTAGAAGTAATTTGGCACAGCTTGAATAGTGGGAATACAGCCGAGGTGTGCTGGATGAGGGCAGATAGGTAAACATGCCAAGCACTGGCAGCATTGTGAGCAAAGAGAAGGGCAGCTGCGGCATATATCCTGGCAGCTTCAAGTATTCCCACAGTTTAAACCTGTGGGAGTGGATATATCCAAACTGGGAACTGTTACATATCCAGTCCGGCTATTGGCCGATGACAGCCTCTTCCGGTGTAGCCAGATATATCCAGGCAGAGACATTTTTCAGTGTTGACTTTAAGAATTTCATGTAAAAAAGAAAAAACACTTATAAATGACCACATTGATATGAGAAGAGAAGACATGTTGGCACATGTTCTTCTTTGCTCTCCACACAGACTTGTTTACCTGCTTGTAGCCAAAACTCGCTCAACAACCACTGGTCAATGCTACTTGGAATACAGACTACAAATGGAAACGAGGACGCTCCTGGCACCTATATTTGGTCCCTTTTAGGATTCCTGCACATCTGTTTAAACATACTAGGTCTATAACTTGTTGGACAAAGATGCAATCTTTGTAGGTTTGCCTCTGTACACCGCCCAGTGGATTTAAAATCAAGCAGTCCATATCTGATCAAAGTGCAGATTTTTAGCTTTAACTCAAGGGATTTTAAGGAAAATGCATTAACTGTGTTGGAATCTCATCCATTTTTATACCTCATCCTCTATCTTCTATTTTCAAAATTAATTCGACAAACATACAAATTATTTTTACTTGGTTGAAAATCCTTGTCTAGAATCCATGGACCTCAACACGTGCTGTGTTTCTCCCCCTGACATGCTCTTCTAGGTCTTTACAGTATTGCTTTGGGTCTTTATCCATTTTCTCTGTGGAGCTCTGTCTGATCAGTTTTGCAGCATTTGGCTGAATCTGAGCAGAGAGTCCTGTATGCTTCATAATTCGTCCTGCTGCTTCTATCAGCAGTCACATCATCAGTAACCCGCTTCCACAGGCTCAGGCCACAACATGACCTCCACCATGTTTAACATGTCTCTGCCCCTCTTCATGCTTTTTTCTTCCCATCTCTTGAGTGTAGCCAGTGGTTTGGAGCTTGTTGGAAACTCTCTGTGTTTAAAGTCATGACGTTTTTTTGACTCTAGACTTTGGTAATTATACGTTTAAGACTCGTTTCGATCGAGTTAAATGTTGGACAGTAATTTTTCTTTAGCATTGAGCTCATTCTGGCAGTATGTGCTTTACTTGTCTTCTGCGATCTTCAAATCTTTCTTCATTGTTTTTGCCACTCCGGCAGTTTCTCCTGCCTATCTGACAGGATTATTTTGGTTTTCCAGGCTAATGGTGGCCTATCTCACTCTGTCTTTGGGGCACATATTTATAATAAAAGTAAAATACTGAAGGGCTTAAAGTTCAAAACAGTTGTTGCATAATCTTTATGAAACCTGCTAAACTGCATTTCAACCCATTTGATTTAAAGCCTAGTGCAGTAAGTAACAGAGGGAAAATTACATAAATAGTGTCTTTGCCCAACAGATTATGAACCTAACTGTATATGTCATGATTCAGTGTTGTTGTTTATCTGTGCTTTCCTCATCTCTCATTACTTTTCCCTCACTCCAGAGGGTCGGGCCAGATGGCTGCCCTCCCTGAGCTGAGAGGTTTCTTCTGTTAAACTAAAGTTTTCCTCCTCACTTTCACCAAGTGCTTGGTCATAGGAAATCGTTTCATTTCTCTCTGCAATCTTTTAAGGTCTTAACCTCAATAATGTAAAGCTCTCTGAGATAACTGCTGCTGTGACTTGGTGCTGTATAAATAAAACTGAACTGAATTAAATATATACAAAGGGTCCTCGCACCTGCAGTATACAATGAAATACATTATTTTCTTTCTTTTATTTTGTTGCCACCCAAAAAAAGGGGGAATGTGCCCTCTTCAAAAATCACTCATATAGTCACACCTTGATTGGACTTAGGTTTAATTAACTTAAAAGACTTGCCTCACTGCAAGAAGGTTCAGAGTTTGACTCCAACATCTGCTTATGGCCTTTCTGTGTGGAGTCTGAGTTCTCTCCGGGTGCTCCGGCTTCCTCCCACGGTCCAAAGACATGCAGTTAGTGGGTTTAGGCTAACTGGTGATTCAGATGTGAACATGAGTGTGAACAGTTGTCTGTCTCTCTGTGTTAGCCCTGCAACAGACTGGAGCCCTGTCCTGCGCCCCAGTGACCCTGAATTGGATAAGTGGAAGAGGATGGATGGGACATGAACTGCAGCCCCTGGTCTTGAAGTCATGCTCTGTGGTAGCCAACTCCAAGTTACTTCTTTAAAGCCTTTGCAAGAATGTAATTTAATTAATTTGTATTAATTGAATTACCTAATTTATTCTTATATATATATATATATATATATATATATATATATATATATATATTTTTTTTTTAAATAAAACATACTTTTTGGTTGTTTTTTAAAGCTACATTTGGTTTCTTGTCAGGACGTCAGGGTTGGAAGCAGAACTCCTGCTGCAATGACATCAAGACAAATTACCGTACATTGTGAACATTAAGTTGATTCTGACTAATGAGGTACAAACCTAATGTACTAATGCAATGCTAATGAGGGCTGTGCTTTCTTTCTGTTTGTCCTTTTCCCACATTTTGCAGATTTCTCTGCTTGTCCTGTGTGTCTACACCATCCACCCACTCCACCCTTTTTACAAACCTCTTTTTTCCCCTGCTTCCTCTTCTGTTTTACCTCCGTCCTTATATATGACTAAAGACGGGAAAATCAATGCACAATGCAAAGCCTTCTTGGGTGAAATTATGTGCAACTCTGCTTTGCAATCAGCAGACTTTCTAAAAATCAGGCTGAAAATTGGCATGTGAATGTGGCTTGCTCCCCTCCCCGTTCACTGTAACTGACAGTGATTGTTGTCTGGATGTATAATACGAATCAGAATGTGTGAATGTGCCTGGGTAACAGATTGAGGTCGCAAGACATCCTGATAAGAGAGTGGTAGGGATAGATGTTTGTTTCTTTTTGGAGAAATCACCGTCTACTGGCAGTATTAGTCTGTCTGACATGTGCCCACAGTTTCTTGGTGTATTAGCACATCAGACAACACATCTGCATAAGTCAAAAATATTCTCCGTATTAGGCTCTCTTTTCATGACAATGCAGTGTTTGTGTATTCCATTTATATATAAAGTGATGCTTTCATACACACTTTATTTCTGTGTGATACTACCAAAATTAAAAGGCAGATTTTATACTCTCACCAGCATCCTCCAGGTCTTGTTATTTTTTGCTTCTCGTGATCAACTCCTAAAAAAACAAAAAACAAAAACTAAATTAGATGATGAATCCCAATCAGTATAATTAGACATTACATATACTACATAAGAGTAATGCTATATAAATGATGAATGTATTAACAAGCTAACACTGGTTGTATCTGTACCACTTATAATAGTGTCACAGTATTAAGCATTATTAAGGTATCAGCAAGTGCTTGTCATGGTCCTGGGCCATGTGGGCCCAGTATTCTCAGTTCCTTGTATTTTTGTATTTCGTTCCTTATTTAAGTCATGTTTCCTGAGTTGTCCTGTTATGTTGTTCCTTATTTGACTTCCCCTTGTGACTCTTATCCCCTGTGTGCCCCTCTATGTATCTGTGAGCCCTCATCTCCCCTCGTGTTTCATTTCCATGTTTCCCCAGCCCACTATGCCCGTGCTCTCTCTCTCCTCCTGTTTGCACCTCTGTGTACTTCCTGTTTTACTTTGACAGTCTCCCGTCAGTGTTGTTTACTCCTGCCATGTCTTGTTATGTTTATCTGTGTCAGCTGTGTTCCCATGTGTGGCCACTTCCCCTGATCATCCCTCTTGTGTATTTAGTCTCTGTGTTTCATGTAGTCTGTGTCGCGTCGTCTGTGTTTCCACCCTCTATGTTTCCATGCCCGGTCTATTGCATTCTTAGTCATAGCTTTACCTTAGTTATTCCCAGTTTAGGTTTCTGTTTAGCCACGCTATCCCTGCTGTATTTGTATACCTTGTCATCAGCCACAATAAAAGGCTCGCTTTTGTTTAAAGTTCACTCCCGTCTGCTCACCTGTGTTCGCACCTGGGTCCACCATACACACCACCGCACGGTCTGTCACAGCGGACCGTGACAGTGCTTAATTCATCATTTATACATAACTACTCCTTAGTATGTAATTTATAAATGCAGATGTTTATCCTTCTGTTACTGTTACACCATGTACAGCTATCGGTGCAGTACATGGTGTAACTGTGTATAGCCATCACTGCCACTATTTCACTCCTAGTAAGAATCACAGTCATAATAACACAGCTATATTTATAAATGGTATACTACATAAGAGTAATGCTAAATAAATGATGAATTAAGCAGCTGCTAATACCTTAATGATTCTTAATAGTTAGAGATTACTATAAAGCGCTACTGCTGTATTTTATCGTTTTTACAACACTGGAGCCATTCTGTGACATTTTGGTAACAAAAAGCAACAAAAGCAAAAAAAAAAAATTATACATGTATGTATATATATATATATATATATGTAAAATAAACACCCAGCGCGCCCCTGCGGGCGGTTTATCCTTCAAGCTCGGGTCCTCTACCAGAGGCCTGGGAGCTTGAGGGTCCTGCGCAGTATCTTAGCTGTTCCCAGGACTGCGCTCTTCTGGACAGAGATCTCCGATGTTGTTCCCGGGATCTGCTGGAGCCACTCGCCTAGCTTGGGAGTCACCGCACCTAGTGCTCCGATTACCACGGGGACCACCGTTACCTTCACCCTCCACATCCTCTCGAGCTCTTCTCTGAGCCCTTGGTATTTCTCCAGCTTCTCGTGTTCCTTCTTCCTGATATTGCTGTCATTCGGAACCGCTACATCGATCACTACGGCCGTCTTCTTCTGTTTGTCTACCACCACTATGTCCGGTTGGTTAGCCACCACCATTTTGTCCGTCTGTATCTGGAAGTCCCACAGGATCTTAGCTCGGTCATTCTCCACCACCCTTGGGGGCATCTCCCATTTTGACCTCGGGACTTCTAGGTTATACTCGGCACAGATGTTCCTGTACACTATGCCGGCCACTTGGTTATGGCGTTCCATGTATGCCTTGCCTGCTAGCATCTTGCACCCTGCTGTTATGTGCTGGATTGTCTCTGGGGCATCTTTACACAGCCTGCACCTGGGGTCTTGCCTGGTGTGATAGACCCCAGCCTCTATGGATCTTGTACTCAGAGCTTGTTCTTGTGCTGCCATGATTAGTGCCTCTGTGCTGTCTTTCAGTCCAGCTTTGTCCAGCCACTGGTAGGATTTCTGGATATCAGCCACCTCCTCTATCTGCCGGTGGTACATACCGTGCAGGGGCCTGTCCTTCCATGATGGTTCCTCGTCTCCCTCCTCTTTCTTGGGTTTCTGCTGCCTGAGGTATTCACTGAGCACTCGGTCAGTTGGGGCCATCTTCCCAATGTATTCTTGGATGTTCCTTGTCTCATCCTGGACTGTGGTGCTGACACTCACCAGTCCCCGGCCCCCTTCCTTCCGCTTAGCGTACAGCCTCAGGGTGCTGGACTTGGGGTGAAACCCTCCATGCATGGTAAGGAGCTTTCTTGTCTTTATGTCAGTGGCTTCTATCTCCTCCTTTGGCCAGCCTATTACCCCAGCAGGGTACCTGATCACGGGCAGGGCGTACGTGTTGATGGCCCGGATCTTGTTCTTACCATTCAGCTGACTCCTCAGGACTTGCCTGACCCTCTGCAGGTACTTGGTGGTTGCAGCCTTTCTAGCGGCCTCTTCATGGTTCCCATTTGCCTGCGGGATCCCCAGGTACTTGTAACTGTCCTCTATGTCTGCAATGTTGCCTTCTGGTAGTTCAATCCCCTCAGTTCTGACTACCTTCCCTCTCTTTGTTACCATCCGACTACACTTCTCCAGTCCGAACGACATTCCAATGTCATTGCTGTATAGCCTGGTAGTGTGGATCAGTGAATCGATGTCTCGTTCACTCTTGGCATACAGCTTGATGTCATCCATGTACAGGAGGTGGCTGACAACTGCTCCGTTCCGTAGCCTGTATCCGTAGCCAGTCTTGTTAATGATCTCACTGAGGGGGTTCAGGCCTATGCAGAACAGCAGTGGGGACAGAGCATCTCCTTGGTAGATCCCGCACTTGATGGTAACTTGTGCTATGGGCTTGGAGTTGGCCTCTAGTGTTGTACGCCACATCCCCATTGAGTTCCTGATGAAGGCTCTTAGGGTCCCATTGATCTTGTACAATTCTAGGCATTCCAGTATCCAGCTGTGGGGCATTGAGTCATAGGCCTTCTTGTAATCAATCCAGGCAGTGCACAGGTTGGTCAGTCTGGTCTTGCAGTCTCGGCTGATTGTTCTGTCTACCAGTAGCTGGTGTTTTGCACCTCTGGTATTCTTGCCAATTCCTTTCTGTGTCCCGCTCATGTATTGACCCATGTGCCTGTTCATCTTAGCCGATATGATGCCTGACAGGAGCTTCCATGTAGTACTGAGGCAGGTTATTGGTCGGTAGTTGGAGGGGACCGGTCCCTTCTTGGGGTCCTTGGGGATCAGGACCGTCCGGCCTTCAGTTAGCCATTCCGGGTGTCTCTCGTTAACTAGCAGCTGGTTCATTTGTGCTGCCAGACGCTCGTGGAGTGCAGTCAGCTTCTTCAGCCAGTAGGCGTGAACCATGTCGGGCCCTGGTGCTGTCCAACTCTTCATACTGGAGACCCTTTCTTGGATATCTGCCACTGTGATGGTTACTGGACCCTGTTCAGGGAGGTCGCTGTGGTCTGCCCTCAGATCCACTAGCCACTGAGCATTGCCGTTATGGGTTGCATCCTTCTCCCATATGCTCTTCCAGTATTGCTCCGTCTCCAGCCTTGGTGGTGCTGTTCTCTTATTGTTCCCTTGCCACTGAGAGTACACCTTTGCTGGTTCTGTGGAGAACAGCTGGTTTATTCTCCTGCCTTCTATCTCTCTGGTGTACCTCCTCAAGCGGCTGGCCAAGGCTGTGAGTCTTTGCTTGGCAGTTTCCAAGGCCTCAGGTATGGACAGCTTGCTGTATTTCTTAGGCACCTTATTTGTCGCACCTTTCTGCAACTCCGTTAGTTGGCTAACCTCCCTCCGTGCTACTTTGATCTTGCCCTCTAGCCTCCTTCTCCATGGAGGGTACTGCCCCTTGTGGCTGTTCAACTTGTAGCCAAGCATCTCACTGATCACTGCTGCCGTATTGTAGATCAGCTTGTTAGTGTCGGTAATCGTGGTTGTAGGTATTGCCCGTAGTGCTGCATTAACATCATCTAGCAGACCTTCTGAGGGTACTTCACGTAATCTTGGTAACCGGCTACGGGGGATCCAGGTTTCAAGCTTGGCCATGATCCTATTTTTCAGGTCAGCTCCTCTCGCACTCAACGATCCTTCTCCTATCGCACTTGGGGCTATGTACCCAATCTCGGGTGGGGGTGATGATATCTCCCCCCTGACCTGGCGTCCTGACTCCTCCTTGCCGTAGCATTTGTGTTGTACCTCGTCAATCTCTAGCTGTGAGAGCAGTCCCTTCTTTCGAATGTTGGAACACTGAGCTACTAGTTGTTTCGCCGTCATTGTGGATGTTGGGTATCGAAGAATCCATAGGTCCCTCATCCTATTCATGTAGCCCCTTCCGCCGGGGTTACTTGCGTAGTAGCATTCCAACAACGCCCTGTTTTCGTCCCTTGCCCACCGATGCCTTCTTGTTCCAGTAGCCCACTTTTCGTCAGGGTGCCCTGGTTCCTCAACACCTGACGCGGACCTTGTTGATCCGGGCGACGTCCGAGCCGGCATGCCTTCATATTTATCTGTCTCGCTCATGTCTGCGGTAGGCTTGCTTAGCATAGGGGGTCTAGCCTTAGGACCCTTACTGGATACAGACGCCCCAGGCAGGAATCGAACTTGCGATCCTCTGTTCCAAAGGCGTGTAGTTTAACCACTACGATATATATATATATATATCAAAGAGTGGTGATTTTAACAGAAAATAAGTTGCAAAATTTACTACTCATGGCTAACATCTCTGGCTGATAGAAACAATGCTCTGCACAAATGACACATTCATTTACATCATGCATTGCTGCAGCAACATGATAGGATTGTGTGTGTTGCGATTTGGCATTTTTGGTGCAATCAGTTTTAGTGTTTTCTCCAGGCACGATAGTCAATTTGAGCTTCTTTTTTTTTAAAGTAAATAAAATGTATTCATGTAGCATCTTTCCACATAAGGATGACCAAGTGCTTCACAACAACTAGCAACAAGTAAAAATACAAATATTAATGTGCAGCAATGATATGCACAAATTAAAAGGAACCCTAAACTAATGACAAATAAGACTTGAGCTGCTAAAATCTTCAATAGAGTCCACAGATGTATTTCAAATGTAATGTTCGTGCTCGCCATAGTTTAGAAAACACAGTCTCCTCTAGTTTTTTTTAGAACCAGGAGTCACCAACGGGTGTTGGTCTGGGGACCTCAATGACCTGCACATTGCATACACATGTAGGAGTTCCCTTATGTAAGGACACATTTCACCATGCAGAGATCTCAAAGTGATCACCAAGCTCTTAAACCAGCATCTGAACTTTATTGGATCCAGTAGAGAGATGGGGTTGTCTCACTTTTTGAATGAACTGATACACCCATTTCATTGGATTAGTGCTCTCTCAGAAGTGGGAATTCATGCTAACCAGTGACACTGCCATACTAATTAATTATATATGAAATGAAAATGAGAAAGATTGGTCTCATGACCCAAAAGGGCCTATATTCCTTCCTCTTCCAGTACTTTCTTACATGAAAGTTGCACTCATTTTGGTCCAAATAATCATGTGAAAATATGAGTCACCTAACAATCTACATGACATATTATCAAAGGAAAAAAAAGAACATTGCCCCGAGGTAACACACTGTGCTCTAATGGTATTGCATAAGCCCAAAGCAGGTATACAAGGATGGAATGCAAGCATGGTGCACAGTTAGTGCACAAGTCTATTTTATTTCAAGGAAAAGAGTTAGAATTACAGTGAATCCAGAGAGTGTTCACAGTGTTTCGTTCCACACTTGGTCATGTTAGTCTTACTCCAAAGTAGATTAAATTCATTTTTCACCTCAAAATTCTGTATGTAAAATCCCAAAATGACAAAGTGAAAAAAGTTTGCTTCAAATTCTTGCAAATTTATTTAAAATAAAACAAAAATATTACATGTGCTCAGATATTCATAAACTTTGATCAATACTTTGTTGAAGCACCTTTGTCAGCAATTACAGCCTGAAGTCTTCTTGAGTTTGATGTTACAAGCTTGGCGCACCTCTTTCTGTTTCTCCCATTCTTCTTTGCAGAACCTCTCGAGCTCCATCAGGTTGGGTCAGGAGCACAGGTGACCAGCTCTGCCTGGGCCACTCAAGGACATTCACAGAGTGGTCAGGGAGCCATTCCTTTATTATGATGGTTGCGCGTGTCACCCTTTTTAACTGAGTAGTCCAAAATCAGTCAAATCCACAGTAATCTGTCATACAAAGTCAAGGAAAAAAACTATATTCGGGAATCTACTCTTGTTGGGTTCAGTTAGGATCGTAAGGAGACTGGCAGTGGTAACTCAACTTAAAGAAGGAATATCCCTCCACTCAGAATGAGACACTGACAACAACTTAAAGGGAGAAAAGTGATTTGAGTGTATTCAACATTTAAATGCTCCAAAGCATAGACATGAACAAAACATTTAGACCATTTCAAACATGTAAATGTCAACAATGTACAACATATCACTTAAAGTGTCCATAAATATATTAGGTAGGCTGTCCTTTTCAGTTCAGTGCACTTAGTATTCAGTGTTCTTAGTAAGTGTTAATTGTCTTTAGTCACTGGTTTGCTTTTTGATGTTAAGTGGAATCAGATCTGACCCCAAAAAAAGAAAAAAGTAACAACATAAAGTGTCCTGAGATCTCAGAAAAAACCGTTAATCCAAAAAAAATTGCAAATCGTTGTATCCTACCACCCTCCAAGGAAACAGGTGGCCTTCAGATTGAGAACGTCCTTTCTAGGCACCTCCAGTGGCATCCAGTCCTTAGATGGCACCGCTCGGTCCTTGCAGCAGATTTCTACCACGTAAACAAAAAAACAGCCTGCACACAACGTGCAGTGCAATCACTCACTTGTAAAATAAAACATGTGTTTCTCTAGTGTTATCCCTTTTGTTCCCCCTCACACATCACACACCTATACAGTTCTTATTGGCCAATAACAATTTATCAACAACAAAAATACATTTCACTGCAAATCATGAAGCATGAAAAGTGTCTCCGTGGTGTGTTAGCTAAAACTTCACATGTAAGCGCATTAGCCCAGGGAGCACATGTGGGTACGCTAGCATACTTTCCACAGGCTAACACAGCTAAGCAATCGTTAGCAGGTTCTAAGACAAACATCACATTTCCGACAAGCATAGTATCCTGACTGGTTTTATGCTCAGAAACTGGACTATGAATCACAACTGAAACTGCAACTGTGAGACTCACCAGGATATTCTTCATAGAAAACATTAATTCCGTAGCGCAACACGTTACAGGACTGAATATCCACACAGCTTTGCGCATCTAGCTCCGTGCAGGCGGATGCAGTGAAAGAAAGTCACCACGCACGCGCTATGGTGCATTCACGGTACATGGGGAAAACTCAGCATTTAACAAAACAGTAACACTTCAAATTAGAATAAAAACAGAATACAATTGGCAATAAAATAACCATGGGTTACACGCGCTTAGGCTTGTCCTATCAGAAGATGAACCTTCGCCCCAGTCCAAAGAGCAGGGTGCTCTGGAGTAGGTTATCAGGATGTCTCTGTAGGATATCTCTGTACACTGCTGCATTGATCTTTCCCTCCACCCGGACTGATCTGTGCCTTGATACAACCCCCGTCTCAGTCTTCAGAAAATTCCTTGGATTTCACAGCTTCCTTTGTGCTCTAACATACACTGTCGACTATGAGGCCTTATGTTGACAGCTGTGTGCTTTTCCAAATCATGTCCAATCAGCTGAATTTACCACAGGTGGACATGATTCAAGTTGTAGAAACATCTGACAGATGATCAGTGGAAACAAGATGCACCTGACCTCAATTTTGAGCAATATACTCGCATGAATTTCAAGCAAACCATTTTCAGTCTGTCTTTATGGCACATTGTAGAATTTTGTGATGAAAAGTCTGTTTAATCCATTTTGGAATAAGGCTTTACTATTACAAAATGTGGAACAAATAAGGCGCTGTGAATACTTTCTGGATGCACTGGATCTAAATGTTTTTGCCATTAATACAATGATTTGTAATGAAGCTTATGCGTAAGATCATTAAAAAAGATCTGTAATTACTCATCTGCTAGTCTGTTCTTTATTTAACTTTTTCTCACGCTGTCAAAGTCAGTTCTGACATCATTACTCTAGGCCAGTCATTTTCTTCTGGAAACCAGTCAGCCTCCATTCTCTGTATTTGAAATTTCAATCCTCCTATGTCACTCCATTCTTCGAACTCTCATTCGTGCAACCCTCCTCCTCCTCATCTCCACCTCACCCTGGTCAGTCACAATTTCATCCAAGCCTCCATCTCTATCTACATCTTCATCTTCTCAACCACCATCGTAACTCCTATCTCTGCTGAGATGCTGTTCTGATATAATAGGTCATTGGAGTCTAATTGCAGTATAGTTGAACTGATTTCAGTTTCTCAGTAAATCAGGTCCATTTCTTCCAAATGATCTCTCCTTATTGAAATGCATTTATAAGAACATGTAATTCACATCCTATTTTCACACATATTAGAAATGCATCCGCAGGTTTCGTAAGGCACTTCAAAAAGTGGAGGTGGTGCTGCCAGGTGATGAGGGTGATGATGACATGCCATCTATTGATGTGGAAAGATGGTGCCAATCTTGCAAGAAGAGAGTGAGAATATCCTCAGACCCTTTTTTCAGAAGTCCACCAGCAGCAAACACGACCTAAGAATGAATTTTCCAATCATCCTGCTCTGAAGTCTGCTTCTGTACCTCCTGTTTCATCGTTAACGGTTTCCTCATCCTCACTCTGAACTTCTCCCTGTTTATCTTCTACTGCTGTGGCACTTCAGTCTCCCTCACCTCCATCCTCTCCCTTTGGGATATCTGCTATAACCTCATCTTCCTCCTCACTCTATGACATCTCATCATCACTCTCATCAGCTGGCAGTCCCATCTTTGCTTTAAGACCTTTTTAAACTGCCACACAAGATGTGTGGATGTGTTTTTCTGTTGAGAGGAATGCTTCCTCAATTTTTATAGGCAGGGAGGTTGTTGTATGTGTGCGTGTGTGTCTATGTGCTGGTCAACATGCCTGTCCTTGTGTGTGTATGTGCATGCTTGTAAGGATAAAAAAAAAACATGGATTGGAGAAGGCTATGGCGACTGAAAACAACACTGATTGTAATGGATTGAGATGCTAATTTGATGACACGATGATGTAGCCGTGTTTGTGTTCCACACACACAATAGCATGTTGTCTGAGAGCAACAGCTGGGTATGAAATGTTACTTATCAATAGAGATTAATGTGTAATGCATCAGAAAATACACAAATGTGCTACTTCAAGTGCTTGGTTAAAGAAATTGATGTTTTTTGAAGTGCAATTCTTTTTTCTGCATGAAAACATCCAGTGTTCCAATTTGTATCTTTGATATCAAAATGCGCCCCATGGAGAACTAACTACCTCGATGTTCAGGAAACATCATGACTTGCTTTGAAGTTTCTTAGCATGATTAGAGTCTCCTCTGCATCCTCCTGGTTACAAAAGAGGATGCAATGGGTACTCAAGCACTGAGTTTATATAATTGCAATGACATGAATGTGGAAATTCAATATATTTCTCTATATATACCAAGCATAGCACATACACTTATCAATATTTTCCAGCAAAGGCTCTGTCAGTCCAGCCTTTAACTTTGGGCTGAGTAGCTTGACCAAACAATCTGAATTTGCTGGAGGTGCAAGACTTGAAAATCCCCATTAAAGGAATGACCTAGCCTAAACTAGAGCACAGTTCAAAAAGGAAAAGTAAGAATGCGGGGGCAGCTTGACGGAAAGCTTACTGTCACAAAGAGAAAATAAGAATATGGCCAAACTCAAATCTTGTTTAGCGCTTTGTCCGAAGCTTCCAAATATCAGGGTACTTTCTACTGTCAGCTTTCAGCAACAGGAGCTCTCAGCTGTGAAAAACAGAATAACCATTGGAACATTTTCTTTCTTTCACTTCATCAGTTCATCAAGTATTATTGTAATTAATAAATAAATCCCACCAGAACAATCGCTAATCTAGACTACACTTCCTGACTTCTTTATCAGTGCCTTTCATCTGTGAATGGGACTTAAATTCTCTTTTATACCTCACTTTGGTTTCAGTTTTCCATGGCTGATGGAAACTCTGCAGGTCAGCAGAGAGAAATTCTCTGCTCTGGGAATGTCTCATCTATGGGGTGCCGGATCGTATGTCTGATAAGGAATTGTCTGTGAGGGCTTAAATTAAAACACAAAAGGTCAAACACTTGCTGGACAAAATTAATCCTGTGCTTAGTGTCTGGCTTCCTGTCAATAAATTGCGGTCAAAGACTTGTGCAAGCAAATTCTTCTGTGAAAACTAAACTTTCTGAGACTGTGACTTATGCCAAACCCAATGAAATGTAAATTTGGGTCTGAAGACAAACAAACAAAAAAGAAAGTGTTTGAACAACTTGGGATGCCTGGAAATTTCAGAGAAAGTGAAAGTAACACTAACTAAAGATCTTTGCTATGACAGAAGTAAAAAAAAAAATGTATTACCTAAAACTCTATACATGAGTTAACAAAGCAATCCCCTCCCAAGGGGTAAAAACCAAATGTAATTTCAGAGTTTTTGATAAAATTACATAATCTTTCTCGGATTTTGACTGTTCTCATGCATTTAGCAGATCAAATTTTCAACAAAATCATTTTTCAACTTTGCAACAAGCTAAACAACAGACGTGAAGTGCAAATGAAAAATGAACCTTATAATTGATGATGAAGAGAGCGCAAAAAGCTACTAAATAAACCTCGGTGGTGCTGTGCTGGTGACTATTGCTTCAAATGTCAGGAATGGATTTTCTTTTTCAGTCTTACGAAGGGCATAGAAGGGAAAACAGATCTTCTAAAACACAAATTCTGCTTTACTCAGGGTAATAATTTTAACTGGGAATGTGGCATCCCAAAAGATTAGGGTGGAATATGTTTTTTGTTTTTTTCTCATCTCTTGTGTTTCTGCAGATGTTCTGCTGAACCTTTTTTCTTAAACTTGCATAGTCCAACTCTCTGCAGGAAAAGACCAACCCAGAAATTGTCCCCGTGTATCAGGGGAAATGTAAAAAATATTGTATTGCTCGATAATGAAAAATTTATTGTGAGCAAAAAGAGATGAAAAAGAATACCTGGGGACATTCCTAAGTGCTAATGAGGATACTGACAACTTATTTTCTTTATCTAATGTTCCAGAAAAGCGATGTTTGCCTATCACCAAAAGTCACCTGTGACAAGAAACTAGTGTGAATGGATCATTTAAGGCCAAATTTAATATCTTACACTATATCAGCTTTATAAGTTGAGGGGAAAATGGAAAGACACCTTCTGGAAACTCTAGTTTTACATTTTAGTACATTATAAAAATAATCAGGTCTTTGGCAGGACTCATATTTAAATAAATTACCCAGTGTCATCATCTGTTTAATGGAAATTAAGCAAAGATGCAGAAAGAGAGAAAGCACATGCTTCCTTTCATAGGAATTAAGAGGTTAAGTAGCAGCCGGGTGTAGCTAATTCATTACACTTAGTTAATCGATCATCAGCAAGTGTGACCACCTCTATAACTGCAAAGGTTTTGGCAGTTTGCGTGATACAGTTTGTCTTGATCAATGCAATTCTCACATCAGGAACGTTATTCTCACCAGTTTTAATGCAGTTCTCAAAACACTAAAGGCAGTTTCATAAAACAAAACTGTGTGAAAGACAGTAAAACAAAACCCTTTCAAATATGTCAAAACATGCAAACGTCAGTCAATCGCTTCAACTATGTGACCAAAGAATAAAAACCCTTCACTATCATTTTAAGACAATCATTGGGTTTTTACTTTTATCAAAACCTAAGTGACTTTGCAAAGACAATTAGTGAATGCAAAAGAAGAAAAAGAAGAAAAAAATGTGAAGACAAAAAATGAAATGTGAAGAGTTTATTTCATACTTTACAGAATCGCTGAAATCCTGAAAAGGAGAATAAATGAAACAGTGCATCAGAAAACAGACAAAGAAAATACATGCAGTCTAAGAACATGTTCAACTGCTCATTAATGCAAATATCTAATCTGTCAGAAACTACCTTGACCTTGACATGGTCAAGGCAGCCTTCTGAAGTTCAAAATGAGCATCTGAATGAGGAAGAAAAGCGCTTGAACGTGGCATGGTTGCTGATACCAGTCAGGCTTATCCGACTATTAAAGAACCTCCTGGTTTACTGGGATTCCCCCCACAACCATCTCTAGGGTTTACAGAGAATGGTCCTAAAAAGAGAAAATATCCAGTGAGCAGCAGTTCTCTGAGTGAAAATGCCTTGTTGATGTCAGAGGGCAGACGAGAATTGCCAGATTGCTTCAGGCTGATAGGAAAGCAACAGTAACTCAATCAACCAATTATTACAAACAAGGTGTTTACAACAATGCTAAAATGTGCAAGAGAAGGTGCTCCAAGAGAAGTGGGGTCCAATCTGTTCAACGTGTACGGTGCTCACAATCACCAATTCAGGGTCAGGCTCACCACACCATGGGTAGGATGCCAAAAACCTGTGCACAGGGAAACAGAGGGTCAGGTAGTTTGAGTATGTTATGGCACTGCTAATTACACAAAAGCACAGTTTGTAAGGTAAACATTCCTAGAACTGGGCTGAAACCCTTTTGCTTTCAGAGCATCCTTCATTCTTTGTGGCACAGGTTCAACAAGGTTCCATTCCTCAGAGATGTTAGTTGATACTGACATGATAGCATCACACAGTTGCTGCAGATTTACCAGCTGCAAATTCAAATCATCCAAATCTCCCCTTTGACCCCATCCCAAAGGTGCTCTAAAGGATTGAGTTTTGGCGACTGTGGAGACCAATGCAGTACATGTTGAAGCTTCACCTGTTCCTGATCACCTGGTTGACGAAGCCACTATTTAAGGCAGTGGCTGAGTATCAGATCGCTGAACTGAAACATTTAGTCTGCGATTGCACTTCTATTTGTTTTAACTAAACCTCTTCTGAGAACGTGTTTATATTTGATTTCAATTGAAGGACACTTTCACTGTTACCACTGACAGCGTGTAACTGGTCTTGCTCTGTCATATGTATTTGAAAACAGAAAAGTTTAAAGTAATTTGATTGAAAACACTGCAGACGGTATTCAGGAAGGTGAAGGAGAAATGCAGAATTCTGGCTGACAGAAGTACAAACTGTTTTGTTGAGTTGAGTTCAGATAGAACGACATAATAACAAATGTCTTTAGTAGTGCAGTATGCATAGAAACAATAGCAGCGTTCACAAAAACAATGGAAAAAGGCTGGAGTGGATGGAAAATTTGTTGCTGATTTGCGAACTGCATTAAGAGCAGTAAGAATGATGTTTCTGATGTGAGGACTACACTGATGCAATTGAGAAAAACTGTAATACGGTGGCGAGGAGGAAAGACATCAGCAGTGATCTCAGAGGAGCAGGCACTGTTATCCATCAATCTGGAATTTACATACACGAACGCAGAATCGGCTTTCTGGGATTTCCTTACCTGGATGATTGAGTACACATCAAGAAAAAATGTAAGTCAGTCAAGTTCTT
Source organism: Diplotaxodon limnothrissa (assembly GCF_057381915.1). Classification (NCBI taxonomy): domain Eukaryota; kingdom Metazoa; phylum Chordata; class Actinopteri; order Cichliformes; family Cichlidae; genus Diplotaxodon; species Diplotaxodon limnothrissa. Next base: position 43,684,968 of record NC_140602.1, on the reverse strand, counting down.
CTACAGTGAGAAAGATTGTTCAGTACTGGAAAATAGTTATGGCAGTTGCCAATCTTCTTAGGAGTGGATTTTCCTCTACCCTAAGGTCAGACTGAGCAATGTTCAGAGAAACTCTAGAAACCCTAAGAGCTGCTTCTCTGACTCTACAAGCCTCAGGTAGGATGTTAAAGTTCATCCATCCGTGCACTTATTCCAATTAGGAAAAGACTGAACAAATATGGCTTGTTTGGAAGGGTTGCCAAGAGAAAGCCTCTTCTCCTCAGAAAAGAACATGGCAGCAAAGCTTAATCTGCACAAACCACAAGACATTTCCTAAAGATGAGACCAAAGCTGAGATGTTCCGCTTTAATGCGGCACAACATTGGGTGAAAACCAAACGGAGCCTATCAGCATAAACACCTGATACCAACTGTCAGCATGGTGGTGGAGTGATGATTTGGGCTTTGCAGTAAACTGCTCGGTATACCATCGGCTCATCTATCCGACAGCTGAAGCGTGGCTGAAACTGGTCCTTACAGCAGAACAATGATCTAAAGCACAGCTGAAAAATCTACAACAGAATGCTTAAAAAGAAAAAATAAAGATGTGACAATAGTGCAGACCACAACCTGATTTAAATTCAATGGCAGGACCTTAACAGAGATGTGCAGAAACTTCAATGAAGAGAAGCAACAATGTAAAAAAAGAGTGGGCTAAAATTCCTGTGAGACAACACGTGAAACTTACTGATTGAAAGCAATCGAAGTAATAGAATACTTCAGGTTGTTGCTGCTAAAGTTGTGTCTACAAGCTACTGAATCATGCAGTGTGTTTTAGGTTTTAACACACCACTGAATAATGAAACACTGTAATATATCGTATGTTGTTCAGCTCAGATTCTTCTTGCCTCGTTTTAAGACCTCGCGAGACTAGATCGTTTCTGATTATGTCCTGATATGTAAAACCTTAGAATCTTAGACAGATCATACATGATGTGCTTTCTTAGTACCATGACTGTACACGCTGTGTAAGTCACTCTTTGGCAAATATAAGGGAAAATGCAATGTGCTGTGTTGAATGCTTTTGTTTACATCAAGCACATAAACATGACAAAAAGAAATAACAAGGAGGGTTTAATTTAATTTACATATATATGCAGTATAAGAGCCGTAAGATTCACACCAGAGCTGCTCAGCCATTAACCGCCTTTGACAAACGCTCTATTGTGCCACTTGCATGCAATAATACCAGTACATCATAACCAGTAAAAACCTGGATACAGTCAGTAACAGCTCCAGTTCACATTCATATTGCTGAGAAAACAGACAATTGAACTGTAATGATAGCAGGCGACACTGTGGACAATAGCTTCTAACTGTACAGCCCAAATAGAGCCGAGATTAGATCACGGGATTCAGGCCACGATTCAAGTTATGGTAATTGCACCACACACCATGAACTATGGAGGCGATGACAGTTCTCCGAATCGCCCATTCAAAGATAAGAATAGTTTCTGACTTAGATCCTTGGCAAACGCTCCTCTTTTTCACCTTTGCGGTTTTCTGTCTATTTCCTGATTCTCCCATCTGGAAAAAAAGAGAAAAAAAAAACAAAAGAAAAAAAAAGAGAGAGAGAGAAAAGAAAAAACTACGATGTGTTGACTTTCAGATCCCCCAGGGGCTATTATCCTGTTGTTGCAGCATGGAGACAGGGATGTGATATGACTAATTAAAAAGACAAATGCATTTGTCAGTGGGTATATTTCGTGTCAAACTGATAGTAGTGAAATGTATAATCTGCGGCTCTAAATATCTTCAAGCAAATAATTTCCATAAAGAAATCTCTTTTTCATTTCTGACAAATACAATGCAAAGTGGCCTGTGCTGAATGGTGGATGCAAAGCTGGAGGTTTAAAGATTACTAGTAGATTATTACTACTTGAGTGTTTAACAAATGCTGTGCTGAAAAGAAGAAGTTCATTTATGTTTGAATAATACTCACAGAGATATAAACCACAGAACCGCAGTGGTTAGGACTGAAGACACGGAGCAGCTAATGGGCCTTTTTGTATTGGCTCTAAAAACAGTACAAAACTCTGGCAGCACCAATGGGCCAGAAAATCTGGAATGGAGAAGCAGAACGTAATCGCTATCCATCACGACACCTCTGCACTTCTGTCAAACATAACACCCGGGGACCAGAAAAGGCCGACAAAGACTCCAATCTGGACTGCTGGATTGGAAAACGCGAGGAGGGGATAGATACATGTATCATCATAAGTTTTATGATAAAGACCTCCCTCATGGCTATTCCTCCCTCAACAATGTAATTAAGTTATAGTTTCCCACTATCTAATGTAGGGAATTCTAATGAATTAACAAAACCTTTCTGTTGTACAATTACAGAACAGTCTGGGCAATTACACGCCACAGTTTCTTCTGTAATTTTACCCATTTATGCTCTTTGAGCCCAAAGAGTCATACTGACAGGTTTCTTTCATGTACTACAGCAGCATTTCTTCATCACGTACAAAAACTGAGACAAACTGTTAAAATTGCACTTCTTTTTCTCTTGTTGTGTCTCGTAGTGAACGTGCAGAGGGTCATTTTTCTACTGTGCCGTTTGAGTTATTCTCATTTTCGATGGACTCACCATTGTCACAGATAATAAACGTGTGTGCTTTAAAAAAAAAATTACCCAAAGGAATATAATTTATTCAGTCTGTTCTCCAAAATTGGCTGTAACTCAGGTCAGGGTGGGTTAACTAGCAAGAGGTACTTGGACCTGAATGTAGGCGCTGGTACGCACCAGGTGGATGTACAGGCAATTTACAGCAACAGTTGGGACCAGACACGTAGGTCAAAATCAGAGTGTCTGCAGATTGGCTGGACGTCAAAATCAAATCAGGCAAAAAAATTTTCTGACAATTGCAAAAGATAGCAGATGGGAACAGCTGAAATGATAAGGGATGAAGATAACACAGGAATCGAGCTGGTACTGATGACAGGCCTATACTGGAAGGCTCGTGAAGGAGTGATTGACGGCTGAGTTAGACCAAAAACCCATTATATTTTGTCCGAAGCCATGTAATGCAAACACAAGAGGAAGGCTCGACTGGATGATGTTTGGTTACAAGTACATATTTGTATTTTTGTTTCCAAGTTTCAGTTTGGTTATGATCTTTCTATGTGTAACCATTCTGTCATTCAGTGCACAACATGATTGAAAAATGTCCGAGAGAATGACGGAAAAGAAAATTAGAGCCAGCGAGGGTGAGCGAACGAATAAAAGGGTGCAAGATGAGAAAGGAAGAAGGCATTTTCCACGTGCATAAGAAAGTTAAACACGTATCTAGTGAGAAACACAAATGCAATTTTATGCCACACTGGCACCGGTCAGCCATCAGCTTGTCCACTCAATCCATCTTAAAAACATGTAGCTTACTGCAGAGCCCCAGACAGATACAGGTACTGTAGAATACAAACTACAACAAGCCCCAGAAGGATAGTCAATCCACATAGACTGAAACAAGACTGACCAGTTCTCTCTTTGTTGCATTTAAATGCTGATAGTTCAACCAACAATTAGATATCATTTTAATAATCCTGTTAATTACACTGGCAACTTGCAGCAGATCAATGCATTTTAACTAAAATGAGATTATTTTTTTTTAGCTCAGGCTGTAATGAAAAGATATCCAGGATAGCTTCGCTGAACACAGGCAAAGCATTTAGGACAGTAATCACATTAAGTGGATCGGATGGGGCCATGAAGCAGATCGTCTGCTCTGTTCGGTTTAAGTGGGACAGACTTCAAGCCCCCACTACCACCGCCTTCACTATAGCAGCTACATGAAGCAAAGAGCGAGGGCACCTTTGTCTCAGACAGAGACACAGTGGTCTATTTAAGTCCAGTGGCAACAAGGCGGAAAGGAGGGACGTTAAAGAAGTCTCTGATTTTTCAGCTTCCACAGCGATCAACAGACTGTAGAATTAGATAGATAGATAGATAGATAGATAGATAGATAGATAGATAGATAGATAGATAGATAGAAAGAATATGAACAGACACAGAGAAAATCTTTACATCTGTCTCATCCTCGACCGTGTTTACCACTGGGATTTCAGCCAGTCTGCTCTCTTTCTTCTTGCCACATGTCTTAATTAGACCACTGTGTCTCTGTCTGGATCTGTGGCCAAGGTGCTCCGAGTCCTGACTCTGCTGTAGCTCCTTCTACTTGGTGGTCAGACCACATCTGTCACAGCCACTTGAAATATATTGGAACTTTGAACCATGATTACACTAAAGTACTGCAGTATTTCTTTAAAATTAAACACCAAATAGCCAAGCGCAGAAAAAAGAAAGTCATATGGTACATCAGTGCCATGTCAAATTCTCTCCTGTCACGGTTGCTTGAGGACTGAATCATCTTAATGCTCACCATAAAATTAAGAATATAGACATGAAATGCACTTGGAGATCGAACACTTCCATTTCACCGCCAACTTTCTTTTTTATTCCTCCTCCCTTTTCCCTCACATGTCTCACTGAATTACAATGCATTCAGGTCCCGTAAAGCAAACAAATCACTCCCCTGCCCTCATGTTTCTCTCTAACTGCTTGCCTGAGTCACTTTGTCCTGCACACACTCTCATCCTGCTTCAGTGTCTTGCTCACACCCACACACACACGGTCTCTCTCTGCCAGTATGAGTTAATGAAATTGCAAATGCCAGGCAGCAATCGAGTCTGGAATCAATCAGTGCAGATGTGATGAGCTTGATTTAATTACATATAGAATTGTGATTTAATGTTTGGCTGAGGTCTTGTGGTTATTATGGCCACCATTGACAGGGGTTTGAGCAGGCAGACTGGAGTAGCTATTTAAATGACTTATTGACCTGTTTGTTTTTGTTTTGATGGGTTATTGGCACTAATGTGTCATGATAATAAGACTTTAGTATTGCCCCTTTTGTGAGGTTGAAGGCTTTTGAAAGTTTGTCATTGTCCTCTAAATATGGCAGATGTTTGAAAAAAAAAAATATGAGCATAATATTCTGATCCAAGAGCAACAGCTTCAGATTTGTGCCTTTGCTGTGCATCTGTCTCAAAATGAGCTCATAGGGTCATAAGCCATGACTGCTTTGCTGTTTTCCACTGTCACTCTTTGATGCTCTAAGATGGCATGTGTGGGATCTGATGCCCAGAGATAATGGACCTCTTTTCACTACAAAGTGCTTTATGAGTGCCAGTGTAGTAAGTCACAAGTTTGCCAGCCATGACATCACAATTGATCTGCCAGTATTTGGAGTTTTGTGCTTTGTGTTTTGTATGTTCGTCATTCATACTTGTTGGTGAGGTGTAAAGACCAAAAAAAACACATATAATACCAAAAAATTATTAAATAAAATACTTTATACTTTAAAGTTTAAGTTGAAACACTTTCGTTAAATACAAACCCTCACATCCTTAAAAAATTGCTCTGAGTTTAAATGCGATGCAATGAATACCTTCACAAACTTTGATACGTATAAGTTGGGAGTATTCATATCCATCCCACTATTACAATAAGGATATGTGGGGTATCATAATTGTTTTTAATCCTGTAACGTCCAGTATATCATATTTGATACATGAGTTTTTGCAGCTTTTTGAGACCTCTGCATCATCAGTGTGATTTTCCCCCCTGAAAAGCCTAAATAAATTGCTCAACACATTTTTTAACAAGAAATTGTAATAATGTAAATTTGTGAAAAGGTTCAATGAACAAATTTACATTATTACAATTTCTTGTTAAAAAAAAAAATGTGTTGAAATGTGTGAAAAGGTTCAATGAACAGGGCAGCATGGTGGCACGGTGGTTAGCACTGTTGCCGCACAGCAAGAAGGTCCTGAGTTCAATTCCACCATCAGGCCGGGGTCTTTCTGTGTGGAGTTTGCATGTTCTCCCCGTGTTTGCGTGGGTTCTCTCCGGGTACTCCGGCTTCCTCCCACCGTCCAAAGACATGCAGCTTGTGGGGATAGGTTAATTGGATAACCCAAATTGTCCCTAGGTGTGAATGTGAGTGCGAACGGTTGTTTGTACCTGTGTGTTGGCCCTGCGACAGACTGGTGACCTGTCCAGGGTGTACCCCGCCCCTCGCCCTATGACAGCTGGGATAGGCTCCAGTGCGACCCTGAGAAGCGGAAGTGAATGGATGGATGGTTCAATGAACACTCCAGTTTCCAACAATGTTAATTTTCTGTCAATTATCAAACAGTTCCGGCTATACAAGGTTAGATTATAACCACTAAGTAAAGAAATAAAAATATCAAAAATACTGCATTTGAATTTCAAGATGAATTTTTGACCATTTAAAGCAGATCAGAAGTCAGCGAACACAACACTGGCTCACATGTATGGCAGTTGTGGTGTATTATTTACATAAAGTCATGGGCACTTGCAGTTCTTTTTCTTTTGTCTGATCCCTTTAGGGATTTAGCTCCATCTCACTCTATCCCTAGCATCCTCTTGTGTCACACCGGCGAGCCACACGTCCTCCTTCAGCACACCCATGAGTCTTCTCTGTGGAGGTCCTTTTTTCCTCCGTCTTCAATATCCTTTACCCGATGTATCCACGAGCCCTCCTCTGCACATGCCCACACCTTCTCAGCCTCTCCTCTCTAAATCTGTCTCCAAGCTGCTCATACTGAGCTGTTCCTCTGATGTACCAGCAGTACGTTTCCGCTGTGGAGACACTCTGCAGTTCACAAACCCCTGTTGACTCATGATTGTCTTATTGGTTAAGCAGAATTTATCACTTACTTGCAATCATATTATTTGTTTTAAAAAAAACAAACAAACAAACAAAAAAAGAAAACCTGACACATCCACATACAAGACACACGTATTGCCACTTTATTCCAGCTATTTATCACGCCTTACAGTCCACACTTTAATTATCCAAGTTAAAAAGTGCTAAATGTGACACCAAGGAGAAGAATGGAGGTCCAGAAGACCTTATGCATCCCAGTCCTCGTGATTTTTGCAGCCTTTTAACAGAATGAGAGTTAACTACAGGTTAACTCTACTTGGTCTCTGCTGTGATTTAATGTGACTGTTGCTACAGAATAACCAATACCTCTTTATTTGGAAAGTAAGATGCTAATATATAAAGTAAATAAGGGCATAAGATGAGGGGGAAATAGTCTATAGTATCAGCAACTTGTTTCTTGTCTCTTTTTGACATCTGTAATATAGGCCAAAAGAGCTGAGAGTTACCAAAACTTTATACGTGCTTAGAAGTACTATAAGACTATCTGCTTTAGTAATAAAGGGATACAGGCTCATCCCTCACATAAATCTTCCTCACTAGACTCTGTTTGACTCATACTTATCTATTCCTCAGTGGTAGCGTACAATTACCCCTTGAAAAATGCTGCATAAGGCATCACTCGCCTTCCTTATCAAAGGCAGCGCAGCTGTGCAGACAGATAAAGAACCAAAATAATAAAATAAGTGTCTTTTCACACACACTGGATTGGCCAGATGAACTTCTTGCTGAAATTCTGACCTGTGTGTTGTACAATATCAAGGCGAGACACTTCCTGATAGAAATAATAGAATGCCAAAAATTGAGTTTAAATTATTTATCAGTTATTACTGACTTTAGTTCAGTCATACCCCAATGCATTTATTTTTACATGGTAGTTTATTTACACGGAAAACAGTTCTAGATCATTCAACCGTGTAACAAACAGTCTCGTTATTCATCTGAGAAATGGGCCAAATCTATGGTTCTGCCTTGATTGTTGTCTGTCTTCTATAAACTGTACAGATGAAACTGGTGAAAGCAGTCTAAAGGGGTGGACATGACTGGCAGCAATGCTCAGGCAGGCTGTGGTGCGCCAAGAAAATATCCCCTACACATCACCACCACCAGCAGCAGTTTGAACTGTTGATACAAGGCAGGATGGATCTATGTTTTCATGTTGTTTACATCAAATTCTGACTCTCCCATCTAGATGAAGCAGCAGAAATTGAGACAAGGTAAATTTGGAGGACAGCAAGGTGTTCTCCAAGCCAGTTGGAAGATGTCATGTCTCCAGTCCGTCATGGGGCCTACACCTGTTGGGACATGCCTAAAGGTTTACCACTGTCACCACTGGGATCCTCTCTTCTTAACAAAAGTCCATAAACATCTGAGAACCAAAGGGACCAGCAGCTGGACATTTGGGAGAGGAATGTCCCAAAAGAAGAATTTAAAAAAATTGTTTGGCCAGAGAAGTTTTTCACTTTTCTACTTTCCACCCTTTTGTTTCCCCAGTCCAATGTTTTTTCAAGAGTTGCTGCTGCCATCAAATTCAAAATATTTTTCTTAAAATGATATATGTTCCCACTTATTTCCCACTTCCACATATTATTATGTGAGAGCACCTTCAGGTAAATATTATTTAATTAAATCTTTATTTGATTAGATCCGGTATAAAAGAATGTGATCACAAATCACGACTCCCCAAATAGTGTAGAAGACAGAGCAGTTAAGCTGCCTTTTGTATTTTAGCGATATGTTTTATAACAAGTGTGGTGTTGATGTCTTTTCACCTGCAACCGTTCATGTCTGCACAAAGGGGGTTGCACTTGACTTCAGACTTGACTGAAGAACTTGTAACTTGACTTAAGGCTCACACTTCACTGACATACTGCAGTCCGTCATTTGGACCTGTTCCACTATCTCTTTTTGAACCTGACTTGAACGTTTCTGCACTCAGCTAAAGGTTTAGTTTCAAATCAATAAAGAACCTTTGAGTTTGGAAAAAAAAAAGGCTAGTTTTCAGTACCTACTGCTGTTCTCCTTTGACTTTTTCCATCAAATGTTTGGCTTCAGTTCCTTAAAGCAAAAAAAGAAGAAGAAAAAGAAGAAAAGTGGAGTGTGGGTTCAGGTTTGTTTCTTACCAGAGCATGTCAGCGTGATGTCAGTCTGTACCACATGACCCCACCAGTCTTGAGATGCTGCAGCTCATTGTTGCCTGATGGCAGAAACAAATGTCTCCTTCCACTTTCACTCCCTGCAGCATGGCACAGCCTCTGTGAATGTTAACTGTAGTGATCGATGGATATATTGCTAGCTATTGCAATATGCTAAATATATTATCAACTTCATCAGTGAATGGATTTAATTAACTTTGCTGTAAATTATGTGAACTCTTCTTATATTGCTGTTTTTGCTGTAAAACATTTCCTGCCTTAACTGTGTGAGACTCTCCCCCCTCCACCCCCACTCCTTACAGATTTTATATGATTAGATTAAAAAAAGTCTGCAACATAATTGGATACATGGTGTTATTAGAGAAGCAATTTCCTTCCAATCTATTTCTACCCATAAACATTTGGGTTGCAAGACTTTGTGTTCAATAGACACTCGTGATTTTAATTAAATTTAGTTGATTATCGACAGATTTAAGAGCTTTTTAACTTCATTAGGAGACAATTGTTGCTGTTTCCATTATGCAATGCAAATGTGATTAAAAACCTCTATCGACCAGATAGAAGCAAAGGCTGGAAGGAAAAAGTTTTGAGTCATATTACTCTGGCAGATGTATTTACATTTTTACATTTATTATTTCAATGAAAAAATATGTATATGAATTGTCTATATGCTAAATAGTAAGTATTGAGATTGGGGTCGGAGGTGTCATCTGATTGTTGGGTATATCTGTTTTCTTTGTATTATTGCAGGGTCCTTACCTTATGCAGCGCCTTGGGGCAACTGTTGTTGTGATTTGGCACTATATAAATAGAGTTGACTTGAACTGAACTGAACTGAATTGGACAACTACTTGGACAAAGTAGTTCCAGTTGAGTAGACCAAACGTAACAACACCCCCGAGCCCTCTTTGGACAGCAGAGTGCTAAAGTTAGATTGAACACATGCAAAATCTTTCCAGCATTTTTGGGCTTGAACTAAAGGGACAAGTTTTTAGAAAATATTGCTATTGCTCCAATAAACCCATTGGAGAATAAAGCGGCCAGGAACTGAACCACCAACCTTTAGTTGGTGGATTAGTAGATGACCTACTCTTCCTCCTCAGCTACAGCTACCCCCTTAAAAGTGCTTGCTGTAGATTTTTCTCTGAAATACATTTTAAGACTTCATAAAGGGAGCAGGGATACAAGTTAAGAGATAATGCAGTCAGTAGTATCAATGCTTACTGTAATAGTTTGACACTGGTGAAGTGGTAACATGTCTTCTTTAATAATCTAAGCATTACAGCAGGAAGCAGAGTTAATACCAAATAGGGAAATGACAACAGGTAAGCTCATAAGAGGGGATTACTATAGAAGGGAAAAAAACAAACAAACCATCAAAAGCAAAGTGTGTCGGTGTCATCTGTTCATGTTTTTCTGAAGGGAGGAAACATTTTCACGGCCGGAGGCTTGAAGCAGCTCTTCCTTTATTCTCGTTATGTTTCTGTATAGTTTCCCTGGTGGCACGGGGGCAGAACTGAGTATTAATGCAGTCAGAGGAGGTTTTGAACTGCTCTCTGTAGAGATTTTGCATCAGCAGGAGCACTAAGGATGTGTGTGATGGTGCATATAGAGCACAGGAACATGCTGACTTTGGATGGCAGAGCACTTTGTTTCTCCGACTGAAGAAGTTTTGTCCTCCAGATGCTATCGCGTCAGGTCATCTGAGTTATTGCGCTAAATATCCCTCAAGTGTGCCTAACTTGAAAACACTGCCATGCTGGCACACAGCTGTAACTCACAGTTAATGTAATGGATTATTATCACCTTGCCACAGCGTTGCAGGGCTCTGCAGCGCTCTGCTCAGGCTGCTGGAGCAAAACTTTAAATGTGAGCAGAACAAACAGAAGCATCAGTGATTTTGTAATTAGTTGCCTGTTTGAAAATAGGTTTTACATTTTAGTGATTAAAGACATGGCTTTAAATGGATTATGGTTCAGAACATTTAATCACCGGTGAGCCAGCGCTCGCACCCCAGTAATTCGAGCTGGAGTTTACCAACAATTTCTGCATCCTGGTTTAAGTGAGCACTGGGTCGCAAGGGCCATCGCAGCAGCTGCCTGGAGGGTATGAGGCAATCAACAGTCTTCAAGGTTTATGCTGCAATGCTGCTGTGACAGTAAACTTTATGCAGTCAATAGAGGTTATTGCTTGGGGGCAGGAAATCTTTTTTATTTTCCTTATAAGCTGGGCACCCCAAATAAAGAGAAGAAGAGAAAGACTTAGATAGGGGGTAAATGTGCTGTTGAGCTTTGCACACCTGTCTGTCTTAATGGAGAGGGAGTCACAACAAAACCCCTTTAGAATTACTTGTTTCTCTGCTTTAATTAGTTTAACAATGTCACCTAATCCCCAATAACACACAGACAATTACAGCATTTCATTCCTTTGTTATAAATGTCGACAAATAAATACTTTAAATCTCTGAAATTACTTTGTAGTACTTAGTGGTGGGACCTTTCCTTTTTGATTGATATCAGATAATTCAGATCAAACTGAAGATGTGTTTTCAGTAAGCTAAGGCAGCTCTAACAAACTTTCAGACTTGTTTCACTAATTCCACTCATGCAGTAAGTGACATACTAACCAGCCACGCCGTTCAGTGGTTTGTTTCAATCAATATAGAGACAAGAACACCACCGTGGCTCTTTTTCTTAGCTGAAATTGATTGTTGGTAGTTGCTGCTCATACAGTGCTGTGCAAAAGTCTTGTGCCACCCCAAATGTCTTTGTATTTTTCTAGAAAAATGCAAAGTGTACAAGGCAAAAAATATTTTTACAATTCTAACAAGATTGAAAGTCCATATTTGGTTTGATCACCTTTATTCTTCTACACAGCCCGAACTCTCTTAGTGAAGCTCTTTTGTAGTTTCTTCAAGAAGTCTTCAGGGATAGTTCTCCAGGCTTCATGAAGACATTCAAAGCTCTTCTTTGGATGTCGGCTTCCTTTCGTTCTGTTCTCTGTCAAGATGATCCTACACTGCTTCAGTAATGTTGAAGTCCAATCCATGACTGGTACTGTTCCAGTGTTTGTGCTTTTTTCTTTGCAGCTGGTTTTGCAACTTCAAATCTGATGATACTTTTCGACCTTCGTTTAATTCAATTTTGACAAGATCTCCAACACCACTGGCTGCGGCCCCAATGACCATTTTAAATGAAACTCAGATACAGCTGAACTCCCGACTGTCAGTTTTAATTCAGGGGGCTGAACAAAAAGATTACATAAAAATGTGAGGAACTAAAGTATTTTTGAATACACTCCCTTCATTTCAGGGGCTCTTAAGTAATTGGACAAATTAAATAACTGAAAATAAAAATGACAATTTCTAATACTTGGCTGAAAACCCTTTGCTTACAATGAGACCGAAGTCTTAAACTCTGTCCATCTGTATTATGGAACGCTGCTCAATCAATTTGACTGCATTTAGCTGGATTTGAGCAGACAGTATGTCTCTGAACACCTCAGAATTCATTCGGCTGCTTCTGTCCTGTGAGACGTCATCACTAAACACTCTAAACACTAATGTCCCAGTGCCACTGGCAGCCATGCATGCCATCACACTGCCTCCGCCGTGTTTTACAGATGATGTGATGTGCTTTGGATCATGAGCTGTTCCAAATCCAATTTTCCTTTCTATTCCTGAGACTTATGAGTGGCTTGCACCTTGCAGTGAATCCTCTGTATTTACTTTCATGCAGTAATCTCTTTATGACTTGGATATCGATACGCCTACCACCAAGAGAGTGTTGTTCACTTGGTTTGCTGTTGTGAAAGCATTCCTCTTCACCATAGAAATGATTCTGAGATCATCCGCCACTGTTGTCTTCCATGGACATCCAGGTCTTTTTGTGTTATTGAGTTCACCAGTGCTTCCTGTCTTTCTTGTTTTCTCAAGCTGTACCAAACTGCAGTTTTTGCCACTTTGACATGTTGTCTGTTCACAGTAAAATCTTCCAAATGCAAGCACCACACCTCAGATCAACTCAAGCCCTTTTTTCTGCTCAATTGATAATGACATAATGAAGGAACTGCCCCATGAAATATCCTTTGAGTCAATTGTCCAATTACTTATGGTCCCTTTAAAAAGAGGGTGGCACATGTTAAGGGGCCGAAACGCCTAAACCCTTCATCCAATTTGAATGTGGATATTCTCATATGAAAGCCGAGAGTCTACACATTATAACCATGTCCATTATATGACTATAACTGAAATATGTTTCAGTGAACAGGTAAAAAACAAAAAACAAAAAGAACTTGGGTTCACATATATTTGGACAATGACAACTTTTTTCAGGCCTGACACTTCTTCTGTCCTCCACTTTTCCAGGCGGACAAGTGGAGGACAAGTATCTTAAGTACACAATACACAGCAAGCTAAAATATGCTGAGTTTTTGGGTAATGGCTCTGTGTAATCACCTTATTGTTGCAAAACCACTATTTTATCCCTGTCGAACTGTGTTAGCTTTGACATTTTTCAAAGATTTTACTAAAGAAATGGTGACAGATGTGTTTTTGTGACAGGCTGCTGTAACAAAAGATACTGGTTTGTAAAAATACAATTTAAAATTGGTTCTTTGTTGCCTGTTATATGTAGACAGAGCACTCATTCGTCCCTTGAGGTTACATTTGACTCGTGGGGAAATTATTACATTGCTACATATACACTGAACAAAAATATAAACGCAACACTTTTGTTTTTGCTCCCATTCCCCATGGGATGGACGTAGAGACCTAAAATTCATTCCAGATACACAATATAACCATCCCTCCCAAACAGTGGTCACAAATCAGTCCAAATGTGTGGTAGTGGGCACATCTGCTATATTGAGATAATCCATCCCACCTCACAGGTGTGCCACATCAGGATGCTGATCTGACATCATGAGTAGTGCACAGGTGTACCTCAGACTGCCCACAACAAAAGGCCACCCTGGAATGTGCAGTTTTGTCTCACAGCAAAATGCCACAGATGCCACAAGCAATGAGGGAGCGTGCAACTGGCATGCTGACAGCAGGAATGTCAACCAGATCTGTCGCCCGTGCATTGAATGTTCATTTCTCAACCATAAGCCGTCTCCACAGGCGTTTCAGAGAATATGGCAGCACATCCAACCGGCCTGACAACCGCAGACCTCGTGTAACCACACCAGCCCAGGACCTCCACATCCAGCAGGTTCACCTCCAAGATTGTCTGAGACCAGCCACCCAGACAGCTGCTGGAACAATTGGTTTGCACAACCAAACAATTTCTGCACAAACTGTCAGAAACCGTCTGAGGGACGCTCAACTGCATGCCCGTCGTCCTCATCGGGGTCTTGACCTGACTCCAGCTCGTCGCCGTAACAGACTTGTGTGGGCAAATGCTCACATTCGATGGCGTCTGGCACGTTGGAGAGGTGTGCGCTTCACGGATGAATCATGGTTCACATTGTTCAGGGCAGATGGCAGCTGAGAATGTCCCAGTTCTTGCATGGCCAGCATACTCACCGGACATGTCACCCATTGAACATGTTCGGGATGTGCTTGACCTGCGTATACGACAGCGTGTACCAGTTCCCACGAATATCCAACAACCTCGCACAGCCATTGAAGTGGAGTGGACCAACATTCCACAGGCCACAATTGACAATCTGATAGACTCCATGCGACGATGTGTTGCACTGCATGAGGCAAATGGTGGTCACACCAGATACTGACCGGTTCTGGGTCCCCAGACCCCCAATAGCGCAAAAAACTGCACATTCCAGGGTGGCCTTTTGTTGTGGGCAGTCTGAGGTACACCTGTGCACTACTCATGATGTCAGATCAGCATCCTGATGTGGCACACCTGTGAGGTGGGATGGATTATCTCAATATAGCAGACGTGCCCACTACCACACATTTGGACTGATTTGTGACCACTGTTTGGGAGGGATGGTTATATTGTGTATCTGGAATGAATTTTAGGTCTCTACGTCCATCCCATGGGGAATGGGAGCAAAAACAAAAGTGTTGCGTTTATATTTTTGTTCAGTGTATGATACACGTGCACAGGAGGTTGTGTTGCTCCAACATACAGACAGAATCTATTCACAGACACACACAAATACCACGTCTAATCCACGTTTGTGGCGATTAGAAGTGTCTTCCCATTCACAGAGAATCCAGTTTCAAATTTTATTGATCACTTTTGATCACTACATAGTACGATTCCATTTTATATCTCGACACTCAGACTTTGATCAACCACCTTATTTTGAACTCAGACCCCTCAGATCAGAGAATCAGTTACCATCAGAGGTTCCAGAGTGCAGAGTGCTTAAATCAAAGGGGGAGTTATACTTGTGCTGAGGGTTTGCTGTGGGATAAGCTCCAGTTTGATTTTTTCCCCTCCCTCTATATATATTAATTTACTTCTATAGAAATAGACTGGCTTTGTTTTTTAATAATACATGTCATGTCACTATGGATCTTTTGTCTTTTTTCCCTTCGTTAATTCTTCGTCATTTGCATAATGACTGAAACCAGCCCACTGAAGGAACAATGGGCTGGGAGGTCAGTTCCTTAATCTTAATTATGCAAATTGTCATGACCATTGATCAACAACCACTGATCAATGGCCATGAGTACCATTCAGAGAGAGTTGGGGAACGGCTGCAATCACAGCATTGTAAGATGGTGATGTACCCTTAGGCCCCCTCGTCGATTCAGAGATGGTTTTTCCCTTTTCACGTAAATGGCTTCCTTGACTTCCCGCTCAAACCAGCGTTCCTCCCTGTCCAGGATGTGTTCAGG
The DNA here is from genome assembly GCF_057381915.1 of Diplotaxodon limnothrissa. Taxonomy (NCBI): domain Eukaryota; kingdom Metazoa; phylum Chordata; class Actinopteri; order Cichliformes; family Cichlidae; genus Diplotaxodon; species Diplotaxodon limnothrissa. The sequence goes on along the minus strand of NC_140602.1, from coordinate 43,669,208 downwards.
ATCCTCATCCTTGAAAGAGTGTCCACTGGCCTGTAGGTGTAAATAGACTGCAGAGTCCTGGCCTGACGAGGTAGCCCTTCTGTGTTGTGCCATCCGCTTCGCCAGAGGTTGTTTGATTTCCCCGATGTATAAATCCTGGCAACCCTCCTGGCACTTAACAGCGTACACTATATTACTCTGTTTGTGTCGGGGGACCCGATTCTTGGGGTGGACCAATTTTTGGCGCAGTGTGTTTTGGGGTTTAAAAGCCACAGAGACACGGTGTTTAGAAAAAATGCGTCTCAACTGCTCGGATACTCCGGACACATACAGGATTAGGGCTGGGTATCGTCACTGATTTCTAGAATCGATTCAATTCCGATTCACAAGGTCCCGAATCGATTCGATCCACGATTCGATTTAATTCGATTCGATTCGATTCAATTTAAATCTGGGAAATTTTGACAGTCAGAAATATAATTCAGATCAGTACATTTACATATTTTTGTATCTATAAAAAGGAAGCTGACACTCGCAAGACTTTATCCAAGCTGTGAGCATCACAGCAGATGCCTTTGTGTCAAAGTAGCTGAAGATAAAACACAGAAAAACATGTAGGTGATTTTCCTGGCCTGGGATTTTATAAAAAATATTCTGCAGTACATCAAAAACGAAAGAAAACCATTAATTAATGAACATTACCTCTGACGTTACAGCGGTTTTATTAGAGACACGGCTAAGCATTTTGCATTTTGAATAATTTTAAAAAGTTTAAATTTGTTCAGTATTGAACAGCAGAAATGAGGTTTTCTTTTCGGAAGAATGTAAAAGGGAAAAAAACAGCGGCTGACAGCACTGTAAACAACAGTAGACTTGTGCGTAACAAGCAAGCGAATAATGAAGAAAGCGAAACTGTTCGAGAGAGAGAGAGAGAAAGAGAGAGAGAGAGGGAGAGGGAGAGAGGGAGAGAGAGAGAGCTGCGCATCGCAATGGAAGCAAAACAGTAAAAGAGTGAATTCATGACGATGTTTATGTGAAGCGTTTGGATCTTCTTTTGCTGCTGGTTCGGTCAATATTGTTTGGAGAGAGATCAAACTAACAGCCTTAGAATCAGCGCATAAAGGGCGTGAACACAAAGCGCGGACCCGGATCAGCGAGCTGTCGGCTTTCACTTTCAGCCCCGACTGTGAGAAAGGCGACATCTAACTGATTCTGATCCGCGGGTCACGCCCTGTGTTTAAGTCTATGTGAAGAATCCCTGTACCTGCTCTCATTTACTGTTTGGTGGTTCTTGAAATTTTGTGAGATGTCACCAGAGATTCTGGCATTTCGGACAAAATAAATTTATATTAAAAAATCGATTCAGGATTTTAATGAATCGATTTTACGTTATCCAAGCCAGAATCGATTTTAATCGATGAATCGATTATAAAAACCCACCCCTATACAGGATCACTACAGGTTTTTGCTGGGGCAGCGGTTGTCCTTCTCTCTTGGATTGGCTGGAGCTTCCTTTAGATGCTGGGATAACCACATTTACTCAGGGCCTTCTTGATGTGCTGTTCTTCTGCCTCCCTGGCTGCTGTGTCAGTGGGGATGGTATTCGCTCTGTGTTGAGTGACGAAACGTTTCTCCCACAAAACGCTACGTCCAGATGAACAGAATCAACTTTTGGAGATTTACTTTCCTGGATGATTGAGAATGCATCATTAGTTTCTAATCATTTTATATTTGAATATTCATGTTCCAATTATGTAATCTTTTTTTTTTTTGCCACAAGTACAATTTTTCCAATATCTAATGCACTATAACAACCTGCATTGTATCCATTTTCTTCTCCTGACGGTTTATTTATTTTTTGTTAAAATAAAACAACTGAAGGCCACACGTAAATCATAAAAGAACTTTTATTTCATTTTGGATTAGAAAGTTGTTCTGCATTACTCATTACAGTACAAACCAGGAACCAAAATTCAAAGGCTGCACATTGCAGCTGATGGACAGAGTAAAAACAAATTACTTCTCAGGTAGTAGAGTAGGCGCTGAAGAGAAAAAGGAAATGAGGAAAAATGATGGGAAAATTAAATTATCAAAACATAAGCCTTCATAGAAGGAGAGCTTCCAGATTTCCTGCAGCTGATGCTGCAAAGAGTGACTCGTAGGAGAAAAGCATCTCAAAACAGGAGGCAAACATTATTTCACATTTGATTCTCCGTGCACCAAAAACATAGCTGTGACTTAATCTCCTGTGTTATGAGCGGTTTTCTCACACCGGCCGTGAAACCAGGTGCTCAGGTTTCACTTCAGCGTACTTCACACTTACGACTTGGCACAAGACGTAACACAATCAAACTGAAACTGTCGATGCTCAATTCTTGATGAACTGATAAATCATGGATAAACAGAGGGCTCTGAAACAGCTGCGGGCCAGATAAATCTCCGGGAAATCGGAGAATACCACTCGCCTGCAGGCAAAAGTTGTCACATCCAGAAGAAAGCAACGTCCTTTTTAAGAATTGGGAGGCTGGAAGGTCTTGGAGGTGGCAAGCATGGCTCGCACTTTGGCCATCAGATCCTGCACAAAGAAGAAGAAGAGAGAAAAACAAAACATGAGATGAGTTTTAATGTACAGCTTTCCCACTAAGACCCCCAGTACAATGTTGCAACTGGCATGGCAAGAGATATGCCATGCCTCGGTGGGTATAATAACAATACAACTAGTAGTCAGTTAGTTTGATCTAAGCAGATCTACTAAATCAAACAGAACCGATCAAAATTTAGGAGCGGAGCAAACACACTGCACTGGAAGGGGACAAAACAAAGCACTTTATTTTGAAAGAACTACAAAATGGAAAAAGTAGATCTGCCAACGCTTTTCTTTTCTTGTCACAGTGTTTTACTTCTCCTTAAAGAGGAATAGTTTCTCCTGTAATTCTTCAGCAAACTATTCCCTGCAGTACGAAAGAGCTGCTAGTAATGGTGTTCCCACTGAGAATCAACCATGCGGCTGACAGACACACAAGTTCATCCATTTGTTTTTTTGTTGTTGCTTGTGGGATGAATGAAGGCAACACTTTCATTCATTTCATAGAAGAAATAAAAAGCGAAGGAAGGAAGAAAACGAGTATGCAGGAATGTATAAATAGTCACTGAAATGTTACACCAGCCTCAAAGTTTTGTTGCACTGCTATACATTTTAAAAGATTAACAACAGAATCCCCTTAAAGGCAATTAGAAAACACATATATGAACTCCCCGGCCAACCCACACATATCCCTGACAACTGTAAACAGGTTATTTACTTAAAACAATATAATTAATAGGAAGTTGCAATGAGAGTGCACAGCAGGGAAACAGAAACAAAGTGGAAGAAACTGCCAAACAGCAGTTTTTCATTTCCACTTTCTCCTCCTTCACTCTTCAGGTAGAAATGTAAACTTTGCACACCACGGGGGCAAGTGCTTACGCTGCAGAATAGGAAGTGTTAATTTGCATCGCGGTGCACGAGCGATTCATGCACGCATGGACAAATATCCACCCTCGAGCTCTCCTGACAGATGAGACGAATTAACAGCTGTAATCACAAGAGGGGGGAAAGCTGTCATATCAAATCGCTCTAAAGGCAGTTTCTCTCAAAACCCTGATGTTCTCGGATAGACACAGATAACGGACACGCACAACGACAACGCTCAGAATTATCATCAAGTGGCTGGACGTGTGCTCTAAATACAGCCACAAGTGTCCCGTCTAACTAATGTGCAGCTAAATTCTGGAGGTCTTTGCGTGCTGCACTTCAGTCGTCATGTATGAGACCATGTTGCATGACTTCTGGGACCAAAAAAAAAAAAGTTTGCTCATGAGTAAACAATCAATACATTCATCCATTTTCTTAACCACTCATCCAGTTCAGGGTCGCAGAGGGGCTGGAGCCTATCCCAGACACAGTCGATACAGTATTAACCTAAACAGTCCCTGCACTGCCCCACGTTCTGTAAAGAAAAAAAAAATTACAAAGATAAAATCTGAGAACATCCAAAAACCAGCAGGCTGCTCAGCATCAGTGAGACACAGCACTCTGCTCGCGTCACTGTAAGTCAGCAGTGGCATGTTTAAATCTGGAATCTAAATCTAAAGCTAAATTTAACCAGCAGGAGTCGTCTAATTGGAACGCTTTCCTATTACTAAATTAATTAAAGACAGACACCTGAGTTTGATGTTGAAACTTTTCATAAAGTTCACATTCGACTTTTTGTTTGATGCTGGAGTTTTAGTTGAGTGTGACAGTTAAATTGCCAGCTGTACTTATACCTCTGTAATAATGAACAGGGATACCTGTAAGAAAAGCATGTTTTTTTTTCTCCACACTTGTGCATAATTTAAGTCCTTATCATTTTATTATATTTGTCTCATCTACACTGGAGTAAAGACCAACGGGCAGCTGCTACTCCACAACCCCACCACATATACACTTTACACCAACATAGACGACATTTAACGACCTCCCCGCACCCATAATGACGGTTTTGACACCTCAGTATACATCAATAAAGATACAGTTTGATAACCACTAGAACAGTTTTGGGTTTTTACACGGGTACCAGCAGAGGAAGAGACCACCCTGACTAACTTCTGACGCACACCCACTCATTTTGTTCTATAAGAAGGCCTGAAGACACACACACTGGTCGCTTTACACAACGCAACTACAAAGCTACTTTCTAATTGTGTGTCTGTGCTTTTAAATGCCGTCTGGCTTTAAGCTGAGAAGTACAGCACAGTATTTCCTTATTTGACTGCAAAATTACACCAAAAATGTAAAAAACTTTTCCACAGGAAGCTTTAGTATTAAATGTGAACATTTGTGATATCGTAACATTTGTATGTTGGTAATAGTGGGGAAATTGAAGGAATAGATCGTGCGAGGTGCACACCTTCATCTGCTAAAGAACACGGCCTCTATTTAGACGGTTTTGCTGTTGTGTGTGGGGTGGAAATCAGATTGTGGCTGCGATTATTATTGACCGGCTTCTTTAGAAAACAATGTGAGACTGTTTGGAAGCAAACAGATATCACGCCTGCCTTTCTGTTGTATGTCTGATAAAGCTGTGCCAGAATCCTGTCATGAAATTAAACAAAATGAAATGTCACACATTACAAGGACAGCTTTATTTTTTCACTGAATTGGGATGTTGGGTTTTTTTCCTCATTAGGACAAACTATTTTCCTTGTATGCTGTCAGTTAACCACATTTACCTGTTTAGGATTGAAACCTAATTTTACAAACACTAGGCCTGAAAAAACTAACATGGAAGCACTATTTATAACTCTCACTGGGCCCTTAAGACAGTTTTAAAACTATAACCAGTGGGTCAAGTTAGGAAGTGAGATTACAGAAATAAGGGTGTCACATGTTTGCTTTTAACAGCAACAACCGTTAAACAAACAAAAAAAAACTGTTAGGAAAATCTTGAGGGAGCAATGTAGCAGCCACATGTATTGATATCTAGCCTTTCTGTCATTAGATCCCCCCCCCCCCCCAAGAAACTATGCAGTGTTTGAGATACCCACACTCCTAATTTAAAACACTCCCGGTCCCAGTGCAGTTCACTGTAAAGGTGAACAAAGTATCTTTCAAATGTACAGCAACAGGGAAGACGGGGAAGAAGAAAGAGGAATACAGACAAACACGAGAGAAATAAGAGCTGGAATGAAGCAAATAGCAACTAGGCACCCGGAGGGAAGCAGAGCCCATTAGGCAGATGAGGATGTGCTGAATTATTCAAGATGTGTTTGTAAAACATCACAGATGGGGTATAAGTAGTTAGCAGTTTTGAATCAGAGCATGTTGCAGCAGCATGTTTCCACCAGCTAGCTTGTGTTGCTATGTTGAGATGAAGGTGGGAGAAGCGACTACGAGATAATGAAAAAGAAACTGAAATAGGACTTTTTTTTTTTGTTGTTGCTGATGACAGAAGAATCAAGAGATGTTCATTGTGGAACACACACACACGGCCAGGTGAGCGAGTTAGTTTCACTTCAGTTGAAGTTATTCCAGTGTTCATAGAAGAGTTAGTGTGAACGCAGAGGCAACAGTATCGACCTGCATTACATCAACTCCCAGAAGCTCTAGAAATCCAGCACACTGCAGCCTCACTGTAAGATGCTGTCTAGTATGTACAGTATTCAATACATGTGAGAGCACCGCTGTGTTTATTAAATGACTTAAAACTGTATCGCCGCTTAATTAATGCATTAGTCACAACCGGAAAAAGAGTATCTCGCCTTTTAAATGGCGTGGATATCGTGATGTGAACCGCTGACTTGTGAAGACCGCCTTGAATCCTTAAGATAAACATTTTCACCATCGCTGTCTTAGTATTTTAAAATTGGATGTGAAACTGCATGCCCATTCACTCCTGACTCTGCTCTAGGCTCATCTTTTTATATCGTGTCCAGTTTTACACCTACAGTGAGGTGAAAAAAAGCTTTTAGTCACGCTAAAAATGTTTCAGATCCTCAAACAAATTATAATATTTGGCAAAGATAATCTGAGTAAATACAAAATGTAGCTTTAAATGAGGACTTTATTTATTAAAGGGAAAAAAGTAATCCGAACCTACCTGGCCATGTGTAAAAAAGTAATTATCCTCTTGTGAAAGTATGAATTAAATGATTACTCACATTTATGCAAAGTTGAGTTCAATTTCCCTCACCACACCCAGGACTGATTAATGTCAGACTTACTGAATAATGAAATCACTTAAACAGCACCTTTCTGACAAAGTAAAGCCTAAAAGATCCTAAAAGCAACTCATCATGCCATGATCTAAAGGAGCAGCTGGAACTGACATCTATCAGTCTGGAAAAGGTTACAAAGACATTTCTAAGGCTTTAGGACTCCAGCGAACCACAGAGAGAGCCATTATCAACAAATGGAGAAAACCTGGAACAGTGGTGAACCTTCCCAGGAGTGGCCGGCCTACTAAAATTCATTTCCCATCGAGGACTCATCCAGGAGGTCACAAAAGAGCCCAGAACAAAATCTAAAGAGTCACAGGCCTCGCTTGTCTCAGTTAAGGTCAGAGTTCACGATTCATAACAAGAAAGAGCCTGGGTAAAAATGGCATCCATGGGAGAGTTTCACAGCGAAAAACACTCTGCTGACCAAAACATACAGAAAGGACACAACACGCACGCACGCACGCACGCACACGCACACACACAGAGGGGCTTTGGAGAGTCTGGACCAACTGACATGCTTGGCATGACCTTAACAAGAGGAGCTATTAAAGTGTGACTTATATGCAAAAGAGAAAAAGCACTGAATGGGCTGCATCTGTCTAAAATCATCACTGATCTAACAGTTCTTCAGGGAGACTAATGATACATTAGAAAAACAAATATTAAACACAGTTGAAGCAATAATCAGGAGGTAGAGAACAAGCCATGGTCCCACTCAGAATCAGAGTGGCTGTTCGCTGCCAAACACACTGAACTACTTGCACATCTTTGAAAACAGACGGACAAGTGCTTTACCCTGGGCACAGGGGTTATCGCTGGAAATTACAGCTTCTGTGTTGGCTCAGGCAGTGTGAAGAAAATAGCATAACATCAGCTTCTATGGACAGTGCCCCCCCCCTAAATACCATTTGCTCTTCAACATAAAGGTGCAAGATTACACTTTGCTAAAGTACCAGAAAAGAAGCCTGACTGACACTGGGAGCACCTCCTTCAGTCAAATGGGAATATTTTTGATATTTTCCTCTGATGAAATTAGGGCTGCCACAAACGATTATTTTGATAGTCGACTAGTCACCGATTAGTCAACTAATCAGATCATGCATCCATTGGACGTACAGCGTTCAGCTTATTGCACCAGCATGAATCTGCTCTTATATAACTATCATTAGCTTACAGCTTTAAGTGTTTAAGGTCTGTGCTAACTAAAAATAAAGACAAGATGGTAGTTTATTAAATTTTAATGAAATTTGCAGATTGTTTCGGTGAAGTTTAATAAACTCCTTGCTATCTAAAATATAACAGGACACCGGAGTAAACTCTCTACCATCTCACACTTCTGATAATCAGCTGTCTGCTTGACGTTTATTCAGCTGTCTAAAAACTATAACTTTAATCTCAGCCAAACCGATTTACTCAGGAACAAATAAAATACTAAAAAAAGCCAAACAATAACATTTTTAAGTTATCTAAGTGACTTATATATATTTAACCTGAGTAGCGAAAGACGGCGGTGGGTTTGAAAACGATCTGTCGGGAGTCCGGGGTTCTCACCGGCTCTAGTGAGCCTTGCCCCCGGCTAACACTCGAGCTAGTGGGTAACAGACGTCTCCGAAAACGTCGGAGCGCTTTTGAAAATATGTGGTGTCTTGATAAACTGAGCAGATATTTGAGGTTTACACAGCTACATTCTCGCCTGAAAATATGTTAAACGTTTATTTTGTGACCCAGAAAGAATAATAAGAGTAATATTAAAACCAACTAGCTGTCGCCATTGTTGGAAACTGAGCTGGGCTGCGCTATGAATTCTGGGACAGAGCTACTTCTTCTTCTTCGGGGTTTAACGGCAGCTGGCATCCTTGTACATGCAGTGCTGCCATCTTCTGTTTCAGTCCGTTATTACACTCTTAAATCCTACTACTTATTCCTGCGTCTTTTGTGATCTTACAAAGCTTCAAACGACACGTCGACTATTAAATCAGTCGTCGACGATTTTGATAGTCGACGTAATCGTGACTAGTCGACTAATCGTGGCAGCCCTAGATGAAATCCAGCAGGCTACACATGAACCTGCCCAAGACTGCCACAGTGAATGCATAGTCATAAGAGTAAAGAATGGAGGTGGAAATAAAGATGAGATGGGCTGCACGGACACAAAAAGTGTTGGAAGAGGACACAGATGTCACCGTGAATGCCTGAGGATATGACAAACTCCCGTCAGACGAGATGACCTCCAGCCTCCAGAAGCGCGGCAACAGAGGAATATTCCTGCATGATAACAATCTAAAGCACACAGCAGACACACTGTGATGTGGTTAAGTACGTCACCTAATGTCAATCCAATATACCTTTGGAAGATTTTAAAGAAAGGCAGAGCAACATAAACCCTCCAGACTGTTTATGAATAATGGCAGAACACTTCTCCAGATTTGGCGCCACATAAAAATCGATGCGAAAGACGATTAAAAAAAGAAAAAGTCAGTGGACAAACAAAGTACGGAAGAAATAAAAGATCCAAGTTTACATGCGAGTAAACGCTCTGCTCAGCTTAGAGAAACACATTCCCAGTAAGGTGACACAGTTCTGAATAATCAGTCTTTTAGGTGATATTGCACAGGGCTGTACTCCCACGTTTGACACTTTATGTTTACCTGCATGCTAGGTTTATTTCGCTCAGTTGGAGGAGAATCCGTGTATCAAAATAATGCATTGCAGAGGCAAGTATAAATTAAATTACTGACATTTAATCAGAGAGGTTTATGGTGATGTAGACTTAAAAATCAAAGTACGTACAGACATTTTTAGGCTTCTCAAAGTTCTCCTAAGGTTTTCAACAGCAGTCAAATACAAGTAGATTAGGAGCAAAACAAAGAAGCTTCAGGAAAGAGATAAAAGCTACATAATAAATATGAATCTAAATGAGCACAATGTCCAAATGAGGACTGACAGGACTCAACAGTAACTGCTCGTGTTTTTGCACTTTTGTTTTGTGGATTTTACAACAATTTTAAGGAGAATCATTAAACAGACATTAATAAAGACAGTGTTTAAGAATATCAATGATCTCTGTGGATTATATAACGCTTCGTCTGTAGAAGTGATACGCGTGAATGCACTTAATCTGAGGTGCACTTCTGAAAGCAACAAAATAGTGGCTATAAATTGTCTATAGCAATTTAAAAACATGCAGGCAAGGACAGTGCCTGCCGGGGTCAGAATTTATTGGCGAGCCGTGTGTGAGGTTACACTGTGAGTTACGGGTGTGTAGCACTTACTCAGATGCAACTGTTTTTCATTTTTCGCACCCAAATGAGACAAAACACCAACACAGCCTGCCACTTATCTACATTAAACAGGCCCAATATGACCCAGACGCACTATAACAATACAGCAATAATTATGTGACACCAATAAACACGTTGGTTCTCCTTTGGTCTGGAGGTGCCTCTCACTGTCAAAATCAAAGGAGAACCTGATGCTACGATGTGCTTTTATATTTTGAGGCATTCTGTGCTTCAGCAGCTTGAGGAACAAATACCCCGTTGCATAAAACAAGACCGACATTTTTAACTCCAGTAATCAGAGTTTGTCTTGGAAGAACATGAGCAGTCTGCACAGAGCCGGACACTGTTCTGGCAACACAACGCCATCAGTTTTTGGGAATGCTGAGATGCTGCACAAGCGCTAATTTTACTGTTGTGTTGTTTTGTGTGTGTTCGCAGAGTTTTCAGCCATGCAGCCTATTTGTCAGCCACAAAATGAAAGGGTGGACTAACTGGCATTGTCCCATCTAGAAAACTACAGGATAGCTGCTGTAATCCATGTCAGTGCCACCTTATCAGGCTGCATCAGAAACAATTGTATGCAAATGTTGGATTACTGTTAAATGCATGGCACTGATGTAAGCAGTATGTAAAATTCTCTCAAGCGCGCGCGCACACACGCACACACACACACACACACACACACACACACACAGTATTTTAACATTTGGTTTAGTCAACTGTCAGAAAGCGGCTACACGCAGAGCTCTATGTGCAGTTACTGTAATTTTACAGCTGGAAGTGTCTATGCTGTGCTCATCACTCAACAGGAGACTATGGGTTGCATTAGGGCATGACGACAGTGGCAACTATCCAATCAAACCTTTTCAGTAAGTTTTCTTTGGGTGTTTTTTATTAAAACAGAAAAGAAAAGCCTGACAATTAATTTTTTTAAGCAATTTGGGGAATGTGACTTCTCATCCTGCGCTCCCAGGATGAGATGCGCTGGGCCGAAGAGCAATCTGGAGCCAAGATGCACTGCCACGACGAGAAGTGATGAGAAGCAAAACTGACACAAGGTTCAGCTTTTAAGTTGAAGCGGCAACTTCTTAGCAAACACTCGCTTATTTACACATCACGTGTGTCGTTTAGTGCCAAGCAGGTAGTGTATGGCGAGCTTTTACAGCTTTAGGCTTAAACCCAAGCTTCCAAAACTGTGGGCTTAGTTTTTACACAGCTAAGTAATAAACTAAAACAAGTTATAAAGTTATGTGAAGCCAACCTCTGCTTCTCTGTTGCGTTATAAAATGTAAAAGAAAAAAAACACATGGGGTATAAAACCATACTGAATGTTGAAACCTGCCATTTTCTTAACTTGAACTGACAACTTGCTGAACTTGACCTTGTGTTTCTCAGCAGTAATGGTAATGGTCCTTCTTGTCTGAATTTACAAGTACCACTAGGGCTGCTCAATTAATCGAATTTTAATCACGATTACGATCTGGGCTTTCAACGATCATTAAAAATGACTGAGCCGATTATTAGCCCCTCCCTCATTTATCCGCGACACCTTAAAGGCCGGTCCGTGAAAATATTGTCGGGCATAAACCGGTCCGTGGCGCAAAAAAGGTTGGAGACCGCTGATTAAGAGGACCCGAGGGAAGCTCGGAAAGCTAAGCAGAAGTTATTTGGAGAGTGACTGCCGTTGGTTGAAAAGAGAGTTTAAAAAAAAAAACTTCAGTGGTGTTGCACACTATTTTATATTATTTTTTTAAAGTCATTGTTAACCCTTTAAAGCCGGTCAGAGCAGCACGCTCCGTTTTGCGTAACTATTTTTAAATCCCTGTAGAACCTGAACCGTGTAAGCTAGCGCAATAATTTGTTTTGCATATGAAACCGGAGGAGTTGTACTTACATCTGATGCCATCAGCTTGTCCTCGGTCACGGTTTCGTTCCACATATAGCTTTGCAAAAATTGCATAAAAAGCGCTTGCAGGAACAAAAACATAATATTCCAGAAACACGCTTTGCCGTTCCTATCAGCTGTTCGTAACACTTCCCACAGTGAAATGATGCACCTGCTGTTTTCTTTGCAAATTTGCATCATAGGATTGTTTTTTGTTTTTCCTGCAGTATATAAAAATTGCTGTATCTCCAAAATAAAACTATGAAGACACTCAAAATAAATTTCCTGTTGTTGTAAACTATTTTTTGCAACTTTATTGTATTTAAAGTTTTGAGGGATAAACCTCTTAAATTTCTCCAAGTAGAAATATATGTAAACAAAACAAAAGCGATTTTCAATTTTTTTTGTAGTTTATTGCACTTTTTTGCAATTTATGTAATTACTATGGACTTAATGCATACATATTATTAAAATATGGGCTATAACAGTTGTATTGATGTATAGCAACTTGAAATGCTCCCACAAATGGCACTACAGCATGTAAAAAAAATAATATAAGCTCTGGTGGACTTGGTTCTATAGTAGGTCTTAAAGGGTTAAATAAATATCGTCAAATAATCGTGATCTCAATTTCAGTGAAAATAATCGTGATTATCATTTTTGCCATAATCGAGCAGCCCTAAGTACCACTGGAGAAAACATTTTCAAGACCATGTGCTGCTTCTGCCTCCTTCCTTTGCAGTGAAGTGAAATCCATCTCCCAAAAGACTTCGGCAAGTTTGCAGAGGTTTCTGTTTTTGCCTCTCGCTTCATCGGCGCCAACTAATATTCAGTCTCTCTTATCCTAAATTCTTGGCGAAGCTCCCAGGATGAGATGCGCAGGGCCGAAGAGCAATCTGGAGCCAAGATCCACTGCCACGATGAGAAGTGCTGTTTGTTTATTAAAATAAGAGCACATGTACCCCAAACAGTGGTAAACAAGACCTCAGCAACACGGTTCAACAATGTTATCCAACAAAACACTATTAGAAACCTGCGCCATCAACCGGTCAACCATCAGTCGACTATAAACTTAGCAGACACTTTTAACAAATCGAGGCCATCTACAAATCCGTTCTCACCGCTTTGTTTTGACAAGTGTTACTTCCAAGGTTATGAGAGAAATGTTAAGTTACATTTTTATCCAAATCAAAATTGATGACAAGTCCCAGAGGCAAGCAAAATCATGACGGTTTAATATCGGTCGTTCGGTGGCAACGAACCAAATTCAATTTGCTGCGGATGATCATTCAATATGGCTGAAACCGAGTGAACCTGGAGTCCGCACAGTTTTCTTAACAACAGTTTCAAACTGTCAAGAAACAAAATCAGACCGGCAGTTTTTCTCCAGGTATGATGCATGAGATTGGATTACACTGCCACTGAATACAGAGTGCAGCTTTATCACATTTGCACCACATATAAATGTAAGACATCGGCCTCCCCATGGTTCAAACAAACAAATATAGCACACCGACGTGCTGTAAAAACACACAGAAGGTACCGGGAGAAGTGGATAAATATAAAATGAGTTCAAGTCAAAAGCTCTAAAAACTAGCTATATTTTGGTGTATGAAAGAGAACAGCACTTTCCATCCTTCCTCTTTGCATGATGGAAACAAAGAACACCACTAAGTACTTTCATTGGATGGGATGGAAGAGTTCAGCAGGGGATGCATCTGGGATAAGAGCAAAGAACAATACCTGAGTTATTTTAGACTGAACAGAGGATACTATGGATGAGGACACTGCCTTGTCTTTCTCCAGAGAACCACCCCTGAAAAGAAAACAGAGGAGAAGGACACAAAAGAGTCAAAAAGCATAAAATCAATCATGTAAACAGGAGAGAATATTCAATATTTATGATGTTTCTCTGAAATGCCCAAAGTTCGACAGGCATTGAGAGCGATAGAAAGAAAAGATGGAAGGAAGGAAAGAGGTGAAAGAAGTGTCCTGTAACACTGAAATTTCCATCTAGAGTTAAAAGACCAAACACAGACAGAGTATTTAATCATGCAGACAAATTTCAGGCCTCAAGTTCAGCTTCACGGCTCCTTCCGAAGCTTAAATGTCTCTACAGTCCAGCATTTCATAATTCATCAAGAGATTAAAAAAAAGGAACAAATCATGTACAAGTTGATTGAACACAACAGGTGAACATAACTGCAGAAAAGACCGCTGCTCATGATAAAAAGTTTAGCTTTTCTTCCTCTCACGAAGATGGAAGATTTCAAACGTTTGTGTGTGTGCACGGCACTCAGTATAAAGTACTACCTGCCCCTCCCGCTGTTATTATGGCATCATGATCTAGTTTCCTTTCCCCGGAGAAAGTAAACAGCAAAACCTTTCATGCTTTCACCCACAGTTTAGGAAGAAAGGGCAACAAAAGACTGTCTTCTATTGGAATGACTCCTGCATCTGCCAGGATAATTGCGCCCCACATGAAAAGACGAGCATTTACTAAATCTATGGAAGAAAAAGCATTCTCCTTCATAACAAAGCACATGAGACGGCTGATATACTGGTTAAGCAGAGCTTTTAAAAACATTAAATTATGGTGCATGCAATACTTCAGTTTGAACATAAAAGGAACTGTTGTGTTTTTCCAATTTTGCAGAAGTCAAAAATATTTACATTGTTTCCTGTTTTCCCAGAAGCCTGTTTTTTAATGACGGCAGATTTTAAAAGTTATGCTGGGTTACACAAACTAAAGACTGAAAAATTAAACTTTTAAACTACAAAACAAGTGAACATCCACAAACGCACTGGTTGGTATCAGCTAGAAGGCATGACGCTTAAAATCTGGAAACTTTGCAATAAAACTTTGGAAATAAAAGAGGTGGAATTTAAAATATTGTTATTTTGTAATTAACAGGCTCTATTTACCAACAAGCCACAAGTTCATAATGAGTCCTTCTCTTTTAGTAAGATATTGAAGTGAACAGAGTGCGCCTGGCCAACATTTAGTCTTCTTGCATTGAAAAGTCAACACGCTGCTAAAGTGGCAGACTACCAACTGCAAGTCTTATCAAGTCTGTGGCCAAGATCATTAATGCGCTTTTGCCCTTGTGACCTTTAAGCTGAAAGACCCAAGCTGTGCGCTGTGATATCAGGAGAGCAAACACTGTTCAGTAGAAGGAGTTTAGAAACAGAAAAAAACAACAACAACATAAAAATAAACATTTCTAAACATTAGTCAGTGAAAAAGAGTGCATCAGCATAACCTCTGTTAGGTTCTTAAATCGGCAGCAGCTGGAATGTTCGATTATCAGACCTAAAGGAACAATCTATTGTTGCAAATAAGAGAGATTTAAATGCAAGAATACATCTTCTCATTTACTTGAAGCTAAAACAAAAACAAAAAAACCCCAAAACAAAACATTTAAGCCTTCAGTAAAGAGACTTTCATTTACATCTACATGCTGGATGCAAGCTGGATTATTGACAAGCGTCTGGAGGGGTTACCTTGAGTGAGCCAGGCTGGAGGCGGGGCTCGCTGATGGAGACAAAACTCTGCCGGGTGAAGAGTATGGTGAGAACGAGGAGGCCGCAATTTGCATCTGTCCTGAGGATGCCAAGGAGCTCCTCTGCTGTTCAGGAGGAGACCTGACAAACGCAAGAAGAGCACAGCAGGAGCTAAAAACTAAAACGTCTCAATCAGATATTAACACTGCACAATAAACAGTGGTGGTTTGTATCTGCCAAGCCTTGCATGAAATATTGGTGTACTCAAAACAAAATGTACAAAATAAACGTCTTTAATTATAATTTAACTGAGCATATGAACTGCTGTAATATACACCCTTAACTTCACAGGCCAATTAAACTCTATTTAAGAGGCATTTTGCATAGTTATTCCCAGTCTCTTACTCTGGTTTGAACAATTCCCTGCAAATTTCATTCAGTTACAAGATTTTTGAGGATTTTCTTGCTTGTGCTGTTGTTTGTTTATAATATTGTAATATTAGTATTGCCTTGTGGTAACAACTAGTCCATTTCATAAGGCTTCATTCTTTCATCATTATCGTGATGAGAGGTCTGTTTCTGGTTCAGCTCTTTCTTTTGGACGGATGCCTTAAAAATCTTTAGAGACTCTTTGGTATGTTGCAGATTTCCCAGGTGAATCAATGACAGGAGGCTGCCCAGTGCCTAAAGCAGTGAAACGCTAGTGAGCATATTTTTTTTTTAAAAAGACTGTACTTTTATTTTTTGTAACAATGCCTATTTATCTGTCGGTATCAAGCGACTGTTGTACAATTATAAAGACAAAACTATATTTACTGGGATGAACTCTGCAATGCATTTGCCAAAACTTCCTCATGCCCTCCCCTTTTTGGGGAATCAAACTGTCTTCGAGTTACATGAAGTTGGCCTTAATGACACATGGAAAACCTTGAACACTGATAACGGTTCCCCCGCTGCTTTTGTAAAAATAAAGAAAACTGAAGAATATCAAGAAAATATGGACTAACCACCCAAGAGTCGCATCATTAGTGCCCCTTCTCAGCTTTAAAGGCAGCAAAAATCAATGTTTTTAGTGTGAAAACAAAGCTGCATGTGAGCACCTATGACTTGTGAAGACACCTGCTGTTAGATTTACCTGGATCTTGAAAGCCCCCTGGGCAAGTTGGAGCTGCTGCTGGGATGATGGTGTTCCCGCTCTTTCTCCTCGCGTCTCCTTTCTGATGAGTTGCCTCTTCTGTCTTTTCTCCCTGGGGAGTGTGAACGGGATCTGGACAGAGAGCGGAACAAAGAGAATGAAAGATGGAAGAAATCGTTAAATATCAGAAGGCAGAATATGAGAGAGAAGCAAATGAATTGGAAATAAAGAAAAAGAGGAGAAGAGTGAGGCAAAAACAAAATGATAAGCCTAATGGCGTTAAAGTGAAAAAGAAAAAAAAGGCGACATGAGGGCTTTGCACAACTGAAAATGAAGAAAAGATAGGTTTGAATAAGACTTTCAATTATTTCAGTAAACTTTTGGAAGACCTGAACGTGGTGCAATTTACAGATAAACACTGTTTAAATACTGAGGAACTGAACAGGAAAAAAATCATTATTCAGTTCATTACTTTAATACAAGTTATATAAAAGGACTCACAAAATGGAAATACTACTTTTATTCTTAACTAGGCAGAAAAGCATTAAGTATTCATAAATATTTTAAGAAATTAATAACCTTGTCAGATTTCTTTCCATAAAGGGCAGTCAAATTTATTTTGTCCCACTGCCTAATATGCAGAACATGCATGCCATTTACAAACACAGCATAGCAAGGCTGGAAAATGAAACAACCAGGATAAGATTAAGAATACAGCCTGTGTGTGTGCGTCTCTTTCCTATCACAATGTTCTAATAGTTGAACCTCTCAGTTCAGTTACCTTGCTCAAAACAAACAAACAAAAAAAATCCCCAAACCCCACAAATCTGTAGAAAGGCAGCATAAACTCAAAGCAAAACATAATGACAAAAAAGAAATAACAGAAGCTTCTTTTCAGCCGCCTGTGGCTGGAGTGAGCAGCATCACTGTTGCATTCACTCTGACTTTTTTGTGGTGGATTAAAAGAAATAAAAAAAGGCTGACTTTTCAGTGGGAGCGTCTTACCTGGACCTGCGGGATCTCCTGTAGGCACTGGGAAGGGAGTGTTTGCTCTTTGATCTCGATGCTGACCTGGATCTTGACCTCCTCTTGTGTTTTTTCTTCTTTTTGTCTTTGTCTCTCCCTTTGTTCCTATCCTTGTCTCTGTCTCTCTGTCTGTCCCTGTCTCTGTCTCGATCTCTGTTTCGATCTCTGTTTCGATCTCGATCTCTGTCGCGATCTCTGTCGCGATCTCTGTCGCGTTCTGGACCTTTGGAGGAGGTAATATACGAGGAAGATGATGACGAGACGGATGGGGGCTCCCTGCTGTGGTGGCTTCTATGGTTCTCCACAGACAATCTTTGATCCTGAGCATAAACAGGTGGTGCAGGGGATACTTGAGGAGGTGCAGGATCCACAAAAGCAGAAAAAGCTTCTTGCAGCTAAAGAAAGACAAAATGAGGATAGAGAGCAAACAAACGTCAGTTTTATTTTGTTGTTTATTTCCCCCCACATGCACAGTACCTTCCTATATCTGATATTGTGGACAATTAACAAGCTTGTCTACTTAAAAAGATGAAGGCAATGGACAACCCTGGCTGGAATGTGTTTACCCTAGCTGGGGGAACACTGTGCAAGTAATTAGGTTAACTGGTGACAGATCAGTAACATAACCGGGTATTAAACGAGCATCTTAGAGAGCCATTGTTTCTCTAAAAGACAGGCAGAGATTCACCAATCTGCAAAACACATACGTCTACAAATTGTGGAACTATTTCAAAATCCATGTTTCTCTGTACAACTCTGAAGACTTTGAATATATAACATCAAAAGATTCCTGGAATCAGTATTGGATGCTTGTGATCTTCAGGGCCTTGAGTGGTACTACATTAAAAACAGGCATAATTCTGTTATGGAAATCACTGCATGAACACAGCTCACCGTGACATTCACAAATGCAGGTGAAAGATTTATCGTGAACAGAAGCCACAGATAAACATGAACCAAAAACGCCACTCTGGGCTAAAGCTCATGTAAAATGGACTGAGGCAAAGTGGAAAACTGTTGGTCAAATTAATTTAAATGTGAAATGTCTTTTTGGAAAACATGAATGCTCCGTCCTCCAGACTAAAGAGGAGAGGGAGGATGTGGCTTTTTCCAAAGCAAAGTTCAAAAGCCTGCATCTCTGATGGTAGCTTGCATATCTGGAAAGGTGGCATGAAAGCTCAAAGGTATATACAGGTTTTAGAGCAACATATGCTCCAATTCAGACAACAACTTTTTCAGGGAACGTGTTGCATATTTCATATTTACATCTAGATGAGGCCTTTCACAGCAAGACATTGCTCAACCGCATACTGCATCTATTCCAACAGCATGGCTGCCTGCAGTCCACACCTTGGACCAGCTGACAGCATTCGTTGTATCACTAAATTTACAATCCCAGAAGTCCCACACATGACACCCCCCTCCTCCAATCCCTCTCTCAGCAGCAAGACATCTCCCCCCCTCCCCTCCTCCCAAACATCTCCCAGTGTCACAGTGGATCAGGTCAGGAGGCAACTGAGGAAGCTTCGCCCCAGAAAGGCAGCAGGCCCAGACAAGGTGTGTCCTAGGATGCTTAAGGCGTGTGCTGCTGAACTTGGGGAGCCGCTACAACGAGTCTTCAACCTCAGTCTGCGACTGGGGAGAGTGCCCGCCCTATGGAAGACATCCTGCATCGTCCCGGTCCCCAAAAAGAACCGGCCCAATGAGCTGAATGACTTCCGACCGGTGGCACTGACGTCACATCTTATGAAGACTCTAGAGCGGCTCTTCCTCAACCTCCTCCGACCACAGGTACAACATGCCCAGGACCCACTACAGTTTGCATACAAGGTGGGTGTCGGAGTGGAGGATGCCATCCTGTACCTCCTACACAGAGCCCACTCACACCTGGATGGGGGAAAAGGCACGGTCAGGATCCTGTTTCTTGACTTTTCCAGTGCCTTTAATACCATCCGGCCCTGTATGCTTCAGGAAAAACTGAACAGGATGGAGGTGGACCCCTGCCTGGTGGCTTGGATCTCCGACTACCTCACCGACAGACCACAGTACGTCAGGCTGAAGGACATCACGTCTGACACAGTGGTCAGCAGCACAGGAGCACCACAGGGAACTGTGCTGTCCCCTCTTCTCTTCACCCTGTACACCTCTGACTTCTGCTACAACTCTGAATTATGCCATATTCAGAAGTTTGCAGATGACACGGCCATCATGGGGTGTATCTGGGATGATCAGGAAGAGGAGTACAGAAGTCTGGTGAGGAACTTTGTCGCATGGAGTCACACAAACCACCTGCAACTCAACACCTCAAAGACTAAGGAACTGGTTGTGGACTTCGGGAGGTCCAGAGAAGGTCCACTGCCAGTTCAGATAGAGGGGGAGGAGGTGGAGGTGGTCAACAAGTACAAGTACCTCGGGCTGTGGGTGGACAATAAACTGGACTGGTCATGCAACACAGAGCACCTGTATAAAAAAGCCCAAAGCCGACTGTACTTCCTCAGGAGGCTGAGGTCTTTTAACATCTGCAGGAAGCTCCTGAGGATGTTTTACCAGTCAGTGGTTGCTGGAGTACTTTTCTATGCTGTGGTGTGCTGGGGGAGCAGCACAGCAAAGAAGGACTCATCCAGGCTGGAGAAACTGATCAGGAGGGCTAGCTCTGTGGTCGGCATGAAGCTGGACACTCTGGTGACAGTGGCAGAGAAAAGGACATTAAAGAAACTGATGGACATTATGGACAATGCTGGGCATCCTCTGCACACGGCCATAAACAACCAGAAGAGTCTGTTCAGTGACAGGTTGCTTCTCCCCAAGACAAGAACTAACAGACTTAAAAACTCCTTTGTCCCACACGCCATCAGACTGTTTAACTCCTCTCTGGAGGGGAGAGGGAGGGGAAACAGGAGGACAAAGGAGGGGGGAACAACTAAGCTGTAGTGCCTCTGCACCTCACTGTACAATACCTTGTGCAATACTTTTTGTAAATAGTCAATGGTGCAAATAGACTCAATACTTGAAATGTGCAATTCACTTGTATTTTTATTTTTTATTCCTATTTATTCTATTTATCCCCTTTGTATATTTTATTTATATTTGTCTCTGTATTTATATATATGTGTGTGTGTGTGTGTGTGTGTGTGTGTGTGTGTGTGTGTGTGTATTATATATATATAACAGTTCTGTAACTGTAACTTCGGTCGTTGCTGTGCTTTTTTTGGAAGTCGAATTTCCCAGAGGAACCCACCCGAGGGATTAATAAAGTTCTATCTTATCTCTCTCTCTTAATTGTTGAGCAGTTGGCTACTATCAGACAACAATGAGACAATAGGCCTCTCTCAAAGGGGGGGGGGGGGGTTGCTACACAGTGGCCTTGTCCCACGTTTTTTGACACATGTAGCTGCCATCAATTTTAATATGCCCTTTTAAAAAACAAGAAAAAGAAAAAGGACATATACTCCTAGAAATATTTGATATATTCTCTGTTTTATATTGTAAGTAATGATTGTATTTTGTTTTTATCCACATTTACACAGTCACACAAACGTTTTGGAGGTGTGGTTGCATTACACTATATTATGCTATAGATAGCGGAGCTACCACGGGAAATATAAGGGTAAAATATGCCTAGTCTGTATTCACGTATGGTGGTTAAAAATGCTTTAGATAAATTTGATTAATTGTTTTCTTAATTTTCTAACTTGACTTATTTTCTGCTCTAAGGCCTACAGCTGCACAGTGTCTAAAATCACAAAAGGTGAAGAAGAAAAATGTACTTGAGGGTTTTTTTTTCTCTCTTTAGAGACGGTACTATAAATAGTCATATGCACACTGAAAGGGACAAGGGATTGTAACAAGGCTGGCTCAGGAAAAGTGAAAGTTTCTTACTCTCCTGGGAAATTATTGCTCATATTCTCTCCTTTAAAACAGAAGGAAAACTGTGGTTACACAACACAGTGCAGCCCTCTGGCTACACACTGAGTTACAACTGTCAGCTGCAAAGTGCCTCTAATTACCCCAGTGTGAGTCAGTCTGTTCATTTTAGATTGGTCAGCTGCTGGATTCACACTGAAAAACTGGCTTTAGTCCATCAGCGGATTAAATATAGCAATAGATTTTCCAAGGACAGACTTTATCTAACAGGGTTAGGTCTTAGATTGCTCCTGAGACGGCCAATTTAAATTTGTGCATATTCCTGGTACTAAAGGGGCATCTGGATGAAAAAGAACATCAAACGGCATCCTTTATGTGGTGAGATAAAAAAAAGATTATGAGCTCTGCAATAAAGCAATCCAAATAAATTTTTCCAACTTCAGCTTAGTATCAACAGAGCTGTCTCATGGATCTAATTCCCCTCACCCATCTGCTAAAATTTGTAAGAAAACAGAGAGAAAGGGACAAAGAGAAATATGGGGTGAGAGATGATGATGATGAAACAACATGAGAGAAGAAGCCAAAAAAATAGAAAGAAAATGTGCTCATGACAGAAGAAAAGAAGTGTCTTAAAACAGACAGAAGCAGAGAAATGGAGGATATTTATTACACTGCAGTTTTTACACCCAATCTGGTGTCTAGCTTGAGGGAAAGATAATGAAATGATAGGAAGAAACGATGGTTTCAAATTGGGATTGGCATATGGGAGGCTTATCCCAACACCAGGCACACAAAACGTCTGCCCTCTCACACCTGTTCTAGCAAGATATAGAAGTTCAGACAGTAAGAGGCGCGGGAAAGAAAAGTACTGTCCTGGGAGCATAAAGGAACAGAAGCAAAGGGAAACTACATTTTCCAAGTCTTCGAGATTTCTCGTATACTAAAAATGACCTCGTATATAATAATAAAGAAAGCATTTATCACCTAAACCATGTGACCAACAGAGAAGAGCTCTTACACAGAGAATGGTCGTATATTAAGCTGTCAGTTACTGAGCAATCATTATCTGCTACTGTTGGTAGCCAGTTAGGGGACCGAAAACAATATCACTGCTTCATTATTGCCCTCCATTTCACTCCTCTTACCAACAGAACCAAAAGGTGCCATCTTTAGCACTAACATGTTCGAATGAAGCTATAAGAGCAGCTGAATTGAAATAAAATGGTAAATGGTCTGTATTTGTATAGCGCTTTACTTGGTCCTAAGTACTCCAAAGCGCTTTACACTATACACAATCATCCACCCATTCACACACTGGTGATAGCAAGCTACAGTGTACAGAATTAACACACCAAATCAGCTGAACAGATAAATGACACAAGCAAAGCCAGACTGAATCTGCACCAATCTCTGAGTATATCAATCTGCAGGAAACACAAAGCTACATATCCACCACCGTCACCATTTCAGCCAAAATGTAATAAGAAATGGCTAAAACGGCAGCAAATCACAACACTGAAAGTGTCACTTGGAAAAGGATAAATTGCCTGGGCCTGAAACGCTTAGCCAGCGGGATCTGTTTACTCATGTCAGTTTACACTATCCACTACACTGCTGCAGGATAATCAACATGATGGGTACTATGGGAAACATGGAGCGCTTACATCAACAGTTCCAAGTCAGCTCATTTTGCATCGCATCAGCAATCACATCTGTCCTCAAAGCTACTAAGAGTTCCACCAAATTGTACTAGTGGATGATCCTTCTTTGTGACCCTCCAAATTACTGCCCCTAGGATATTCACAACAATTCGTGTTAATCACATTAATCCCTTTCGATTTCCATACACTTGCAACAAATTCAGGTAAAATTTGTTCTTCAAAGTGACTCTCCAAATTAATAAATTGGTGAACATGTCTTACTTAAAGGGGGTTAATCTGCAAAAAGCTTTAATAGAAACTGAAAAACCTATTGACTCGAACAATTACACTGCACTACTGTCTGCCTTGAGGATGTGTGACTTTTTACAATGTCCTATTCAATGTGTACCTCATACCAGCATTACGTAGATTTTACTACTTTTTCCCACCACTGAAACAAAATACTTTGAAGACTGAATACACACAAAATTCAACCTTTTTTTTTCAAATATTTAACTAGTACACAGCTAATTTACAGTAGGCTATTGGCCTGACTCTTTCCTCAGGATATTTACGCTCTGATAGCCACTGCAGAAGACGGAGAACATCTGGTAAAGAAAGAAAGAGCTGGCACAGTAGTGACAGCAGGCTGTCCGTTGCCACCTGGTCTAACAGGCAATATTCCAGTTCACCACAAATCAGTTGGGCTAACATGAGGAGCTGACATGCAACATCCATCACACAGACAGGCAATCTACACATCAAATGACCACTATCAGAGACTTATTTACACTATAAAGTATTGCTGCCTTTTTGTGACAGACAAAAGGCTTTAAAAATTTGCATTATTGCAACACCTTCGTAGTACTTCACAAAGGAGAATTTTAAAACAGAATCTCCGTACCCTACATGAGGTATGGAGATTTGAGAAATAGAACAAAGGAGTGAAGAAAAGAAGTTTTCTATAATTCAGTTTGTATCTTTAGAGTGACACTGGGATATGCCGATAGGCTCTGCTCCTCTCCATTGGAGTCTATAAACATTTTAGGGAATCAACAATTTAGGTAACTACAGCTGCATTAAGAAATTTACATACATTCATCACAGGCATGTATGTCAGCCTAATTTTGGGCTTTTAATTCTTTTTTAACAGTTTTCCCCCCGGCTGGAATGAGTGTACAGCAGACAGCTTTAATGACTAGGAAAAAAAAACTGGGTGCATTTTGTACTGTATTGTGTATTTTGGATTTTTAAATTATTTGTCTTGACATAAATAATAATAATAATAATGGATTGCATTTATATAGCGCTTTTCGGGACCCCTCAAAGCACTTTACATGCTAGAGTTTATCGAAATGTGTTGGTTTTTCAGCACGGGCCCAGCTTTTAAGATCAATCCACATATTTTCAACAGGGTTGAGGTTGTGGATTTGGGAAGGACATCCCAATAGCTTAATGAAGGCCTGCTTTATACAGTCCAAAATCAGTTTTGATGTATATTTGGGATCATTGTTATGGTGGAACACCTGATACTGGTGTTTCTACCATTTATCGGTGAAGTTGACGAATTTAGAGGTAGTCGTCTCTCTTCACTACTCCATCCACTTTGTGCAATGTATCAATACCACTGGCAGCAAAACAACCCCAGAGAATGATGCTACCACCACCACGCCTAAGAGCTGGTACAGTGTTCTTGGGTTTGAAAGGCTCACTGAGGAGAAATTCAATTTCACCACAGTCATTTATAAAGTTATACCAAGGACTCTAGAACAAAATGCAAAGAAAGTAGCATTTCCCACACTTTGAGTAAGAATAACAAAGCTTAGTTTAGGACTCGTGGCTGTGTAAATATGCATGCAAAATGTGGTGACTACATATGGTGGGTATGTGCCCCACTATATTTATGCCATTTTAGTTTTTGAGTTAATGTAGACATGTGTAACATGAATAATGATTCATATTACACTTACTATCATTTGTTAAAAATAGAAACACACAGTGACGAACACTATGCAACCGTTGCAACCATGTACCTACCTCGAGTTGAGCACATGCATCTAGCTCAGCTCTCTTTGCCTCAGGTTCTCCAGCGAATGGGCTGCGGAGAGTCTGTAGGAAGAGTGCTGCCTTCCTCTTCCTCTCTGCCTGTAGCTGTTTCTCCTTAGACTCCTTAGATGCCTGGGCCAGCTTCTCCCTGGCTGCCGCCGCTAGACGATCCTCCAGTTTCTGCTTAGCTAAGTGACGAGAGATGAGAGGGTAAACACAGGAGACATGGTTGGATTGCAGGCATTGTCCCTTTTTTGTTTTTCTCACTGCCAGATATGCAGCTACTAAATGGCGGGAACAAAGGATTGACTTGCTCTGAGAGAAAAGTGAGAGAAAAGGAAAGCTTGTTCTGGTCACAAGTAAATTCCCTGTGGAAATAAAAGAATTAAAAAGAAGAGAGAGCAGAGAGACACGGAATGAAACATGAAGAGACAAACAGTGCGGGGAAAAATTCACATTTGTGAAGCGAAAAACAAGCAAAGACTTTAAGAGTACATTTCTGCCCTAACTAAGGTAATGTCTGGCATTTTTCTGACTTTCCAAGTGCTGAAGACTGACAAAGTTTCTACTCTAAAAGATAAGGCCCGACGAAATCCCCGATGATGCATAATTTCATGCAATTCAAGGTTTGTACAGAGTAGGAGGGAACGTGGGTGGAGAAGAGAAGACAGGCATCTAACTGATAATGGGAGTGGAACAAAATGCATGGTTTGAGAGATGAGGAAAGGAGATGAAGTGACACAGATGGGTAGGGGATACATAGGTAAGAAGAGCACAGCTAATGTAATGGGGCACAGGGAGCAACGGCATGAGCGAGCAAAAAAATAAATAAAAAATAGGGAAGACAAGACAGTATAAAAGCAACTGCTTGCGGAAAACAAGTTGTATAAGTTATGCAACCTCTGGGTCTACTGTTATCTCTTTGGGGTTAAAAATAGGCTAGCTGCTAAGGCAAATCATATTTGAGTACAATGAACAACAGTCAAGTGGAGCAGAATCGGTACCCTAGACACTGACATAGTCCTGCCTAGCCTCAATCTGACTCCTGTATTTATAGATACATTTGACTAATGTAATAGAACAATAAAACTAAACCAAACTCCTTACTTCCGTTTACTTCCACTTCATCATTTGGAGCTCTGTCAAGTCGTTGTTTCAGTCATGTATCAGGTAAACCGTCAAACATGATCTACCTTTAACTGTTTTTCTTGGTTTAACGCTTAAAATGTTGACATGAAGCCTTGTGACTGTTAAAATAAAAGTTTATTAAAGCCTTTCTTGACTTCTTGCAAAGAGCCAGAAGCCCAAAAAGTGAGGCAGCAGGCATTTCCTGAATTCTCCTAGCTGGAGGCTTCAGGTCGTCTTTTATTTCCTCCAACAAATTAAGAAATGTCTCGGCAATCGATATGTTCTGCCAAACACCTTCCTCGGGCATTTCAAATAAAGTACCTCAAGTGGAGAAAAATTCTCTTTCTTCTACCCCACACGCTCTTGTTCGTCACAGAGCCCGTTCTTAGCAGCAACTACTGCATTCATATCAAGCACAAAATGGGTTACGCTGCATTTTTGAGTGTTGGGGTGCACTCACCATCTTTAGTCAATACCAATTCCATGTGAATGAAATAAAATAATGAAATGAAAATTGTGTTTGTACAAAGACTAAAAACACACACATTTAGTCGAAAATGATGGCAGTCTGAACAATTTATGCAGCTCTCCCTAAAAACCGGACATGATGGCGCTGTTCCAGGCCATCAACACAGATTAGTGTTTTGCAGCCTGCCACCATTTCTCCTATCTGATCAAGTTAGGCCTGCTGACTGACAGCCACTTTGCCATACAGCAAAACCAATTCAGTCAGCTTTTTATTAGGGTCTTCTAGTCTTTCTCTTTTGTCTGTCAGCTCCAGGAGAGGCCATCACACTCAAAGAGTGTTCCACTGAACCTAAACGGCACCGGTCAACTATCTTGATGCTGAAAAGTGACACATTTGTCTTTGACTGTCTGTCCGTCTATCGTTTCAGGCTCCGTTCTGCAGCTAAGAGATTATTACTCTTGCTCTCTATCATCAGACATCAATGCGGCATTCTTACAGACGTAGATGTCTGTTGGGCATTAACTGGCAAAAGGCCGGCATGTCAATCACATCTCTCTGACAAGCACGGAGATAGACATTTAATAACAGAGGTGGGACCAAGTCATTGTTTTGCAAGTCTCAAGTAAGTCTCAAGTCTTTATCCTCAAGTCTCAAGTCATGTCAGGCAAGTCAGAGTCGAGTCTCAAGTCACTGGTGTAAAAGTCCGAGTCAAGTCACAAGTCTGAAATTTTGAATTTCAAGTCCTTTCGAGTCTTTAAAAAAAAAAAAAGAAAAAAGTATGTTGCAGTTATGCTAAATGTAAATATTAGACCATGTAATTTTTAAATCTGTGTTTTTCTCAACACATGACAAAATAGTGAACTTAGAAAATATACACAAATTGTGAAATTGCACCTCTTTAAAATGCAGCTCAATTAAACCTAGCTCCAAGAATAATTTTCACCGACAGTTCTGAGATAAGCTGCATGTTATTCTTGGATGCGGTTGTAGGACCGGTGTTGTGCCAAAAAGTGATTGTCTGCCAAAAACTGATTTCCGGTATTTGCCAAAAAGCGATTGCTCATATTTAAAGTGCTATAAGTAACTTGTTGGGCTATAATATGTTAAACATATGTCAAATGCATCCCTTATGGATGACATAAAGTCATCTTGAGCCACAAACAACATTCGTGTAGCAAGATACAAGCCGCAATCAGTTTTTGGCAGCGACTTTTATATAACCTTTATTTATGCAGTAAAAAAAAATCTCATTAACATTAAAAATGTATTTTGTAAGAGTAAGTTGCCCAACAGGACAGCAGAAATGGCAGCAAATATTACAATAGTTCTGTAAAAATATTTTAAGTGGGGATAAAGGACCGGATTGGTTATAATGTAAGTACAAGTTGTAAAGATACTTAAAAAACAGATAATTTTTTAATTCTTTATGTAACCCCTTTGTATCCCCTGTTCACCGAAGTCTATTTACGAACATACGTAAAGATATTACACATAAAAAATACACAGAAACACTGGAAATCAGTTTTTGGCAGACAATCACTTTTTGGCACAACACCGGCTTTAAAATCGCATGACAAAAATATCATATACATTAAAAAAAACTGCATCACCAACGTAGCCTGGACAACATTTGCTAGTTAGATGAAGTCAGCTATCTCATCGTAGCATATTTATATGCATATTTATAATTATACGGTTCTTGTGAGTGCATACACTCGTGAAGTTTAGTAACTTCCGGTCACTGCAACAAGCCCAGGTACAGTTTACCGACGGATGGGTACAGGACCTTGAAATGCACCGTGTAGAAAGTAAAGACCATCGTACGTATCATAAGTTTACCAGTCTCACAAATCGTCGTCATAAATACACATTCGTTAACCGTTTATTAATATAACCTTTGAGCTTAACGGTAATTAATTAGTAGTGGAAATAATTTCTGGTAGCATCACAGAAATGTAGCAGTGACAATAATATTGTATGCTGTAATCGCACTGGACAATTAGTGATACATAACAACTGTTTTATTCTGTGAATAAAAGTATATGTTTTTGTCAATGTACCATAATAACAGAAGCGAAACGCAATATTGTGTCAGGACAATTCACTATTTATGCACAATAAATAAAGGAGCATAGCGCGACAATTTCTGTTCAGCGCCAGACTTGCTTGTAACCTATATCACCAATTATGTTAAGAAAATGACGTATTAACTACTAAAAAACACTGACCTTCGTGTAAATGCTTGGAGCAGACTAACCTGTGAGCTGGAGTGTTCTAGGACGTTATATTTGATCTTTGAATGGCTGCAATCCAGTCGCGTCTTTGTTACTTCGGAAACATGGCTCGAACAATTTCTCTTCAACGACGTAATCCGATAACAACCGATCTCTTTACCCGTCGGCTTCCCGTGGCTGTCATGCGACCGGCTATTGCAGTTAATAATACAACGGCTTCTTGACATTTTTGTGTTTCTTTTTATCGCTGTATAACTGATTTTAATTGAAAGCCTGCGTGCGATAGTACCGCTTGCCACGAGTTCCCAGAATCCTTTGCGGTTCTACCCGTGAATGACGTCACATTTTCAATCTCTATATAATATGCATGTTAAATTTTATATTTGGGGTAAAATATCAAGTCTTTTCAAGTAAACCGGTTCAAGTCCAATTCAAGTCCCAAGTCATTGGTGTAAAAGTCCAAGTCAAGTCACAAGTCTTAGAACATTTTTTCAAGTCAAGTCTAAAGTCATAAAATTAATGACTCGAGTCTGACTCGAGTCCAAGTCATGTGACTCGAGTCCACACCTCTGTTTAATAACACAGGTTTAAGTCATCAGGGAAGGTGTCCAGTTTTGCTGAAGCTAGGCACCGATTGCAGGTTTCTGAAGTTGGCAAATTATAACAAGATTAAAAAAAACCAAAAAAACAAAAGAACTTCAAGTACAATCTGTTTTCAGATTCCAATAAAATCAATTCATAAATACATAAATAAACGATACAGCTTTAAAATAGATAAAATAAATAATCGAGTGGATAAAAAGTTTTTGAATATGTGACTAACCCTGAAAACTTAATGGGCAAATTCTTTTCTTTTGATTTTTAAAATCTTTCAATCGTTTTTGAAGAACATTCTGTAAAAACTATCATCAAAGCCCTGATCGGACCACACAGTGTAAACTTCTTGGAGAACAAAGGGGGGATTTTCTGTGTATGCATTAGGATGCAGTATTTCTATATTTTAGGCAACATATTTTCTGTTGGAAGACTTTGCTGAGCCAGCATGATGACATTCTATATCTATAATTCCATTATGCCTTTGGGGGAGATGTATATCATGCACTTTACTATACTATATAGCTAGATTCTTACCTTAGGGTACACCCTGTTAAGGGAATTCATAATTTAGACTTTTGTGGATTTATGCATCTTCTCACTTCTTTTTTAAAATTTATTTTCTACCAACCCTCCCAAAAAGCCAGAAGGTGTGAGAGAAATCACTTGGAAGCTGAGCTCATTTACAAAAACCTCACTTTTAGCAGGCCTGCATTAAATCGTCATCGAGCTGGGGAAATTATCCCGTTTTTCCA
The DNA here is from genome assembly GCF_057381915.1 of Diplotaxodon limnothrissa. Classification (NCBI taxonomy): domain Eukaryota; kingdom Metazoa; phylum Chordata; class Actinopteri; order Cichliformes; family Cichlidae; genus Diplotaxodon; species Diplotaxodon limnothrissa. The sequence continues at coordinate 43,638,927 of NC_140602.1, read as the reverse complement.
ATATCCTATCAACTGTACAGGCAGTGGGGCAGTTTGAGAGCACGAGAATATTTTATGACTTGTCCAAAATTATTCTCCAAATATATTTTATACTGCTTTCTGTTGCAGACATGGCTAAAATTAGCATTTAAAGAGCTACAGAGCTTTCATACAGTCATTGCATTATCATTTTTTTTTAGACCTTTACCTTGCTTTGCTTCTAACTCCTCCAAACTGAGGGTGGGTTTCTTCTCTTCTGGTACGCTGACTGGAGGAGGCTCCTTATCAATCATCTCAGCTCCACCCATCACAGCTTCCAGCCCCTCCTCTTCCAACAACTTCAAGCAAACACATCAGAACTTATTCTTAAAAATGGTACTAAAACAAAAATGAGTTTTAAATGTGCAAAAACTACCCCAAGATCTAAAGTGAGTGCAATAAACAGACAAAGCTGAGCTAGACCTTGTCCTCATCCGAGTCATCGTCCAGTCGAACTCTGTTCTTCTCCAGTGGCAGCATGTCATTTTCCTTTGCCTTGATGGCAAAAGAGATGGGCGCAAAAGAGGCTGTAATGGCACAAAGACACGAGTTAAAATGATTTGAGAAAAGACCAAAAAGGATTCAGGTGAGTTGATATTGGAGAAAAAAAAAAAAAAAACATTGCACAACTGGATTTTTTTCTTGACAAATCCAAGTTAAAAAGAAAAGTGAAGCATGGAAAACATTCAGGAGAGAAAAGACTTTTGAAAAATAAGGGACAGACAATAAGAGCACAGAAAGACAGGTGAACATGAGAAAGACTGACATGCACAATGAAAGGTAGCATTTTATAATCAAATATCTGTGGTCTACTGGAGATGAAAGAGATCTATTGTTTCCCATTCCCCCACATAACCTTAATACAAGATCCTGATTCTTATTGTGGGGGGCTGGATAGTTTACTTGTGCAACTAATCCAACTAGTTATTAGTTTTGCCTTGCGTGCACCCTGATATACTGCGTCTGAGGAGTCTGTGAATGCGGGCCTTAATTTGAATATGCGTGCATGTTTACGGCTCCCGCCAGCGTAGTGGTAAGCAGGCTCTTTCATCTTTGCATAGCCATTTCCGGCCTGATATTACCAAATGAAATTGCCCGCATAAATACAAACATCCACATGCACACCAGAGCAAATATACTCATATTTCCCCAAAGGCTTTGCATCCCATTCACTGAAGTAATAAACTAAAAAAAAGGGAGAAAAAAAAACGCCCAAAACAAAACAAAAAACAAAAAGTGCAAGCAGCCCTGCAATCTGAGAATGAGTTTATTTTTGCATGAGTTTGTGTCCTACCTTTTGTCAACTTGGACTCCTTGGCTGCCTTGTCTGACTGAAGCTTAGAATCCTCTACCTCTTCGCTCTAGATGATGAAGCACGAGAGAATAAGGAGAGAAAATGAGAAAAGGATCATCCTGCTTTTCTTTAAAATGTTAAAAGCTAAGCCATTAACATTTTCCAGAGGCTTCACAAATTCTGTATGTCTAAACCTTGTTGCATTTTTCAGCAATGAGTCCACGTTATGGGTAAACCAGTAGAACACGAGACAGATGGTGTTGTAAATGGTATTTCTTGGGAACTTGCATGCCTTCATTTTTATAAAAGATACTGTAGATTTGATGTAAAGCAGCACAATGAAAAAAAAAAAAAGTTAGTGCTGGGAAAGTTTTTAAAAGATATACCATCTATCCACTGTCGGTACAAGTAAACAATATTTAATTGGCTGGGTGGTTGAAAGAACCAACCTTTAGTGTTGGTGTATGTTATAGTCAAGGTATAAATTCAATGATGCATGGATCACTGAATGAGTCATTCCTGTGGTTTCCAATGAAACAATAACTCTTGTGTATAATTATTGTAATTATCCATCTGCAGGGACTTTCACAGTGCGCTAACTATTTTTTTTCAGGGTATTATAAAGTAAAACCAACTTGACAAGTCTGAAAGAGCACATTACGTTTTCTCCACATAATTTAAGTAGTTATTAGAAATAGTTCTCCAGGCTTCTTGCAGGACATTCAAAGCTCTTCTTTGGATGTTGGCTGTCTTTTGTTCTGTTCTCTGTTGAGGTCCAGGCTCTGGGGAGCCCGATCCATGACTGGCCTGTTTTTCTGTCCAGTGTTTGGGATCATTGTCAGTATTAAAAATAAAGCTGTTGTTGCCAGTTAGACACTCTCCAGATGGTATTGCACGGTGGATCAAAGTATGATGGTATTTTTCTGTGTTGATGATTCAGTTTTTGGCAAGATCCCCAACACCACTGGCTAAAATGCAGCTCCAAACCATGACAGAGCAGCTACCAGTTTATACATGGCTTTAGATACTCACTGCAGGACCTCTCATGACAATCATCTTGTTACTTTTATAATACTATTGAAACTTGGCTCTTTTTTGAAGTCGTCTATTATATGTAGACAGAAAACTCATTAATCCTTTGAGTTAGGTGCCTTTTTTAATGCTTGAATGCTTCATAGGTCAGTGTTAAGTGGCTTAACAAACCAAAAACAACATTCCTTTGAAAATGGTCAGGTAGCCAGTGCATGAAGAAAAGCTTTCAAAGACAGCCTGCAGAACTATCGCTCAAGACCACATTAAACAATTATAAGAAAGTCTGATTTCGTGGAAGCAAAATATAAAAGAATGAGAGGTAGCTCAAGGATACCACTGACAATAGCTCGGGAATGTGATGAGATGTCAACTTTTATTTCCCACTGAGCAAGTGCATAAGAAGAAGGAAATCATTAACTTGTGTGCAGCAGTAGTCCCCTAAGATAAGTGAGAGTTTGTTCCTGCACTCATGTCAACATCAGCACCTCTTGTATCTAACTAGAGAACACAGCACTTACTGGAAAATCATTGGTCCTTGAATATGGTTTGAGGGGGAAAGACACTGTTGACTCATATCCTTCAAATACTTTTGTTAGGAAAAAAATTATAGTAAGAAATTAGATAAATTAGAAGACAAAGCCTGTGATTTAACAAAGAATTCACTTTTAACTATTTTTAGTTTATTTCATTAGATAAATAGTAATTTAATTTCCTCAATTTTTCTATCAACTTCCGAAGCTGTATTCATCACAGCATAACCTTCTGCACTGCAAACTGTAACGAACATTTTCTTTTTGTTTTATAGCAGGAAAAAATTAAAAACAGATTTTTGAATATTAACTGATACACCTTAAGTAGTTAGGCATTTCATTGAGCACTCATTTCTCTGAATGATAACTTTTTATAACTCAAGATCAATTAATATCATTTTTACAAGTTTAATTTCACTTCTCGTTCTCCGTTTTCACTCCCATGTACTTAATTAGAATCGAAATTACACCCTTACGTTGCCTTCTAAAATTCCTCTGTTTGGTCTGTTACTCAAATCAACAGAGTATCTTCACAAAGCCTTTTTAACAGGCTTGTGTGCACAGACCAGATCAACAGAAACCCTCTGTAGTAATACCTGTGGACCAAGTGCTCTTAGCTGCCATCCCAAATTTAAACTACTGATGGGATGAGATGGAAAATTGATGATGAAGCCAATGCCACAGGAGGGAAAACCCTCAGGAGAAACATTTTATCATGTTTGAAGAATGCTTCAAAGGCAACTATCTACTATTCAGCTGTAATTGAACAGTGCTTTCAACAGTCAAAGCACTGTGAAACGCCCAGAGAATAAATCTTAGGGGAAAAAAAACAACTTTCAAGTCAAAGCTTACAGAAGAAGCACACTAAAACATTCTGGAATAACCTCAATTGTAAAATGCAGGAATTTGATTGCTCTCACAATTACACCTTTAACTTAGCTTTTACGTCCTTAATTTTCAAAAAAAATAAATAATCTGTTCATGGTGCAAATTCTAATCCCAGTTAGACCGTCACTGAGATACTCCAATGTTTTATTACGTATTTATTTTTTAAAATTATAAGATGCTTCTATAACTGATGCAAAAATGAAAGCATCCATTCAAATATTGAAAGCTTGGGCTTTCAGAAGGTGTCACATTCAACCTAGAATATCAACATAAAAGTGTGAGGAAGGTTTGGACTATTTACAAAAAAACCTCCTTTTAATATAATTATATTTATACACTAATAAAGTGAAGAAAATTTCAAATATTAAACATTTTATTGATACTATATGAAGCAACATTAACTTTTTTCATCAAGTATGAAACTACAAATAATAGCACTGACTGAGAGCAGCAAACCTCATCCCATTAGCCAGCAAAAAATAAACACAAGACAGATTTTCTGATAGAAAAAGCCAAGCACTGCTTGTTGAAACAGCCTGTGCTGTGTCATAATGGACCACACTTCTTTGCACTCTGACAAGCTAATAAATTTGATTTGACATAAAACAAATCGCTCCTTACAAAATTCACTTACTTCTTACCATTTCTTTCTAGCTCTGACATAAAGCCAATATATAGTATATGAAATATGCTTATGTATTCATACGTATGAAGGATCTCTCCATCCATCCATTTCACTGTTGACATCACAGAGGCACCTCCCGGGAGCAAAAAAAAAAATGGACTGGTAGCGATCTGACTTACAAACAGATGAGAGAACACCAATGCTCGGCTCGGAAACTCGAAAAGCTCCCAAGCTGAGGGACACCGAGCATGTTAAGCAATTTCTTAGTAACTCAACTTAATATCTTATTTTTTGATTGCTGTAAAGTACCAGATGAACTCAAAGTGAATCAAATTTCTAAAACATGGGAGACATTTCTGGTAACAGGTGGGATTATCTCAGCAGCAAAACTTTGAGCTTTAGAAATGTTGAAGGTACAGACTGAAAGACAAGTTAAGCTGCTGAGCTAGTGTATTACTTTGCTTCTCAGTAGGATGGCTGGATCCACCTCTTGTCATTTAATCTCTTCCTTGTTCCCTGCGTTATCCTCATTTATCAATTCCAAATTCTGGTTAAAGATATCTGTAGTGGATACGCAACAAAAGGAACTAATTTCAAAGTTGCAAAAGCATTAATTTAAGAAAGAAATTACAAATAAGATGACAATAATCCCAAGCATACCTGAAAACCATGAACTACATCAAGAAGCACAAGCTGAGACTCCCCAGAGCTCTAACTTTAGATCTGCAGGCAGATTTTATAGACACTGAGGGCAAGACAGACTAAAAATATCACATATGGAGCCCATCCTTCAAGCACAGCTGAAAATTCTAAGATCAACAATACATGGGGAAGAAATAATAAGAAAAAGGAAATGATAATACACATACTGAGGAGATTTCGCTTAAAGTCAAGTCTGATTAATTGATTATCAATCTTATTTTGTTTGTGCAGCATTTGTCCCTACTCTAGCACATAATGTCTTCTTTGGTACTTTCTATTGTGCATTTAATGTCGTCGCTCTGGATGAAATTTAAAAACTTTCCATTGGTTTGGTTTAGTGATTTTTGAAAAATTAGTCACACTGATCTTTCTGTAAGAAACATTTCTTCACAGTCTTTGTAAAACTGCTTCTAGTCAGTGTCCATGACAGCACCGCTGCTTGTGAGCCACAGCTTTATTAAGCTCTTAAGGGCTTTATGCAGTAATCTTGATCATTTATGGATCTGTAGCAGTGATGCAAATGAGAGAACTGCTTCAGTGCAGTCATTATTAACTGTTATAATTCATTATTATTCATTATGTAGGAACAATATTTAATACTTAGAAGTTTCATGTCTGTAAATGTACATATACCATTAACCAAACCACACACCTTGCAGGGTATTAAAAAAATAAGTAATTAAAGTTTTGATTGAAGGAACCATTGTTACATTAATGTTAAATGGCAAAGAAAGATAAAGAGAGTTAGATTAATACGCACAGAAGCATAATGTATACAGCGCAATGCTTATATTACCTCTGGCAAGCCTTTTCCTTCCTTTTGCATGAAGTATTTCTTCTTAAATTCGTAATAGGTGTTGTATTGATGCCAGGACTGCAGAAATTCAAACCTACAGTGCACAGAGAGAAGAAAACATACAAAGATGAGAGGCGAGCGCTCAGAAAAATGAGCCGGGGGATGATAAAGAGGTTATGCCATATCTGATGGCAAAATTACTAACAGGAGTTCCTAAAGTGAGACCTGACTGGAACAGCAGGTTTATTTCTGGTAAGAAAACTTACCGCGGATCATTCTTGGCACGGACGCTCGCCTCAAACTTCAGACCATTTCTTGCAACGTACTCAGCCAGCTTGTCTATGACCGGCTGGATGTCGGGTGGTGGGGGAATGATGGCTGCTGCTGATGGGGTGGAAACTGGAAGTTCAGCTTTTGAACTGTTTGGAGGGGAAATTTAAGATGTGAATACAATTTATCTTTGAAAGTTTCAACTTTTAATATGGCATCATTTTCATTCTTGTATTTAAATACACTATGTAATAATTGAATTTAAAATGTAACTTCAGACAATTTAAGCAAAACACTAACTTAGCTTTTTGGGTAAATAACAGTCATCATTATGCTTGATCAAGGTTCTTAAAGAAAACACATTTAATCATTTCTGATTAAGGCAAAATTAAACTAACTGATGTCAAGGCTACCATAAAGAAAAGTGAAAAGCGTTTCCATGCAGTGTCAGAGCCCACCTGATTTCTGGTACACTTGCTGGAGGAACAGAGCTGGAGTCCTGAGTGGGGGCTGTAGCTGCTGTTGCTACTGTGACAGTTTCAGCAGGGGTGGGTGCAGAGCCCAAATTAGCCACGGCCTCGGTAGAAGCAGGTGGTGCCATGACAGCTGAGGTCATATTATTATAGTATGAGGTGGCATCTATACCTGGGGGAGGCGGAGCTAAGCAGAACGATCCATCTGGCAGCATGTAATATCCATAGTACACTGCTGCTGAAAACAATTGAGGCAGGAATTAGATCAAATACACATGCCTCCAAGAAACTATTTAACTGTGTGTGATAAAACAGAAACAACACCCCCACCAAAATGAACTAAATATATCATATATTGTAAGTTGATGCCTCTTTGTTAAGAAACAACTTTCACATTTATACCCAAACATGCTGTAGCCAGTCATATGAACATTTATTTAGCCAGGAAAAGCTTCGCTGGTATGCAAATATAAACTATTAAAAGTTAAATAGCAGCACACGTCTGAAAACATCCTCACACACTCACTGCTAAAATGCTGCCACCTGTTGACCAAACTGCATGACCTAATTCAAACCATTTCCACACTTATCCAATAAATAATAACTTTAGGAGGATAACCAGATTCTGCTTTAGTTAGGATACACTTAACCACTCAGCCAACTTGTCCTTGAGTGTGGAGCACTTGTTTTGTGTCCACCTCATGTGCAGCTAAAGTGAAAAGTGTGAAGAACTGTGAAATAGCTGTTGAGATTTTATATAAATTGATGGGGCATTATAATAGATTCTAACATGATGAAGTATTTCATTTCAGACTCAATTGTGCAAACTTTTCATTTTAACCTTGGTAAATAACAACCACAGGTCAGACAAAAGTCACCTCTAACTGAATATGGAAACTGTCACACCAGACTTGTTCGGTAAACCTTTAAATAACTGATACATTTTCAAGATTTTCAAGGCAGGGAAAATGGGAGAGGTGGAGAAAGACAGCCTCCTGATCACAGCAAGAGTGTTTTTCAAGTTTAAATTGTTTCTAAACCAACATTTTTCACCTTTTATATAAATAAAAGGTATCTATATATTTTATGTATTTGTTGATGTGAAATTCAAATGAATTTAAATTGTTTATAGAGGTAATCACAAATGCATGTTTTTCCACAGACTTCTGCAGGACCAGAAATCTCTTTTTGCAAAGGTACCAAAACTTGATCGTCTTAAAAAGAACGCAGTGTTAAGGAACTTCTGTCAAAGTCAAATAATCTCTTCTTTTAACATTATAAGTTCACTAAACAATCAACATGCAGTTATTTCGATTGGACCATGTGAGAGATCTCGAACAATCCATATACAAAGGCATCTGCAGTTAATAATCCTGCATCAGGTTTATCGAAAAAACTCAAAGTTTTACTTTTTTTTTAGTGAGCCGTTTCAGTCATCTTAGCTTGAACTGAACTGAACAGTGAGCAAATGTTATAGAGGACCTTAATTAAAAACTTAAAAACAAGAAAAATAACTCCACAAAAGATCTGTTGCAAAAATAAATGTAAAACAATAAAACTTTTTAGCCAGTTTTATTAATTAATTCATTTTTTGCTAATCATCTGCAGACAGAACTCTAACTGTTTTACCTAGTCCCAACTTACAGAGGTTTACAGGTTACACAGGTACATATTCAGGTTAGGGTGGCTCTGCAGAAAAACTAAACTGGCCTGCCTGCTGTGCAGCCACGACACCCATTTAGTGTCATCAACTGAAAGCATTGATAGCAACTGGTCTCCATGTTCCCAGAGTGTTGTCAAAATTCTGTACTGCATCATCGTACTACTGTTAAATAAATACAGAATTGAAATCACTGGCAAATTTACAAAGACTTCCAGCTATTTTGGCAACTGGGTTATAAAAGTCAATGTGTGGCCCCTGTCCAAGAAAAGTTTCTCAGTCATCAGCAGGTTTATATCACAAAGACTGTTATTGAAAAAGAAAGAAGAATGTGCAATAAAGGGACGAGGACAAAATAAATGGTCAGTGTCAAAGTGGAGGCTGGGATATATTAACACGTTAGTCACTAAGCTGGTTGACTTTAATGACATATCCAATTTTCTCTATCAAGAAAACTGAAAGTGTTTTTAGGCGTTTTGACAGATTGCCTGGGGTTTTCACCCTTACATGCAAAAGACTTGTTGCACAACATCACCCAATGAAAGGATGTTCGCTCTTAAATTCAGAGAGATATCCCTCTTTTTAATATTATATTTGAATACCCGTAGCTAGGCGTAATAACATCCTCAGTAGTCTGATGTTTTGCGCAGAAATATGGAAAAGTCTTGATGTTCAGACCTTGAACATCGAACATTAGAAATTGATTAGATTTTTTTCACCCTGACATTACTGCTATCATCTAAAAGAAGGATCTTAATCAGAACTGAAACTCAAGATACTGGAGTGTGTTATCAAGAGAAAACCATCAGTTTAAGTCACAGCATGCATTCAAGTCTTGTGCTACCTTGAAAGTTATAGTAAAATCCCATTATGCTCTGACCTGACGGTCAAGTGAACTAGGGTGGCATTCAAGCACGAAGCCATGTTTAGACGTTATCAGATTAACTTAAAAAAGAGTGAATGTATTTAAAAAAAAAAAAATACAACTCGAGCTTTTTTAAAACTCTTTAACTCATTTCATTGTTTGCACATTCATTACTTGAACTATTCTTTAAATTTCTAGGATACTCATTTTATTTATTTTTATCTTGTTAGAATTTTTATTTTGTTATAGTAGAAATTTTTTTAATGGAATCTGGCAAGATAAGGATTTCATCGAACAATATAATCTCCCTGTGTTTATTTATACATGAAGTCTGAGCAATCACTTTAAAATCACATGTGAAACAGTTCATTCAAACACTCATCTGATACCCAGATTAGCACTGCAGTACACGTTTATCATGTTATCAAGCCTTCGATCTCTTTGCCTGTCATGACCCCAAGCCAAAGGTCTTTCTGGATCTGAATACTGGCTCAGGTCAGGTTAACCGTTTAGTACGCTTGGCCTACCATGGGAAAAAAACCCACTGAATTCAGTATTTCTTCGCTGCAGAGACTGGAAACCATTTTCCTCAATGATAGACTACACTCAGTATTTGTTGAAGGGAGTTTTGATGAATAACTGGCAGTGTATAAGACAAAAGCTGAACAAAATAGTACAGAGGGACCCATCATGTAAAGACCATGACTGAAAAACTAAAAATGTCAAAATGCGGTTTTCTATCAGAATGACTCTACTCACGGTCGGCGCTGTATTGTGTTGGTAGACTAGCTGGAGCTTCCTCTTGGTTTGTTGCCACTGCTGCTGTCCCATTTCTTTCCTGTTGGGCTTTTTGAATTAGTGCTGCCAGGGGATGATCTGGGTCCAACACCTTAAGAGGCTACAAGACAAAAAAGGCCAGTCCGGTGAAAATAACATTTCACACCATTATGTTGTTTGTTGCAAAGCGATACTAAAACATTTGAGTTCCTGCAAGCATTACATGAGAAAGGAGCATTTAATGCATTAAAATATCTTCAAAGCCCTCTAAAATGGCATGTATTTAAATATCTTGCATTATTCAAATCATACACATTAATCGTCCTTATTGTGGTATTACAAGTCTACAAGATTTAAGCTTTAACCCCATGAAACCTTAAACATTAAAATATGAGTCTTCAGTAGAAAATTACAGGGGAAAATCTGATAACGAATCCCTCTTGATGGGAGACAACTGTTAGGCAGCTTCTACTAAAAGAAGCTCATTATGTTTCTATAAAGAGGCATGCTCCCATTATTGCTGCACAAAGACTAATGGCTCTAATGACAAGGCACATGAAAACACTAACAACTGAAGTAGCATGAAGACCGGGAAACAGAGTAAAGCTCTAAGATATTAGTCTCAGTAACAGACTTGGGTTGCATTAAAGGCATGTAAATCAATTTTAGATGCCAGATGGTGCTACTGGTTAGAAACGGATCAGTCTTACAGAACACCCCCCACCCCACAAAAACCCCACCCAAAACATTAACTTATGTTCACAAATAAAATTATGCAGCTCAACATTTGAGTATCTTTTCAGAAAAATATCAGCATTATATTTGGCTGAGAAATTTCTCCTATTAATATTCCAGTCGACCTAAAAAGAATTCTGTGGTAACAAGCCTGTTTGTGGAAAACTTTCTACTATAAGAAAAAAAAGAAAGAAAAAATTTACAATACCTTCATTAGCTCCTCCAGGCGAGAGCTCCTTTTAGGGGCAAAAAGGCTGGGATGGAGGTAGCTCCCATCTCCATCATCATCTGAATCATCAGAATCAGATTCTGCAGAACGAAAAAAACAATGTACAGATGAAACAAATTATTGCCAATAATGAATGTTTTTAGTGTATTCCGCACTGTTTGACTACTTATACGTTGTGATCAATCTAACAATTACACATTAGTTACCGTACGAGACACATGCATATGCAATGTGGTGGATCCAGTGAATGCTTTCTGTAACTCACCCTGCGACTGCTCCTTCTTGCTGTCAGAGGCAACATTGTATCGACCTTCCTTCATGGACCGCAGGATGTATTTGTAATAAGGGTTCAGGTAATGGTCAAAACGAAGGAAGTCAAACTGGGAGTTACCAGACTGCTTCGCTTTCAACACTATCTCAAACTGAGCCCCCTGCTGACAGACAAAGTTGGCCGTCTTCTCAATGATGTTGTGGGTCTTGGTGGTTGCAGGCTACAAAAGAGTCAAGAAATTAAGAAATTGCATTTAAAAATGCAGACAGTTTCTATTATTATATTTCAGTTTCTGAAAAACACACATTTTTTTTTTCAATTTGCAAAGGAGAAAACTTTTCTCCTTTAAGACACGTGGTGAAAAATTTGTGACAAATAAGCATCGGCACCACAGACGGGGCATTAAGATGCAACACACAGTACACCAAGAACAGAGGCAATTTTGTTACAGAAACATTTTCATGCCCAGCACTCTTATGCTCATTGTGATGACATTAATTCTGAAAATACACATGGGGTGGAAATCAGTGGAACAAGAAATGGTCCATTATTCATTCATTATTGGTTGCCTTGTGTGCTTTCAATGATTAATCTTTGCCAATACCTAGAGAGTACAGAGAAGTGCAGCAGTCTTCCAAAGAATACACATATCCCATCAAGTTGAAAGTCATAATAAATACCACCTTTCAAAACACTGCCAAAAAAAGACTGGCGTCCAACAAAAACAGATCATTATTATCTTTTAAGCTGCCAAGGACTTTCTGACATACACAATCCCTTCTCACTTCCACTTACGAACTTAGCAATTAAGGGAAAAGGGTGTTTGGAACTTTTACGTACTTATTTTATCTCATAAAAAAAGAGAAGAGCATGGTGTCTCGCACCTATTATTCTGCAACACTGTTACCCAAAGAATAGCCATTAGGAATGCCAATGTGAAAGTAATATGTAATGTTTCCAACCATATTGTCTCTCAGTTAACAAAGGTTAGTGAGTAGAGATTAATTTGCACCTGTACTTATTACTAGAGCTGTACTAAAATGTGACACCCTGACCTTATCTAAAATGCTCAAAGACATCCTTGGCCAAGGACCTTTTGAGGTAAACTGCTCTGCTCTCTCTCAGTGTTACCTATTATTAAGCTATACTTGTGAAAACAAGGGCAAATCTAATAATCATAAAATAATTAATAACGGCGAATGAAAGTGGCAAAAGTCCACCTTAAGACTACTAAAACAGAACTAATCCAATTAATGGACTGGTAGCTGCTATAATAAAAATGTATTTTTCATAGCATATGAATAATTTAATTTTACCAGCTTAATAATTTTGAACCAGGCCTTGAATAGTTTCATTAAGAAGCTTGTGAGAAATAAGGCACGTCAAACTGAGCCATGCTCTTATTTTAGTGTGTCACAGACATATTTATCTATCCTTCAGGTAAATATTAGAATCCCATCAGGCTGTGTTGTGAATTTGCCCAATATTCAAGGGCTTCTCCTGGTGATATTCCCTACAAACCAAGGAGTAGAGATTGATAATATATGCAAATCATACAGAGCAGCAGCTATGCTGTGTTTGTATATATGCAAACACAAGGTTGTTTTGATTCTCATATACCCACCATGGTATAATACTGGCATTAAAGCATGCCTTTTTTCACATGCAACATTTGCCGTAGCATTTCCTTAGGGAGGTGTTATGCTTCCCGACATGTGTTAATCCCTGACAGGGGAGAATGACTCTTTTATATTCATCTTTGAAAGAAGGAAAGCAGGAAAAACGCATTCGTTGCTTTCACATAAAAAGACTCTCCCTATACACTGTCACTAATTCCTAAGTGGGATGGATCACTTCTCAACATCTGTGTACAACGGCAGGAGAGACCGACTCTCTTTGCATAGGACAGTGGCTACAGGGAATCATCAGGCTTCTGGCCGTGGATATCAGACACAACAAAGCAACAGAAAATCTTATATTTTTCTATTACTTCAACTGTTTCCTTCTTTAGATGGTATGTCAATGTGAAACATTATCTTTTGGCACAGAAGTGTTTTTTCACAAACAAAAACTATGTGGCATTCTGCCTCAGAGTAAGGCTGGACAGCCATACAATTTTAGGACAAAATCCCCTTTCAGCAAACCCCTGTGAAACTCACAGATTTTCAACTTATTGCAGAGTCATTTCTGTTGCTTTGGTTTGCGTGTTATATAGAAATTATTTGAATCTGTGATTCAAAAACAAAGGCAGACAACACAACATAAATCTATAGTTAAGACACATGTAGAATGTCGTGACATCACATTTAAACATAGAGCACACTGTACATACAGCTCATTTTGAAAGTCTACAGATCATTAAGTTTTCTGCATAGTTAGTTTATTCACTGAAAATAAATGCCTGAATTTGTTTTTATATGAAGTATTCGGATCCTTCCCATATTACTTGGTTAAAGGATTTTGGACAGACTTAAATCTTCTTGGGAATGATTCTACAAGCTTGGCACACTTCTCATTTTGAAGTGTTTTCAACTAGTAAGTAAGTGGCAGCCATAATAAGAGGCAGCTGAATTCTCTGAATACAAAAGAAAGGCGCTTCAGTATTTTCTTTATTAGCACCTTTAGCACAGGCTGCACCAGCCTATTCTTCATGAAGGAAAAGGAGATACAATTCAAAGTGACCACCACTCGATCATCTACAAAAGCGAATGATCAGCATGTCTGACAAGGTTGCAAATCGGCACATGAATTACATTTCCAGCTCATCACATTAGCTAGTATTCTGATTTTGTTTTGTTTTCTAAAGCAAAGTAACCTAACCCCAGCTTGGTTTTCACTCTGACACGCCATCATCTGTGAGCTCACTACTTATTGTGAAAGTAGCGAGCATTTGTTAAGTGTGTACAGTATTTTTGTTTTTTAAATATTGTGATAATAGGATTTTGAAAATGTTTTTTTGGTCTGTGAGAAAATGAGAATGAGAAAAAGAAAAGCATGAACTGAACTCATTTAAAGATCCACCTAAAAAGACAGAAAAAGTCAGAGTTTCAAGAAACGAAGCAGAATATCTAACACTCACCAACTCCACATCAGGAGGGATAGAAAGCCCTGCGGGAGCAACGAATGGTTCTTCACTCTCTTCAGGCTCTGCCTCCTCTACACAAATGAAGGGACATGAGAATGGAAAATAAATATACCGATAAACAGATTAACTTTTGACAATCATCGGCAACAAAAAACGAACAAACCCCACTTTATATCTACCCAGTTCAGCAATAACATTAAGATTATTTCTGAACTCCTAAAACATTTTAAAAATGGATGAAACTCATGCCCTCTACCAACCTCCCCACTACACAAATACATCAAAGCAAAACAGCACTCTAGCCTTTACCTTCATCTTGATGACAACATACAGGTCAGGTGGAAACGAGCTTAAATATTTAACCAGGTACTGTAGGGAGTTTGCTCCAATAAGGGGTCCTTTATATTAACAAAAGGCATCTCTGAAGCAATTAAAAAAGAAAAAAAGCAATGCTTATGGATTCCACTTGGGTGCATGTGGAAGGTGTGCCATGGCAACAATATGTAATCGACAGGCTTATAAAGGGCTATACAGTAAAAGCAATAAAAAAGCAATACTGTTCAATATAGTTATATAATAGCACTGTTATCAGGGTTAAACTACTTGCAACTTTATAATATAGCTTGTTCTTAAATCTTATATAAAGTAAATCTCATTGGTAATTACACATTAAAATAAAAACCATTGAAACTGATCATTTTTAATGGGAAGTCCAGCATTGTCTTTATTTAAAGCCACACTACAGAGTAGCTACTCAGTGAAGACAGAGTGAATTATTTAAATAACCTCAGCAAAGAGATACTGCTTATTCAAATTAGCTTCCTTATTTTGACAGGATGTTAAACTAATTGGTATATTGTGAAATGACTGGCTAATGATTGGTGTGGGGTTTAACAGAGAGGCTAACAATAAGACGCATTTATCATGTTTTGACAGAACACGTAATAAACTGTACTGAATTTAACCTTCTGGTTTGGCTATCAATCAGAACCAAATAATTGAAATATAAATCCAAAAAATTGATTCTGTTCATGTGGACGTAGCGTTTTCAGAAGGAGAAATGTTTCGTCACTCATCCAAGAGACTTCTTCAGTCTCAGCTGACTGCAGGTGAAACCACTGATCAGCCAACTCTTTGTGGTAATCATGGCCATTTGTCATTGATCAATGGTCTTTGATCGGTGGCTGTTAATCAATGGTCATGAAACTGACCTCACAGCCCATTGTTTGTCAGTGGGCTGGTTTCAGTCATTATGGAACTGTACGGTTTATAAGGTTGGGAAACCTGCAGTCAGCTGAGACTGAAGAACTCACTTGGATGAGTGACGAAATGTTTCTCACATTGAAACACAATCAACACAAACACAATCAACTGTTTGGGATTTCCTTACCTGAATGACTGAACTTGGTATATTACTGTGATATATTTCCTTAAGCGCTAATGCTCTCTTTGGTAAGAGGGAAGTTCTTGACCACTTTTTTATTAATGTTTCAGAGTTTAAATAGAGCTCGACTCAAACTAGATCAAATGTGAGACCTTTCTGACTTTTTCCACGAAGTCACCCTCTGCAGGCATCTGAATCTTTAGCAGATGTTTGTATACCATGGGGTCAGCTCTACAAATTCACCAGAGACACAGAGAGGCATCTAGTCTGCTTAACTAGTCTGTGTGTATATCAGATATTTAAAGCAGAAGTAACTGTGTCAGGGTCAGTGTCTATCTTTTAGGAAGCAGTCTTTTTTTTTTT
The DNA here is from genome assembly GCF_057381915.1 of Diplotaxodon limnothrissa. NCBI lineage: Eukaryota > Metazoa > Chordata > Actinopteri > Cichliformes > Cichlidae > Diplotaxodon > Diplotaxodon limnothrissa. The sequence continues at coordinate 43,622,930 of NC_140602.1, read as the reverse complement.
TTTTCTTGAGCATGAGGATGTTTGGGAAGTCATTCCAGACATGACAAGGGTGTGTTGGAGGGCAAAGGGTCTGTTTAGATGACATTTGGGAAAAAGACTGTTAGTTTAACCTCCTAGGACCTGGCGTCCACATATGTGGACATCACATTTTGGGTTATTTAGACCAAAATACTCAATTTTGCTCTACAAGGGCCTGAGATCCACTTACGAGGACATTATGCTGCTACTCTTCTATCAAAATTTTAAACAAATATCCTCATATGTGGCTCTCATTTTTCTTAGAAACAAAAATCAGGTAAAAAAAAAAAAAATCTGGTCATTCTTTGTTTTTACATTCATTGGGTCCCAATCAGCCCAAATATCAAAGAGAAATCAAAAATGCATGCCGTGGAAGAGTTCGGGTCTTAGGAGGTTAAGGTTTGCACAAGGGAGCAGGGAATCCATGAAGGCTCCTCACAAAATAGGTCATAACAAGAAGTCACAAACAGATAGAGGACTAAAAGTAACACAGATGGTGCGAGGTGATTACATGAGGTGATATTCTAGTGCAATACTGAATTTTTTGCACATTTGTCATGAGCTTTTTTTTGGGCAAAAAATAAACTTCAGCAAACGCCTCAAGTGTATGAATGGGCAGATGGCTGTTTGGATTAAAAAAAGTTGGTTTTTGTAAATGTTATATATCAGAAAGAGCTGCTGTGTTCTTCACAGCTGACTGCAGCACACACAATCAACTACAATTCTAGACGTGACACAGAGCCCACGGTAACTACATTACTCTGGGAAGTTGTGACGAGTTCTCACCTGATTCCTTGTTAGCATCCTCCTCCTCAGTGGGCTGAGAGGGGTCATAGTAGTCAGCGCTGTATTTAAAAGCCACGGCGTTGTAAGAGCCTTCATCAGCCAGAGCCTCACTCAGACGTTTATACTCCTCCTCTGTGAAGGATTAGGAAACACACATAATCAGGGAAAAAAAAGAGACTGCAATGTTGAAGAACACTTTAAACCAGTCTGCACAAACTGATGATGACTTTTGATTTTGATGAAGGACATCTATCTGTGAAGATAACGAATGTTACTCTTTTTAAGTTGATACTGTGTCAGTTTTAATTAGATATACAGTATACAGACGTGTAGTGGATGAAAAATTAAACAAAACAATGACGCAGTCCTGTCTTGTGTGTTGATGAGACCAAAATAAAACTTTGTGGTTTAAATGAGAAGCATTCGTTTGCATTATTTACTGCATAGGTAGTAAGGTAAGGTAGAACCTCCTGCTTCCCATCTTTGAAACACAGAGGGGGTTAGAAGTGTCATCGTATAGATCTTTGTGTGTCACGCTTGGGCCAAAACAACAGACCATCATTAATAGAAAAGAAAAGGGAATTCTGAATAACACCAAGGAACACTAAAAGAAAATGTCAGGATGCTTGTCTGAGCTGAATCTCATGAGAGAGTTGGTCATGCACAAAGAAAGGTACCTTTTGCACACAAATCAATTGTACAAAGAAAGGTAAAAGATGAATTGGAGTGAGTACAACCCCAACTGCCCTCCAAAATTGGGATGTTATATAAAATATAAATAAAAACAGAACACAATAGCTTGTAATTTCCATAAACACATATTTCATTAATAATAGAATATAAAAAAGTATCAGATGTTTTAACTGAGAAAATATTACATTTTACTTTGTATCAATAGGTAACTTCACATCTGAGCAGACAAGTATCACATGTGGAGTTCCCCAAGGTTCCATCTTGGGACCCCTTCTCAGGGCTCGCAAAATCGCTAGCCCGACGTCCCGGAGCTAGCGATATCTCCAGTCAGGCGACCAAAATCTATCTCAGCCCCACCCGTTGGGTTATCATATAGCCCGACGGGCGGGGCTGAGATAGATTTTGGTCACCTGACCAGAGATATCGCTAGCTCCGGGACGTCGGGCTAGCGATTTTGCGAGCCCTGCTTCTGTTTAACATCTACATGCTCCCACTGGCACAGATTATAAACAACAACAAAATAAACTATCACAGCTATGCAGATGACACACAAATATATATCACAATGTCACCAGGAGACCGAGGCCCTGTACAGGCTCTTGGTAAATGCATTGAGGAAATCAATGACTGGTTGTGCCACAATTTTCTCCAGCTAAACAAAAACAAAACTGAGGTAATAGTCTTTGGCGCCAAAGAAAAACGATTACAGGTCACCAGAGAACTTCAATCTATACATCTAAAAACCACAAACCAGGCGAGAAATTTGGGTGTAGTGATGGATGCAGACCTAAACTTAGAAAAACACATTAAGACAATAACAAAGTCAGCTTACTATCACCTCAAGAATATATCAAGGATAAAAGATCTGATGTCTCAACAGGACCTGGAAAAACTAGTCCATGCGTTCATCTTTAGTAGGCTTGATTACTGTAACAGCATCTTTACAGGTCTACCTAAAAAATCAGTCAGACAACTACAGCTCATTCAGAACTCTGCTGCTCGAGTCCTCACTAAGACCAAAAAAGTGGACCACATCAGTCCAGCTCTGAGGTCCTTACACTGGCTGCCTGTCCGTCAGAGGATAGACTTTAAAGTTCTGATGCTGGCCTATAAAGCTCTGAATGGTTTAGGACCAAAATACATCAATGACCTCCTGACCCAGTATGAACCATCCAGATCCCTCAGGTCATCTGGATCCGGTCTTTTATCAGTTCCCAGAGTCAGAACCAGACACGGAGAAGCTGCATTCAGCTTTTATGCTCCTTATATCTGGAACAAACTCCCAGAAAGCCTCAGATCAGCTGAAACACTCAGTTTATTTAAATCCAGGTTGAAGACTCACCTGTTCTCAGCTGCATTTGAATAAAGCACCAAATCCACACTTTAAGCTTAAATTTCAAAACTTACATTTAACTACTGATTTTATCTACTGTTCTGATTTTATCTGTTTTGATTTTATATACTGTTGTTTGTTTGTTTGTTTGTTTGTTTGTTTGTTAATTAGTTAGTTAGTTTATTTGCTTGTTTTATTCAATTTTAAATCATGCTTTTTATTTGTTCTTGTTTCTAATGTCTCTGTAAAGCACTTTGAATCACCTTGTTGTTGAATTGTGCTATACAAATAAACTTGCCTTGCCTTGCCTAAGAATAAAACAAGGTCACTTTGAATTTGATGGAAATGACGTATATCAGAAAAGCTAGGGTCAGGCTGTGTTTATCACTGTGCAGCATCCCCTCTTCTTTTAACGCAGCCCGTAAACAACTGGGAACTGAGCAGACCGTCGGACTTCTGAGAGGAATGTTGTCTCATTCCTGTCTGATAGAGGATTCTAAAAACTCAACAGTCCTGGATCATCTTTGTTGTATTTTTTCCATTTCATGACACGTTAAATGTTTCAGTTGGTGAAACATCTGGACTGCAAACAGAGCATTTCAGCGCTTAGACTCATCTACTACAAATCGATGCTATTGTAATAGATGCAGTCTGCGCTATAGGAATGTCTTGGTGAAATATAAATCTTCTGGATGGGAGCGTATCTTGCTTTAAAACCTGTATATAACTTCCAAGACTGGTGGTGCCTTTCAGATGTGCAACATGTCAACTCAGCCGCCCCCTTCAGAGATACAGGCTTTTGGACTGAATGCTGGCAGTCCATTTGAACTGAGTTTAGGCTCAGGGGAGATGGCAGCATTTCCGGATCACGTTAACATCATGTCTATTTTTAATGCAGGGGCACCTGAGGGTCCAAAGATCACAGGCATCCATTATTTATATCTGGCATTGTCCCTTGCGCACAGAGATTTCTTCTGATTCTCATAATGATATTATCTACCGTATATAATAAGATTTTAAAAGTCTTTTATGATTTTATGTTAAGATAAGATAAGATAAGATAAGATAACCTTTATTAGTCCCACACGTGGGAAATTTGTTTAGTCACAGCAGGAAGTGGACAGTGCAAAAGTTATGACGCAAAAATTAGAATACAATAAGAATAAATACAGTACACAGCTGTACAGAATAGAATAAAATAATATACTATATACAGTAGAATAAAATAGAATAAAAATATACAATAAGATAAAAATAGAATACGAATGCTATATACAACTGAGTAAAAATACAGAGACATCATTGCAACATTACTGTTCCACAATTTGTAGAGAGTTTTTCAGCCGATTGGTGAATGTCTGTCCATCTTTACTTCTGAGAAATCCTGCCTCTCTAAGATGTTCTTTCTCTAACCAACGATGCTACAGATCTGTTACCAGTTAACCTAATTAGTTGCAAAATGTTCCTCCAGCTGTTTTTTTTTAGTACCACTTACTTCTCCAGCTTTTTGTGTCCTCTCTAGCTTTTTGTGTCCTCTCTCCCAGCGTTTTTGAGATGCCTTTCTGCCATCAAATTCAAAACGAGCTAATATTTTTCGTAAGGTTGTACAATACTGTTGTTAATTGTTTTTGTGTACTTTTAGGACATACTCGTGCAGATATATAGAAAACTTTAACAGGCTCACAAAATTCTTCTTACAATTGTCCTTTAAAGCCTAATGTTTATTTATTCTGGTTTGAAAACTTAACATATCTTCCCTTAGTTTGGTTGCTTTTCACCCAGAAAATAAATATATGAACTAAATTGCATTTTAAAAGCCACTGAAGAACGTTTACTCCACTCCGAGATGAAAGCAACAACCTATACATACATACAGCTGGCAAGCAGTGCACAAATGGCTTGTTGAAGGACTGTACTTAAGTGTGTCTCAGTAGCCTCTGTATTTATTTATATATATATATATATATATATATATATATATATATATATATAAAATCTCAAATAGGGCTGGGCCATATTATACCGTTCACGGTAATACCGGTATAATGTTAGGCAACGATAGGAAAATGAAATATCGCGATAGAATATGAGTAAAACGCGCATGCGCAGTGCCTTTGTTTTCATACGCACATGGCTGATTGTTGAGTGAAACAGATGAACCAGAATTGGTTTGTAAAAATGGTGCAACTTCAGTGATGTGGAACTGGTTTGGTGTTTGTCCTTCAGATACACGACAAAGCACATTTTTTTGCAGAACATGCAAGCGGCCGTCGTTATTGTCGGACTAAGATGCTCTTAAATCTGGGAGTAATCTGGGTCCTAAACTCCGTATCGTTCAGGTCAAACAACACTGCAGCATCACTGAGAGTTAAAAACTGTCTAAATTCTTTCATCTTTAATAAAACGATCAGCATTTCTGCTTTACCAGGTGTAACTATGAAGTTTAACTTCCAGGCATCCATGAAAACAAAATTTATTACATTTAACGGAGTTAGAAGTTAGCAGGAAGCTAGCGGAAGTTAGCTCGCTAGTTTTGCTAGTTACCTTAGCATGATATAGCATGTTCTGACTGAGAGATTTCTGAAAAAAATCAAACGTACAGCTCTGCTATCACTTCCAACATAAATGAAGACAGGAAACTAAACAGCAATGACGTTTGTAAGGTTACTGAAGTTGGGCTAGCTGGTATATAATGATGTGCTATGTGATCGCTAGCGACACAGCTATGTTAGCATAACATAAACAGTGAAGCTGGAGGACGAACACTAACACTTTTCCACTTATAAAAGTTAACGTTAAGGTTCCTGATAGTTAGAGACAAATGCAGTCGCATGGCAGGATGCTGTAAACGGACCAAACTTCAGTCAGGAGAACAACTGAGATAATCCATCCACAATACGAGGTTAGTCATTACTATACTGCAACAACATGGGAATAGAGCAGCTGCCAGAGAATTCAACATTAATGAATCAATGGTACAGAAGTGGAGGAAGCAAGAAGAATGAGTTGAATAAAGTTTGATTTATCTGACTGCTTTGTTTCGCTTAATGTGCCTTATAATCCCGTGCACCTTATGGTCCGAAAAATGCGTACTGCACACTGCAGTTTAATGTTGCAAAGCACCTCTTTTTAACTTCAGTGGATATTATACATGGTTATGCTCAGGATATGTCAGCCCATTTCTACTGGAAATGCCTTTTGGTTAAACTTTCAGCAAGGAATTTGCATTTGCACTGTTACATTTTTATAAAGCTTTAATGTACATAAAAACCAGCTTCTTGTTTAAGTGAAAATAAATGAAAGGTTGTCTTTTTGCGCTAGTAATGTTGTGGAGTTGTATTTTGTCTCGCATCAATTATATCGTCAGTTATATCGTTATCGCAAATTTTCAAATATATATCGTGATAAATATTTTTGGCCATATCGCCCTGCTCTAATCTCAAATAACTCATGATCATTATGATATACAAATAGTTATAATGCTACCAATGTAATATATAAAAGGGGACAGGAAGTATGCATGTTGGACCCTGTAGCCAACCCTTTTCTACTGAAATTCATTGAACTCTATAAATATTTCTTATGCTTCCCACTGCCCCTTAAGTGGACAGATGGGTAATCGCCTCAGCAAAATGGGGTCAGATCTCCAAATTCAAGGGCAAACCGGACTGCAAGATCCACCTTCTGCAGTGTGTGTGTGTTTTACACAAACCATTAGCTGATTCCTTCTGACCTGTCAGTTTGAGCAAAAGAGACCATATTTCACTTAAAACTGTGGCTTATTAAATTCAATTACAGTCATTACGTCTGTCTTTTGGAAGGATGCTTTGTCATCAAAACAGCCAGCTTCATTATATTATGTAAAATGAGTGAGATGCAAGTATCCTAGATGAGTCAAATGTGATTTCCATAGAAATTGCAGCTCTTCAACTCAAGAGTTAAAGCCAGCCCTTTTTAAGAGTCTAAAAGCTGAAAAGGCCTTAGAAAGGGGGCGTCACTCTACTCTGAAGATTTGGCCTGGGAAAAAAAAAAATCCAGGGATTTTGTTAAGAAGCATAGATTAAACTTTTTAGCAAATGTGACTTGTCAATTTTTGTTGGGATAAAATCCAAGTTTTATGTGCAGTGGCAGTCTGCAGAAGAAGTCTCATAAGATGATGCATGCCTGAAACTAAAACGCACTGGATAGTAATTAAAACACTGTCACAGACTGCCTTTGAAGAGAGTGAAGATTTCTAAACTGTGAAAAAGCAAGACAGGCATGACACGAGTTCAAAAGAGGACCTGATAAATTGAATTAGTGTAATATGACAGGCATGACAGAAGCAGCAATAAACATTAACCTACTAAGTTTGTAGTAGTTTTTCATAATGCAAACCTTCCGTTTCACCACATCCCTAAGGTGCTCTAATGGATTGACATCTGGTGAGTGTGGAGGCTATTTGAGTGCAAAGAACTCACTGTCATGCTAATGAAATAAGATTTAGGTGATCTGAGCTTTGTGACACACATGCGTCATCATGCTGGAAAGCCATCAGAAGATGGGTAATAAAAGGATGGACATGGTCAGCAACAACACTCAGGTCGGCTCTGCTGTTTAAAGTTGGTAACAACGAACCCAAAGTGTGGCGAGAAAATATATCACACCAATACATCAGTGCCGCCAGCCTGAACTGCTGATACAAAAGTAATGGATCCAAGCTTTCATGATGTTTACACCAATTTCTGATTCAACCATCCAAGTGTCACAGTAGAAATAAGGACATCAAGATCATTGGTTCAGTTCTAGCCAGAGACTTAAACTCCTTCCCAGCAAGAATTCTGGCTTCCACAGACTGTGTCCATGTAGCACACAGAAGATACTCAATTTGTTTCATTCCTACTTTTCCACCAGGGACAAGATCATAGACCTGCATAAGGCTGGAATGAGCAAACTGTTTGATGAGAAGTTGATAACTCTCGAAAGAAATCAAATGAGCATCAATTATTCTTGCAAAGCCCACAAAGTCCCCCTGCTAAAGAAGGCACGTGCGATGGTCCATCTTAAGCTTGCCAGTGAACATCTCCAAGGCTTGGGAGAAAGTGCCGTGGTCAACCCAAAGTGCAGCGTTTGGGGAAAGAGAAATGCTGATTATGACCCAAAAAACACCATCCCCACAGCCAAGCACAGAGGTGGTAGCATTATGCTTTGGGGCTGTTTTTCTACTAAAGGTACAGGACGACTTCACCACATTGAGGGGCTAATGGGCGGGGCCCTGTATGATAAGATCTTGGATGAGAACTTCCTTTCTTTAGCCGGAACACTGAAGATGGGTCATGGATAGATCTCCCAGCATGACGATGACCCATAAACATCCGATCAAGGCAAAAAAGGAGTGGCCGAAGAAGAAGCACATTAAGGTCATGGATAGGACCAGCCATTCGTGAGTCCTACAGAATCTGTGGAGGGAGCTGAAGGTTTGGGTTGACAAACACCAACTCTAAAGCCAAAGGACTTAAGCGTTTCAACAAAGAATCCCTCCTGAAACGTGTGCACATGTGGTGAATAACTACAAAAAAAACCAAAAAACATCTTACCGTTGTGCTTACCAACAAGGTATTTCAAACAAGTCATATTTAGCTTCGGGATCAAATATTTACTTCACTCAGTGATATGCAATTTAATTTATAACTTTTTTCCCTGGAGTTTTGGATGATATTATGTTTATTTCCATTAAAATCAAGCTACCCGTTTACCTGACTGTTCATTTTTTTGGAAGCAAACAAATTTACAAATTCAGCAGAGGATCACTTAATTTCTGCCCCCAGCGTATTGACAACAAGCTGTAACTAATGCTGGGCAGACACTGTGCGATTTTTTCAGTGGCGCGATTCAGCTCCTGCTCAAACGGCACGATTGACTCGCAGGGGTTAGAAGTTCATAGGTCACGATGCAGGGTCTCACACTATACGGTCCGATGCTCTGATGCGACCTGAGTGCTCACACTGTGCGTCCATAAAATGAAGGTTATAACAGAAATTCTGTCGCTCGCTCTCCCTCTCTGTCTTTCACTCACACAGACACACCACCACCATCAACTTTGCTAAATTGCTAATGAAAAACATTGATCAGGCAGCTGTGATTGAGCAGCAGTGTAAATCCAACTATTTTCACGGTTGTTGTGGTCGTGATAATTTTGTGAGGCCACATTGAAAAGGCTCGGATGAGCTTTCCAAAGTTCTACAATTTGTGCCTCCATCGCTTGTGTCCAGATCACATGCTGCACTGCTGTGCGCAGTGTGAGAAACTGCGGTGACACCCTCACGACGGTCGCGAGGATTTCAAACAGGTTTGAAATCCTCACGACCAAGCGATTGATGATCGGGAGCTGGTCGTGAGGTGTTAATCGCTTCTCGTTACCCCATGTATACTACACGATGCACGACGCACGATGAAGGCCAAAATCGGGCCGATCGCCAAAACGGTTGTAGGACTCAGAAATCGGCTCAAAATGGGCCAATTTGAGTTTGAGCAGGAACTGAATCGTGCGACTGGAAAAAAAAAAAAATCGCACAGTGTCTGCCCAGCATTAGCAATAAGTAAATGTCAGTGTGTTCATCACAAATGGGAAATCCTAAGAAGCAGTAGACATTACCTTAAAATTTCTACTGGAGCAAAAGATGAAGACAGCAAAAATGCTGTTAAGTGAGCATCCCCTGACATATGAGCCCATGCAACTACATCTTTATTAAAAAGGCCTGACTACAAACGGAAAACAAGTTTGAGCTACTGACACAAAATCAGCTTTTGAAAACAGATTACGAAAGTAAGGTCATGATATCCTATTTAAGAGCTCCAGCAGATTTAAGGTATATAAGATGTTTTGAAATTATTTTTCCTTGCCTTTAATATCACTCTTTTTTTTTTTTTTTAACTATTACTGCTAAATGTTTAAACGAGCATCCTGCTCACCTTGTCTAGCTTCCTCTTCCAGCAGGTCAGTGTGCAGTGCCAGGTACCTCTCCTCATCGCAGAGCGCCTCAATCCTGGCCTCTTCCTCTGACAGCTGGTAGGATGTATTCCATGACCCACTGTCATACTCTGAAAGGTCATGTAAGTGACCACGTCCATCATATCTGTTGGATGATAAAAAGGATTAGAGAAAAGGAAGTAGACAAAACTTTTCATACAGAACATGGGCCTACTTACCAAGGTTGTAAAACCTAAAACCCACAATATAAAAGATATAAAACTGGTCTACCTCTGTAAGTCCTCCATGAATGTTTTCTCAAAATGGATACATCACAATAATGATACTAATTAAGTCTTTGGGAATTATTTTGGATAGAGCTCTGATATACCTAGCAAGTTTTCTGTCTGTATTTTCTTCCTGTTTTTACAGGCCAACAACATTAGAAATGAAAAAGAAAAAAAAAGACAAACAAAGCAACTCGCTTCTTACCTTACAGGGTTCAATAATCCCCTGTAACACTCATCATTACTTCTAAATCTGCAAAGAAAGTTACATTCACACAAACCCGAGCACATAAATACCTATCCGTAAGAACCCAAATGGACGACATTTTCCAAGGTTCGTCCCTCTACGCCATCTCTCACTTGCAGTTTCTTCATGAAGACAAAGAAATCTGGAGCTGAGGTTGGCATTCGGGGTTTGGAAGGACCCCTTAGCCTACCTTGCTGTGGAAAAACTGGGTTATGTAATAAAGACACACAAACAAAGGCTGTACAAATGAAACATAAGTTGGGTCTGAACACTAAGGTGATTCAATTGATTTAATATGTTTAAAGAAATACAAGACTCAAGGAGGTTTACAATGACTTTGCAACAAGGACAATTTCTATGTAAAAGGTGGAAAAAATTAGTCAAAATGATACACTGAATCACCTTAATGACAGTAACTTTTGTCTTTGCTAGAATTTGCTCTGGCAAACAAAAGCATAGTAAAATACCAAGTTTTGTAGGGACTTCACCACTTTATATTAGAAAACGTCCGTTTGAAAAGAACAGGAAAAAGACATGTTATAGCTTAGACATATTATTCATGTGTAAAGCATGAAAAAAGCTTCTAGAGGAAATTCTCATAACATGCCAAGATGCAAAGCCGATTTCACAGATAACTTGAGTATTTTTATATATTTACTGCAATTGCCAATTTAAGAGGTACATTTAGCGCGAACTATGCAGGCCTATGTGGTCTTAAACCAGTCTCAAATAAACTTTATTCAATCCATTTGTCCAATGTTCTCTTATAATGTAAGCTGGAGTGTATAATAACTTGACAGCAAAAAGCATAAATAGGTCAGTCATGGCTAACATTAGCAAAGACTGACAGGCATTTGCAAGTTAGCATGTTACCGAAGAAACTTTAGATACCAGGTGTTTTTCTTTTCCCCCCAATTTTCTTTCTTTTTTAGTTCAGGACATCCAACAAGACACGTTAGGAGGCAAGAAATAAAACAATCGTCGCGAGTTGCAGGTGTTTCCAAGCTTCAACAAGCAACAACTCCAACGTGGTCCCTTGAATTTTGAGACAGGCTAGCGGACAGGAGAGATTGTTAGCATAATGTTTCGGTCTAAGTTTGTTCAACCGACCTATCAATCATGATGCTCTTGTCCCCCATCCATGGGATAAGATGCTTTCCGTGATCATGGTAAAGAGCCCTTTCGTCGTCTCGGAAGAGTTTGCAGGCATAGCCGAAAACCAACAGATCGGCGTATTTATCACTGTCACTCACATCCTTCTTCACCGGCTTGCTGTCTTTCTTTGCCGCTCCGCGACGATACATCTCCCAGATAGTCGAAGGAATAGATTAGCTTAAAGGACGTAACAACAATGACGGTATCGTGATAGCTTTTTGTTTACCAGGTGGCTACCAGGTCCTCCAAATGTTACATTAATCCGTGGGATTTTGCACCAAAACAAAACACTACACGCCAAGAGCCGCCATGTTGAAAAGTGAGTAAATGCATCTGTGTATCCGGTCGGCACTTACGACAATTTCACGAGAGCACAGTTAAAGTTTACACTAATGTTCAGTAAGTAAACGTCCTAATGTGTAGCTAAACATGTCCACTGTTATGTTATACTTTTTTGCTTTAAAGTACTCTGTATATAAACCACATTTTGTGGTTCCCAAATTATCGAAAGTGCTGCTGTGAAATACCCTATTATATTAAGCTTTTGTTCAACAGATAAATTCCTGTGTTCAAGGTAATTCAACAGTTAGTTACTTTAAATATATGGAAACAAAACATTTTTATCATAATCTTAAAGTGGATTTGACAGCACAGCTGGATGTTTAAGATTTGTAATTATTCAGGCTGTTAATTATTTTTGATAAAGCTATTAAAATATATTAATTAAAAAATTTGAAAACTGTGTTGCAAGCCATGTGTTTTGGTGTTTAATGAATTTGGATTTGCATAACCTGATTAAATCACATGATGCTGAGTAGTTCAAGGATTTACTAGAGACATCTTTTACATATGAATTATGAGTGAGATGTCAAGCACTTTGTGATGAGAACAGGGACAATTCTAGGATCAGAGCTTTGGGGGTGCTGAGCACCCAGAGAGCTGCCCATCCAGGCAAGGTAAACTTTACTCGTCACGATGAGACTTCTTCCCTGTCTCTGTCAGTCCCTGCATCCTTAAATGTCTCCAGTTGTCCCGAGTTCCCTCTGACTGTCTCCTTGGTGCATTTAAACCCCTGTTCCTCCCTGTCCTCATCGTCTGTTGTCTTCATCTCCATTATCAGTCATCATAATTTTACCCTCTCTGTGCAAGTCTGCAAATTTCTTTATTATATCATAAAATTCTTAAATTCATCAAGTCTCTCTGTGCCTGGGTCCTCGTCACAAAACATGACATCACTGTTTTGTACATTTTAACACAACTTAATCCCCACATTTGTGAAAGAAAAGCAAAACACTTTTTTTTAAGTCTGTAACAAAACCATCAAATCTGATAAAGGTTATTTAAATGCTGCTAAAGAAGAATGGATTGGAATTTTTAAAAAAAAAAAACATATCCTAACCTTAATTACTGCAGGAGAATAATGAATGATGCTCATAGTGAGTAAAAAGTAAACTAAGTGCATTTTTTGGACAGAGATTCACTTTTAAAGTGTATGTATAATACAATACAGATACATAAAAAAATACACTCCAAAAATAGAAGAGTCCTTGAAATGTACAAATTATTATTAAAAGATTAGAAAAATGGAGACACCCTGGCTTATGGTACAATGTATACAATGTATGAAAAGATGTTTACTGCAGATACTCCTATGGCTCTGCAGATCTTTGCTTTTCTTTTAACCTATGTCGCCTCACCTTGAGGTTGGCAAATCTGTCTATCACATTTTGGTGGTCAAGTCTCTCAAGCATCTCTTTCTCAACTGACATCACAGCCAGGTGCTGGAGTCTGCTTTGACCCATGGTCCTTCTCAGCCAGGTATGGAGCTGAGTCAAGACACTAAAAGACCTTTCACAGCTACGGCTGCTAACTGGATTTGTTAGGGCAACCAGATTAACAGTTTTCAGTGTGGGGAAGATCTGATTATCCTGAAGATTGTACAATGTTAACATATCTGGGATGGCACCAGCCTCACTCTTGAGCTTCAAAAAGTTTTTGGCAACCGTGACTTCCTCTGACTGAAGTTCAATATGGTAATGCTGCATTACCATTTTGAACTGCATTACTAATGCAGTGCCAGGGCTGACAACCCAGTTTGTTTTTCAGATTAGTTAGTTGTTTGTTTGTTTTTTCTTTGCCAGTTTAACAGTTTCTGTTATGCCTGTTAGTACTCCCTGTCTGTTTTCTTACCTGGTTCTTCCTGATCTTGTACTCCTCAGGTTCCCCTCTTTCCTCTCTCCCTCTTTGGACTGACAATCATACACAAATAGATTGTATTCAATTAGATTAAAAAAAAATACTATTAAGATCACTAATAAAAAAGTCCTCTCTCAGTGTACTTTCAACCAAAAGGCAAATAACCAAACCACATATATATCTAATAAAGGATATAAATATTGAAACACTGATCCAACATTATCCTTTATTGACGGATCATTTGATCTTACACTTTTACCTGAATGTTTCTCCTTTTTTTGAAAAAACATCCTCATATCCATTATGAAGCTGGCTGTCTCTCTGCGCACACACACACACACACACACACACACACACACACACACACACACACACACACACACACACACCAGGAGTTATAAGGTTAATGGGCATCCAGTCAGTTAGCTAGTCAGTACCTTGGGTTTAATATCAGCACATGCACATATGACAAAGTAACCAGTTTCTCTCATTACATTTCAAACAGGACAGTGGTAACAACAGTAGGCTACGGACAATGTTAAGTTTTAGATTTTAAATAGGCTGTATAAATTTCAATGGGAGCAACAGGACGGTCAAATGTTGCTGATTTTACTACAGAGTAGGACAGATTGTAGGGTAGCAAACATCGTCGGAAAACAAGTTTTCAACACTGCAGGTTACCTGAGTGTAATGTTTTTCAGCTAAAAAGAAACATGGTCTGTCTCCTACCTAACTATATAAAGAGTAACTGAAGGTTAAATGCAGCTAATATGTCCTGTTTTAAGCCAGGCACTTCCACCTCCGCTCCGCTGCGTCTCAGCCACCATCGCTCTGGCAGCAACGGCGCTAGAGTCAGAGTAGGGGAGAGGTGGGCTGGAACAAACCATTTTGCTGAAGCACCCCCAAAAATAGGCTAAAATTGCCCCTGGATGAGAAGTATGAAGATGAGACATACTCATTTGTGTCCATCTATTATACATCATTTACTATTTAAGATGAACAGTTTGTTTATAGTCAGATGATTTATCACAGACAATGAAAGCAGTCCAGTAAGCTTAACAAAGTACACTTCTGAGCTTTTATACTGCAGCATTCAAAGACAATAGAGATGCATTTACTTTGCAGCTCTTGCCACAAAGACTGTATTGGTCCTTTCTATTATTTACAGCTTCTGTGTGTGTTTTTCTTAACATTTCTCCATAGGTTCTCAGGGATGTAGAGGCTAAAAAAAAAAGTAGGACAGAGAGAGAAAAAAAAGGCAGAGAGCATTGTTCAGAGGGCTGCAGTGGATACACTTGTGTATATTATATATACTGATCTGGAGAAGTTTCATTTTTATTTATTTATTAGATTTTAGTCACAGGGGTCTGTGCACATTTGGAAATACTCCATTAATCGCCTCTGTCAGCGCGCCCCAGGGCGGCTGTGGCTACACTGTAGCTTGCCATCACCAGTGTGTGAATGGGTGGATGATTGTATATAGTGTAAAGCGCTTTGGGGTCCTTAGGACCAAGTAAAGCGCTATACAAATACAGACCATTTACCATTTAATCCACTCTTAATTACTTGGCTTTAATGTAATACACACAGGACACTATATGCAAAAACAGCCAGAGAACAAGCTAAGGTTAAGCTAGGTAACAAAGTTCCTATACTCTTATGGATTTAACCTCCTAAGAGGTCAGCTTTTGAGATTCCCTTTATGCTGTATTATCAGGTACAAAATGGAACAAGTAATGCATTTAGTATAGATCCACTAGTCACTTTGTGATGTATACCTATTTAACTACCTGTTAATGCAGCTGTGGTTGGCTAAACATGTATATGTGGTCAAAATACCTGTTGAAGGTCAAAGTGAGCATCAGAATGAGGAAGAATGGTGACTTAAGTGATCGTGAGCAGGGTATGTTGTTGGTGCCAGACGAGCTGCTAGTTTACTGGGATTTTCCCATACGAACATCTCAATGGTTTACAGAGTGGTGTAAAGGTGTGGGATATTTTCTTAGCACACTTTGGGTTCCTTGGAACCAATTGGACATTGTTTAAACACCACAGTGTACCTGAATGTTGTTGCTGACCATGTTGATCCCTTTAAAATCACAATGTACCCATATCCTGGTGGCTGCTTCCAGCAGGATAATGCACCAAAAATCAAATAAAGCTTAAACCATCTCCAACTCATTTCTTGAACCTGACAGTGAGTTCAATTGTTTACTTAAATGACCTCTACAGTGCCAGATCTCAATCCAGTAGAGCATCTCCCTAATACAGCTAATAAATCAGCAGCAACAATGTGAGGCTATAATGTCAATATGGACCAAAATCTCAAAGGAATATTTTCATTTCCTTGATGAATTGATGCCATGAAGAAGACACGGTTCAACATGGTAGTAGCAAAGTGTACCCAATAGTGTTCAGTGAGTGAATATGAAATTCTGTTATTAATAGAAGATATAATTATTCTGCAATAAACACACATCACTGTAAACATCTAAGACATTGTTCCAAATTTTAGAGGGGTATAAAGAAGTGTAAAATTGGTAAAGAAACAATAAATAACATGATCAAAACCATCAATATCAAAATAATGAGGGTGGGTAATTTTGAATAGAGAGCAAGACAAATTACACTAACTGCCTCTAATATCAGCAACCCTATAAAACAACAGCACCCATCACTTCACTGACAGCAAATCAGTGTGGCAGGCATTTAAAAAAGTAATTTTAACTGGAAGAAAGATCCAAATGAATTCATTTAATTTTGTATTATTTTATTTTTAATGACAGTAGTTATCATTAAAGTAAAGATGCAATGACATGCAAAGAAAAAGATTAGTAAAATATAAAATAAATTAAGGTCACCATATTTCAGCACAATAATCAAATAAAAATTTTTTAGTAGACTAAAGTTAGTGACTGCAAAGGCAGTCAATACATACTTACACCAAAAATAAGTGAGATGTTGTAAATCTCAGGGGCTTTAAAAGTGTCAAGGCTCGGCTGTGTGGCAGGCAGGAGGAGGACCCAAACGCAAAACTCACAGACACGGGGATGAACTCAAAATCACAGCTTTAATGCTGGAATGGCAGAACATAGGAAATACAAAACTAAACTGGGAACAGTAAACTAACATACGCAGAGAGACACAGGGAGATCCACACAACATGAGGGACGACGTCACCCTGAACAGAGGGAGACGCAGACAGAAATACACAGAGGGTTAACGAGGGAAGTGGGAACACACGGGGAACACAGGTGACACTGATAATCATAACGAGACAGGGCGGGGTGAACTGAACACTGACGGGAGAGGTGAAACAGGAAGTACAGAGGTTCAGACAGGAGGAGAGAGAGCACGAGTAGAACACCAACGTAACAGGCAGGGGAGACACGGAATAAACACGAAAGGGGACGAGGGCTCATAAATACATAGAGGGCACACAGGGGGAAGAGAGAGCACGGGGAGAACTTAGACATAATGGGCAGGGGAAGCATGGAATAAAACATAAGGAGAGACGAGGGCTCACAGATACACAGAGGGGCACACAGGGGGTAAGAGCCATGAAGGGAGAACACTTAGGGAACAACACAACAGGGCAACTCAGAAAACATGGCCTAAGCAAGGAACAAAATACAAACATACAAGGAAACTAAGAACACTGGGCCAACATGGCCCAGAACCATGACAAAAAGTAACAGTGAAAGAATCTTCCCAGGCAATAGAACCTTGTCCAGTAGGGAAAAACGCAAGTAAGAGCAAAGTCAGTGGTATGAATATTTAAAACAACTAACTTTAACACAAATACTCAACTGAGGTAAAACAATAGTAGCTGAAAAATGTGTAGATTCAATTACTGCTACCGTGTAAATATGACTCCTTATTTCTGCTCACTGCTATATTTGGATAGATTTTCTATTGCAGTTTAGTAACAGAACGTTTAGTACATCTTATTACTGATTTTTACAATGATTTGAATGCTAACTTATTTTTTTTGTTATTTCTGCTCCTGTTGTGATAGATTGAAAATGCAAAAGTTTACAAGTAACATTATATGGTACTGCAAAAGAATAGAAATGTTGTATCAACACAATTATCATCTACTGTAAATAAAAAACTTCTCAATTTTAAAATTGACATATCATGCTACTGCCTTCTCTTGCAAATGTGCAAATCACGCAAAAGAAAACTCTAACCTGCAGATTTGAGTGACCATTGTAAGCAAGCTGCAGTGAAACACATTGCTTCATTGCTTTCGGGGCTTAAGGAGTGATCGATATCTTGTGCTGACCGCTAATCATTTAGTAATTTCTAAATAAGTGATGTGTCCGCTCCTCTAATATGTATGGAATATGAAAGTGAGTTCAATTTTGTGCAGCTTTAAAAGAGAAAGACCAGAAAATCTGCCACACTTTCAAACTATGTTACCAAACGACTGATTTCTAATATGTCTGTACTTAGGACTGTATTACATGCTTGAATTAGTGTAATTTTTATTATTACTGCTATTCCTTGAAAACTGAAGAAATGGCATTTCAGAAAATAACAGGGGAGCAATGAAAGAGAGCAAAAGGCACTAAAAGTAAAGTGTAAAAGCAGTTTAAAAAATTATTACAGAGTGCAACAAAAACAAGGAACAGAATCAATCAAATCAATTCTCTAAAGCACACTTGCACACATTCTCAATTATCTTTAAGTGTTGAAAAAGTTGCCACAGTTCTTCTGTGGATTAAGTCCGTCTCAGTTGCTTATGTGACATGTAATGTAATCTGAGACTGTCTCCATGATGTTTGGGGCCCTGTTGGGGACATGCTATGTGAACAACTTTCTAAAAAAAAAGTTTCACAAGCACATTCTAGCATACTCTCATGACTTGCCAAGTAAAGCAAGCTCTTCGCTCTATTAAGGTGCATGTTCTTACAGAGCCTTTATAACATATATCCATGCAAATTTATGGATTTGTTTAAATACAACTTGGTGGAATTATAAAAGCATTTAATAGTTAATACTGATAGAAAATATGTCTAAATAGGGTAACTATTAACAACAGGGAAGATACCTCAGTAATTGGCTGTAAGAATGACTAAGGGGCAACAACCTAGAGAAACGCTGAATGATCTAAGTTTCGTCTTTAATCTTGTTGGATAGTTCTCTGAGAAGATTAAACTGTCATATTATAAAGATTTGCATTTGTGGAGAATAATGTAAGTCTCCTAATTCCCCACAGTGAAATCCATAACCTCTTGCGTCAAGGAATTGTATAGCAGCAAGAATGAAAAATGCAAATCTTGAAGCATTTAGACACTTTGTTTAGTTCTTGTTATGCTTGGCACAGCATGTCAAAAATCACTTGGAGACAAAAAACAAACCAAACAAAAAAAAAAAAAAACATTGACAGCCTGGCATTAAAAAAAGGGTTTTGTTGAATTTATTCTTGCAGAAGAAAAAACATTTTGTGACTAAGCTGGGATAGTTTTGACTGATATAGTGACTATAGCCAACTGCTGCGAGGTGTCTAGTCTGGTGTCAGATATAAGACAGCACTGTTAGAAATGACTCTTTGGCTCTTCTTATCACCTGCTTCATGGACTGTCATTCAGTGAGAGGAGACACGCCACGTCTCATTTACTCTTCATGTCAAAAATTGTGCAATCAATCCAGTTAATCACCTTCATGGGTGACAGGTTGAACAAAGCATGAGGCATCAAGAACAAATGTCTTGGTGGTGAAGCTGTCACTGTTATTTAGAGGCAAAACAAGTAAAGTTGGACTGTGCTGCAGTGGCAAGTGGATTTATTGGGATTAGTGAGAAGCCTAATGGGACCCCTGGGCTCTTACCATTATTTCACACAGAGCAAACCCTTCCAGGTGGGATTAACCAAAGTATGAAATTATTTTTTAAATATTTATAGCGCTCTAAAATGAGACCCTGATAGTCAGGATTTTTTTGTGTGTGAAAATGATGAAAATGAGATATTTTGAGTTTGGCACCTTCAGGGCTGTTTACCTGCTTTGTTCACATTATCTGACAGATTAATGCTGTGATTAAGTCTTACCTAAGACAGATTTTAGCTTTTATTAGACACCAAAGGTCTGGCATCAAAGTGTTTATGATTTGTCTTTAAGTAATTCAGGATGTGCATAAACACATGCGTTTAAGCAAATGTGCTGATACAAACCCACAGAAAATGAGATAAAAAAAAAAGAACATTATGAGATTGCACAGAAGATCCATCAAAGGTCTGCATGTGCTGAATTTGATTAGAATGATTATGACTTCAAGTTGTATATCAGAAATTGATTGATGTTTCTTTTAGTCTTAGACTCTTTCATAAATGGACCGGTACTTTCAGAGCACTTTTCTACTAAATTTGAGCACTCAAAGCACTTTCTACTGCAATCGTCATGCACCCAATCACAACTCTTTTATCTATACTTATTCCCTTTTTACGTAACATTCATATGCACATTCCCTCCAACGGATGGATCTGGGGCGACTCAGGATTTGGTATCTTGCTCAAGGAAACATTGATACATTGACTAGAGGAGCTGGGGATCAATCCACTTGAGTAACGGCCGCCACAATGAGATACAGGCTCTTTATGTTCCCCCAAAAGTCCACGGGAAGTAACAGAGAGTGTCCACGTTGTAGGACTTTGCTCTCTAGCTTAAAATTTACAGATCTCATCAACATGATCCATGAGTAGATTGGCCTTTTGCTAATACACAGTAGACAACATGACATGAACTCTGAAGTTTTATTTAGGGGCTGGTCAAAATGTATTACTATTTAAAAGTAACATTTTAAAAATCAATGCAGCCTCCCCTTCCGTAAATTGACCTTCTCCCGTGGCCTTTTCTCATGAGTAAGTGAAATGCTGCATGACAACAGCTCTCAGCAGGATTAAATTAGTGAGGAGTAAAGTGCATTTTATCCTGGCCACTGTCTCTGGACATAAAGATCCTCTCACGAGGCCTAGGCATTTAGCTTATTGAGCAACAGGTCAAAGACACCTGATGATAGGACGTACCAGTGACCAAAACACCTCTGGTGACACCGTGTACACACATACATTCAAGGTCCCCAAAGGATTAAGCTTACTTACTTTAGCAACACCCTGATGTTGTAATAAATTGCATAAGTGTGATACATACATGTATTGATGGTGTCATTAAAAAAATGTCAATCCTCATAGAAAATGCCACATTTTATTGTCATGGTTTTGGTCAAAAACAGCTGTTGCCACTTGGTTTTCATTGGTAGCAGGATAGGCACTCCCCTTAGATAAATCTGAAAAACATACCTGGTGTAAACATAAAACATTATTCAAAATAAAATAGGTCAGTTCTGGAGTTTTTCTGATTCTAATGACAAAAGAGAGCGCAATTTGTACACAAACAAATACACTGCATTTTCGTGACTATTTCATAGAAAATGTCAATAAATGACCCAGACAGAAAAGTAAGGAGAGCAAAAACAAACTAACTGAGAGGCTTGGGGGGGTGTCAAAAGGTGCTCACCAGACTGGGACAAACCAAATAATGGTTGGAGGCAAACAAAGCAGCAGACAGATACTGTTGAAATTCACTTTTCAGACGTGACCCAGTATTTCTGTGGGGAAATCTCCAAAAAAACTGTGTGTCTATCCCTGAGCAAATGATGAATAGGACACTTCAGTGGCTCTGACTGGGCTGTGGTCAGGGCACAGCAAAAGAGCTCATTCTTCTTCTGGGCTTGGTTGGAGTCTAATGGAACTGCAGCCTGACAGTCTTTGACAGAGAGAGCACTGAAGGGCAGAGAAGGGGCATTTTTCAAATACTGGATATCATTGAGTATAATATCATTTAATTCCATTTACATCTTAATTAACATGCCTAAGTAGCATGACATCATAGCTTTTTCAGGTGTTGCATTGCCTGATTATATATACAATTTTGAGACAGACGTTGACTCGCTTAGAAATAAGTCACAAAATAATTTGTAATGTGAGATTCGGTAGAGTAGAGGTTATAACCAACTGCATTCTATAAACAGATGAGACATGAGCTATCATGGTTGCTTTCAATAACTAAACAGCAGAATTTTTATTATAAAGGTGGAATTTAATTAATGACCAAATATATAAATAAATAGCATCATTAGGTTAAAATCAAACTGATCCCCTTGACTCTTGACACCACAGTTTACCACCAATCCAATATAGTCCAGATGGTACCAGAACACTGAAAACGACCTATAGTTTACACTTTAACTCATCTAATCATTAAATAACCCAAAATTTGGCTGGAAAACTTGAGCCATCTGTCTGTTCTTTATGTTACAGATGCTTTTTAATGTTTTAAAGTGCTCTTGAGTAATATCACTTCAGGCTTTCTGAAGGCATCTAACTTAAGGATGGATCCGTTTTGTGTCTACACATGACAGATTAGCAAAGAACCAATTTTAAACTCCATTTTCAGATGAATCCATTAAAAATGCCAAAGACTTAGTTTGAAAGACATTAAAAATTGTATTTGTGCACCACTGAGCTACTAGCAGAAAATTGTGTATCAAATATCTTGGCATGGTGTGCAATGTCCATCCATCCATGTTCTTCCACTATATCTGGGGCTGGGTCGCAGGGGCAGCAGCCTAAGCAGAGAAGCCCAGACCTCCCTCTTCCCAGCCACCCCCTCTTGCTTATCCGGGGGAACACCAATGCGTTCCCAGGCCAGCCGAGAGATATAATCCCTCCAGCGTGTCCTGGGTCAGCGTGCCCGGAACACCTCACCCAGGAGGCGCCCAGGAGGCATCCTTGTCAGACGCCCGAACCACCTCAGTTGGCTCCTTTCGATGTGGAGGAGCAGCGGCTCTACTCTGAGCCCCTCCTGGATGGCTGAACTTCTCACCTTATCTCTAAGGGAGAGGCCAGCCACCCTTCAGAGGAAGCTCATTTCCGCCGCTTGTATCCGCGATCTCGTTCTTTCGGTCATTACCCACAGCTCGTGGCCATAGGTGAGGGTAGGGACGTAGATCGACTAGCAAATTGAGAGCTTCGCTTTTACACTCAGCTCTCTCTTCACCACGACGGACCGGTGCAGCGTCCGCAGCACCAATCCGTCTGTCGATCTCCGGCTCCCATCGCTCGCAAACAAGACCCCGCGATACTTGAACTCTTCCACTTGGGGCAGGAACTCATCCCCGACCCGGAGTGGGCACTCCACCCTTTTCCGGCAGAGAACCATGGCCTCAGATTGCAATGTATCCTTAAAAAAATATGAGGAAACTGGACAAGTAGAGATCAAAAGTCAAGTCAAAGTCAAGTATTTTAGAAAGAGGGAAAGACCTGAAACAGGATCTTAGTTGTTCTGAAGTTTCATCAGTGGAAGAGTGGCTTTCAAGAAGCAATTCTTAAGAAAGGGAAATACAGTGAGTGAGAAAAGGCTGAGGTATGCTAAATTACAGAAGGATCGGTCTGAAATTAAGTGGCATGTCTTAGGACGCGATGAATCCAAACTTGAAATTTTTGGTTCAAATTGTTGTTTTTATATGGAGCAAGTTAGCAAGTGAGGAAGAACGAATCCCGGCTTTGTCATGGTTTGGGGCTGCATTTCTGCCAACAGTGTCGGGGATCTTGTCAAAAATGATTGAATTTTGAACACAAAATAATAGTATTAGACTTTGATTCACCTTGCAATACCAATACGGGAAAGCTGTTTGGCAACAGCTTCATTTTTCAACTTGAAAAACTTGTATGGAAAAAAAACACAGTGGAATAGTCATAGATCCCAGACCCTAACATTGCTGGGTTGAATGCCCTGCAGGAAGACTTGAAACCTATTCAACAAGCCTACTTAAACAAATCACATGAAAATATTGACTCTCAAACTCATTAGAACCGTACAAAACCTGTTTTTGCCTTTTTTTTTTTTACTGTATTTCAATCATTTTTTTTGCACATTTTAAGAAATTGGTGCACATATTTCTCATTTTCCTAAAAAATACAATGCTGAAAAGATTTTTTGTAGCAGCTGTCATAAAAGCAAGAGAACACAATCATGTTTGTCAAATATGAAGTTTAAAAGTTTAAAACTAAAGATGACATCATTCATGTTTTTATGTCCAAATCTGAGTGAAAATCACCTTAAACAAGCACAATATCAAGCACAACATTTGACCACTAAAAATAATGTTGAGGAATACAAGTAAATAACTGTAATTTAGCATCTTAATAAAAAAAAATGCTTGAAAATTCATAATAATTATATTTTTGCATGTCCTACATGGGAACAATAACAACTGTTACCGTGATACTGTGTGTGAATGTGTGTGTGGATGGGTGGATGACTGGTTGTGTAAAACACTTTGGGGTCTTATAGGGACTAGTAAGGTGCTATACAAATACAGGCCATTTACCATTTACCATACTGCCTATTATACAAGGGTGAATTAACTGAACAGTCATTTAGAGTATTTTCTGTATTTGTATTTTGTCTGTGGAACTCTCATAAGGTTAAAATTTGCAAGGCCTTGGTGGGTGAGGGTGATGACCAGTATTTCGAGGAACAAGCCAGAGATCCACTCTATGAGAAACTTATGACAGCTGTTGTGATGCCAAGGAAATTATGTTGTCAGTAAAAACTGATCAAAATACACCCACACAGTGTTGACACTGAAAAGCATATAGTTTTGAATGTGACTTTTTTCTTGTCACTGAATTTCTGAGCTACAATTTTTTTTCCCTGCATTAAGCTTTTTCATGTGTCATTTGACACTTTGCTCATCTTTGCTGATATTTTTCTTGAAGGTCCTTTTTTATTCTTCAGTTAGCAGTAGCAAGTAATTTATTCATCCCAATGTCATTTTAACTGGGTACTGATATTGTATAATAAATGCAGCTACTGATTTACAATGACATCTTTAGAAGCAACTATTTTCAGTGCAATTACTACCACCAACACAGTTACTCCATCTGTGGATTACATGGGGGAAAACACCAGTAAAGGGCTTTTTCCCCAATTCTATTAACACCTAAAGCTTATTAATGTAGTGAAGCAGTGTACAGCCACAGCCGCATAAGTTGGAAGTAATTGGAGCCAATAAAATAAACATTACAGGCTTACTTCCTCTGAGAACACACAAAGAAAGAGCCTCCTCCTAAACAACTCCAGATAGCTACCTGTTGAAAGTGTCATGAAAAATGATTTATTGTCTTGCATCTACACTCAATTACACTGTTTGTATAAAGAAGTCAGCATATGGTGTCTCTGCACCACTGCTGCCGCCACTGCTGTAGGGAATATTTAGCTGAAGAATTAATTTGGTTCATCTTCTTGTGACAGGCTTGAAAGCATGTTTTGTACCCAAGGGTGAAATATTCTAAAAAGAAACTACTGAATAACTCCAGTACATTTTTGCAACTTGATCATATTGCCGATGTAATAAGGTTCTTGTTTAGAACCAATCAATTGGATGGCAATTGCTTTGTGTCCAGTGCGAGCATATTTTCCTTCACTTTGTGTGTTCTTGCAATGGAGTAACAAAGGTTGCCGTCTCTTTACTTTATGCAAGATGTCGATATTTGTATAACATTGTATGTACAAAGGACATAAAATGGTTTAAAATGAAAGGTGTTAAAAAATCTTGTATTTTTATATTTCAAGTGTTACTCAAAATGATGAATTTTCTTTAGATTTGATAAACATGCTGAGTACTTCCTGTCCCTGGGTCTTGGGACCAGGGCTTTGTGTTCTTCTTGGGTTTTGGTGATTCTTATTTTTTAGAATCACTTATGTTTTGTTCAGCTCTATTGTAAATTAACATGTTTTTAGGGTTTCCATTGACATTTATTATATTCTATATGTAGTTAGCTTATATTTCAGTTAGTCTTCTAGGTTTTGTATGTTACCGTTTGTGGTCCCTGACTGTTCCTCCTTCATGTCTCTGTGGTTGTCTGGTCTCCCTGTTCTGTCAAGTGAGTCTTGCTCACCGCAGTTAGTCATGTCTCTGTGAAGGGTTTGAAGAAAGTTGAAAAGTAGGCAAAAACAACAGCAGAAGAAAAAAATAATGGTGCTGAATGATCCTACTTCCCAAGTCCCCACTGGACCCACAGGCAACAGAGGAGCATCTGCTGTGGGCTACAAGAGATGAAGGGAGCAGCTAGATGTTTTTGCATTCTGCATTTTCTACAGTAAGAATTATGAGGTGTATACATGTTCTGTTTTTTGGATGCTTTCAAAAGCAACTCTCCAATTAGCACTGAATTATATGTTAGGACACTTACAGTGACAATGATATTGTTTCCTGATATAAGAATCACAAATGTATTACATTTTTAAATGTCAGTGTAAATATTGAAGTATCAACATGGAATGAGTGACCAAACAGTGGAAATATGGTAAGTCCCTACAGGGAGGCTGCTGGCAGACCCGGAGCCTAGCATAAAGTAGTGATGAGTATGCACCCTATATTTGACAAGTAATACATCTTAGATCAGGACAGCTGACAAAACACTTCAAGTTATGTATGCTAAGATTAATTTTCCTCTGCTACATTGGTGAATGTAAGTTTAGTACTTACACTGAGAACTCTCAAAATATGCTCGACAAGCAAGAAATGTACAAATTATAGAAGTATACAAATGCACAAAACATTATAGCAGTGGCATTTCATCAGAGCAAGCAAGGCAAGTTTCTAGTGAAATCTAAAAGTAAATATCAATTAAAATGTACCAAAATGAAAAAACTCTCTTCTTTCTTCTCAAACAGGTTATGTTTTAAAGCTTCTCACCTGTTTGCATTCATCCTTGTCAAGAGTTTTTTTCAGTCCATTTCTAGGTGTAGTGAGCGTTTTGTTGTTACATTTATTAAATGAATGATTTATTTTGTTGTTTAATTTAGGAATTATCACCAAATAGCCAATATGGATAACTATAGAAGTACTTTACAATTCTTCAGAAAGGAATTGGTGGAGACAGGTGAAGATCTGGGAAGAGTGCAGTTGCATTTTAAATAATTATATATATATTATTTTAATGTTCACCTCTCAATCCGGAGCATAGCCAATGCAGATGAGAACCTTAATTTGTTTTGAAGGTGTAATTAAGACTTCAAATTACCTCAACATTGCCATGTGTTATGGAAATGTGATTGCCATCTGTTTTTGTGTGTAGGAAAAAAACAAAAGTAGTGAGAGATAGCAAAGCTAAAGACATTAATATTTTACTTTTAAATGAGTGCTGTGTTTATTACTTTCTCAAAGCTTTGCTGTTATCATGAAACATTTATGAAGCACATACAGCATAACGGATACCCACTCTAACAAATGCTTCATTATTCTTTGCCATCATTAAAATTGTATAAGATGTACACCCCAACAGTTATACGTGTTGTGTTAAACTTGTTGGAAACAGTACATCATTAACCCCCTCCAAACAACAACAACAAAAGAAGCCAATAGAACAAAAAAACAACCCAAAATATTTTAAAATTTCAACTGTCAAATTTCTCAAGGCATACAATTTACCATATATGTTATCCAAAATCGTTTTCTTTCCTGTGGTTTTTTTCTCTCTCTCTCTCTGAGGATTCCCAAACTAACAATTTTAAGACATCAGCTGGTTAAATTCCAATCAATACTGTTTTCTGCTTGCCCGAGTGAACACAACTAGTATTTGTGGGTGGCACACCA
Organism: Diplotaxodon limnothrissa; assembly: GCF_057381915.1. Lineage (NCBI taxonomy): Eukaryota > Metazoa > Chordata > Actinopteri > Cichliformes > Cichlidae > Diplotaxodon > Diplotaxodon limnothrissa. Next base: position 43,595,600 of record NC_140602.1, on the reverse strand, counting down.
CTAAGAGATCATCATAAGACCTGCTGGAGCGATTTCAGGAGCCTAATTTACATAATATATTTACATTTCCAAAGAGAAATGTAATCTATGCTCGGTTTAGCAGTGAACTGCACATGGTAATATCTTGCATAAGCAAGAATGGTTGCATACTTAAGCTTTGAATGTCATAAGTAGGTTGGTCTTGACAAGTGTTCACAAGGTCCATGAACAAACTACAGATTTAATACTGAGTAATAGATGTTCAACTACCTAATTATTATGAAGGATTTATACCTGAAAATGAAACTTGGATTTTCTTCTAAGCTTTGCAATGTTGTGAATCATTGTCTTTATGATCAATCATTGTGACTTACTTGAAATCACAACATGAGCTATGTTCCCATAAAGCAAATAAACCTGTCAGCTTGTGTGCACATAGATGTTTGTGTAAGTGCATGTTATTCAGTTTCCATAGTAACAGCCTCACTGAAGTTTATGGGATTTAAATCCTGCCAACTTAGAAAAGATGAGTGCACCTTGTTTATATATAGCAGCACAATACACAATAAACTATTTCAGCATCTTTCATCATCATGCAACATAGCTGGATACATTTTTTTTTAAACTTCTCCAGCACGGTACTTTATTTATTTTCTGCAAAATGAGTGTCTGTTTTAAATTTGACTTTATTATGGTAGCATAAGAGAAAAACAAAAATCTTGACTCTGGTTACTTGCAGCCACCGTCTTTTTGGTTCATTATTAACCCAAAATTGTTGGTGATTGTGAAAATTCTTTACATTTAGATTTGTAGAAATGCATATAATTGGCCCTGTTTTTGTTTTGTAGGACGGATAAATACAAAATACTTTTTAAAGTTAAACTGAGATCCTGAAATTGAACCTGTATCTTATTATTGTGTGAAGACAAATTCTGCCAGAACTTGTGGCCTCAAGCATAATGAAGACTACAGATTCAGGAAACACGGCTCAAAGTTGTTTTGTTTGTTGTTCTTTTGTTTTTGTAAAAAGAAAACAACAGACTGTACAGAGTCAGGTTAGACCAGTAAGAAGTCTGGGGATGAATGGCATGAAGCGATAGTGAGTCAGCAGGAAGGTGAGAATCCCAGAAGTTAGTTCCCAGAGAGAACTGTTTGAAGAAAATGTGGCTGGCTGTGGAGAGAGACCACTGTAAGTGCTCCAAATCAAAGACAAAATTAAAGACATACATGAACTAGAATGGGATAGTAGAAGTTTACAACTTGACAGAAAGTACACCAGTCTTTATATGTTGCTAGGGGGGGAGGGGATTAGTTGATGGATTGCCGGTGTACGATCCAGTGGGAACTGTTAGGATGCCTGGGTCGTTGACCCAGGGTTTTTGGGTTTATTATATTATTTATCATTTCTAGTCTTTGGTTTCTTTGCTAGAGTTATGTCTTATGGTTTGACTCTGTGTAATCCTTAGTTGCTGTCTCCCCTGTCCGCTATATCCCCGTGTCCAGTCAGTGTCTGTGTCTGCCCTGGTCCCACGTCTCTGTTCCCTCTGTTGTAGTGCCTGCATGTGAGTCTGTGTCTTTTGTTCAGTCTGTGTTATGTGTTTCCTGTTTTACTTTGAAGGTCTCTGTCTTATCTCAGTGTGTTCAGTTTACCAGCTGTGTCTCCCTCCTGTTGCCCATTCCCTGATTGCTCCCTCTATGTATTTAAGCCCTGTGTTTCAGTTTGTCAGTGTCGCGATCTACCCTCATCTTGCTGTATGTGTGTTCTGTCTGTCCGTGTAAGTTTATTTTGGATTCTCAGTTTTGTTACTTTTTGAGTTCAGCATTAAAGCTGTTTTGAGTTACTTTCTGTCTCCGGAGTCTGCACTTTGGGTCCTTCTCCTGCCTGCACACAGCCGTTCCACAACAGGAACAAGGGAGAGGACACAAGGCCAGAGGTACAGTTGTCCCCCCCCCCAAAAAAAAGACAAACAAACTTCTGAACATTTACCTTAAACTCATGCTCCCTTGAAGTTGTGATGTTTCCACGGAAGTCAAAGAAAAGTGATAGGAAGGGGAGGTCATTTTTTGACTATTAGACTGTAACCCTGGTGCACCTTGGAGGCAGGAGGAAATCTGCCCGGTAGCACAATGCATACTTTGAAAGCTTTCCTCCTGGCAGCAGTATTAGGTCAGCGATTCTCTACAACATGTGACCGACCTGCCAAGGTAGTGAGTTGGTCACGTGACTGTAAACTATGGATCGATGGCTCATATGCAAGAGCCACAACTACTGGCTATAGTCTTTGGACAACTTGCTTCATCGCATACATGTAACTCAACTTTGTGCTCACATGAGCACTGAGTTGTCTCACAGTTTAAGCAAAATGATGGCTGTCAGCCTTTGAAATGCTCGGTCTAGGAGCTACAGTACAGAGCACTCCATCTAGTTTCCACACACACAGACACTCATGACTCTCCTGGCATCCTGCTGATGGAGAAGCACATCAACAGCACATCAAAAAGCAGCACTGTCAAAACTGTCAAAAACAACTACCTATCTAATAACCCCAAACATGTTTCCACTGCATCTATTTAATGAGCTTCTGTAAAAGACAGGTTTGGAGCAAGCAGTCTGTAATACATTACCTTACAACTATTTCAATATGAGATTTAGTTGGCTTTAAAACTTAATTATATGAATAAAATATATAGGATGGTTTTTGGCAATTGAGGCACTGTGATATCTCACCCTCAAATGAATACAAAATAAAAAGATGACTTTGTTTCTCACTGAGCTGTGAAGAAACCCAGTTTAATGAACAGTGTCTGAAAGCAGTTATTGATTTTGCATGCAATAACCTGCACAACAAAAGAAACAAAGCAATGGAGGCCCAGAGAAATGTGTGCAGCATGGGATGTCTATTGTCTTTGCAGGCAGAATTGGTTTGCTCGAAGTATTAAGCTGTGATGATGTGTTGTTTTGTAGTTTTGCATCTCTTCTGCCTTTCTTGCAAGCCCATTCAGCTTGTCAGTGCAAAACACGCCTTTACATATCTGACAGTATAAGAACAATGTAAATTTTCTGCAGGCGTAATCAAACATTTATAAGTGAGTGCCAGAGATGGTTCAAAAACTGGGTCAGACTGGCAGATAAAAATGAGCCTGTGGTGTCAGTTATAACACAGTGAGTTCATCATGATTGGCATGTAGCCTCATTGTTCTCATTTGGTGATGGGTATGATTTTAAATGAAATATCAGCATATGTTAAACTTTGCTGCACATAGTCACTGTCTAGTCACATTCTTACACAGCTTCTAATTTTGATCAATATTGAGTTAGCTACTTCCTTATGCTGTGACTATCAAGATATTTTCATCTTGTCAGAGAATGGGTTACACATTAGGACTCTTAGCACAGACAAGAAATTCAACTGGTATGCAACATTCCCAGCTAAAAGCCAGATGAGACAGTTTCAAAATGTGAGGGTGAGCTTAACATTTCCTAATTTGTATTTCAGTCTTCCAAGATAGCAACCTTTTAAAAAATTTACCTCCGTTCTTATATCTTAGCTGAACAAGCAGTTCATTCTAGGAACTAGGTCCTTGATTTCCACAAAGCCACAGTCTTGCTCTGTTTCACAAGAAAAATCCTTCATTAGGATCTGGATGCATCCACCCATGCCTTTTCCAAATGGATGCTCACAGACACATTTCTAAATATTCATGTCACTTCCAGCCTCATATATACCAGCAACTACCGCTAAACCTCTTAACGCCCTCTGTGCAACTTTTAAATCCCATAACTTGTGTCAATCTATACTAGATGTCAAAATGTAAACAGCTACTCCTCGTGTTGCAAAAGAAAGGCATAACTGAGTTGCGCAGCTGGGGAGCAGCATACGGTGGCGTGCCTCCCTAGGATGCCGGAAGACAAAATAAGCATCTCATTTAATAGTTCTGTTTTAAAGCAGATCTCCCTCTGTGCCAAGGGCTGGTGGAAGCCTCGAGTGAGATAGCTTAGACAGTAAGAAGTCTGCCCCACAGAGCAGCAATTAGGGTCTGTTTTTGAATAAAAAAAATACACTGAGGATTTGTAGGTGGTAAAATGTTAATGTGTCTTTGACTGGAATTTAATGTGCAGGAGCAGCGGTTCTACTCGGTAATGAAGGAACAGGAATGCATCACATGTTTTGTAATGAATAATTCACTTGCAACACAATTGGAAGTTTTGCTGTATGCATTTGTGAAGTTGCATGTTTAAAGGAATTCTTAAAACGACTTATGATATATAAGTCTATTCCTACAGGTTCTGATTAAATTGCATTTTGGTTTTGTTCACTGGAGGTTTCTCAGAAGCAGTCAATTGTAAAACAGACAGAATTAATAAACTGGTAGTGTTACTATTACCTCTGGTCCTAGGCTTCCTAAAAAAAACCCTCTGATATGAGCAGCATATCAATGCTCCATCAATCTCTTGCTCTCGCTTTCTTCTCTGTTCACTGTTGCACAATGAAATGAAGTTCTCTAGTTTACCTAATGATTGGAAGACATAAGCAGCCTAGGCGTGTTGGACAAAAACCTGTTTGAAGAGTCAAATCCTTTTCTTAGTGTATCTGAATAAATACCAGGAACCATTACAGTCTTGATAAATTGCTCAGAAATAGGGACAGTGTTGCTGCTTCCACAGGTTAATATGTAATCCAAAATGAAAAGAGAACTATTGTGGTAATGTCTAAAGAAGGGTAGGGTGATATAATACCCGTGATATATATCACCATTAAAACATAGACTAAAAGTTACTAGCGGTTCGGTGATTTCTTTTCTTCTGAAAAGTCACAGTATACAACATGTTTACAAGATTGCTATGTCTTTATTCTCTGTCATTTTGGACACGACATTCTGTGTTTTCATATTGCACACAGTGTAGAGTTGACCTCAGGTTACAAAAAGCATTCAAAATGTGACCTGTGAATAGGCTTCATGATAGTTAGATCCAGTAGTATGCACTACAGCAACATCTTAACATGGTTTATTTTAAAATGAAAAAGACTTTAATATCAACTTTGAACACTAAAATGAGGTATTAATCTTGCTAAAGAACGCAGACCATGACCTGTCACAGTCCAAACAGATCTCTTGGTTATATCTCACATTTTAAATGCAAATCAAAGTTTGCATAGCATCTACATTAAAGAGTCTAATGGAAACATGTTTCTGTCACTGAAAAAAAAATGAAGTTGAAAATTTATAGATAACTCAAAATTGTGAGTTGGCTCTGCTAATCAGGAAACTTTTTTCTTTTCCTTTTGTCCCCACTGGCAGATACAAGATTCCATAGATTTTCACTTCAAAACTATATTGGTAAGAATAATTCTCACTGACAATATTACTGAGCTATCTATAATAATAATAATAATAATAATGGATTGGATTTATATAGCGCTTTTCAAGGCACTCAAAGCGCTTTACAATTCCACTATTCATTCACTCTCACATTCACACACTGGTGGAGGCAGCTACAGTTGTAGCCACAGCTGCCCTGGGGCAGACTGACAGAAGCGAGGCTGCCATATCGTGCCATTGGCCCCTCTGGCCAACACCAGTAGGCGGTAGGTGAAGTGTCTTGCCCAAGGACACAACGACCAGGACAGAGAGCCGGGGATCGAACCGGCGACCTTCCAGTTACCGATGCGCTTCCCAACCCCTATAAGAACTTTAAGAAAAAAATAAAAGCAATAACGCTATGATCACATTTATCTGTTTTCTTATTGTGTGTGTTGATGTGTTCTCATAAACTTAAAATTATTCTATTAAAAATACATAATAGCAGTGAAAGCTGTCATGTTCCCCTGTCATCTTACATACAGTGATTGAGCTGGATATCCCCATTCTGCCTAACGGCATGTGGCTAGAGAAAGCTATAAATACGTGCCATACCAAAGGAGAAGAGAACTGGTATGCATCTGGAGGCAAATTTTAGTCTGTGTCTGCACCTCTAGACTCAAAATAAAAAGAATCATGCTAGTGTTTTATCATCTGAGAAGGGGTAGCCTCCCTCAAAAAAGCGAAAATGCAGAGGAAAGAGACAATAGAATCAACCTCTGGAAAAAATGTCATCTTCTTCCTTAGCACTTCAAACATCTCCAGGTAAAAGGTGGCAAGTGGAAAAGAGGCAATATTGACAGCTGAAGTAAACAGCAGACAGACAGCTGACACTTACTACAAAGAACAACAGCCAGAGTTTTTTGTCCCACAGCAGCCATTATAGGGATTATGCACTTGAATTGGGAGGGATAAGAAAACAGACTCCAATCTGCAGTCTACCCACACCTAGTGGTGAGATTTCATAGACTGTAACTTTAATAATAAAACACAGTACACAATGAAGCATAGAAATTGAAAATAAGAAAAGAGACCACAAATCAAAACAATAAAAAATACAAATGTAACACATTTGAGAGACTCGCGCGAGACACTAGAGAACATGCATACTCACAGAATATCTTCAGTTTAGCCTCTCGAGCCCTTCACCTATCATTGCCAAAAGCTAAATATTTATTAACATTTTACATGTTCTGCCACTTGTGAGTTATCTTGATTGTTTCTTTTAAATTACCCTACGAATTATGCGACAGCCTGAATTCCTTCTATGCAGAAGCAGATAATCAAGGTAACATTTTTTTAAGAAGCTGACCTGTTGTCATTGTGGCTGCCACATAGATACTGTCAGGTCACTTCACTCAGTTAGCAACCTTCCTAAGCAAATTTGACAATTTCACCCCACCATTTGTCATTGAATCTTCTGTGCTCCCATGTTTGTATTCCCTCTGCTTTCCAGATAGATTTGGTGTTTCTTGGAGTGTTGGATTTCATAACATTGTGAACTTTTTTGTTGGACCTTTTAATCAGCCCAATTGGGATTTGGTTTTTATTTTTCAACCTGCCTCTTTGTTCTCCAGCTGAATCCAGAGACTTCAAAAACCATTTCTGTTTGTAGTCTTGTTCAAATGGTGGTGTTTTTCTGGCAGATATTGATTTTCAGCCACTTTATTTATTATTTATTTCAGACAAGTGGCTACATTGTAATTCATCATATGATAAAGGCAAGGGACGTGAGAAAAAAGTTTATAGATTTCAAACCCCTCCGGGACAGAGCACTCTGCTTATATTATTAGCCCCCCCCCCTTTTTTTAAAAATGACTTAAATTTAACTTAAATAACTTAAATTGCTGGTTACAAAATAAATAACGAGGTCTTCCCAACTGTGTTTTTTCGCAGTACTTTGTTGTTTTATTCATTTATTATGGTCCTTTTGGTTTCTTTCTAAAACATTGAGTTTTATATTATATATTCCAAGATAAGTTTGTAGCTGGCCAGTGGGGGGTGGGGATCCATATAACCTGATTCCAGGATGATACATATTCGAAAAGCTGGCATAAGTTAGGTTCGAGCTTTAGCCAGAAGATTTGAAACAATGCTGATTAAGGCTCTCAGCGTCAGGTTGAACTCATAGTGGAGTTTCAAATTGCTTGTCTAGGGGGATCCCCATGCTGACACACTGTGTGTTATGTCGACAAGAAATAGCTGTTTTGCCAGAGCTGAGGCAAGGAGCAACTCTAACAAGAGTTCCTTCTCTCATCGTTAAAGTTCTGACAGGATACCGGAATGTACAAATAGCAATTAGGAGCATGGCATTCAGTTTCTTTCTGCAACCCCTGCTGCGTAAAAGTACCAGCTTCATTTGCAGATCTACTTTTGGGGTTTTCTTTGTGGGTTTTTTTTTTATTTTTATTTTTTTTACATTGATAGCTCAGATGTATCTGAATGCAATATTAGGATGCTCATGGTCATCTACATTCAACTATATCTCCTACATTTAACTATATGCTGACTATGTGAGGTGCACAAACATTTCAAAATCCATGTCTTAGGACCTCAGAATTATGAGGACTGTGAGAAAAGACATGCTGACTGGACTGGTATCCTGAACATACTGAACATGGCACACAGAAGGCAGTTCAGGTTTGATTTGTGAGTACAACATTCAGTTGTTACTGATAAGGGGGCTACTTCCACCATCTTTCGTCACTATACTCTATATACACTCCCTGGCCACTTTATAAGGCACACCTGTTAAACTGCTTGTTAATATAAATATCTAATCAGCCATTTGTATAGCAGCAGTTAAATCCTTTTATGCATGTAGGCAATGTCACAGCCTGCTGAAGTTTACTAAACAACAGAATGGCAAAGAAAGGTGTATTTTAGAAACTCTGCTGATCTAGTGGGATTCTCCCACAACTACGGATATTGGTCTAAAAAGAGCAGCAGTTCTCAGATCGAAAAATGCCTTCTTGATGGCAAAGGTCAGATGAGAATGGCTAGACTGCTTGGAGATAATAGGAAGGCAACAGTAACTCAACCAATGTATGCAGAAGAGCATCTCTGACTGCACAACACGTTGCTGAAGGACATGTGCTACTGAACTAGATGTGCAGCTGAAGGCCGCACATGGTGCCACTTCTGTCAGCTAAAAACAGGAAACTGAGGCTACAGTTTGAATAGGCTGAACAAATTGGACAGTTGAGAATAGGAAAAAATGTTGCCTGATGATTTTTGATTTCTGCAGCAACATTCGGATGGTAGGGTCAGAAATTGGGATAAACGACATAAAAACATGGATCCATCCTGCCTTGTATCAATGGTTCAGGCTGGAGGTGACGTGTAAGAGTGTGGGCATTTTTCTTGGCACACTTTGGGCCTTTGGTATGAATTGAGCATAATTTCAACGCCACATCCTGCCTGACTATTGTTGTTGACCAAATCCATCTCTTTATGACCACAGTACACACATCATCTGATGGCTGTTTCCAGCACTGTGTTCAAAGCTGAAATAATCTAAAACAGATTTCTTCAACATGACAATAACTACTGTATTCTGTACTCAAATGACCTCTACAGTCACCAGGTCTCAATCCAATAGGGCATCTTTGGTGTGTGTTGGATTTGCATCATGGATGTACCTGGATGTGTCTTGCTGTCATGTCAATATGGACCAAAATCTCTGAAGAGTGTTTTCAGAACTCTGGTTGAAGATATGGCAGAAGGTCAAAGCCTTTACTAGCAAAGTAGACCTAAGAAAAGGTTCCACTGAGTGTACAGCACTTTATTTCTTGTTCAGCTTTTGTTATTTTATTTTATTTTTTAAATAATTCTAGAAGTGGTATGGCAGGTAGGTGGGTGTTTTTTTTACTTTACTTTTTTACCACACTGTAACTGTGAATAATCATGGTCACTAAGGAACTAACATGGTGGCACGCAGAGACACAAAACCCTTGTACCCCAATCCCTCCCTGTTGTTTTTTACTGTTTCCAGACTCACTTTAAGTCAACGGCCAGCACAGTCTCATTATGCCATCATAGGATCTGGTTGCTTACAAGAAGACCTGGATATGGCGAAGGCAGAGCTGAACTGTCAAACAGAAAACAAAGATGAAGCAAAACAATGGCCAAAAACATAGGTTTGAATAAACACACCAGGGAGCTCACCTGCAAACACAGGGAGATAATTAGCTTAGGCTAATTTGTAAATTACCTTTGGCTGGCATGTAAGTATCGGCCTACCATCAAGCAGATGATGGTTTGTTAAAATCCCTTCTACCACTGAAGTGTAAAACTATGATTCACCGCTTCAGAGGAACGATCTTGGAATGAATAACTCATGGAGGTTTTCTGTGCCAGCAAAAATCTGGCACAGCTTTACTGGTTATTTTTGAATGAAGGACATGAAGCAACAGTTAATTCCCAAGGTATGTTCTATTTGTGAAATCAAGCAACTGCAGTGGGAACCATTAAGAAACAGTTTACCTCTTATCATTTTTCCTCCAGTCCCCCTGAAGTAGGTATGATAAACTAATTTAAGTAGAAAAAGAAATTGTGGAAGAAACCAGAGCAACAATAAAAAAAACCCCACATACTTAAAAATTGGAAAGTAATATGACGAAATCAAACCATGATTTTCACAAGATCAATGTGATCTTATTTTCTTGTAAAATGTAGAAGTTTGTCAGCCACGATTTGAAGCAGTTGCTGGTCTTAGCTGCTGCTTAGAGGGAAGTGTAGACAGCTTGAAGTCTTGTCCAGTGGGAATCGAAGCGTGAATAACTCCCTTGACTGACTGACATGTCTTATAATTTCTTAACAAAAATATGAGCAGACCTCAGTAGAAGGATTTGATTAATTGGCAAGTCTGCCCAGGGAATCATTTTGTACAGCCTTCGCGAGGCATACAGGATGACGGAAAATTGTTCTGAGTTTTTAAATTATTAAGCTGTCTTAAGCTTGGTGACAGCAAGACCTCTACAGGATGATTCTTATGCGAGTTCAACACTCAGAAATGGCCAGACTTCAAGATAAACCTGAGTGTCATCAGTATACTGTAAATGTGGAGGAGAAGATTATCTTTCCCTACAACTCAGAAGTGTCACACATGGAGGAAAGTAAAAAAGCTTGATTAAAAACTATCAAAAGATATTAAATGATACATTTTTCCCACAGATGGTTGGGGATGCATCTTTTTTGCAATAGTACAACCAGTGTGGACCCAACCAGTTTGTTGCCCAAACATGGTTTTGGATACTGAATGAGCTCATGAATGCCATGATTGTCACAGTTTTGTCAGAGGTAGTTTCTTTCTTGATGTTCCCAGCCATCCCATATCTCCCCTGCTGTTGGCTCCATTTGATTTTCTTCCAAATGAATTCAGAAATTACGTGGCCTTGCCCATCTATTTAGCAGAGGTTCTGAGACCTTCTTACGAGTCAGCCTCTCCAGTCTAATCAATGTTAAGACCTTTTAAATGTCCATCTCTCTTTTTTTTATGTTAAATCCAGAGGAGACCATACCCTTGTGGCTTATAGCTCCTAAACTCTAGAACAGTGGTTCTTAACCTTGTTGGAGGTACTGAACCCCACCAGTTTCATATGCGTATTCACTGAACCCCTCTTTAGTGAAAAATAAAATATGATTTTTTTCAAATTCAAGACATATGTTTTTTTTACTGGTGCACAAAATGAGCCATGCATATCATGGCGGAGGCTCTGCCGAACCCCTGAGACAGATTCACCGAACCCCTAGGGTTCGACCGAACCCAGGTTAAGAACCACTGCTCTAGAAACACCTCCCTGCATTCAGTGAGCCTGCAGTAGTTTGTTTTTAATGTCCAATGTAGGAAATTTTTATAGGCTAGCCTTGTCCTAACCTCCTAGGACCCTGTGTCCTCATATGAAGACTAAATCACAAAAATCTTTATGTTATGCTGTACAATAAATACATTGTCCCCATATCACCTCGTCATGCCCAACTAATCATAAATAGTTTGGATTGTTTCAGAATCTATAAGGCCAGCAAAATGCCCTAGATAACCAAAGCTGATCACCAAATTCCCTCAATGTAGGATTAGGGGATTTTCTTTCCTTTAATTTGTTATTTATTGCACACGCACCACAAAAATCTTTCTTGTTTTTTTTTTTGTTTAAAAATAATCAGTGTATCACAAGTCAGCTGTGCTACACACACCCTATTTTATCAAGATCTCTATCCTTTGAAGCTTCCATAAACACTTGAGAGCACAGTGAAGTCTGCAACATAAAAAGGATGAAAAGCAGGGCGAGAGCAATCATGCTTAATCTGGAGCATGAAGGGACGGCAGAGAGATATGGGATGAAGATGAGACAAGGAGAGTAACTGGAACACAATGCTATGAGCTTAAATTTTGTTCACCTCATCTTGTGAAAAATCCACTGCACAAGCATTATTATTTCATTGTGTACAGCCCTTCAGCGTGGTTATCAGTACCAACATGTGTACAATTGTGTGTACCTAAGGACTTAGGAACCAAATAGCAGTACTGCGGGACATTTATCATTCTAGTTATCTTTTCTTTTTTATCATTCCAATCCCTGTCTCACTCTTACAATCCTCACACGAGATGCTATCTTGAACCTCTTAATCAGGTTACCAGTACCAGCTGTTTATGCCCCTGGGAGGACAGAGTTTTGTCAACTGTCAGGACACATTGTTCCACCAGTAAAGAAGAGCAGATGAAAAGATTGGGAGTTGTACACAAAAGTGCAGAGCCCTCTGAAGAGACAGACAGATGAAAGCAAAAAGTGGACCCTGAAAGTTTGAAAGTGGTCACGGCAGCAAATGCAGCTCTAACATTTCACAATTTCTCCAACACAATTTCTCCATCTTCTGTTTTAAGTGCACACTCAACTGATGTCAACTGAGCCATGTTGTCAACTCAGTCATGTTGTTTGATACCAGGTTCAGACTACACAGATTTTTCTGTCTGGCTGTCAGATAAAATGACTAGACAGATCACATATTGAATGATTATAGCTTGTCTTCTTTCATGAACTGTCTGAAGTCATCAGGAGGGTGTCGCAGAGATCAAAACAAGAATTTACAAACAATGCTGTCAAAAGCTGCAATTATGATACCGGCTAGCCTGTGCTTGAAAAAATATAAAACAGAAAGACATGCTTGTTGTCCATCAACACGACATGCTGAAGCTGAAGCTGAGCATCACGATGGTGAAGAAAGGTGGCGTGCTTGTCGGCATGCTGATCTGCTGTGATTTCATCTCTCTAGCATCAATAGGGTTTTCAGAGAATGGTCTGAAAAAGTCAAAATATCCAGTGAGCAGCAGTTCTCTGAACAAAAAACCCTGTACCCTGTCTGGCGTCAGAGTTAATGGCTAAACTACTTCAAGCTGATAGGAAGGCAACAGTTAACACCAAGGTATGCAGAAAAGCATTTCTGAAAGTACAACATGTTGGACGGTGGGCTACAATGGCAGAAGACACCAAGTGCCACTCCAGTTAACTAGGAACAGAAAACTGGGGCAATGGATCATGCATCCATGATCACCACGAAGGAAACTCTTGGACACCCCCATTAATGTCTTATTAATAACAGTAGTGTATGTACTGTAGAATTGAATAGAATAGAATAGAATTCAACTTTATTGTCATTGCACATGCACAGGTACAGGGCAACGAAATGCAGTTTGCATCCATCCAGAAGTGCTTTAGTGATATAGATATATTACAATATATATTAGCAATAATATAGATATGTGAGTATATTACAGAAATGGGTCTATGGAATGTTATAATGTACACGGTATGAAGTATGTTGTGAATATTCTATAACTATAAGTATGTACAGGCTGTAGTGAGTGCAAGCTATGTACAGGCTATGAACAGGATATAAATATGAAAAACTATACAGAATATGAAATAAATAACTTTACAGAATCTGAGATATACAGCTATACAGAAATGGGAACTATGCAAGTTGTAAACAGTTGTAGGGTTAAAAATTATCGTATGATTATTACAGAGCTATACAGTAGTGCAGTTAAGATAAGTGAGATATGTGGATAATTCTACAGAGGCTATATAAAGTGCTAGTGGTTGTGAGTGGTGGTTCAGTCCATGTTATTATTGTGTGTTTGAGGGTACAGTTGTCCATTGTGGGTCTGTTTGTATGTTCAGTCCATGAGTTTAACGTGGGTCAGATGTAAGGAGGCAGAGTTCAGGAGTCTGACAGCTGTGGGGAAGAAGCTGTTCCGGTACCTGGTGGTCTTAGTCCGGAGGCTCCTGTAGCGCCTCCCAGAGGGCAGGAGGGTGAAGAGTCCATGTGATGGGTGACTGGGGTCTTTGATGATTTTCCCAGCCCTTTTCAGACACCGCTTCCTGTAGATGTCTTTTATGGCAGGAAGTGGTGCTCCGGCGATGCGCTGGGCAGTTTTCACGACCCTCTGCAATGCCTTCCGGTCCGAGGCAGAGCAGTTCCCGTACCAGACTGTTATACAGTTGGTCAGGATGCTCTCGATGGTGCAACGATAGAAGTTCACCAGGATGTCTGAGGACAGGTGGTTCTTCCTCAGAGTCCTCAAGAAGAAGAGGCGCTGGTGAGCCTTCTTGACCAGCTTGGAGCAGTTGGTCGTCCAGATGAGATCCTCGGAGATGTGGACTCCCAGGAACTTGAAGCTGCTCACACGCTCCACAGCCGTCCCCTTAATGTGGATGGGTGGATGTGGGTCAGCATTCTTCCTGTAGTCCATGATGAGCTCCTTGGTCTTCTCGGTGTTAAGCTGCAGGTTGTTTGTGTCACAACCTGCTGTATGCCAGGTAGATGGACTGAGCAGTTTTTGTCAAATTTTGTCCTCCCTCCAGCATCTTGCCCCAAATGTCCTTTTTAAATTGGGAACAATTTTATGCAAAATACAGATTTTTTAATTTTTTTCCACAGCTTTTTCTTTTAGCAGAATGAACGTTGTAGAAATTTCTGATGGAATGCAATAGCAGTGCTTGAATGGGAAAACATTTGTCTTCTCACCCACCATGGAAATTCCAGCTAACATAACTTTTTGTGGGTGTTGTACAAGTAAAGAACAGGATTGTAAATGAAAACAGAACATTACAGGTTTTTACAAAACCACATTATAGTACTTAGCAGACAGCCGTGCTTTTTCATCCAAAAAACACTTTATGTAATGACTGACTGAGTGTTGCATTCAACATGCAGTGTATTTTTTTTTCTCTATCATGGGGCAGAGAAGAGTTGGAATTAGATTTCTGTTCGTGCTGAGAAAAGAGATGCACTTAGAAATTGCTGTTTCATTCTCAGCATTCCGCCAGTCAGTTTGACCTTTCTGCCCTTTTGTCACACTTGATTATAATCACACAAAAGCAATGTGGCTACTGTGAAATGTCAAGTAGGTATATTAACAATAATAAAAAAAATACATTTCACATGCCAGCATGCTAGGAAAAAAAAGCAGTAGACGAAAAGCCTTCCAATTCATGACTGTCACTGCAAAGCTGAGAAAATGTCAAAAATTATCTGTTGTGATGCTGAATTCTAAAACACTCCCCCAAAATAGTTAACTGTCAGCAGCAAAACAGAGAGAAGAACTGAGGATGAATTCGTCACTCTCCTGATAAAACTGTCCTAATATAGAGTATATCAAGCCTCTACCACAATAAAAATGTTAAATGCAGCCCAATTTCTGTGTGTTTGGACCCTGTGTTTTGAGTTGTGTTATGGGCTCTTGATTACTTCTTGGAGTTATGAAATAATGGATGTTTAAGCTTTGTGTTAGCCTTGAGTTTAGTTCATCTAGTACCTGAGTTTTGTTTTCTATATTTCTAGTTCTCAGTTCCCTGTTTTATTTAGTCAGTTCCCTTTCATGTCTGTTTTGGTCTCGCCTCTGTGTGTTCTCGCTTGCGTCCCCTGTATTTAGTCAGTTTGGTCTCTGTGTTTAGTTTAATTTTTAGTTTTTACTTTGATCTATTTCCCTAGATTGCAATATTTAGTTATCTTTGTCTGTGGCTCTGGTCATGTCTACATGTCCACTGTCTGTGCCCTGTCTCTATGGTTAGTTGTGTCAAACATGTCTTGTCTCCTGTCAGTCATGTGTCTGTGTTTGTTTATTCCTTCCCTGAGTCAGGCTAGTACGCCTGGAGTCTGGAGCTCTGTCTCTGTTTGCTTCCTGTCTAATTTTGATAGTCTGTGTCCAGTGTGCATTGTGTTCAGTTTTGCTTCCCCTGTCTTGTTAGTCTGATTTAGTTTACCTGTGTTCCCTGGTGTAGTCCATCTCCCTGATTACCTTGTGTATATTTAAGCCCTTAGTTTCTGTCTGTCCCTCTATGCTGTGTTTTTCCTCCTAGTTCTTCCGGTCCTAGTTTCTAGTAGGTTTTGTTCCTACGTTGTTCTGTGTATGAGATTTTTAATTCCTGCGGTTAACATCCATAAATCTGTGTTTGAGTTCTAGTCCTGTCTCCAATATCCTTCATTTTGGGTCCACACTCTGCCTGCCTCACAGGGCCACATGACACTGCACATATTATCAAAAGGTTTGAAGATATATTGTTACAGTACTGTGGAAAAAAACAAAAAAACAAAACAGTTCTTAGTTTTCCGATTTTTCTTTCTGCATATTTGTAATACTTATGTGTTTCAGATCATTAAGAAAAATTTAATATCAGACAAAGATAATCTGAGTAAATACGAAAGTTTTTAAATAAAAATGTAATTTATTATAATAAAAAAGGATCTTGTGTCAAAACTAGGGGTCATAGAAGAACCCAGAACAACATCTAAAGAACCTCAGGCCTCACTTGCCTCAGTTAAGATCAGAGTTCATGATTGATGACAAAGGCTCATCTCACATTTCCCCAAAACATCTTGATGATGCCCAAGACTTGGGAAAATAGTCTGTGGACTGATGAAACAAAACCTGAACTTTTTGGAGGGTTCCTGTTATGTCTGGCATAAAACTAACACAGCCTTTCATAAAAAGAACTTCATACCAACAGTCAAACATGATGATGGTAGCGTGATGGTCTGGGGCTGCTTCCGGATGACTGTAATTGATGTAAGCATAATTTCTGCTCTCTATCAAAGAATCTTAAAGGAGAATATCTGGCCTTCATTTATACCCTGAAGCTAAAGCACGCTTGAGTTATGGAGCAGGACGATGATCAAAAACACACCAGCAAGTCCACCTCTGAATAGCTATAACTAAATGAAAGTTTTAAAGGGAACTAGTCAAAGTCAGGACTTAAATCCGATTGAGATGTTATGGCACGACCTTAAAGAGACCATTCATGTTTGAAACCCTCCGATGTGGCTGAATTAAAGAATTATGCAAAGAAGAATGATGTGAAAGACTCATTGCCAGCTCATGCTACTAAGGGTGACACAACTAGTTACTAGGTTTAGAAGTGCGATTACTTTTTAACACAGGTCCAAGTGGGTTTAGAAAGCCTTTTTCCTTTATAAATGAAATTGTTATTTAAAAACCGAGTTTTGCATTTACTTGGGTTGTGTTTGTCTAATATTAAAATTTGTTTGATGTTCTACTTTTTCATGGCACTGTAGCCGCTTTCCACTTTGAGAAAGTATGACGTGTGCACTGGTTGGTGACCCCCTGGCATCAATGCTAAGGGAAAAAAATGTGTATTCTCTAACCAGTTGACAAATGGTTGCTGGAGGTTGCTAGTTTACACTAGGCAAAACTAGGTGAAACAAGGGTGCAAAAACCTCCTTGTAATTGCTTTGGTCATTAGTAGATTGCCATTGTTGTCCAAAATTTGCATGAAAGATGGCAAAATGTTTTCAGCTAGTTTATAATTACTCGCTGAGCTATAGTGAAACAGAAAAAAGCAAAACAGACACCTTAATATTCAAAGTTGAAGTTAAGCCTTTTGAAACACTAGCTGCTGTTGTTGAGTTTTCCAGACAAGCCAGCATCTTTCATGCAAACTGCAGACAACCCAGGTAACCCGCTAATGACCAAAGCAATTGCACTGATTTTCAGTCCAGCACCACATACCTCTTCGCAGCCAACTTCACCTAGCGACTGCTAGCAACCTTTAGCCATTGCCCAACTGTCAGGGAACACACATTTTCCCTTAGTAATACTGACTCTTCTACAGGAGTCATCATGTCTCCTTTAAAAAAAACAAACAAAAAAAACCCATAGTGAATAGTCACTCAAAAGAACAAAGATAATGAAAAAACATAGATCCCAAATAACCAGAACTAATAGTATGTAAATTGTTATGGATGGAATAAAAGCAAAGTAGAGAAAAATCGTATTTCCAGACAGAAAAGATAATTTTAACAGTGCACTATATCAAAATTCTGACCACTTCTGGAATAGGTACTGTGGAGAGCCAACTTTGATAATCATCGGCACAGTTATAAGTTCAACTGACATTACAATCGAAGATAATTGTTCTTTAAAAATAAATATTTTTCCAGTACAGCAGAATTCATTTGTATAGAAAAAGAAATGCACTTTAGCATCGAATATAGAGAAATGTACCTTCATTCATATTTTACATACACTCCAGTGTGTATTTAATAACAGCTATCATATGAATAAAGGCAGGTAAAGAGAGGACTGAGAAGGAAATTAAATTCTGATGATGCAGTGACCTCTGGTGAGTTAAGTTTTATTGTGTAATTCAGATTTTCAAATTGTTGGGGTTAGGTTAGTGTTTTGGTGCAGCATTAATTTAAAAAGCCTTTTTTGTGCTGTTGATCTAAAATACTTTTATGCTCTGGCACTAGTGAATCTTTAACAAGCTGAGTTTGCTGCTATGAAGGCCTGAAGGCTGCGCAGAATACATTAATAAGGGGGTCCGACTTAATTTATTGAAATGTAAACACCATTTTAAATAGACGGTTTGTTTGGTTTCCCCTTTAGTCCCAGAGGAAAAGAATCAGTGGAGATATAGCTGAAACCAAAATAAGATGTCACCCACAAGAAATATGTGAGTTATTTATTAAAAGTGAGTTAAACTCATTATTGATGAGAGTTCAGTTACATCTAAAATGCATTGTGGGATTGGAGGGTGGGCGGGGGTACACTGAGAGAGAGAGGAAATAAAGAGAATAAATATGAGCAAATAAATATGAGAGCGGCCGAGTGGGTGGGAAGACAGAGACAAAGTGCATTAGTTCAAAAAAAAATATGGGAAGAGGTTTCAATAAAACATATGTGTAAGATTTGATTATATTGCTTTTTCCATTAGCTGCACAGTGGAAAACTAAATAATTAATAATAATCTAAATGTCACGGGGCTTTCCATTTAGATTCCTTCTGATTTTGTAGCTATTTCATTAAAACTAAAGTTTCAAAGGTGTAGAGGTGTATTAGAGTGCTAATTGAAGACCAGTAGAGTTAATTTTATATGATCTCACATGAAAAGTGATGAAAACTTTATGATTGTAACTTCTGTATCATTAGACCTCTCATACTAATCACACTGAGCTGTTTCCTTCATTGGCTTGAAAAGGCCATGACACCGATCAAAAGATTGAGTGGTGTGCATGTTATACTTGTCTGGGACTCAGTTTGCTGTCAGTGATGTGGGTTCACTCACAGGGTGACTGAGTGACAGAACGAGCTGGGAACGAGTGACACTGTGTGAGAAAAATAACATGTAATGGGCTATTACTGCACAAGAGCTCCTCGACTCCAGCAATCTGCCTCTGGGATCTTCCCTGCCACAGTGAGAGAATACAAAATAGAGAAGGAACCAGACAGAGAGATTGACTGATGGGCAGGAAAAAGGTAAAGATGCCAGAGGGAAATCAAAGGTGGTGGAAGAGTCTCCAGAGAAATTAGATGATTTCACCTTTCAAAAAAGAACCACAAATAAATAAATAAATCTTTGCTCAGAAAATGTCGTGTTTGTATGATATGTGTTTTAGAGGCATAATCTTTTTTCTTAACGTAAACAAAGAATTGCCCCACCACCAGAGGGGTTTCCACTGCCTTTTCAGAGTTAAGTGGATTCTTATTGTTAAGACAGACATGACTGAATACATACAATGAGCCTTTTATTCATATGCATTATGTATTTAGTGTATCCGGTTTGGCTTCCTCCTTGTCTTGTTGTGTCAGATTAGTTCCAGCTGTGTTTCCCTCCTGTTTCCCATGCCCTCGTTATCCTTTCTGTATTTAGCCCTCGGTATTTTTCTGCCTGTTGTTGGACCTTCTGCTAATCTGTCCTCATGTTTCCTAGTCTTGGACTTGTCCTGTCTCGAGTTTCTGTATTTTTTCTATATGCCTAGTGTTTGTGTTTAGCTTTTCCTTGTTTAGTTTTGACTGTTTATCAGTGCCTTTGTCACGGTCAGCGGGGGCTGACCGCGTGGAGAGTGTGGTGGACCCAGGTGCGAACACAGGTGAGGAGACGGGAGTGAACTTAAACTGAAAGCAAGCCTTTATTTGGGCTGATACAGAGGGGAGTAGACAAAACATAACAGGGACATAGACCGCAACTAACCAAAAACCTAAACTGGAAAAACACTAACATGACTGAAAGGAATAACTATGATCGCTGTGAACAGAATGCTGTGCAGATGCATGGAAACTGAACCAAATGGCGTGACAAAACTGACGTGAACATGACCTGCACGGAACCTCATCGTGCGGGTGCATGAAACACAGCACACACCAAATGGCAAACATGAACTGCACAGAATCCTGAAAAACACTTGACCAGAGGGAAGGTACACAGATGATGTGACACAGACTGCATGAAACACAGAGACTAAATACCCACAAGGATGATTAGGGGAAGTGGAAACACATGAGGGAGAACAGCTGACACACATGAACCAAATGACAGGACAGGGGAAGTGAAACTACATACGATGAACACCAGACTCTTTCAAAGTAAAACAGGAAACATGGAGATTAGACATGATATGAACTTAACATAAGCACACAGACATGAAACATGACAGGTAGCCACACGAACCAGGGACACTGAGTACAGGGGGAGATGACAGAAACAACTAAGAAACAAAGGACTAAACAGCAACCTAGAAATTAACTAGATGAGCTAAACTAGAACACAAATGAATACAAAAGATACATAAAGACTCAAACACTGGGTCACACAATCCAGTACTGTGACAGCCTTTTGTTTGTAAAAATCACTGACTCACTTTTTTCTTACTCCACTTTGGTCTCCTTTGTCTGCATTTGGGTCCACACTTACTCTCCACTCTCCACCGTCTGCCACAGCAAACGTGACAGCAGTACGTTATCGCTCTTTGCCACTAAATTCAGCTAGAGACTGACAGCAACCTCCAGGAACCACTTGCCAACCAATCTCTAGGAATGTGTGACCTTTTGGGGCCTTTAATTTATGTTGTTTCCAAAAGGTAGTATCATCAATATGAATTTAAGCTAATGACAAATTATACTGTTATACTGACAATACACAGGCTAGGGACTGGAAAGGAACTACGATAGCTCATGAAATTGGTTAAACCTACAAAGGGCAATAACCCGCAGTAGCAAAAAATATATACCAGAGTTCACAAAAGAAATTATTTTGTGATTTATTCCCAAGAGAATCATTTCTCACCACTGCACAGCTACACTGGACACTTCCCAGTTCCCATGTCCCATTTTAACCCCTGGTTGGGTCACAATCTCTTAAAACACAATTATTCAGGTAAGCATTTCATCAGAGGGGCGATATTCATAGGAACAAGGTGCAGAGGTAAGTTAAGAAAGGCTCGCCAAACGTATTTATATGGACACAGTGAAAAACCTGCTGAGTACTTACTAGTAATTCACCTCCAGCATGGGATATAGACTCTCAACTTGTGGGAATTTTAATACTGATGATTTAAGCAGACTGAATGTTCGTCCTAGTCCAGGTGAGCACAATTGGATGTGTTTTTCTATGGAGGAGACTTTTAATCTCCACAGGTTAGTGAAAGGAAACTAATGTCCCAGTCAAGATAATACCGATGTTTCATTAAGATGTGCAGAAAAGTTTTCCTTTATTTTCATGAAGTGATTTGAACTCCATCAGGTTCCTTGTCACAGTAAGTGTTCAGTGGTTTTATCTGTACCTAAAAATAAAGCCATCAAAATCATTCAGTGACTAAAGGCCTTTGGCGCTCTCATCATGAAAACCTTTGAGGATATTGTGCAATTCAAACAAAATTGGATTCACTTCTTTTCTTACAGGGCAGGCAGAGTTGTTGAGGATGCCAAGAGCACTCCACGTAATAGGGTCCTGGATTACCTGGATGGTGCGAAGAATTCTGTACGGCTACTTTTTATTGACTTCTCCCTGCTTTCAGTTTTATCTATCATCACATTTCAGCTGATGAACTTACCAGTAACCAGCTGTGTTTTTGCTTTGTTTTGTTTTGGGTTTTTTGTTTTTTTAACTGACAGGTCTCAAAAGGTAAAGCTCTGTAATCTTTTATGTAATGCTATTTTTTGTGCATTTGTCTTATACGTAAATCCCCAAAATATGACACAAATTTTCTTTTTATTTTCCATACAAAGATCAGATGACTCCCATCAATGCATTGCTGCTCAGTGATGAACAATCGAACTGGTCTTTGATGAATTAAGTGACTAGAGTAAAGATTTCTTTTTGGACATCAGTTGGCCAAAAAACGAAAACTTCATGAAGAACTCTATCGCTCATCTTTGTTTTATTTGTTTCCAGGCTGTTGAAGTTGTACGGCTTTACAAGTGTGACAGGCAGCAACAATGTCAGCTTTTGATCCAAACACCGGTGAATTATGTGGGAAGGTCCATCTGTTGTTGTACTTTCATCAGAAGCACTACGAAGCCCAAAAGTTTTGATCTTGACTCAAATTGCATGAGATGCTTTAGCCTCGTTGCATTGAGTTGGTACTCAGAGAAAGGTAATTTTCTTTAGGTAAAAAGTTTTTTTTTTTAACTGCTAGAAACAACCTAAACAACCTCTTCCAGCTGTAAAAGATCAGAGTCTCTAATTAGGCCCAGTCAGTCCTCACTCACCTGCTTACCCTTTGTTAAATAAGTTAAGGTTGCTTTGAACTCATTTGTCCCTTATTCGTATCCTTTTAAATGAAGTGATGCAGCTTTATTTGTTTTGCGTGACTTGTTTCTGTGTTGACTGTTGGTGATAACTGTGCACCAAGTTGCTCCTCAGAGATAATAAAAATGACTTTGACCTTTAATAAAATCAGGTGTTCTGTTGTGTAACTAATCTTTTTTTCATGTAGTAGAGTGTCCTGCTTCACACTATAAATAAACATGTGTATCGCTATATCTGGATTTAAAGGAACACTTTGAATAACATATTTTGACAGCTGCTGTGCAGAATATGGTGAAGTTTGAAATTAATATGCATAGCTTTAGTTGCCCTCGAGTGTTGCTGTTTGCTGATTGCTTCATCCCTAAGTCAACTGTGGATTGTTGCGTCTGTGTGTGCTGTTTCTTGCTCTCTCCACTGTCTCGAGTACCTCCCTTTTCCTGTTGAGGCAGTGAGTCGTGCTCAACTAACTCCACTCAGTAATCAACACTGGGAATACTTCAGCTTTGGAAAAGCAGATGGCCGGGGCCAGAGTGCCTTTGTCCAGGCAGTGCTTAAGGCTTTTGGTTGTGTCCGTTTCCTCCCATAGGTGAAGTACTGTGTTCTTTTAATCGACTTTACCCGATTTTTTCAACAGCTCGTAAGTTACACAATAGGTTTCTTTGTACTCAGTGGTTGTCTTTTTAAAGTTTAACTATCATTAAACACATTCATTTTGCTCCTGCTTCTGCCTCCGTCTCTCCTTTTCCTCTGAAAGCTTTTTGTGTTTTCTGGGCAAAACTAAAAAGATGATTGCAGGTTTTTCAGTAGTCAGCAACCTTAGCAAAGTTGTTACAGAATGCAGTAAATTGCTAATTTCCAGTCTTTTTTCTTCTACATGAAGAAACATATTCACAGCCTGTGGGCATCAGTAGATTTCTTCTATCCCAGGGAAGAGGATGCCAACTGAAAATCTGATACAACTTGGTTAAAATAATTTCCTTTTTTCATAGCCAACAAATATTAGAATAGGACCTCACAAGCGCAATTGCTTAAAAGCAATATTTAAGTGGTTATCAAAACAGGGGCGTAATCCTTATTGTCCTTCTGGATATCCAATCAATACCTCTGTAAGAGTGAAAAGATTGCCGAAAAGGTGGCGCACAAGCATCTATTTCACGTGAAATGTTTTTCCCGAATGAAGGGCGACTTTGGTTGTGCGGTAAATGTCATTGAGCAGCCTGCTTCAACTTTTAATAAATTCAATTTGGTGACAAAGCTTGTTGAACCAACAATAGTGTGCTGAGCCTTCATGGATTACCTGGACGCTGCGAAGAATTCTGTACTGCTACTTTTTACTTACTGTATCCATCATCGCATTTTAGCTAAAGAACTTACCAGTAACCGCCTGTTTTTTGTTTATTTTTATCAAACTGACAGGTCTCAAAAGTTAAAGCTCAGTGATCTTTCATGTAACGCGAAACAACAATACTGTGCTCAGCCTTCATGACGCCTAAAAGTGACCAGCTGTCTGGTTATAAAAATGGGATCTGTTTTTTTTTTTGTTTTTTTTTAACAGACTTGTTACTTTTGATGTTCCTGATATACCACATGAGACAAATCAGTTTTGCCACTTGTTTCAGGATATAAGGAATGCAGAACTGTTGTGACAACTGATGTTGCTAATGATCACAAAAACAAATAATTAGTACCACAATTTAGCTCACCGTGCCCTCCCCGACTGCCTTACAGTTGGACCCTATTGTTACACACTGCTAAGGATTAAACGGCTGATAAGCTGATGTATTTTAGCCAGAGGGACCTTTCCTTACGTGGCAAGCTGTAATTGAATAAAGGTCATTCAATTCTCACAGGTACGCAGAGATTAAACTGTGTTTGACTGCAAATCCTGCTGTTACCTTTCAGAGAATTTCCCTCAGTGCAGGCCACTTTGGATATACATTTGATAGCAAGAGCTACATAATAAAATGATATTTGAACAGCAGCACTTGAGCAGGGGATCTTAAAAGCTGTGAAATGACACAGAAAAGGTGGAAAATTAAGGCAGCCTGCTTCTATGATGGGTGTTTTCCGTGCCATTTTGTCACAGCTGACTTACACTCACCAAAGCTGCTCGTAGTGCTTCTGCTCATTTGCAAATATTTACATGTTAACATGTACCAGACGCTGATGATAAATATGGTGAATTGCCATTGTCGACATGTTATCACCATCATTTTAGCGTTCACCTCAAAGCAGCTGTGTTCAGTGAAGAGTGACAGAAAACATGGGGAGGGAGGGTGATGTGTTAAAATCAAACCACATTTGCACACCGTCTGGTACGTGGCAACAAGCTGGGTGTAAAAATTGTTAAGCTGATTTTAAAGTTCTGTTGCTTCGTTGGTTTTGATGTGGATTTAGGAAGAAATCATTCATCATTTGAAGTTAGCAGTCAGCACTGTAAGGGGGACTCACTCCATCACCGCCTGTTATCACGTAATCTGCTGGAGACTTTTGTTCTATGATTACTATTTCTTAATTTCATTGTCTCTAATTTTGATTTGCTTATTCTCAGAAGTGACAATTTAGCAATTCGCCCAGGGTGGAACGCAACCAAACCTCCTGCTTTGATTTTCCTTGTCATGTGGGTATTAGTGGCTAAATTGTTGACCCTGCTTTGTGTTTTATTTATTTATATAATCACATGGGCTTTAATTAATTTATCTGCAGGCAGCCCACAGGTGATGGGGAAGAAGAGTCTAGAGTTTTGTAAAGAATGCTGCGATTACACTCGAAAGCAAAAGTCTTGCTTTGGTTTGCGTTTTTATGTTTTTCATTTTTCGCAATGCACTTTGTAGTCACAGTAGTGCTGTAAGCATGTTAACAGAGGTTTAATAAACGTACAGAAATGTGCAATGCAGTCGTTTTACTATTTTCACTATCAAATTTGAGGTTTTTGACTTGCTCACCTTTTGGTATTTGATACTAAACTAAACAACAAACACATCTCGTGCACATGCCAGTCCACTTGGTTGAGCACTGAATTTTGATCTGATGGTGTAAGACTATAAATTAAAAGCTCACCAAAGTTATTGTTGCTCATTTTTAATGGGGAAGTGACTGTGTACCAAAAATCATAGCAATCCATTAAATCCATCCAGATATATTTCAGCCTGTACCCAACTAACGGATGACTTTCAACAGCATGGGTAAAAGTGAATAACGGTTTCCGCTATCCCCAATTTTTAAGAACCATCTGCTTCAAAATTAATGTTTTGCAGGAGCAGATTTTAAAAGGCATATCTTACAGCATAGATTTAAATGGAAATATAAATCAAAAACACAACTTTACATCAAATATTTCTTCTATATTTTGTTACCACCTGTGATGATCGACGTGCTGTCTTACAAACGAATATTTCAGCAGTAGGGGAAAGTTTCTGTTTTCTTAGGTGTATGGAGGGATGTGTATGTTGGGAAATTGACTCTGAAGAGGTTATATCATCATGACAGGCAGACCGGCTTTACATCATCCGCATGACTAATAAAAATCTTAATAGTGTGAGGAAGGAGGGGAGATTGACAGAGCTGAACGTTATATCAACTTCACATATCTGGCCAACAGCAAAGAAAGTTATGATCCAGAAATAATACTTCAACCTTAACATAGCAGCGATGCCCAATGCAAATTAGAGTGGATTCTCACCTTCACAGCTCACACGGAGCTGAGCAAATATCAAATATTAAGTTTTGCCCTCTATATATGATAAAAATATACAGGAATCGTCAAGTTTTCGTGGGTAAACACTGATGAGGCTGCCAGACGTCCATTGCTTATCTGACATTTCACTGGAAAGTTTTCTCATAAAGTCAGTGCCAGACTATAACTTAAAAAAATCAAATATTTCCTTTTTTTCTAAAAAGAAATTCCCTCAAATCATATCATTTTTGTTCCTGAATTGAAAAAGAGACAAAGTGTGGCTCTATGTGTGTGTGAGTAGAAGTGTAAACAATTTATGAGTGTTTATAGTGATGCAGAGTTATAACTGATGTTAATTTTGATGAATTATGTACTCTGGGTTTTTAAGCAAGCCCAAATCCTGACTCCCATGCTAACCAGCCTTCCAAATCTTTCCATAATTCACTTTGGTAGACAGCAGCAGAGACTGCAGGAATCACACAAGAGGAGGGGCTGTGAAAATCATCAATGACACCTCGAGAGGAAGAGGGAGGAGGATGTGATGAAGATGAAAGAGGAAAAGGAAGAGGCCGCCGTGGAGTAGGAAGGAGGCGTTGAGTTTACAAGTACACAGAACAAGGTCTACTGCAGCAAATAAACACTTTCAGATGAGCAATAAGACTGAAAGACCTGTAAGACAACCCCATGATAATCATAGAAAATGTCAGCCACTGAAACCTCATGAAACACATTAATCCCCAGCCAAAAGCTTTGCAAAGCATCCCAGCACATCTGAAAAGAGCATTAACCGTAACTGTAGCTGATTTGACTGTAGAAAAGATGGGGAAAAAAACAGTCTGCAAATTCCTCATGTCAATATTTTAAACTGTCGATCCACATGAGAGTCTGCTTCAAGACAAGTGCTGTATGAGTAAGTAGCAACACGGAAGCAGGCAGGGGGAGTAAGCTGATATTTGGGGATTTTCGAAAGTTATTTTTAGTGTGAATTAATTTTCCACTGCATTGTCAGAAGTCAGTCAAAGCTATGTATTTGAACGCTCACAGGCAGAACTAAGCAATGAGTTTCTCCAGAGAAATTGTTTTTAGTTCCTCGAGAGAGTCTAAGCCAAACAAATCACATTAAAATATAATACTGGGACCACCACTAGCACTTTTAACCCACATCATAACAAACAATCATGAGGATAATTAATATTACAATGGTTTAACTTCATATGCTTCACTTTAGCAGCTAGTGAGTAATGTGCCCACACTGTAGCTGTCTCTTTATATATACAGTTAGAGATATACCTCAGGTGGATACCACTATGTGTGTAAATCAGCTGAATGCCTGAAGGTACACTAAGCTTGAAAACAATTAAGTTTCTGCAGCATGATTTATAATGAGTTTTATTTATTTTTGTTTTTTATAACAAACATGGACAACGTTAAGGCTTCTGCCTGGTTATAATTAAAGCCTTAATACATTTTTGCCAACTATGGAGTAGTGTTAAAGAAAAGTGCTTGTGTATTCATAGCACCTCTTTACATCAGTCATAAAATCAGTAAAGTGGCTCAATAATGGTATATTTACACTCTTAGTGTACAATAGAGTGGAGAAGCCCTGGCCCGCGTGCACTGAGCTGAATTGGGTCACATTTTTAAACTTACAAGAAAAAAAAAGAACCATTTTTAACTTTTTAAATGTTTAAACATGTCCCTTAGACTCAGAGGAAAAACACAAAAATGGAAAAGAAAATGACAAAGTTGCTAACATGTCATGGTTTGGGGTTTCTGTTTAGTCACATCCTGTTTTATTACAAAATCATTCTTGCATGTCAGGTAGTTTTACTTCTGGTTTAGTTTCCCTTTAATTTTCCGCACCACCTGTCTCCAATCAGTTATTCACTCTCATATACTCCCCTCTTGCCCAATGTCACTTGGCAGATTGACATGTTATTCAAATTAATCAGCCTTTCACTATTTCTTGCTCCTCTAGTATTCCCAGTTTTATGTTTCCTGATGCTGCTTTTTAGTTTTTTTGCCTGCTGCACATCTGAACTGTTTGTCATACAAGGAGGTCATACATGGATGGTCAGTCAAAGTGACAGAATTAAAGTTTTGGATCTCGGACTTGTGTCAAGGGTGCAGTTATTACATCCTAAACCATTATATACATGATTATTAAACTGGTGAATAAATTAGTCGTGCTATATTTTTCTTTAATTTTCTCAGAGATTATGCTTTAAACAAAAAGGCAGAGACTCAAGTAGCTGCACGTGCAGCATCTTTGTGATTAGTCTGAAAATACAAAATAGATGGATGATTGAGATCAAAACAACTTATCATTGTAAGTGGAGATAGAATTTAAACAAGCTCTGCTCATCCCTCATGCAGGAAGACAATGCTCAGAGGATCAGTCGGATGATTTCTCACTATACAAAATCCATTGCTTTGCATTTGCATCAATGTGGCTGTCAATATTAATTATTTAAGGGTTTAATAGGTGCTGTAGCAATCACTACACTACAATATTCATTAAATATATATAACATGTGTTTTCTCCTTGTCTTCCAGTTTCAGCATCCCACCTGCTGTGTTTTAGCACTAATCTTCAAATTTTACCAACATGTTAAAATTATTATTAGTTCTAGTTTCACTTCTTTCCTGTGAGAATCACAGCAGTTATAAATATTCTCATGTTTAATTTATGCTTATTAACTTTCTTGATGTTCTGCAGATGCAGTGATTAATGACAGTGTCATATCTCTTTGTTAATTATGCACTGTGTTGGTGCAATGCCAGACATGTCAGGAAGTTGACATGCCCAGCTAAAAAAAACAATAAAACAATGCAGTACATACCCCTCTGTAATCCACAACTTTTCACTTTGACTAAACAGAGGAGACAATAGCCAAGTTATTGATGATGCTTGTGTAAAATTAACTAAAAACAATAGATAGACACACGCACAAATCATTTAGTGTGAAATATATTTATTCCAGTGCCTTCTCTAAATAATTTAAACTAATCCAAGAAGGTTACAACACCCATCCAAAAGATGTGACTGCATCGCTATAATATGCATCTGATCTTTTTCAGTCTGTGTACTTAAAATGAATATAATACAAGGATGCTGAATTATTCATTCAGTGATCAGAGTGTGGAGCATTACGCCAAAACAATGTGAACAAGTGACCGACTGTCTCAGAATAGTAAAACCCTGCTAAGATTATCTGGCACTGAGGCACTTAAATATCACTGATATATCCTCTAAAGACTATTCCTCAAATGCCTGTATGTGTCAGTCTGTGTGACACCGACAGAGATGGGATGAGCCGCAGGAAAGCTCGTCTGCCTGTACACAGGACCAATACCAATAAAGATGCATGAATATAACATGAAAGTGGTCACATCAAAATTTGAATCTGATCTGTGATCTTGATTCTACGATAATTCATTTTTTAAGACATGCAATAAATGTGCACATATTTTGTAATGCAGTGATATAGGTATCGATTATGAATGATTTGTTTGTGGAATAAAAGAATATAATTTGAGTCTGTGCTGATCCGTTGGTGACAGATTAGAAAAACCAGCTCCCCATAACCTGTGAGCTGCAAATGAATTTGCATAGCGAGTGAAACGGTGCTCCACTCAGCAGTAAGCTCGCTGCTCAGCCAAGACACCTGGGAACAGTGTCAACATACACTCCAGGGCACGTCTCTTTAGATGTGGCAGGTGGACAGCAACAGCTGAACCAAAAAATAAATAAATAAATAGAAAAATAGTCTGTAACCTAAAGGGAAAGCTTTGAATTGACCCCCCCCCCCCCCCCCGAGAAAAGAAGAGAGCGATTGGAGTTTGGCAGGCTGTTGTCTCCTGGCCTGGAACACATATCCTTTCTTTTTATGTATCCTTCCTCTCCCACCCCCTCTGTTTTTTCTTCTTAAATATGCCGTCGATCGTGATGTCCAACCCATGAATGGCTTCAAACTTTCAGTTTGTCAGTATTAACTAAATAAAATTATCATTTCTCACATTTTTCTCTCTTTATGCCTCAAAGTATTTGAAAAAAAAAATCTTTAGGTCAGTGCGTTTACCTGTTACAATAATTATGTGTAGGCAGAGCCCATTGTTTTGGATTAAATGTTGGTTTTGAGAACACTTCCAGATGGGAAAACATGATTTCATTAAAGCTATTGAATACTGACAATAAACCTTCAGTCAGGAAACAAAAATGCTGTGCGTTATAACTCCTTCCTTCTCATTTTATTTGCTCTCCATTAACAACTAAATGAATTAGGTTCATCCCTAAGTCCTTCTGAAGTTTTGCCAAAATATTACACAAAATGAAATGTTAAAAAAAACCCTTTTAAATTAGGCAGTTACATAAAGCAAGAAGATTTCTTTTGTAATACTATTCGTATTTAGGTTACAAACCATGTGCTTAGGATTGCATCATTTGTATAATTGAAGACACTAGGGGAAAAAAGATAAACACTCTTCAGTCATTTTTACTGCACAAAACAGAAAATGGAATAGAAGACCGGCACTTTTAGAGCACGAACAAAATCTTTACCTGCTCTTTAATAATTTTTTTCCTCAACCAATAAATATTCGCTGTACTGACACTCACAGACCGGCTAGGGTGTGTTAATATTGCCACTGCATAAAACTGAAGACGTGGAAATGAACTTCCCACTCCACAGAGAGTGTTTCACTTTGAATTTCTTAATTATGTCAGCTCAGCAATTTCAACTGCTCAAATGGGAGAAGCACTGCATGACTTAACATTCACTTATCTGGTCTTCTGCTCCCATGTACCGTGGTGAATATGTTTCATTTTCTCTACGTTTGCCAATGTATGGAATTATTATGTCAACACGTTCGAAAGAATTCTATTAAAAGCGAGGCGCAGACAGAATAAGTATGTGAGGATATAGCTATTAAAACGCTGCTTCAACGCAGTGCTTAAAATTCAGTGGTGCATACCCCCCAGAATTAATGGAATTTTTTGGATCATATTTGCCCTCATTCTGTTCTTCAAATTGGTGAATTAATTTAGAGTGAGGGTTCAAAATGGATCTGCACAGAATCCGAAAAGTCCCAAAGTAATGACAGCACTTTAGAGAACAACTGCTCAGATGGTAGAGTGAAAGTTGTGAGGTATTAGATTATTTCTTAGAAAGGGAACATTGAACATGAGTCCCTCTCAGACAGCGCAGAAGTCTTTACGGTTTCGTTTTTTGCTCAGACGGTTCTCCGGGATCTATTTTGAAGTGCCCATTCTTGCCGATGCATTGCCCAGTGAAGCTATAAGATAAGGGTTAGTAGAGCTATTTAGGAAATAGTTAAGCAACCTGCTTTGGTGTTATCGCAGTATTAGAGGATAGGCATGCAGTGATTATAAGTATGGAAATTGTACATTTTAATTAAGCACAAAACTGTTTTATTAGCCTCATTACAATTCACAGCACATTGACTGATTAGAAGACATTTCAAGAGTCCCGCAAACAGAAGAAAGGTGATTATGCAAGAAATTTGAAAAGGCAATGTGTGCTCTTGCTCATCACAGAAAGCTCTTAGCTGGTTTATCTTGTATGAGCGTTGATCACTCAGTGAAATGTTCACCCAAATCAGAATGAACAGTTATCTTTAGTCAGAAATAACATGAGTAAGTTCTCAAAGTCTTGTACTTTCATGGTGATGACCATATGAGCTGCTGCTGCAAGAGTCTCTTTATCTGTAACCCAAAGGTGACAACGGAGAAGCAACCTGCCAGCCATTGCTTTCTATTTTCAGCCACACTATTGAAAATGTCCTGATAAGGGGGCTGCTGGGAGGATATCGGCTGTGTGATCCAGTAAATTCACGAGGGAGAGAGAGGACATAAAATGAAAATAAAAGCACCAGAGGCAAGTGGAGATGACAGACAAGAGTGTATGAAAGGGGGGTGCACAGAGGTCTTTAATGCTACAGAAATATGACTGAGAAAGACTCTTTTACTGTCAGATTTTAGTACGACAGATCTCCCCTGATCCTACAGGAATTATGCCAGGGATAAAATAAAGCTCTCACACGTCCTCTACAGAAAGTGATGATATTTCATCTTCAGTTTCACTCTAACGGGACTTTGCAATGGGTGCAAAGGAAACCAATTATTTACTCTTTTCTCAGCTTCCTGTGATTTTTCCACAGATAACATGTGAGCAACCACTTTTGCAACAACCTAAGTTGTCTTTGTCATGGTCCTCCTGTCCTCTCTTGCTGTTTTGCCATTTCTCCTCTGTTCCCATTAATGTGTGTGTGTGTGTGTGTGTGTGTGTGTGTGTGTGTGTGTGTGTGTGTGTGTGTGTGTGTGTGTGTGTGTGTGTGTGTGTGTGTGTGTGTATCAGTGAATGGCTAACAGTTAGTGAAACTGTTGTGTGGTCGTTAAGCACACGGCTTTGGTGCTTACTGGCTTGCTTAGTTTACCTGTGTGGAAAATGTACCCGTGTCTTCTGTGTGTGGGTTCCTGTGGAGAAAATCTTTCCATGGGAGTGTTGAGGAAGAGCGAGATTCATGAGCACTTGAGAACCGCTATCATCACTGTGAAGTACTTTGTGTTGAACTGTTGTTGCACTATATTCACTGTAAATAAATTTACTGTTACATTTTAAGAGAGTCTGCGCTTGAATTTTACAGTTTTACACGAGATCACCAACACCATTTTCTGACATTTAGTCAAAGGTTCACAAAGTGTTTCCAGATTCAGTAACTTCACATTTGACTGGTTATGTTATGCACACTAACTGTAGTTAGAAGGCAAAGACATACACTTTTCATGATTGCATGTTTAAAATATTTGCTCGGCCCAAGTAACATTGATCTTCTGCTCATCCATCTCATATTGTTAGTGATTTTTTTTAATTCTGTGATCATTAGTGTAGACAGGGGGAAATAAGGAGGAAAAATATGTAATTCTGTATATGTAATATATTTTGTTAAAGTGATTTTTTATTTCGTTAAAGTGTGAAAATTGTGTTTAGTTTAAAATATTCTGTATGAATACACTGAAAGGTCACTTCATAATGCACACTTTGCAAGTATGGACTTGGGCCCCCTTTGCATTGTTTTTGACGACACAGATTAATATTAATATAATAAATATTCCTCAGATATGCTGAAGCCCATCTGCTTCAAAGATTGAGGTGTTTGGTGTTCAGAGATGCTTTTCTGTGTACCTTTTGTTGCCTTGTCAGCTTGAAGCACTCTGCTCTCTGGCATTAATAAGACATTTTTACCCAGAGAACCATTTTCTGTAAACCCCAGAGATGGTTGTGCTGGAAAATTCCAGTACTTGGATATCTTTCAACTTTAAATTATTAAAAACAGGTCATATTGAAGCATACAGTAGGTGGATGTTTGTCAGTATATCCCTGGGACAACCTCCCATTATATTTATATGCAGTAAACATACAGAAGAAAATTGGAAACAAAACATAAGTTAAATTGTAAATCACACACATACACATATTGTAACATTGCCAGATCTTTCATGGCAATTCAACCAGCAAGAACTAAACGGTAATCCTTAGCAGTTGTCTTCGATGTATGTCAACAATAATTTGAATCGTTTTTTTTACTTCTCTTTATTATTTCCATGCAACTTTCAAAATTGCCAGCAGAACATGTAATACTTTTTCTAGCTTTGAAAGTTCAAAATTTGCAAAGTTTGTTCACATAATTATTTGTGGCATCTAAAGGCTGAAGGAGACTACAACTGTCTCTACCATTGTTTTTGCTTTGTTTTGAGTTTTCAGTTCCATCAATTAAAAGGAATTTCATCAAGTCTGACAAGGTTACCGGTGAGCTCAACAACAAGATCTGAACTTTTGCTTATAAACCAGACGCCAGATCTGGAAATTTACAGCATAAGAATTTCCCCTGAGAGTTCTTGCTGCAGTCTGAAGCTGGGAAACACCTGTCACACCTTTATAAAAGCAAAACAATCTTTCCCCAAACCAAAACTAATCAAAAAGTACTTGAGGAGCAACGTGGCAACAAGAAAACTGAAGGGGCTGACCATTCTGTTTATCAGATGAACAGTTAGGTTCTTACATAATAGCTGATCCCTGTGACTTCAACCACCGAAAAATCATTTCTGTGCTGCTTTACAAAAAGCACTCTTAATGGACGGTTTGCTGGGGGATCAAAATCCACATGTAGCTCTTTGTCTGAAAAGATGTTCCTATTATCCACATATTAGCTTCACGTTTAAAAAAGCAATAGCAGTACAAGTGAAAAAATCAGATGACCACTCTTCTTCTGTGCCAATATAAATGCCATAAGCAATTAAAATAATTCAAATTAACTACTAACTATTAAACACAGAAGAGCTTTAATGATCTTAAATATGCTTCTCTCGGCCAGCCACTACTCATTACTACTTATTGGAGCCCTGTTTTTCTTTTGCATTTTGCTTTGTTCTTGGCCACTAATTGGGGAGGCGATATACCAAAAAGTAGTGTTGGTTCCAGCAGATAATTGGTCAGAACTTTGCACAGCCTGTGCCTCAGTACTGTTATTTTCCCTCAAACTGAAATATATATGAAACTTAAAGCAATGACAGAAAAATATAAAGTGAGAAATGGAGAGAAGAGCATGAGATACGGGTTGCGATGTGTGACAGTCTTTTGCAATAGGAGAGGATTGAAGAGGGAAAAAGCTTCGTCCACATTCACTCTGCCTTGGTAGATTGCTTTGGGCCAACCAATTAGCTTTGTTCTGCTCTCTGATTGTGGTTTTGACAAACGGACACACAGAGATCTGGTTTGATCAGAGCCAAGTGATACATCCAGACCAAAGTATGATGGCTTCTTCAGCCATTAGTGCTGCCCATACTTTCTATCACCATATGTGCCACATTATTGCTCTCAGTTAAGGATGCTTCAAGCCAAACGCCTCCTCTTGGCACAGCAAGTCCTGTTGCTGCCTGCCAGGTACACAATTGGACAACAAGAGATGGCACATGGCCACTGACAAATGGTAGTCTGTAACACATGCTTTGTAGGGTGGGTGGCTTTCAGTTCCTAGAACTGGTAATGTAAGAAAAAATGAATACATCTTCTCATTTCACTAGCGATAATAATAACACTATAGCAATGCAGAACTTATAGAAATCCCCACAGTAAGTGTTTGCATTCAACATATCATCCTTCCTTTCCATCACAGTCCGAATTTATCAGACAGATATGGAT
The DNA here is from genome assembly GCF_057381915.1 of Diplotaxodon limnothrissa. Lineage (NCBI taxonomy): Eukaryota > Metazoa > Chordata > Actinopteri > Cichliformes > Cichlidae > Diplotaxodon > Diplotaxodon limnothrissa. The sequence goes on along the minus strand of NC_140602.1, from coordinate 43,560,315 downwards.
GGATTCTTGTTTTTTGTTTTTTTATCCAAGGACAAAACCCATTTTCACTTATGTATAGGCTTCTACTTTTCTGTTAGGTGATATAACCTTCTCTGTTGAATCTGCCAATTTTATTTTGATCTACCATTCTTGCTCAGGGATACCTGAGGGTGGGGGAAAAGTGATTAGAATGATTTTTCTCTTTTTCTGGCAAGGAAACTAATCCAGTGCAATTTAAATAATTTAATCATTTGCAAAAATAAAATAAAAATAAATACACACAAGACTTAACTATAATCTCTAAATGCCTTTTTCTCAGTGGGGGCTTTGCTCTGTACTTTGGTAGTGACAGCTACAGGGAGCATTGGGACAGTGTGACAGACATGAGACGACCTAAAATGTCACAATGAGGAAGAGAGAAAATGAGCCAATTAGAGAGTACCTGCCCAGAGGCCCATGACCTCCAATCAAACAGCAGTTTAAAGGTTATTTAAAGTTCATAAGAACACTCCCCTGGAGGTGAAAAAAATGTCTGACTGGCTTGTGGTCTCAGGCGCTTGTCAGCTGTGAAGCAATGCAGTCCAGAAATGAGAATGAAATAGGATCAGTTTTGCTGCTGTCTGTACCTTTAAGGGGAAGCTTGGAAACTGATTCGTGATCAGGCTCAGCCTTTCTTCATCATCCAGCCTGTACCACCTTCCAGACTAGAGTCAGGTCATATTATATATAGCAAAAGAAAAAATAACAATATGAGCTGCAAAACAGATATGAAGCAGATATTTGGTTCTCTGGCTTTACAGTAACTAGAGTGTGACATTCATATTAGTGATATTACAGTTATTGATTATATGATTACAGTCAGACCTAAAGGTACAAGTGAAATTTGAGTATCTGTAATATTCACCACCAAAAACAGGAATACTTAAATCACTCATCAGATTTGAACAAATTGAATATTGAAGTTGAAAACCTTTAGTGGCATACACTGCAGAACAGTCAGAATAAAAATAAAATCAAATTATTTGAAATTATTAAAGAGCTCCTTTAAATGTTTTGATAAATTACGCTGTGAATGATACGAATCAGAACCAACATCTTAATTCTAGACAGAAAAAAACATTTTCTCTGTCAAGTCTCCACTTTTGATAAATTAATTACTTTAAAAATATTCAAAAGAAAGTATTACATACAGCATAATAAATGATTCACTTGATGTATGAATGTGTATGATTTAGTGAACAATATGGTTGTTTATTGTTTGCACATTGACAACACTGTGTAAAAAAATAAAATAAAAAATTACAGTGGACCAGAAAATCTAACAAATTCCAAAATATCATAATCCAAAAGGTAATTTTAATTTAAATATGTACTGTAGTTTCTGAACATCATATATTTCCATTATAACCATATTTACTATTGGAAACCATTTGCCGTTTTGTTTAAATTGTGTTTTAATATTTGTAACAAGACTTAAAAATATTACTGAAAATGAATCACAAATTAAACATTTGATCAGTTTTAATTCGATGAAATTAATTTTTGGCCCACCTGATGATGGGCACATCAGAATTGAAGCCAACAATAAACCAAATATGGTAATTTCACAATCAAAAATATAGACATAAATAAAAAAAAAACGAAATTAATGTGCCACATGTTAAGTCAGCATTCTGTAAACACACTGAAACAGACCATTTAAACAAATAAAGTTTATAAATGTAATAAAAATACATAAGAGAAAGACTAATGCAACTAAAGGTATATTAAAAAATATAAAACATTATTTTAAAACACTGCTACAGGTTTTTACAGTATTCTAACCAAATGTAATTACAAAAAGCATAGTTCTAAAACCAAGCTGGCTCAATACAGGCAGAAACATCTACAGTTGGTAATGAATGAAAGTCACAGTTGGAGTACGAATGACACCAGATGTTCACCGTCACTGTGGACAGATATTACTGTCTCGGGCGAACTTTTTAATGTAGATAAATCTCTAGATTAGAAAAAAAAAATCACTGTTCTAGAGATTAGGACAGCAAACACAGACTGTTGTTTACACGTATTTACATGTATTCTGTCGATTTAAATTAGCTGCCTTTGGGCAACTTTCTCTGTAAGATTGGTTCCACATAGCCTTCAGTTATTGCAGAGAAAATTTAATATATGGTGTGTGTAGTCGGCCTTCTGCTCCTCAAAAAGTGTTGTTGACTAAGGTTTTTTTTTTAACAACTTTCAGAATCATATTTAAAAAAAAAAAAAATCATTTTTTGAGAGTGCATACCACAGCTGCTTCATCCCAATAAACAAAACAGACATAACAAACCTGCTAAGCCTGCCAAACAATACACACTATCTATACAAATAACAAAAGAGTGCAGCTATTTCATAATTTAAAAATCAAGGTTTACTTAAGGTATATTACTCAAATACACCTGTAAAGCATTTTCAAAAGTAAATTAAATTAATTAAAAAAAATGAATAAATAAGTTAAAACAAATGTTACAGTAAAATAAAACTGATCTGACACGATATTTGTGTTATAGGTTTTAACCTATAACTTAAGGGAGTTTTGAATCTGGACTAAATAAGTTTTGTCTTGGGAGGTTAAGAGTAAAGGCCAGTAAACATGTTCCTTGGCAGTTTCTTTTGAATGTTTTTTCTTCTTCTGTCAGATGTGGCCATGTTTGTTGTATGTTGGGGTCATGTTTGGTATGCACCAAACTGGAGATACATGGAGGACAGTGATGTGTAACTGCTTTGTAAAGTACTTGCTGTTGGTGTTAGTGATAGTATAATCAGGAGGTGGGCTATAGATCCACATATCCTCATATGTGTTAGAGGATGCAGAGTGTGCAATCATCAGAGTGTGCAAACGTGAAGCTAGAGAAACTGCCGTGCTTTGTAAGTGGCTGCAGGCATTTTATTATGATTTGGTGGTTTTGGGTTGAGTTAATTTGTTCCTTTGTTTCTGTGTGTAGTCAGAGCCTCTGCTGTATTTTTAGTGCATATTTTTCATTGTATGTTTTTGTGCTTTTTACTTTTTGTATCTTCTTTGCATGCAATTAAATCGCTGCAAAAGCCCCTGTTATTGTGCACTGTGTGGCAACTAATTTCCCGGGCTACTTTACCACCAAATAGAATACAGGTTTATTCCTTGTCATCAATAAATAGTAGTTAACTTTGCTTATTAATGCATTAATGCAAATATATGATCAACCAATCACAGCCGACAAATCTGCAGCTGTGTCCGAAATGGTCCAAAATATCTGAGGAGTGTTTGCAGCAGCTTGTTGAATCAAAGAATTAAGGCAGTTCTGAAGGCAAAAAGAGGTGAGCCCAGAACTATCAAGGCACATCTAACAGTTCATTATGTCGACAAAGATGTTAATGTGAAAGAAAGAGTCAGGGTTTGTTTAAATTTAGGAATAAGTACCAGCAATAAAAAGATATTCCTGTCTGGGCTTTTTCTTTGATTTAGATTGAATAAAGAAGTCGTTTTTCTTCTTCATTTCCCTAAGGGTGATCTTCAAAGAGGATCTTTGGCTGTTAAACACACTATTTGGTGTTGGACCTTTGCCCGACAGACGACTATATGTTAATTTCATGCATGTTACACCCAAGCAGAAGAAGATGGAGAAGAGAGTGATGGAAAAGTGGATCCAATGCATCACCTTCTTCACACTGCACCACACTCTTAATTTTGTTCAGCTACTTCTACCTCCCATCATTCATTCTGTCTCTAAGCAAGCATTTCATTACGAGCAGAACTCCAATTTATTTTTTTGAGGTTCCCGCTGCCCCCCCACCCTGAGCACTGATTTCTTATTCCTGATTCCTGACTGACTGCTGCTCCACATTTAATAATTCATGAAACGCAAAAGTTAGCAACAAAAGTGAATAGTTCTTCATCTCTGTGATTTCCATGACACACAAGGCCATGAGAAGCAATCAGTTTCCTACCCTTTACTTTCTTTTTTGTTAGGAAACACTGATGGTGCACTGGTGGTATAAAATCCTGGGATTTAGTTTTTGGTCACTTTTAATCTTTTTTTTATTTATTACGTATTTCATTGTCTATATGTTTTACTGCTATTTTTTTTACTGTTATTTATTGTATTTATTTTGTGTCTTTCCTTTTTGTTTAATACATGGTTCTTGTATAATTACTGTCTTTAACCGGAGCACACTTCCGTCAATTGTGTTGTTTTTAAAGTGCTCTATAAATAAATCCAATCTAAAGGGATTTGATTGATTTACATTGTGAGTCACTAATCAATATTCTAGAGAAAAACATTTACTGAACTTTGTTGTCCTACATTTCGATTTTCACTAAATGCACTCTGAACACATATAAATACAAAGATAACACATTTCCCCATAAACCTTGGAGCCATGGAGCACTCCATCTCCCCAACCTCACCTTTCTTTTCATTCCAATTCAAAATATACCAACACACTGGTTTTTGTATTCAACAATATTGTATTCAACAATAATGTACCGTTTTTACATTGCTCTGTTTTTTTGTCTTTACTTCTCTTGTTTCATTGTTATCTTAACCATCAACAGTTGTTCCTTTTCTTATTCACCTCCACATCATTCGCTCCTCTGATCTACCCTGCAGGCATCTTCATGCTCTTTATTTTCTCTGTGTCTTTTATGAACAAGAAAGAAAGAACTTTAATAAACAAGTGACATTTCTTGTCATGATTTCCAGGAATAGAATAGATTACTGTTTCTGTAGTGAATAGCGATGACAATGACATCAAGTCTACTCTTTTACTAATGTATTACTTCAGTGCAAGTTTTTCATACCTTATGTAATGCTACCTAAGAGTAACGTATCTATTTTTAAGGCTAACACTACTGCCACAGCAGGACAGAGTGGGGTGTTTTTCTTGTCATGAAGGCCTTACTCTTCTTACAGACAAGTTGCTGATCAGTTGGGTGAAAGATTTATTCTCTTCCCTTCTTGAAATAAAACCCCAGGACTTATGAGCTCATGTAGTTTTTTCCATGTAAGCTGAATGTAAGTATTTTCCCATAGTCACTATTCATACTAATCCATTTATCAGGATAATTAAAAAAGAAAAAAAAAGAGAATGCCCCCCTTCAAAATAAACTTCACCTTCATGGTTACCCCTGTTGCCGCCAACAAAGTGGTGACATGCGACTTTTACTTTAAGGCCAGTAGTCTTTATCTCTGGTGTGAAACTCATATTTCACAGTTTCACTATCACTCAGTATGTGGTTGCAGAGTGTTTGGAGATAAGTTGGCATCAGTGGCAAACTGCCAGTGATCAAAACAATCCCAAGGAGTTCTTTGGGGCAGCACCATATGCACTCTGTTTGACTTAGCTGCTGCAAGCAGCCTCCAACAACCTCTCGACACCAATAGAGGAATATAGCAAACAGCAAACAGAGATTGACAGAGAGCTGACTACTGCTGTGTAGGCCTGTGTGACTGAGGTGTTACACATCCAGGAGCTCTTGCTGCTCAGCTACATTTGCTGCTTGGTGTGATGGTAGCTTTGTCAGAATTTATTATCCCATTTCCAGAAGTTTAGGGTTAGAAAAAGTAGATTTGCTTATTTTTAATGCTAGTTCTACACACCCGTAATTAATTAAAAACATCTATGATAAACAAAGTTTGGAGCACAAAAGGATGATTGTATTAGGAAAAGAAATATAAAGCTGGACAGATTTTGATTGTTTTAACGAATTTCCTGCACTCATGTGAAATATTAGTGAATTGCAGTTTGTGGAATTATGGCAGAAGCACAAAGTCCTCTTGTAAAATACACCTGTCCTTTAATGTTGTGCTGATAGTGAAGAAAATGCTAGTCGGAGACATAAAGGAACTGCTTTGTAGGTTTTAGTGATTACTAGAATGGATTTGGTTTTAGTGACAGGCAGGACAAATAAAGATGGGAAACCTGTGTAATTCTCCACCTAAGCTGTGCTTTTTCCCATCAGACTAGTCTCCTCAGGCTAGCTACTCAGATTACAACTCTTTATGTGTGTTTTTTTTATTCTCCATCTTTGTTTTTACCCTTTTCATCACTCCATTTCTCTGGTACCGCAGTACGCCCTTGAACTGGTTTCCCTTAAAGTCTTTTTGTAATGAGCTGTGGAGGAGTTGGTAAAGCAAAACATGATGCATTATTGATTTCAGCTACAGAACTCTGAAGTTACTAATGACTGGGGTGCTCCGTGAGACATTTTAGTTGTAGATCACAGCAAAAGAAGATGCAAAATACCATTGAGGGCCTTGTCAAGAGTGAAGCTGACAGATGCGAGTTTATGATTGAACATTATGCCAAAGCAACAGCACCACATAAAAGCATTTTCTACATGTTTGGCAGACATCTACAGCTGGACTGAATCCAACATAGAACGAAACACGCGTATTGTGTAAGCTGATGTTCTCATTGTGGGTTAAAACCCAGAAAACGTGAAGTTAAGTTTGTATATATTGTCAAGTTATAAACACCAACACTACCAGCCTTATTTAAAATTGCCATTTTATGTGATATTATATAATTAGGTCAGGTTTTTGTTCCATACCTAAAGAATTTAACATTTATTTCACTATTATTATTCACCAGAAACTAACATCTCTATGAATCAGAAAAAGGTGTATGTCGCAGTGAAGTGTAGTGTTACAGACAGTAAAAGCCATAGTTCAGCGTTCTGCTGACTGTGACTTTTATTGATATCCAATAGTCTGAGCAGTGAGCGGTCAGCTTCAATAACTCAACAAATTAAAAGCCTTTAAGTACATCAAGAAAGGAAAGAAAAGGGTAAACAAACAAGCTTCTAGAAACTGATGATGTTACAGGTCAAAGTCAGTCTGGATTTATGAATTCTGGATCTTTGTGAAGGGACAGAACAATCAAAAATAATTACCGGAATTGTCGGGCTATAAGCCGCTACTTTTTGCACCAGCTTTGAACCCTGCGACTTTTAGTCAGGTGCGGCTTTTCTATGGATTGTCCATGATTTTTGTCACATCGTAAGACGATTTGTTTTGTTTGTTCCGCTGTTGTACGGCACTACGTTGCCTGGCGGAAGGGCATGTGATCAGACACACAGTATCGGGGTTCAAGAGTGGTATGTTGGTCACATGTCCATCCGTCAGGCAACTTAGTGCCGTACGAAGTAGCGCGAAAAACAAACTTCAAAGTAGCGCTATGTGTTCAGCGGGAGGCGTGGATGACGAGCGGCGGTAAACTTGCGAAAAGCAAGTTATGCTCAACTCCACCAGTGGAATCTGACAGCGTGGAAAAGTGTGAAAACATCCACGATCACCAACGGATTTCAAAGGGCTGGACTGCTGCATGATGGAGAGGAGGACACCGCCACGGCCCTTCTGAGGGTGTTCGACTCTGACACTGACAACGAGGATTTGTTTGGTTTTGAAAGTGACAACGAAGGAAAGAAGCGGAGAGTGGATGACGAAGCCACCCTGAGCCTGTTCGTATCCGACACTGGAGAAGAGGACTTTGGTGGTTTTAGTGCGCAGGAAGAAGAGAAAGATGGTGGTGAATGACTGACTTTTCTTCTTGTTAAAGCCGTGTCGTTGCACCTGAGCCTAAAAGGTAGGCCGAATCTATTTTTCTGGTGTGCTACAGGTTATTGCTATGTACTACATTTGTTACTCATTTATGAAGCACAGTACATGTTTCCTACTTGTAATTACCGCTACTTGTACATATACCTAAAAAGTTATGCAAATATGTACCCATAACTTGTTTTTCAAAATATTAATAAAAGTGATGTCTCCAAACAGCCATCTCTTTCCTGACAATTCCCTTTGTGCATATTCTCTTACATATGATAAGTCAACATTGAAACACCTGCGGCTTTTAGTCAGGTGCGGCTAATGTATGTACAAAACAGGATTTTCCCCTGATTTTAGCTTGTGCGGCTAATATTCAGGTGCGCTTTGTAGTCCGGGAAATACGGTATAATATTTGATGACAAAATTATATTTTTGGAGGCATTTGGTGTTAAACTTTTTTTTTTTAGTATGAATAACTTAAAACATTATTTCCATATTTATTGTGTATTGTAGAAATGCCTCACAGGATAGGTGATGTTTGATAGTGTTCAATTTCTCTGTTACCTAACAGATATAATAACAAATTCAGTGAATGCAGTTCAGCTTTTTTATGCATATAAAGATCAAAACCTCTTTGTATTTGGCAAAACATAATTTAGAGCCAAAGCATAGTTGGCTCTAAAACCCTCCATGGGTGATGGTGACACTGTGGCCAGCTGACCGATTCGAGTAAATTCTTCCACTTTTGGATTAGAAATTATGGACACCTACCAGGCTACATCTGCCAAAAAGGCCAAGCCATTGCTGCTGTTCGGCTTGTCCCTGTGATTGATTCCCCTTTCAAGACGCCTCGCTGTTATTGTGAACAGATCAAAAATCTGTTCACTGAAAAATTAAACTTTTGAACTGCAGGTGTATTATTATTATTTCACAAATTCTGCACTAAAAAAAACAACTCACACTGTGCTCTGCCAATTCTGACTGGGGAAACAAATGCAACTAGCTTCAACGGGGAGCGAAGCTACTGACCAGTAAGGTCGTCCTGACACTAGAATCAGTGGGAAATCAGGGTTTATTAGATCCTCTGTGGACATCACGCAGATCAGGAGCTGATATACTGTTAACACGTGCAAAACAGCAACAAAGCCAAGGTGAGAGTTTGTGCTGTAAAATAAACAAAGAAGGGTGCAAATGAACCCATGCACAGAACAGTTTTTTTTAATCAATACCATGGTTTCATTACTGATCATCTTTTTTCTTGGCCAAGTAAAGTGTAAAACACCAAGCAGACTTCATGAGGAACCGCTGCAGCTGTTTTAAGTAAAGCAAAGCAGAGATACCTGTACTATGTCTTAGCTGATTAGACTGATGAATATGATGAACAATTTTGAAAAATGAGATTTCTATAAGTTCTGCTTGTGCATCACTGGTGACTGGCACCATCTAGTTCTGCTACAATATGTTCAGTAATGGTTTAATATTGGCCTTTGAAAAGAGCACGATGCTGCTGTCAGAGCAGCAGGATGTTCAGAGTTAAACTTCACTGCGTGCAACTTTGGTGATCAATTCTTCCCTCTACAAGATAGATTACATGGAGATATGCATGAATAGAAAGTGACATAAAACATATTGCAGTGGTTAAGCATGATGGGGTACCAAACATATGGCTCCCGAAATGGGTATTATAATCTTATTTTTTTATTTTTTTTATTTAAATGCATGTCTAAAAATAAGCTATGCCAAAGTGAAAATCACACTGGTTTCTCCACATTGACATGTTGTGTCTAAAACTTTGGCTCATATAAGTAATAATAAAGAAGATCATACATTAAATGAATGAAATTTAAAACATATTAATTAAATAGAGTCGACTATAACATCTGCATAAATATTTATTTAGAAAATGTAACATCTTCCATCAAGAAATGAGCCCAGTTAACATCAAAATACATTTGTTTGAATGAGCTTTCAGTGGCATAGTACCGTAGCATTTGTAAAGAAAGACAGTAATTGTTAATGCCATTCAGTAATTGGGATTTTAAATTCAGAGTTCTGACTGCCATATTCTTTAAAATCACTCATGATTAATAAAGGTCCCAAGTGCTTAAAAAGATGTCACTGCGTTTAAATGAAAAGCACTCTAAGATAGTGTCGACGGAGTTCATCATGCAAAGCTTTTAAGCCTGTTACTGGCTACATACAGTGGGGCAAAAAAGTATTTAGTCAGCCACCGATTGTGCAAGTTCCCCCACTTAAAATGATGACAGAGGTCAGTAATTTGCACCAGAGGTACACTTCAACTGTGAGAGACAGAATGTGAAAAAAAAATCCATGAATTCACATGGTAGGATTTGTAAAGAATTTATTCGTAAATCAGGGTGGAAAATAAGTATTTGGTCACCTCAAACAAGGAAAATCTCTGGCTCTCACAGACCTGTAACGTCTTCTGCAAGAAGCTTTTCTGTTCCCCCACTCGTTACCTGTATGAATGGCACCTGTTTGAACTCATCATCTGTATAAAAGACACCTGTCCACAGCCTCAAACAGTCAGACTCCAAACTCCGCCATGGCCAAGACCAAAGAGCTTTCGAAGGACACCAGGAAAAGTATTGTAGACCTGCACCAGACTGGGAAGAGTGAATCTACAATAGGCAAGCAGCTTGGTGTGAAAAAATCAACTGTGGGAGCAATCATCAGAAAATGGAAGACATACAAGACCACTGATAATCTCCCTCGATCTGGGGCTCCACGCAAGATCTCATCCCGTGGGGTCAAAATGATCATGAGAACGGTGAGCAAAGATCCCAGAACCACACGGGGGGACCTGGTGAATGACCTGCAGAGAGCTGGGACCAAAGTAACAAAGGTCACCATCAGTAACACACTACAACGGCAGGGAATCAAATCCCGCAGTGCCAGACGTGTTCCGCTGCTGAAGCCAGTGCATGTCCAGGCCCGTCTGAAGTTTGCCAGAGAGCACATGGATGATACAGCAGAGGATTGGGAGAATGTCATGTGGTCAGATGAAACCAAAGTAGAACTTTTTGGTATAAACTCAACTCGTCGTGTTTGGAGGAAGAAGAATACTGAGTTGCATCCCAAGAACACCATACCTACTGTGAAGCATGGGGGTGGAAACATCATGCTATGGGGCTGTTTTTCTGCCAAGGGGACAGGACGACTGATCCGTGTTAAGGACTGAATGAATGGGGCCATGTATCGTGAGATTTTGAGCCAAAACCTCCTTCCATCAGTGAGAACTTTGAAGATGAAACGAGGCTGGGTCTTCCAACATGACAATGATCCAAAACACACCGCCCGGGCAACAAAGGAGTGGCTCCGTAACAAGCATTTGAAAGTCCTGGAGTGGCCTAGCCAGTCTCCAGACCTCAACCCCATAGAAAATCTGTGGCGGGAGTTGAAAGTCCGTGTTGCTCGGCGACAGCCCCAAAACATCACTGCTCTCGAGAAGATCTGCATGGAGGAATGGGCCAAAATACCAGCTACTGTGTGTGCAAACCTGGTAAAGACCTATAGTAAACGTTTGACCTCTGTTATTGCCAACAAAGGTTATGTTACAAAGTATTGAGTTGTATTTTTGTTATTGACCAAATACTTATTTTCCCACCCTGATTTACGAATAAATTCTTTACAAATCCTACCATGTGGATTCATGGATTTTTTTTTTCACATTCTGTCTCTCACAGTTGAAGTGTACCTCTGGTGCAAATTACTGACCTCTGTCATCATTTTAAGTGGGGGAACTTGCACAATCGGTGGCTGACTAAATACTTTTTTGCCCCACTGTATGATGGACTGACACTGAGCTCGCAGACTGACCTTTAACAGACTGCTATAATCAAAATGTATATATTCAACAACAGAGGGAATGGATGAGATTTGGAAGTGTGGTGTCTTCATTTTAGCTGAGAAAGTCACTAGCAGAAGCTGCTGTTTTCAACATGTTTAAAGTACAGATGTTAGTGTCATCTGGGATACGTTCCATTCATGTCAAAGTCGTTTTTCATAATCAGTACAAAACTCAGTGCTCACTTGTGTTTTTCTTTTAAGAAAAACAAAACACAGATGAAGTCCCGGGCACTGCATGACATTTTAGGAGGATGTCAGAATTTTGTCTCAGGAAGAAATCAAGCAGTCTAAATCAGTGTGCTGAAGGCAAATTCATCTTCACATATTTTTCACAGCGTTTACATAATGCATGTTATGGACACACTTTAAAGGACAACAGTCGTATGAAAATAATAATGGTGTTGTAAAAATGAGAACAATGGCAGGTGGAGGGGGGGCAAAATTAAGGTTGGAGGGTGATGGATTTGGGATAACAGAGTTTTCACAGCACTTTAATTATGCAGCATAACAGTGTGGAATAACTGGGTTCATTGATTTCAGACCTACCCCAGCCAACATTTATATGTGGGGCCCATATGGTTTGGAAATGGGCTGAAAAATGGGCCCCATATAGGATTGTCCGCGGGTTCCGTAATGGCCCCATATTAAATGCCCATATAGGTGTTATGTTAGGAAAATCTGGGAACTAAATGGGCCCCAACTGGGAAAAGTACACAGAAACCCACCTGGGCCCCATCTTTCAAGTTTTTGTGGGTACCATGTAGGCACCACATAGGCTAAAAAGTGGGTTTTAAGTGGGATTGTCCGCAGGTTCCACAATGGCCCCATTTTATAAGCCCATCTCGGTGTTATATTGGTAAAATCTGGGAACTAAATGTGCCCCAACTGGGCAAAGTACACAGAAACCCACCTGGGCCCCATCTTTCAAGTTTTTTGTGGGTACCATGTGGGCACCACATAGGCTAAAAAGTGGGTTTTAAGTGGGATTGTCCGCGGGTTCCATAATGGCCCCATTTAATAAGCCCATCTCGGTATTATATTGGTAAAATCTGGGAACTAGATGGACCCCAACTGGGCAAAGTACACAGAAACCCACCCGGGCCCCATCTTTCAAGTTTTTGTGGGTACCATGTGGGCACCACATAGGCTAAAAAGTGGGTTTTAAGTGGGATTGTCCGCGGGTTCCGTAATGGCCCCATTTTATAAGCCCATCTCGGTGTTATATTGGTAAAATCTGGGAACTAAATGGGCCCCAACTGGGCAAAGTACACAGAAACCCACCCGGGCCCCACCTTTCAAGTTGTTTTGTGGGTACCATGTGAGTACCACATAGGCTAAAAAGTGGGTTTTAAGTGGGATTGTCCGCGGGTTCCATAATGGCCCCATTTTGTAAGCCCATCTCGGTGTTATATTGGTAAAATCTGGGAACTAAATGTGCCCCAACTGGGCAAAGTACACAGAAACCCACCCGGGCCCCACCTTTCAAGTTGTTTTGTGGGTACCATGTGAGTACCACATAGGCTAAAAAGTGGGTTTTAAGTGGGATTGTCCGCGGGTTCCATAATGGCCCCATTTTGTAAGCCCATCTCGGTGTTATATTGGTAAAATCTGGGAACTAAATGTGCCCCAACTGGGCAAAGTACACAGAAACCCACCTGGGCCCCATCTTTCAAGTTTTTTGTGGGTACCATGTGGGCACCACATAGGCTAAAAAGTGGGTTTTAAGTGGGATTGTCCGCGGGTTCCATAATGGCCCCATTTAATAAGCCCATCTCGGTATTATATTGGCAAAATCTGGGAACTAGATGGACCCCAACTGGGCAAAGTACACAGAAACCCACCCGGGCCCCATCTTTCAAGTTTTTGTGGGTACCATGTGGGCACCACATAGGCTAAAAAGTGGGTTTTAAGTGGGATTGTCCGCGGGTTCCGTAATGGCCCCATTTTATAAGCCCATCTCGGTGTTATATTGGTAAAATCTGGGAACTAAATGGGCCCCAACTGGGCAAAGTACACAGAAACCCACCCGGGCCCCACCTTTCAAGTTGTTTTGTGGGTACCATGTGAGTACCACATAGGCTAAAAAGTGGGTTTTAAGTGGGATTGTCCGCGGGTTCCATAATGGCCCCATTTTGTAAGCCCATCTCGGTGTTATATTGGTATAATCTGGGAACTAAATGGACCCCAACTGGGCAAAGTACAAAGAAACCCACCCAGGCCCCACCTTTCAAGTTGTTTTGTGGGTACCATGTGGGTACCACATAGGCTAAAAAGTGGGTTTTAAGTGGGATTGTCCACGGGTTCCATAATGGCCCCATTTTATAAGCCCATCTCGGTGTTATATAGGTAAAATCTGGGAACTAAATGGACCCCAACTGGGCAAAGTACACTGAAACCCACCTAGGCCCCATTTTTCAAGTTCTTAGTGGGTACAACATGAGGAAAACATGAGCTAAAAAGTTGGAATGGCATTAGCAGTGGGTTCTGTATTTGCATCTTATTTCTAGTTTGAATTGACTAAGTTCTGGCACTGAGTGGGCCCCATGTAGTAAAACAGTCACAAAATCAATTTTTCAGACGGCTAATACGGGTTCTGTGACACAAAGACACCAAATATATTAAAGCTGACCGCAAACAAAATCTAGTTTGTAAATAAAACCATTTCAAAAATCACGAGGGTACACAAAACAACATTTTTCACATTTATTTTGTCCAACAACTGTGATTTTACGTAACTGTATTCCAAAGTGCGTAAACGTTTAAAAACTAGAAATGTCAAACTACAGCAAAATTCCTTAGATATTTGGAACTGTAGCAACATGGGGAAAAAGTCAGATGGAAAACTCAAAAGCTTATCTTGAATCAGCAGGGTTTGTTTTTTTACAGAGCCGTAAGTCTATTTTGTACCCTTGCAGCCCTCGGTCCTCCTCTGTCTTTAGCTCCACTGAACCACTTGGACAGAGCCTTCTCTGCTTCTTGCAAGTTGACTTTTGATGTTAAATAATTCTTCAGTGCCTCTGCAAATGAAGAAGAAGAAAAACGGGCAAGCCAAAGTAAAGTTAATCTTAGCTTACTTCATTTGGTGATGATTTTCAAAGAACAATGTTTATTTCACTTTATTGCCTCAAAAAATATATACAAATTGCATGATAACCAATCTCAGTTACACTTTCAAACACTTTATTAAAAAAGTTTAGTTTTCTAAAGTTCAAATGTCTCAAGTGAAACTAACTTACCATACACAACATTAAAAAGACGCAAATCTCTGAACTTTTTTTCCCCATGTTGGCCAAGCATGTTGTACTCCACAGCCAGCTCAGGTGATATGAGGAATTTCATCATCCTTCTTGTGGCATCGTCTACACTTGTTTCCCCTGTATCTGCTACCATGGCAACCTGAGGGGAACATACAAAAAGGACAGATTAGATACTGGCATCTGGTTAGGATGCCTCCCTGGTGAGGTGTTTTGGGCACGTCCCACCAGGAAGAGACCCAGAACACCCAGGACATGCTGGAGGGACTATGTTTTTCGGCTGGCCTGGGAATGCCTTGGGATTCCCCCGGAAGAGCTGGGCCAAGTGCCTGGAGAGAGCGAAGTCTGGGCCTCTCTACTTAGTACCGGATTGGGTCGAGGGGCAGCAGCCTAAGCTTAAGATAATGGACCGGAATGGAGGATAAATGGACACTTTACATATTACTTAATGTTTACTGTGTGGTGATAAAAAAAAAATGGTAGTAAACACAAGCTAAACTAAAAAAATTAATTGCGCTTCCTTAACCCTTTATCCCCAATAATGTTACGCAGGATAACTGGTAGGTCTGGTAGGTTTTTTCCTCTACTGTATACTATATGAATGTAATCAAGGATTAATAACAGAAAGAAAAAAGAAATTGAAATTTTGCCATTTTTACTAAAGGCAATCAAAATGTACATGAATAAAATATTTAAATTAGTCAATTCAAATTAATAACTCTAAAACACTGAACAAAATTAAGTATTTGACCCTGTGGTTTATTTTCGGACATCTCTTTTCTTCTAAAAGTCCAGGCGTGTTGGGCCCCTGGCAGAGCTCAGGTTTGACGAGACAGGTTTGGAAAAACCTGTCGCTGGCGACTTTTTGGGGGCTAAAGGGTTAAAATAAATAGGAATTGGCCAAAATTTGTATAAACTATGAAATAGCAGAACAAAAGTAAAAAAAAAAATCTTTATCTGTTATCAGAATCAAATATTTGATTAGAATAAAAAATTTAACTTTCTGGAAGATTTCTCGTTACATCTGTCATAAAAGTAACAACATCTCAGAAAAGAAACATGATAGCAACAGAAAAATATGATAGCAGTGTGATGTGATGGTCCCTGGCCAGATTTTTACACATATTATAAGCCCTGTGACACAAAAACCACAGAACTCTGACACGCACAGACTGTTTTCCTTCGTGCTAATGAAGAAAAATGCTGGTCTGGTATGTAAAAGGGAATTTATTCTTCCAGGACCTGAAGCTCCGTAATGCAGCCCTCCAACAGCCAAACCTATCTGTTCTCTGATTGTCTTGATGCATGCTCAATCATCCAGGTAAGTAAATCTCCAAAAGTTGATTCTGTTCATCTGGACGTAGCGCTTGCAGCATTTTCTCCCACTGAAAATGCTACGTCCAGATGAACAGAATCAACTTCTGGAGATGTTCTCTGATTGGATTGTTTAATTGGTGATTGACATGAAATTGACCAATCAGCTGAAAGGAAGAAAAATAGGGTCAAAATTTGGATGTGTAAGTATAAATCCACACACAGCCAGGAAAGCCGAGCGCAGAGTTGTTTGTAGCACCAATTCAGCCAGAGTGGAGCCAGATGGATTTTCCATCCATCCACACTGTAAAGTCTATAGACCAGCAAGTGATAAATTAACAGTGTTGTTGGTATTTTCTAAAACAGTTGTATGCAATAGGAATTGCTGTTTATAGTCCTCCTGTATATCTGCATGTTCCCTCCCAATTAAAACCTGTGATAATGGAGATTCAAATTCATGTCATACCTATACCAACAGTTATCAAGTATCCAGATCGACCTTTACTGATGTGCTCTGTCAGTGCGCCCCAGGGCAGCTGTGGCTACAATGTAGCTTGCCATCGCCAGTGTGTGATTGTGTGTGTGAATGGGTGAATGACTGAATGTAGTGTGAAGCGCTTTGGGGTCCTTAGGGACTAGAAAAGCGCTATAAAAATGCAGGCCATTTACCATTTAAAGGAAAATTGTTATTTCCATGTATTTTCCTGTTCTGCCTTCAACTTTGAGGACTTCCCCCCACATTTCTAGTTGTGACAGTGCACCTACAACAAAAAAAATCTGCTGTGATTTACATTTGTTGAAAGAGCAATTTTGTAAAATAGTCTATTTTTGTATGCACAGTTTACAAATCTGTCCTGTACAGCATGGACTGATTGCATGCTAAAAAGTTGTTGCTTAAAAATAAAACAATACATTTTTAATTAATAACATCAGCAGAAAGCCTTGTTATTAATTAGATGTACAATTTCTATAGAATACGAAACAACTCAGTTCATTTTTGATCATATCAATACCAGCATATTACACAACTAGTGATGGGATTTTCGTCTCTTTTTAGAAAGCCGGCTCTTTCGGCTCCCAACCGGCTCTTCAGGTTGTTTTGTTGCTTTAATTAATTTATTATTAACAACAATATAAAATTATGAACAAAAGGAATTACTAATGTAAAAAAAGAAACGTGGTTTTATTTATATATGTTTATATATAAATATATATGGTGGCCCCTAGAGACAAAGCATGTACAAACTCCAAAACCCATTTCTAGCGTCAACTGAACTTCCAAAACAGAGCTATCTAGATCACTTAATTTACACAATTGAAATCATATGTGTATTTTTTGTGTATTTATACACAAGCACTCATATATATTCATAAAAAATTCCAAAAGCTGTTCATTTACCTGTTACTACCACACACCAAATCCGGTCGTTGGTACTTCCTGGCTTGTGTAGCCACTAGGTAACAAAATCTCAACACTGTGCCTAGCATCCTGGAGCACTTCTGTTGTGTTTTGTACGTGCTTTGGAGTTTGTACGTGCTATGGAGTTTTTACGTGTTTTGGGGTTTGTACGTGCTTTGTCTCTAGCAGCCACCGTAAATATACTTTTATTTATTCTCTCCACATAAAATGTAATAAATAAATCATATAATACAAAAAAAACAACTATTTACATTTCAACTTTTAACTATTTAAATTTTCAGCTTTTTCCTTTTAAACAAATTTAAAGTGAAACAACACAAAACACTGCAAACCACAACACAATTAAATATAAATTATAATATGAAAACAAACAGAAGATGCACATTCTCTGTCATATGGGCCTGCATGAATAAACTTTCTGAATCCTTTATCATCCGCAATTGAAAATAGTTGTGGATGATTACTATACCTTTCTAATGTGACGTTGTTGTCCCTGGCTCTCTTTCTCTCTCTCTCCCTCCTGCTCTGTTACTGTGCTACTGCGTGTGTAACAACCGCCCCTCCCCCCTCTTCCCAGCGCAAAGCACAAGGCTCGCTTGCAGAGTGAAGCGGAAAAAAAGTGCGAGAGAGCGGGTGAGAGAGAGAGAAAAAACACGCTTGTGTCATTCACTTCAAAGAGCCGTTTCGTTTTGACCAACACATCACTAACAACCATGATGAAAAACGCTCATCTGCTTCCATCACCATCAGCTGATTAACATTGAGCTGCTGCAGTCAACACCATCAAACTAATTTAGTGTTTAATGTTATGTTATGTTATTGAATGCTTTTATTTTTAAATCTTTACCAGCGCTTAAAGACTGTAGATGTTCACACCTGGTGTTAGAAAACCGAGCTCACTGCAGTATTTTTTTTTATAACAGGAAATTTAAATTTTTATTGGTTACCGTGTTTATTACCACTTTTATCAGTAATGTACTTCCTATAAAATATGGATTTGATAAGTTACCGGTTTATTGAAATCAGCTAGTGAACACATCGATCACTTTATTGAACTACACGCCTTACACTCTTGTGAGCTCTGGTTACTAACAGCAGGTGTGAATGTTTGGAGTCCAAAACGCAGATAAAGATTAGAATAACAAGGCAATGTAAAATCAGTTTAATGCAGTTGACAGTAGCAGCTCAGATGGAAATCAGCCAATTGTGAGGAGAGCAGAGGACCAAAACTGTCAGAGTTGTGGGTCAAGTGAAGAGAACACTGTTGGCATTATTGTTAGCATAAAAGATGAAAATTAAATAAATGTTAAATTTTAAAATAGATCATTGCCTCCTGTGCCTAAATAAATATATATACTTAATACCAATAAAAAAAAAAGGATGCCCCAAAGACCATCACTTTTCAAAAATAATAATAATAACAATAATAAGTAATACAAATAATATGAAAGTTACTTACATGTCAAAGATGGTGCTTGTGATCTTGAAGAATCTAAACGTGATAAGGAAATGAAAGAAAGTGCATGAGAAAATACAAACATTTTTGTTTTTTCCCAGGATAATTCAATATAAAAGATTCTCTTACTAATGCACAAAATGAACAGTGTAATTAAAAGTTTGAAAGGCACTACATGTGTTTATATGATAAACTGACTAATTCAAGCAGCAAACACTAGCAGTGCAAAAATGTATCTAACTAGCTGACAGACTTTAAAGTCACAGGAAGATATATCAAAATGGTGACTTATGCCAGAACAAATGACTTGACAGACATAAATCCTAAATTCCTTTAAGTAAAAAAGGAATTACTTTTTTATAAGTGGTCCCTAGTGGTTTTCAAATTATTACATGGCTTGTTAATTTTTTATTAAATTATTAAGAAGCCAGATGAGTTCAAAACATTTACAAATGACTATAAAGCACTATCCAAACTTCAAATCAAGTGGCAAAATCTCCAAATTAAAAGTACTCGCAAACTATAAAAATTTTATTATACTTAAAAATATGCAAAAACTAATTTAGTGGAATTTTTACCTGCTCAAGAATACATTGAACATGCAATATTTAATTGAAAAGAACAAAATTTGTGTACTTTTAGAAAGGATTATTAAATATTTGGGGATACTAGACATAAAGAGGGTCTCGTACATTTACGGGCATCTAATTTCCTGGATTTAATGGTTTAAAAGTTTAATAGGTCTTTGAAGTTGATAATAAAATTGAGTCCATTATTAGCAAAAAGAATTTAAAAAAAAAAAGAGCAAAAAAATGCTTAATATATAATAATTGTTTTAAACTTAAGCTTTGTAATTGTAGCAGATTTCATTATGTCTGTAATTTTTTATTTAGCCCCACAGTAGTAAAAGCCATAAATGGGAGTTAGATTTATTACTAGTATTTTACACAGCATTCAGCTATAATAACATGTTCTGCATTTTCCTACTTCACCATCTGATCTGAACAGCTGCACTCTCTTAATTAATTAATGACCTAACATTTCTCAGTAACCAATAACTAGATGGAACAGCACAGTATCTAAGAGAGTGATCAGACAGTGTTTGAGCTAAAGACGCTGTGTGTTTCTTTTGGGGGCTTTTTACACACTGATCCACCACCGTTTTCCCATAGTACAATGCATATCTGGTAACATTACCGTATTCAGATCAGAAAACCGTTTCAGCTGCAGGCATCTACTCCTGTAATTTAAACAATCACCTTGCTACACTGCACATGAATATTACGTAACATGGTATGACTAGCTCATGTTCAGACATTTAAGATACTGTTCAGCCATTTTGTTTACTGGGTAGTGCATAATGGCCGAGTTAGCTGAGCAGGAATCCACTAAAGCCAAAAAAATAATATAAATTTTTTAAATTAATTACAAAAACCTTATAGGAAAACCCAAGAAAGTTGCAGAAGCACAGAAAAAAACTGCCGTGTACGTTATAGTGTGTAAATTCAAAAACTGTATAGAGAGAATGGTGCAATGAAAACAGAATAAGATAAGATGAACTTTATTGAGTAGAATATAGGCAGTAAGAGTTTTTTAATTAACTTTAAATTATGTTTGCCAAAGACAATGCAGCAAATTAACCCAGTTCTACCTGCTAGCTAAAGATGTTATGCTTCTCCCCCTTATACCGTTTAGGACGACTATAGAAAGTTACTAAAATAACCATTGATGAAAACGTATCAAACTTTAAGTATTTACCTTTGTCATAGTTTTCGATTCTTTGGTATCCTTTTGTCCTCCACGTTCTTAAACACCAGGGAGAGAAAAGGCGCAACAGACGAAAGACCGCGAAGACTAGACGCTAGGCGGTGTAATCTGCTCCTCCCTCTTTTTAAACGAGCCAATAGGAGCTGCTCACATTAAAAACAACTTTATTTAAAAAGTCGTTTTACACCTGATACAAAAATTTTAAAAGTCAAACAATGCACAAGTTTAAAAGAACAATTTTATTTTTAAAAGTTTTTTAAGCATAGGGATGGTTAATATGTTTTAAAAAGTAATATATAATATTTATCAAAAAGTGTCACCCAAATCAACATCATAATAAAAATATAATTAATAAAAATATAATAATGATAAGAAGAAGAATAACAGTTTACCTAAAAGCTCTTCTAACATTAGACTGGTTTTGAAAAGTTTCAATAGTGTCAATACACCATAAGGACAAGGGAGTTTCACAGTTGAAGTGTGACTGCTTGAAAGACCCCATTCCCTCTCCTTTCCACTAGTTCAAAGAAAATATAAATTATTTCTGGTTATATAATTTGAGGGCACAAGTTTGAAGAGTAACATTTTAACAGATCGGTAATATACTTCAGGAGCTTTACTGGATCTGATTAACCAAAACTTCCATCTTCCATGTAACTAACTGTCTTTTCTCTAATACAGTAGAGTGTGTCTGATCTACTAAAAATCCTCAACTGCATGTTTGCTCAAGTAAATAGTCTTAATTGTTTGAACAACCAGTAATCCTTAATTTGCAAATGCCAAATCTGGATTTTGTCTGTGTAATTCACTTTTATCTTAGGTTTTTTATTCGTATTTTTTGCTTTTCTTTTTTTCTACTCTTGTGTCCGTTTTAATCACTTATTATTGCTGCTGTGACAAGTGAATTTACCTAAGAAGAATCATGAAGTCCTTATTTTATCTTATCTGAGCCTCACCATGCAGCCTACCATGCAGAGTTCACATTAAGTACATAAAATGAAATCTAAAATTAAAAAGTAACCAGTTTCAAACCAGTTATTTGGAATAGTGTGCAGAGTGTTTTGAGTAACATTGAATGTTCAAAAACACCAAAGTTCCTATAGTCTCACTTGACAGCTGGGTTGTAGTGTCTGATAACACATAACATCTTGAGGTCTCAATGTGGACTTTGAGTACATTTGCTAGCCAAGGCTAAATACTGAGAGGGTCAAAAATGAAGGGTCAAGAACATCTGACTGTACGTAAGGGTAGCAAAAGTGATAGACTGAGGTTGTGCCAAATATGTTAAAGTTAGGGTGATTTCTTAGAGAATGGTACCACATGGGTGCCGTCTGCAGGTTATAAAAGAGAGTTATGTTCATACTTTCTTTTGAGATTATTTTTACAATTTGACTTTCAGAACTCCCTGGGTTGTGCGCAATCTGTGATGGGCTTGTTTGGAATAAATCCTCCTTTATTCAAATAACACTTTCTCAGGCTCTTCACAGAAGAAGAATCCTCACATAAGCATGTGCTACCATTTTGAACCAATGTACACATTTACCATCACTAACCCAACTAGGACCTACATTGGATGCCCACCCATATGGATTTGATGTTAGAAACGCAAGTGGGTCCCATATATACTAAACAATCTTGAGCCCATGTAAAATATATGCCCATATTAATTTAACATAACCCATTTGGGGCCCACATAGACATGTTTTCAGGGTCTGACTTGCATTTGCCCATGTGTGACACATATAGTTTGACCAGGTGGGCCCCACCTATGTCATCAGTACCAAAAAATATATACCGATTACCTCACTTTGCCCCACCTGGGGCACACAGCAAATGCTTTTCTTTAAATGACTGTGTTTGCCCATGTCTAACCCAGGTGAAAAACCCAAGTGGGTCCTACGTGTGTTTCCCATTTTGAAACAAGTGAAGTGTTTCCCATGTTTGACCCAGCCAGGACCTACTATATGTTTCCACTCGGTTTTGCCCATATGGCTTTAATGTGAGAAACCTAAGTGGGTCCCATATATACTAAACAATCTTGAGCCCACATAAAATATATGCCCATATTAACTTAACATAACCCATATGGGGCCCACATAGACATGTTTTCAGGGTCTGACTTGCATTTGCCCATGTGTGACCCATATAGTTTGGCCAGGTAGGCCCCACCTGTGTCATCAGTACTAAAAAATATATACTGATTACCTAACTTTGCCCTACTTGGGGCACACAGCAAACGCTTTTCTTTAAATGACTGTGTTTGCCCATGTCTAACCCAGGTGAAAAACCCAAGTGGGTCCTACGTGTGTTTCCCATTTTGAAACAAGTGAAGTGTTTCCCATGTTTGACCCAGCCAGGACCTACTATATGTTTCCACTCGGTTTTGCCCATATGGCTTTAATGTGAGAAACCTAAGTGGGTCCCATATATACTAAACAATCTTGAGCCCACATAAAATATATGCCCATATTAACTTAACATAACCCATATGGGGCCCACATAGACATGTTTTCAGGGTCTGACTTGCATTTGCCCATGTGTGACCCATATAGTTTGACCAGGTGGGCCCCACCTGTGTCATCAGTACCAAAAAATATATACCGATTACCTCACTTTGCCCCACCTGGGGCACACAGCAAATGCTTTTCTTTAAATGACTGTGTTTGCCCATGTCTAACCCAGGTGAAAAACCCAAGTGGGTCCTACGTGTGTTTCCCATTTTGAAACAAGTGAAGTGTTTCCCATGTTTGACCCAGCCAGGACCTACTATATGTTCCCACTTGGTTTTGCCCATATGGCTTTCATGTGAGAAACCCAAGTGGGTCCCATATATACTAAACAATCTTGAGCCCACATAAAATATATGCCCATATTAACTTAACATAACCCATATGGGGCCTACATAGACATGTTTTCAGGGTCTAACTTGCATTTGCCCATGTGTGACCCATATAGTTTGACCAGGTGGGCCCCACCTATGTCATCAGTGCTAAAAAAATATATTGATTACCTAACTTTGCCCCACCTGGGGCCCACATAGACATGTTTCAGGGTCTGACTTGCATTTGCCCATGTGCGACCCATATAGTTTGACCAGGTGGGCCCCACCTATGTCATCAGTGCTAAAAAAATATATTGATTACCTCACTTTGCCCCACCTGGGGCCCACATAGACATGTTTTCAGGGTCTGACTTGCATTTGCCCATGTGCGACCCATTTAGTTTGACCAGGTGGGGCCCACCTGTGTCATCGATACTAAAACATATATTGATTACCTAACTTTGCCCCACCTGGGGCACACAACAACAGCCTATCCTTAAATGACTGTGTTTGCCCATGTCTATCCCAGGTGGAAAACCCAAGTGGGTCCTACATGTGTTTCCCATTTTGGACCAAGTTAAGTGTTTCCCATGTTTGACCCAGCTAGGACCTACTAAAAGTGCTCACTTGGGATGGCCCATATGGGTTTAATGTGAAGAACCCAAGTAAGCCCCATACAAAAAGCCCAGTTTGAGCCCATGCCCACATGGTACCCATCCAGCCCGAGCAAAAACCAGGTGGGGCCCATATATACATGTTGGCTGGGACATTAGTTCCATCATGTATTTCTTCATTTCTTGCAATTATAACCAAAATGGTTTTGACTTCATCATCTCTGAAGACATTTTCTTCCAGTCACATATTGATTGCCAATGTAAGCTAGTACACTGCATTCCCAGCGTGATGTTAATGTCATCTTAAAGAGCAAAAGAGTGAGTCAGTACATCTAAAGGTTAAAACGTGTTTTTTTTTTTTTTTGTTTAATGAATAAACAATTCAGGGTAAACAGTTCAGGCTACATTCATGATTATGCATCTTCTGAAGTTGGAAATCTTTAGTTAGCCACTTTAACCCTTCATTTTCAGTATTACAAAACCAGTTCAAGTCAGGGTACACTGGCATGGTTTTGCTGCAGCTCTGCAGGTTATGTTCACCTTCTGAAAATAGCCTCACCATTCCTGGAAGATCCTTTGCCCTTTAGTCAGGCTGGTCTAAAGTTCTTTTTATGAATATTTTTGTGATTAACATCAGTAGGAAATACAAATTCTTAAACCCTGATTTTTTTCTTCTTCTAATCTTCAATAAATTTTGAATTTTTATTAACCTGTATGCTGTAATATGATCCTAAACCACGGACCTATTATTATTACATTATTATTAAATTTGCATGGAGCTCATGCCTGGGTTTTACTTGTTTACTTGTTCTCACACCATTAAACCCACCTGGTGCTACAGCTGAAAAAATAGGCTAAAATGGCCTCACACATATTTAAATATTAATCCTGTAAAGCACATAAAGTGCATCATATTTGAAGTTTTTAAAACATTTACATCATCAAGGGGTTTTTTTTGTAACCCTAACTCAGTGATATGTTATTGTTTGTTGAAGATAAATAAACTGGAAAAAACTATACATGTAACTTGATATTTAATTTATTTTTTCAATTTGTCAGAAAGTTCAGTAAACAAAAGAAATCTATATTAAAAAAAATTGAATTTTTTTGCAATTTTTTTCATGCTTCAGAAGTTAATTTATCGATGAAGAAGTGCACTGGTACTAATTTTTAAGCCCAAAGGCGATGTGCAGAGCTGTAGTAACTAGAGCGATAAAAGCTGATGAGCCATACCACGAAGGTTGGTGATTATCAGTGAGCAGCGGTCTGACTTCATGCTGAGAAAGAGCACTACAGATGGAGTGTTTGCTTTCAGGGTGTTGATGGAGAAGTCTGGAGGAGGTCAGAAGGAGTTGCACTTTGTCTTTGTGGATCTAGAGAAAGCATGTGATAGGGTGTCAAGAGAGTAGCTGTGGTACAGCAGGAGGAAGTCAGGAGTGGGAGAGAAGTATGTGAGAGTGGTGCAGCTCATATATGATAACAGCGAGAATGGTGAGGTGGAGTTACAGATGTGCTCAAGGTGGGGGTGGGATTGCATCAGGGATCTGCTCTAAGCTCCTTGTTTACAAGAGTGATGGACAGGTTGAAAGACGAGGACAGGCAGGAGTCTCCGTGGACTATGATGTTTGCAGACGAGATTGTGATCTGCAGTGAGAGTAGGGAGCAGGCGGAGGTATGTGCTGGAGAGAAAAAGAATGAATGTCAGTATAAGCAAGTCAAAATATACGCATGTGAACGTGAAGGAGACATATGGAAAGGTATACATGGAAGAAGTGGAGAACTTGACAAATTTCAGTTACAATTTCTGCTTGGTAGGAATTATTGCACACACAGACACACAAACACACACATATATCGTCTTATAATGTTTGGTAGTGTAATTTAATTTTAGTGAGTTTTGCTTCCCACTATTTTCCTCTATAAACTTTAATTGACTTCTACAGTGGCCTATTTTGTTAATGGCATGAGTTCTACCAAAAAGTTTCTCCCCTTTAGCATTTGGCATTTTCCCAACAATATAATCTAGTACCATAATCTAAACCCAGTCAATAAAACAGAATTTTCTCAAAGCAAACATCAGCAACCCAAAATCAGCAGCCAAAACATTAAGTCTGCAAAGCATCCCCTTTCTCTCCCCAACCTACTCAATTGTTTGTCCCCCTTTATTCATGCTAACCCACATTCACTCATTCACACACACTCACTCAAAAGAAAAAACAACTGTCTATCATTTTTGGTCTGGATTGACACGCGGCAATCCTTTTAGACAGGAACTCCCAGGTTCCCACAGGTAGCCTTTTCCTCAGCCAGTTGTAATCTGGAAAAGGTCACCTTATATTTGCTGTCCCGAATTTTTTTTCAGCGCTGTTAATTCAATCTTGCAGGCCTGCTTACAACAAAAATGAGAAAAAGAGAGCTGATTATTAGCTTATCAAAACACAACACATAATCACCTGACAGGTTTTCTCTAAGTGCACTGTTACAATTTTAAAGGGCCCAATTCTAGACACGGCCATATTTAATAAAACTCCCTCTATTAAAGTAAGAAAACAACCCAAACCTAATTGACACAATCAAACCATCACTCAAACAACAATAATATCAACATAATTTCACCTGCTAAATACACAGAAAATCTTGTTAAAAGCCACACAGTTTGCACACAATAATGTTCCCCTATAAGCACTTTAACATACTTAGATTTAGCATAAGATATAAACACGTTATAACAATGTGTCATCACTAAATTATAAATTTCTTGTCCAAATCTGCCCCTCTAAACAGACCTGACCACCTTATTTAATTATGTTACTTTACCATTATATATTTCACCAACTAATTCTTCTCAGCCTCTGCTATGTTTCCTCCATTCAAAGCCTCTGACACACAGCCACACAGGAAGCTTCTTTCTCACCACTCATTTCAGCTAATTTGAATACTGAGTCATATCTCAGGAAGTTACCGTGACAAGAGAAAGGCACATTTAAATCTTACCACATTATTAAATTATTTTATTTCCTTCCTAGAGTAATCACTTGTTTTGCTCAATCGACACAAGAGCACTTCCAATTCACTATTTTAAAATTACTTGAAGCTTTTAATCACTTTTCATTTTCACCAACATCACTCTCTTGTCATGAAACTTTCCTGAGCTATTCCTCAACTTTAGGGTTTAAGTGTGTTCACACTATTTTAACACCGATAAACAGACTCACATGCTCAACATGGTGTCTAATCTTCATGAGCTCTCTCGTGATTGTAAGGTTAATGCAT
This sequence comes from Diplotaxodon limnothrissa, assembly GCF_057381915.1. Taxonomy (NCBI): domain Eukaryota; kingdom Metazoa; phylum Chordata; class Actinopteri; order Cichliformes; family Cichlidae; genus Diplotaxodon; species Diplotaxodon limnothrissa. The sequence continues at coordinate 43,532,979 of NC_140602.1, read as the reverse complement.
TTTCTGTTTGTGTGTGTGATTTTGTATATGTTTCTTTTTGCAATGTTTCAGACTCCTTCACAATTTTCCCACGTAAGCAGTCAGTTTTTCTTGCTAACCCAAATTTTGATTTCCCACCTTAAATAACAGCATTCCTTGTCTTCAGCCAGGGGTTAGAGCTCGCTTGTCAGGTTTAGTGACACATGGCGCTGTAAACAGTTCAGCCAGAAACTTGGCCTGAACGTTTCCAGTGATGTTAACCTATAACTTTCTTCCGACTGCTGCATGTGGAAAATTGATCCAGGTCTGCTTTGCACCTTAAAATAACAAAACTGAGACATTTTCATTATTATCATGAGTGCTTAAACGACCCACTTCTCTCTCTCCGGCCAGAAATACCAGTTTATTTAATGTATTCACATTGATAATGTAAGCGTGTTCTTCCTTGCATTCATGTTATGTGGTTATGTTAATGGAGTGTAAGCTGCTTCTTCATTGCATATGTATTTTATCATCAGGTTTAACTCATGCCTCTTTGCACTGAGCTGTGGATTCAAACTATTTCAATTCTGCTTCTCCCCAAAAATAATTTCACATGTAACCATTTATATATGTGTTTTCTACTCAATAATCTAATTGTTAGTTAGTTTCTCTCTTTATTTTTTACATTTTTTTTACCTCTTTATTGTGATGTGGTGGACATTCCTAAACCTCCATGAATTCAGCCTTCAATCCAATTTTAGCTCATATGCATTCACTATATGGTATCCAGGTTCACCTCTCACTGTTCTCAGTTTCCTGTGGGGCCTCGCAGATCAACACAGGCCCAAATCAGCATGCATGTTGCATCACGTGCTTTCTTACATGCTGCTGCTGGAGTCGTCAGTGTTATAGTTCAGTCTTTTTGCCTGCTGTTAATTCTTCAAGTACACGGTGTTCTGTCTGTCTTCTGTCTTCATCAGGAGATTGACTGTCCTTTAAACTTCTTCTCAGGATAAGGAGACAATGAGAGGTGAAGCTGTCAAATTTTAAGCCAAAGCCTGTTTTCCTCCCAATTCTGTTAATCTATGATTTTGCCGCTGTACTCACGTTTTCAGGTTGAGAAGAGTCCACCTGTATTGACACACTAAAACATTCAATTAATATCCTTTTCATTTCTTCTCTTAAGACATCCATTAGCTTCATCTGCCTAGATTTTAACTCGTCTCTCTCTCTCTGGGTGCACACTTCACACACCAGCCAGTTTCCTTTTATGGGCATGCAAAGTTCCTGTCACACACACTGCTTCCTGTCACACACACACAGCCACACAGACTCATATTTTTCTGTTTCTCTCTTTCCTGTTTCTACAGGCTAATCGAACTCTTGTTTTGTTTTGTTTTTTTTGTATTTACAGTCTATAAACCTTCTGTAATTCTGCTAAGTCTTGATCTAAAAACAATGCACCCTTATTTCACGCACACACACTTTTAAATATACTAAGCTCTTTGGTTTTGTAAGCATTCACATCACAGTCTTCAGCGTGCTCAGCAGAGCTCTTTCAGACATCAGGATAATTAACAATTTTCCACACATCACCATTCTTTCAGCTCAGTTTTGTAACATCATCCATGCAATACTTTCATAATCGTCTCACACACACACCGCCTTTTCTCTCAAAACAATGTGCATCTTTAATCATTCATCCAAATAACAATTTTACACTTCACTTATACATTCACACATTTATATATAACAAAAGACACTGTGGCGGAGGTGTGGTCCGGGGCGCGGCTGCAGGGGAGGAGTGGTGCAGTGAGCTCAACGGGGCGGTGCTGGTAAGAACAGCTGATGGCAATTTTGGACTGATGGTGGTTTTCCTTTCCTTTATATAGTGAGGTGGAGAGGAGCGGAGGAGAGAGACGCTGGGGAAACCGACTGCTGTCAGACGGTGTTCTGTTGTGATTCAGTGCACACTCTTAATAAATGTGGGACTTGATGACAACGACCTGTGTGTGGGTGTATCTGTGCCTAGCGTGTGTCACAAGTGGTGCCGAAACCCAGGAGCCTGCCGGTGTGGGGATGTTCGACCCGCAGGCTGCGCCGCCCGCCCAGCCTTTGCAGTTTTTGGCGCAGGTGGTGGCGAAGATGAGCCACGACCATGCGGCAGCCCAGCGGGCTCACCTGGCTGCGCTGCAGGAGCAGACGGACCGGCAGACTCTGGTTCTGGAGCGGCTGGTTGGCGCCGCTGCCCCGCCGAAGCCCCCACCGCTGTCGGTGGCGGTGCCCCGGATGGGGGACGGGGACGACCCCCAGGTTTTTCTGGAGACTTTTCGTGCCACGGCGGAGGCCTGCCAGTGGCCGCAGGTGGAGTGGGCTCCGCGTTTGCTTCCTCTGCTGTCGGGGGAGGCTCGGACGGCGGCCCTGAGTCTGCCGCCGGCTTCGAGGGGCAGCTTCCAGGACGTGAGCCGGGCGGTGGTGGACAGGTTGGGGCTCACCGCTGAAGATCATCGCCGGCGGTTCCGGGCCTGTCGGCTGGCCGTGGCGGATCGGCCGTTTGCTTGGGCCCGGAAGCTGCATGACGCGGCCGTACGCTGGCTGCAGCCGGGATCGTCAGAGGGCGAGACGCTGCTGGTGGACAAAGTGGTGCTGGAGCAGTTCGTGGAGGGGCTGCCTGCGGAGACGGCGAGATGGGTCAGGTGCCACCGTCCCGCGAGTCTGGAGGTGGCGGTTACGTTGGCGGAGGACCACCTTGCCGCTAGAGCGGGGGAGCCCGGGGACAGCGGCCGGAGGCCGAACAGACAAGCCCCGGTGCCGGCACCGAGGCGCCGGGTGCCTGCGCCAGGGCAGGCAGAGCGGACGCTGGCGTTGAGCCCCACTAATCCTTTTGCTGCGTTTGTGCCTTCCCAGGGATCGGACCTGAGCAGTGCCGCCCCTGAGCCACGGAGAGCAGCACAGACGCCGGGGCAGGAGTGCTGGAAGTGCGGACAGCCGGGACACCTGAGGAGGGACTGTCCTTTGATGGAGGTGGGGCAGGTGTTCCGCGTTGCCGGTGCTCCAGCACCCTCTCCCGGTCTGGGAGGGACATACAGCATTCCGGTAAGGACTCAAGGGGGTATACGCCATGCTTTGGTGGACACGGGCTGCACGCAGACCCTCGTGCACCAAAGCTTGGTTCGCCCCGGGGCATTGCTGGAGGCAGAATGGGTGGTGGTGAGGTGTGTGCATGGTGATGTTCACAGGTATCCCATAATGCCGCTGTTATTAAAGTATAGGGGCAAAACGCATAGAGTAACGGCTGCGGTTAGCCCGCGCCTGTCGCATCCCCTAATTCTGGGTACGAATTGGCCGGGGTTTCATCATCTGTTGGGACAGTATGCGGGGGTGCGGTCACGACCGCTAGTAGCATGTAGTGTCTGCGCGGCGCTCAGTGGTGACGCGGGGTCGTCCGACACTGACTCTGGGGAGGGGGAGACGGCGGGTCCTTCACAGGTAGCCCTGCCGGCTCCGGAAGTTCCCCCCACGGGTGATTTCCCACTGGAACAGTCTCGTGACGACACCCTACGCTCAGCCTTTGACCAAGTGATTGAGATTGATGGTCACGTGGTGCGCCCCGAAGCCGTGCGGACCTACCCACGCTTCATTTTATCGAAAGACAGGTTATATCGAGTGAGTCGTGATGGAGGGGACACACACCCAGCTGTTGGTGCCGCAGGGCCGCCGGGAAACGATTTTCCAGGCGGCTCATTATAACCCCATGGCAGGGCATATGGGATACAAAAAAACTCTGGAGCGAATAACGGCCCGATTTTATTGGCCGGGCATCCGAGCGGATGTGCGCCGCTGGTGCGCGTCCTGCCCGGACTGCCAACTTGTTAATCAGCCGGCTATACCAAAAGCGCCTTTGCATCCGCTTCCACTCATAGAGGTCCCGTTCGAGCGCATTGGCATGGACCTCATCGGGCCGTTTCACCAGAGTGCACGCGGCTACCGCTTTGTATTAGTCCTGGTGGATTATGCAACGCGGTACCCGGAAGCAGTCCCGCTGCGCACCATCTCAAAGAGTGTGGCGCAGGCACTGTTTCAGGTCATCTCCCGAGTCGGAATCCCGAAAGAGATACTGACTGACCAGGGCACGTCGTTTATGTCTCGTACACTGCGGGAACTGTAGGAATTACTGGGCATTAAATCTATTCGGACCAGCGTCTACCACCATCAGACGGACGGGCTGGTGGAGCGGCTGAATAAGACCTTAAAGTCCATGATTCGTAAGTTCATTAACGAGGATGAACGCAATTGGGATCACTGGCTAGACCCTCTGTTATTCGCAGTGCGGGAGGTGCCCCAGGCCTCCACGGGATTTTCTCCCTTTGAACTGCTGTTTGGCAGGAGGCCACGTGGGGTGCTCGACCTGATTAAAGAAAGCTGGGAGGACGGTCCGAGCCCCGCCAAGAATGAGATTCAGTACGTGTTGGACCTGAGAGCAAAACTCCACACTTTGGGGAGGTTGTCACGGGAGAATTTGCTCCAGGCTCAGCAGCGTCAGCAACGCCTGTATGACAGAGGGGCTAGACTCAGGCAATTTTCACCGGGAGACAAAGTGCTTGTATTACTCCCTTCTTCTAGCTCAAAGTTGCTCGCCAAGTGGCAAGGACCCTTTGTGGTCACACGGCGAGTCGGGGACGTTGACTATGAGGTCGCTCGGTCGGACAGGGGAGGGGCCACGCAGATTTATCACCTCAATCTCCTTAAAGCGTGGAGAGAGGTTGAAACCGCTTCTCTGGTGAGCCTGGTTAAGGAGAGAGATGAGTTGGGGCCGGAGGTGCCAAATTCCATCATCCCCGCCTCCCTCCCTTGTGATGACCATCTCACACAGGCCCAAAGAGCGGACGTTGTCGCGTTACAACAGCGTTTTGCTGACGTGTTCTCCCCCCTGCCCGGCCGGACGTCTCTCATTGAGCATCATTTTGTAACGCAGCCTGGCGTGACGGTGCGTTCACGGCCCTACAGGCTTCCTGAGCATAAACGGCAAATCGTGCAGAGGGAATTGGCTGAAATGCTGAGAATGGGAGTGATAGAAGAGTCGCACAGCGCCTGGTGTAGCCCCATCGTTCTGGTGGTGAAGAAGGATGGGTCTATACGGTTCTGTGTCGACTATCGCAAGGTGAATGAAGTGTCACGTTTTGATGCTTATCCCATGCCCCGGGTCGACGAGCTCCTGGATCGGCTGGGCACGGCCCGTTTTTTCACGACCCTGGATTTAACCAAGGGCTATTGGCAGATTCCCTTGTCTGCCGAGTCCAAGGAGAAAACGGCCTTCTCCACTCCGTACGGTTTGTACCAATTCGTTACGCTTCCGTTCGGCTTGTTCGGGGCCCCTGCCACCTTCCAGCGCCTCATGGACCGGGTGCTGCGCCCGCACGCTGCATATGCTGCTGCCTACTTGGATGACGTGATCATCCACAGCGACACCTGGGCGGAGCATGTGCAGCGGGTGGCCGCGGTCCTGGAGTCCCTGAGGCAGGCGGGGCTCACGGCCAACCCGAAGAAGTGTGCGGTTGGACGGAGGGAGGTACAGTATCTGGGGTACCACTTGGGGGGCGGGCAGGTGCGTCCACAGGTGGAAAAGACGGCGGCTATCGCATCCTGCCCGCGCCCCAAGACTAAAAAGGAGGTGAGACGGTTTCTGGGGCTGGCGGGTTACTATCGCCGGTTCGTGCCAGGGTTTGCGCAGCTGACCAGCCCCTTAACCGATCTTACCCGGAAGGGTGCTCCAGATCTGGTTCAGTGGACGGGGCCGTGCCAGGCGGCGTTTGTGCAGGTGAAAAAGGCTCTCTGTGGGGAGCCGCTGCTTCACACCCCTAACTTTTCCCTCCCTTTTGTTCTGCAGACTGACGCCTCGAACAGAGGGTTGGGGGCCGTTTTGTCCCAGCAGGTGAGGGGGGCCGACCGTCCCGTTCTTTACATCAGCCGGAAGCTGGCAGAGCGCAAAAGACGGTACAGCACCGTGGAGAAGGAGTGCTTGGCTATTCGGTGGGCGGTCGACTCCCTTCGCTATTACCTCCTGGGGCGCTCATTCACCCTCTGCTCGGACCACGCCCCGCTACAGTGGCTCCACCGCATGAAGGGTGCCAACGCCCGGATCACCCAGTGGTATCTGGCTTTGCAGCCTTTTAAGTTCAAGGTGGTCCATAGGCCGGGGGCGCAGATGGCGGTGGCCGATTTCCTCTCTCGCTCGCGGGGGGGGGGGGGAGTAGGTTCGGCCGGTGGGCTTCCCGGCCTCAGTTGGGCGGTGGGGGTGTGTGGCGGAGGTGTGGTCCGGGGCGCGGCTGCAGGGGAGGAGTGGTGCAGTGAGCTCAACGGGGCGGTGCTGGTAAGAACAGCTGATGGCGATTTTGGACTGATGGTGGTTTTCCTTTCCTTTATATAGTGAGGTGGAGAGGAGCGGAGGAGAGAGACGCTGGGGAAACCGACCGCTGTCAGACGGTGTTCTGTTGTGATTCAGTGCACACTCTTAATAAATGTGGGACTTGATGACAACGACCTGTGTGTGGGTGTATCTGTGCCTAGCGTGTGTCACAGACACTAACTGCCAAGATAAATTATTTCCATTACCATATCACATCTTCACTTCATCTTCAAAACCTTAGTACCGGTACACCTAACTTTTCGACCACTTTAAAAGCCTCTAAGGCCCAGGTTTGCCCACCCTGCTGGTCAATCACCCCGCTTCGGGAACGCCCTCTTCGATAGCGGTCAAATTTCTAGGCCCTAATTAATTTATAACCGCTTCCCGTGGCTCGACAGGAAGCTCCACCTCCAGCGTCTAAGTATCCCACATCGCCTTACAGCTTTACTTAAAGTTTACCTGTCAGTCACGTTAAATGGTCACGACTGGGGCCGCACCCCTGTCGGTCAAAAAGCGCAGTAAGGAAGTGGTCAATGACCACTTGGTTTTTAACGGGTTCACGAAGTCCTGCGGGTACCAAACCGAGCTAACTGGATGTGCCAGGGCTGACCGTGCATCCACGATCACCAGTCGCTGCCACACGCTGAGCAACCACGCTCCTAGGAATCTCTGTTCCCGTCCTAAGTAATTTAAATAATTCTGGAAGCATCACTGTGGACTCTAACCGCCAGTTTATTATCTGATGCTCGGGTCCCACCCTATAATCAATGTGGGAATAAAATTCCCTGACCAAATGTCCTAATCTAATCTCCTTTCTTGGCTGACGTAACACACACATAACACACCAACTTCAAACATACGTCACAACAACTTTTAACTTCACCCTAAAATTAATCACAATAAATGTTATCAAATATCCCCAAACTTATATTTATTTCTAATCACCCAAAATTATCATGGACATGTCACCTGAAATCTACTTAACAGATTTTATAATTTAGTTTAATTTCCACTACTGAGCCAATTTAACGGTAACAATCATCAATTCAGTGGTCAACTAATTTAGAATTCATCCAATGTGCACAATTTTCAACAGGCTTGCGCTTACCTCTTTTAGACTGGTCTGCTGTCCACCTCATATCAGATCGTACCTTAAGGTCCAAATTAGTCCCCTCAGCTGCACAAGAATCCGGGTCACGGCACCAAGTGTTAAATTCCGGATTCTTTAGGGCCAAGAAAGACACGGCTCAAAAGTGGTCTTTTTAAATGATCTTTATTTTACATATCCAGGATATGGAGACCTGAGCAAAAAACACTTTCTAGCTGCAAAAGCACGCTCTGCAAAAGCATGTAATTTCCTGTCAGCCTGCAACCTAGTTTTACACTGAAGTCTGGGCCTCTCATAAAACACACTAATCAGCATTCAGATTATATATTTTATTTCCTAACATTGCACACACAAGAAAATGAACAACCAGGGAAATGGCACTGGAAGACTTTGTTGTCATTCCTGCTTTTAACTGATTGACAAGCTCTAAGCAATCTGTAAATTATTGCTCCCTCACAGATATGGTTTTGTGTAAGAGCCCTTAAAATACAATGGACAGCTCAGCTTGCCTCCTTTCCTCACTTGCCGGGAGTCATTTCTGTAATTGCTATAACCTACACTCCTCTTTTTAATTTCTTCAAGTGCATCCACTGGACTTCCACTTGCTGATGGCATGTGTCCCACAGATATTCCTGCCAGTTCTGATCTTAAACAGGCATGCTGTATCAATATGGTCGTGTAAATCAAAGCAAGCCAGCACTTTCATCAGTCACAGGCTTTATCCTCACAAGGCCACCGTAACCCAAGAGATTAAAAAGCCACTGGCATAACTGATGTATATTACCAGTCTCTCTCTCCCTCTTTTTATTATTTCATTTTTTGGCTTTTATTCTTCAGGAGAATTCTTTTTTCTTGGTTAGTACAAATTATGTCTTGGCCATGTGTCTTCGGACTTTTCCTTCTTCCTTTCTTTCTAACTCTTGATGTTGTGCTAAAAAACACCCGTTTAGTAATGCCAGGCAGTTGTAATGTACAAAATATTAGCAAATTAGACAAAGTGGTATTTCAGTCTTATTTGTATCTGCCATTTAAAGTGGCTCAGTGGTTCATTATTATCATATCAGGTTGTCCAAAAGACTCCCTGAAAAGCCTGATCCACAAGGCTGCAGCGAGTGTACTGACAGGAGCTGGAAAGAGAGGATATTTCTCCCATATTGGCTTCCCTTTTTGTTGGTTCCCTTTGAAATCCAGAACCAAACTTCAAATCCTTCTCCTCACATACAAGGTCTTGAATAATCAGGCCCCATCTCAAGACCTCACAGTACCAATAGAATAGACTAGGCTGCTGGGGGCTTCCCATGATGCACTGAGTGTTCCTCCTTCACTCACCTTTTTTCACTCACTATGTATTTATACACCACTCTCCATTTAATTAGTTATTATTAAACTCAGTTATTAAAGACAAACTGTGTCTTTTGTTGTGTCTTCCTCCCTTCACCCCGGCGTCCGGGGTGCTGTTGGCTGCTAACCCCACACCTGCATCCCATCCCAGGCGATCACCAGGTGGACTATTTAATCCTGCCCTACCTGCTGCTCCACGCCAGTCCGTAGTCGCCTCTCAGCGGTAACGTACACCTGCGGGAAAAAACCCCTTATGACAAATTGTCCATTGGAACTGACTCTGTTTTACCCTGTGTACTCAGATCACAACTTGGCATTTTTGCGAGCCACCTGCCTGTCCACCTGTCCGCCTGAGATTCGGAAGCACTATCAGCCTCGCCGTCTCGACCCTTTTGGAGCCCCCCCCTCTGGTTCACTCAGCCCGGCTACCTCCGTAAGACGTATACTCCACCTTCCCTCGTATGCTGCCTTTTTTCCGCACCCCAGTAATCTGTTTCTCTTTTTTGTTTTGCAGCTTCTCACAGCCCCGCTCTCGGCGTTCCCTGCGCAGTTCACCTCCCCAGTCCCTCGGTTTCTTCTGGTTCCATACGTTGTTTTTTCGGCTACCCTCACGGGACACCTTTAGTTATAATAAATTTGCTTTCTTTATTCCCTCCTACCCTGGTGTGTGTGTTCTGCTTCTGGGTCCAGCTTGCGCACGGAACTTCGGTTCATGACAGTTCCCCACTGTCACCAAGTGCTTGTCCTGAAGGGGTCATGTGTTTGTTGAAGTTTCTTTGTATTATTGCCCTACAATTTAAAGTTTGAATTGAATTGAGTGTGAATGCTTGTCTGTCTCTATTAGCCCTGCGGCAAACTGGTGACATATCAAGGGTGTGCCCTACCTTTTGCTCTATGACAGTTGCTACAGTCCCCCTGCAACCCCGAATTTGATAAGTGGCAGGAAATGGATAGATGGCATTTAAAGTGCTTATCTCAGTTGGCTGTTGCTGCTCTGTACACAAAGATATAATCTGCCCATCCCACCAGTTTTCTTCTGGTGTCAGATTTTATTTTAAATTTTTTAATGTAATCCTGCTTCATTGTGCAGAAACCCCATATTCTGATAAACTATACTGAATTTTTTTCCTCTAATGAAGGATATCCTTATTCGTTAAATTTCAGCTAAAGACAAAATTATTTGAATGTTATAAAGAAACATTTTTTTTCCATTTGTGAGTGTTACCCTAGCTATGCGTTGTGATTTCCCGCTAGACAAACTAAATAAATTAAGTCTTAAAACCATAATGATGAAAAAAAAAAATCATAAGATTTTTGTGTTGGTGTGTGTGTGTCTATTGTCAGTGTCACTGCTTTTCTTTTGTTTACCTTCCATTTACTTTTCATTAAGGAAGTGTCAAGCCTGTGATTGGAACTCCATTTAGCAAAACAAGACTCCTCCCAGGGGGAAGGAAATGGCATTAAGAAGGAAGTGTGCAAAACGCCTTTTAATGGTTTGTAATAAGGCTGGGGAGCCAGAAGCTATGCAATATCTATTTCTGCCTAAACCCGTCTGCCCCCTGATCCATGACCAATCTGATCAGTGCAGCTAGCAAGGGAACTAATATGCAAAATGTAATAATCTGTTTAAGCAGCTCTTTGTTTCTTACACTGGAAACAGAGCAGTGTCTCCCAAAATGGCAGGGAAGTAGCAGAAAGACAGAGCTTAAGATCTATTTAGGAGTGCCTCCCAGCCCTTAGAGGCTGTGTCTTGTAAGAGTTATAAAAATATGTATGAAAGGCTACTAGCCCTCTTGGCTTTTTTTTAAGTTCTTCTATTCTTACAAGGCATTTGTGATCTGTCAAACTCATTCTGCTGTGTCTAACATCAACTTGTGCTCAACGATTGTCCCCTCTTTCATTGGCCCAGTTTCTTCTTCTTCCTCTTTTTCTGCCTCTTTCTCGTCTCAGTGTTACACACAAAAAGATAAATAAAGGGAGGTGAAACAGCGTGAAAAGGCACTGTCCAGTGGATCTGTGAATTTGTAATCACCATTATAATTATGTCCAGAGTATGTTAGCAATAAAATAACCCAAAATGAATTATGTGGAGTCATTTTCATTATGTGCCATAAAGTAAGGGGTGATATTGGGTCAAATGCATCTGCCCATTAAATTTCTTGATGCTAAGATTAAATCATACTGCTGACGTGCATCAGTGAACATACTTTGGAAGTGGAGAAGAAAGAAACCACAGTGAAACACTCTTTCATTCTGGTTTGAAATACTGTATATATAAAATACATAATTGCTCCCTTTAGCACCAAGCTGCTGTACCTGTGGTTAATTCTATGTTATTAGGCTGTATAGTCTGAAAGCTGTCAACAAGGGCTGCTACTGTAGTCACAAGTTTCCATGCACTCCCTGTGATGCCTGCAGCGAGACAGTCAGCATCTGGCAGGTCAAAACAAGGCTGAGAGAGGGAGTGTGGGACAAACAAAGAAACAATGAGACAAATGAAGCAATGCAGCAATAAATGAGAACGGGTTAGTTTTTCAGGATGAAAGAGAGCAGGAAACAAGATGTGGGAGAAAGGGTGACGTTAACTATCCATCATTGCTGATATTCCCAGTGCATTACAGTGGGACATGAATGATTGCTGAGCATGTCTGAATGCTGCAGACCAAATCCAAGTATCTCCTCTGACTGCTCCAGTCATGAATGATTCTGGTTGGCTGTCTGCTCAGGCAGCTCCACAGGCATCATGGATGGTAAAGGATAAGGCTGGCCTGCCACTACAGTAGGTCTTACAGCTTGCACTACAAGTCCATCAACCAGGGACGAGAGGGACATTTCTCATTACAGCAAAGGACAACAAATAAATCCATTGAGGAGTTTTGGACACAGAGACAATAATCATTGTGTATTATTATGTTCACTTTATCAACATGAACCCATTGTACACTGCACTGTGTTTATTTGATCATGACAATAATGTAAACTAAGCAAGCAATACCAGTCATGGAAAAAATTAACTTTGCATCCTATCTGATTATTGTGCTAGCAGTGGAGAGTTAATGAAAAGAGAATAAAATAAATGTAGTATGATCACACATCTTTGTCACAGATAAGGCTTGTAGCTTTAACTGAGCCAACTAACTGACTGACTACATTCACACCCACTTCTCCCTGAGATTGTCCAGCTGTGCAGAGGTAAAAACTTTGCTGGAATTGAACACTCTTTTCTTTATTTGTCATACAACTATTTGTGGTACTTAACATGAGAACACTCAAGCATGAAAGTGTCTTCCTGAAATGTGGTAAAAATGTGTGATCCCCCCCCCCCTTCTCACTGGCTTTTCATTCTGCCTTCAAATGTAGCCCATCAGAAAAACCTCCCATTTCTAAAGTAATTGGGCAGCACATTGTACCCTCAAATAGAGATGAGGAGTAAGAACCTCTCCATACACTCCAGACTTTTATTTTTTTCATTTTTAAACTTCTTCATTCTTAAGCCGCAACCAAATTTATCACTTTTCACACAGCTCATCCGAGAGCCATTGATGGCTTTAACTTTTCCAGTTGCAGTTTTTCCAGTTGCTATTTAATACTATAATTAATCTTAGAATGGACCAAAGCCGTATCCTCAGTAGAGGTAGCAAGTGGGACAGTTACTGCAGCATGGTGCACCAGAGGAAACCATATGCCAGAGAGGGTGGGGGGTTTGGTCTCGCTATCGAGCAGTCAGACTGGGAGGGAGCGTGGGGGAAAGGATCCCGGCTGTGATGACCCTCACCACGGCCATTGGTGAGCCTGCAGACTAGAGGAACTGACCTCTGATGGCAGGCCACATTTGCCAACTGGCCACCTGTCTACAAGGGGTACAAAGATGGATGTGCCAGAAAGCAGAATAGCAGATATAAAGGGTAGCTACCCATACCTGGGTATCCCACAGGCTAAGGGAAAGCATAATAATATACATAATACCTACATAATACATGTAGAAGGTAAGAATGGTAGGGATACGATCCAAGCCATAAATACATACACATACTGGTCATCTGCTACCTATCTGGAATAATAATCTGGCCACAGGAACAGATGGATGCCACTGATGTTGAGACACAAAAACTACTCACAATCCATGGAGATCTACACCTAACATCCAGCACCCTGAGGCTCTCTGAGCAATGGAAATACAGAGGGTGAGGATTAGTGGAGGAAGGTTCACAATCCAGGATAAAACACAGCACCTGCAAATACATCTGGAAAATGGGGCCCCTGAGATTAGCATCTCCAAGAATGCCTCAGGCAGCCGAAGACAAATGGTGACCAGGAAGAGGAACTATCATGGACATCTAAGACTGTGCATGGGATGTACCATCAACAGAAAGAGGAAGTAGCCAATATAAAGAAATCAATGGCCTAAGCACCATGTCCATAAAGGTAGGAGCCTACCACAGCCAAGAGTACCCATGTTGCAGACTATGCAAAGGTGCTTAGGAGACTCTCAGCCATATAATAGCATGATGTAAGATGCAAGCTGGGACAGACAGATGAGCAACTGCTGGCTGCTTTTGTTGTGGATGACCAGGAGCAGAAGACCCCAGTTGTGATGGCTGTAGCTATCCCAGCAGACAGCAGCATCGGAAAGACAACCACATATACCAATAAAATGACCCATTTGTAACATGTATGCATTTCTAACACATAAAAGACATAGACTTTATTTAATGCCACGCTAGAGAAATTCACTTTTTACAGCTGGACAAAAAGCAATGGATCATTTTAATTTCACAAAATTACCATTTAGTTTATAGCCACAAACCACTTGAACACTGTGGCCTATACCAGGTAATATATGAGCATTTGCCAGTGTCATTTAAGTTTTCAAGTTTCTGGGTGGGCCTAAGCTGATCAGATATATTCACTATGCAGTGTTAAATTTTTAACAGGAAATGAAACGTATGGCTGTATATTGTGTATAGATGTATGATGGAGGATAGACATTATTAAATAAAAACAGCAGGCTTGTTATCTCAACATGTAGAACAGCATCGTGTTGTTTTTTTAAAGACATTCTCCTGTAATCAAGGTTGTTATTTTCCCTCAGTTGCAGAAAGCCAGAGGGAGCTGTGTAACATCTGAAAAACTGATAAAGTGAGTCACCTGAGGTAGTGTTGGTTGGATCTGAGGGAGCAGAATTACAGCAAACTGCAGAGTGTTCCTTGTGTCTGTTAAGTTATAGCTTTAGGGGACATTAGATGCAGCTAGTACAGCCAAGTCTCAACATAGATGTTATCAACCCATTGAATGGACTTATTAGTTGTTGAAAGTGCCAGACATATCACGAGCAGGTGCTGCCTTTTGCCTTGTAGTCTCAGCCGGCTGTTATCATCTCTTGCATTCACTGGTAAAGAGAGCTACACAGATTATGTAAGAGGCCTCTAGCAGTCATCAAAAGAATTATATGTAAAATCATCAACGGTAATTGGCATGGTCTCAATGTTGCACGATTTGTTGTGCATTTCAATTCAAACTTGTCTTCTCCAAAGGTAATTTTGGTGCTTATACTTAACCAAAAAAAAGGAGAAGAAAAGAAAAACAGCAACCAAACAGCAACAGCAACCAAAAGTGGTTTAAATGTTAAACCAAAGATAAGAAGCCAGCTGTAGCAAACATAAAGCCTATCTTTAATTTAAGTGTCACAGTTGTGAGTTAAATGCATTGGTGTTTTTGTGTTAAAGTAGAAACATTTAAAGCATTACTTCCTTTCAGCAGTGAGGAGAGACCTGCACTGAATGGAAAGTGGAGAACACCTAGAGGCAATAATATATGTAGATGATAAAGTACATTCAGTGGTAATGACAATGTTTAAAATGAGTCATCTCAGACAGAATTGCCATTTAAAGTAAATCTGACATTTAATAGAAGTGTAATACAAAATTGGTGACACACTCAGTGTTGCCAACTTAGCGACTTTGTCGCTATATTTAGCGAGTTTTCAGACCCTTTAGCGACTTTTTTTCCAAAAAAAGTCACAAAAAAAAGACGTGAAAGCGCATATTGCTTTTACTCTCAACAAGCAGCGGGTGCTGTAACGCAGTCAGTTCTTCTTTTACTCTTTTACTCTTATGCTGTTTTGTGGATCACAAGGTTTAAAACTACTTATAAACACACACACACAAAGTAACTCCACCAGAGTGCCTATTTCGGGTCACTTTTGCCGGTCCAAGCCCGGGTAAAGGAGCAGGGTTGGAATTGTGACATTAAAAAAAACAATAATTGCTAAAAGAAATTTAATCTGTAGTTCTAAATAAACTCTAAATGCATTTAGGACGTTTTTTACTCACTTTATGTCTCTTCCACGATGTTATTTCTCTCTCCAACAACATAGGTTACAATTAGATTAGCATGACCAATTATGCAAATTAGGCGATGACGTCATTTAGCGACTTCTAGCGACTTTTAGGACAACCGATAGCGATTTTCCTTACTGAGGAGTTGGCAACACTGGACACACTATCCTTTCATCAGGTTTATGAAACCAAAAAATGGCAAGATAATTTGAAATTACCGTAAAGTATTTATACATTTTAAATATCAGAGACATATTTTTTCATTTTCTGTGCTTTTTTGTTCTCTCACTGTCACCAAAAATTTCTAAGAGACCCAAATCTCTCTATAACTATATACAGTTTTTATCTTAGGATGCACCATTAGAAAAAGCATCTTGAAAAAATGGTAATATTCCGGCAGCTGGGGCGCCAAAATACGACCTTATAATTACAGAAAATAACTCCCGCATAAAAATACGGTTATTTCCAGTAATGAAAATACAATTAGTTGCGCTAATTTGACATGGGATCTCGCCTTTTTCAAGTGCCGCTAAACATTGAATTAGGAACATGTTAATGTCATTAAACAATGAAATCATCTATAAATAGGAAAAAAAAAATCTTTAAAAAAACGGTAATATTCTGGCAGCCGGGGCGCCAAAATACGACCGTAAAATAACAGAAAATAACTGTCCCATAAAAATACGGTCATTTTCAGTAATGACAATAGAGTTTGTTGCGCTAATTTGACATGGGATTCTGCCATTTCCAAGTGCTTTTAGACATTAAATTAGGAACATTTTTACGTGATCAAACAATGAAATTACCTATAAACAAGATCACTGAATGTGGAAATATGAATCATAATATGTAAATGTACAGAAATATACAGTTAACAGTTGGTTTAAATAATAATGATTGAATGCCCTGGGATAGAGACGAGGCTGCCATATCGCACCATCGGCTATCACTAGTAGGCGGTAGGTGAAGAGTCTTGACCACGGACACAATGAGTGTCTGAACTGGGGCGCGAACCGACAACCTTCTGATCACAAGGCGAACTGCCAACTCTTGAGCCACGAACATATACTTTGCCATAGCACTACATTTGAATTCAACAGTTCAATTTTTCAAATAACGGACAGATATTTGTGAAATCATGATACATTTGTGAATGTATTTTAACAATCTAAATATGCATATGTACAGACAGATACATTTAATAATCATGAAAATTATGTTGTATTACATTACAGTGATTAAACGTTAATTTACATTCAAAATGTGAAGTCAAAGTCTATTTACGTAACGTTAATGATATTCTAGAAGAACAGAACATTACTGTAAAATGCACAGTAAAATACCTTCATATTAGGGTTTTTCCTACGCTCGCAGCCATACCCGCAAGCTTGTTGTTGTTAGTTCACATTCATTGGCCGATGCTTAGCGTCATGTTATTTATATTAATTGCAATTCCTACCTCTACATTTCTTTTTCAAAATATATAATTAGCACAGTGTGTCCGTGCAATGTTTTACATTGTGGCATGCAGAGAAATCTTAACAAAGAAGCTCACAGAGAGAGATTGAGCTTGTTATTTAACCCCAAGCTGGTAGGGGGAGCTCTTTATTGAAACACTTGCTGGTGCTACAATGTGCCTCAAGGTTCAACAACAGCACAACAGAAGTCACCCATGGTACAGCACTCTCTACAAAACAACAACTATCAGTGACTCTGCACAACATTCAAGATAACAGTTAAAAGTAACGTAACAATAAACAATAAAACAAGAACATCTAAACAGCAGCACATGTCCCAAGGCATGATGGGAGACATTCCTGGATGTATTTTTACAATCTAAATATGCATATGTACAAAAAAATATATTTAACAAACAAGTAAATTGTGTTTTATTACATTTACAGTGATGTTATGTTATTTTACATTTGACGTGTCAGATCAGTCTACTTATGTAAATGTAATGATATTCTAGAAAAACAGTACACAACTGTAAAATACACAGTAAAATAATTTGACATTACTATTTTTTGGAACAGTGTGTAAATATATCTGTTGTTACAAATTGAAGCCATATTAATGCAATTATTTTAAATTAAATGTAGTTTTTGATACCGTTGAGGAGCTCTTGCAGTCTTCTTTAAGCTCTGTGCTGGATAGCCAAAATATATGAAAAGAATATGTCTTAGAGATGCTGAAGGATAAAAATTCTTTACAATATCAACAGTGTGGTGATGGAGTTCCCTAATTATGTTGTTGTTTTTCTCTGAGCTCCCTGACTAATTCATAATCTCGCCTGTGGAACTGCCATGGATAAATGTTTGGGTCTTCAAGCTGGGGTTGTTAACGCCCAATTTCTCAAACTAAGCGGAGGAAGTGCAATGTGATGCAGCAGACAAGAAACAACAAAGCCCGGGGTAAGATATCGACCTAGAGGTAACAATATGGTCCGAGATTTTTTTTTACGTATCTTTCTCAACGAAGTAAATATTCTTTTAAATTCAGGGTTTAGGTACTGACAATATTGTAAGCCGTATATTCAGATGCAATTTGGTATTCATTGAGTGCCAGACACACGCACGCACACACACACACACACACACACACACACACACACACACACACACACACACACACACACACACACACACAGAATGCAGGCTTGTGTTTGAAGCATCTTTGCTGTCTATCATGTTTATAAGCCAAGACTCCCCTTTCACGCTGCTGTGAGCCCTACAGCCACAGAAATGAAAGATAAGGATGGTGAACAGCGGGCACACTAAAGAAGGAGGAAGCAAAAAAGTTTAAATAAGTTTGAAAGTGAGCACCTTTGACTAAGTTCCTAAAGTCACTCCTGTTAACAGATGCAAACTCTAATGAAGTACAGATTGCTTGGATGCCTAGATTGACTTTTTTTATTTTTTATCCTGGTGGCAAATATTGCAGTTTATCTTTTTAGCATAAGCCCTAAATGTCAGCCTAATTGAGACTGGATTTTATTCATATTGTGCCACAATATAAGTTCACTTCTATTTAATGCCAAACTCTGCTTATCTGTGTGTGCCCTACCCTTTCTCTCTCTCTTTAACCTTATATAACAAATATCGACAAACCTCTCCTGCTTCTGCACAAATAAAAGCAAATGTATTCTTCCTATTAATACTAATGAATGTTCAGAATCATTTTGCTTAATTAAAAAATAAGCATAGTTTTGTTCTATCACACTACGTTGCCTACAGAAAAAAAGCTGTAGAAACATCTGCAGGGTGTAGCTGATACTATGAGTTCGAGGGCCCGGACTCTTTCTTCTCCTGTAAGGGCTGGTCCATTCTTGTTCACTACTGTTTGCCAATAACTTCAAGTCTTTAGGCTTGTTAGATTATAGATGAACTCACTCGTAGCCCACTCTCATGTGTACACTGATAAAGAGAGCTGATAGAGAGACAGACCCACCGACTGCAGTAGCCCTCTGGGATTTGTCATGGAACGGCCAATACATCACTGAACTACAAACACATGGTCTTCAAACTTTCTGCCACAGGATAACAGTACAGTTGGTCTCTAATGACAAACTTTCCATTCCCTAGAAAAAAAGAGGAGCGTTCATGTTGTGCTGCCAACAGCTTGGAGCTGGACATGAAATAAACTGTAGCAATCGCTTACAGAAAGGCTGTTTAGATTCTGTGAAATTCATAATTTCCAGCTACTTTAAAGCAGGTGAGGCCATCTGTTTCAACACAAAAGCCAAACAATGAATGTTCTCCACATAGCCTTTCAAGAACCTATTTTAAGACGTGTTCAGTATTTTCTTATTAAGAGCTGGACTTGGATTTGAAATCTAATTTTAGTGTTGATCACCTTTACTTTTCAGATAAGAGTGAAGCAGGCTTGTGACCACAAGGTCACTTTTCTGCTTTTGCTATTACTAGGCTGAAGTCCAATGCATTGTCTTCACCACTGAGCAGATAATTGGCTGTCAGCTGCCTCCTGAAATTAAATGAACAATGGTAGAATGAATAAGAGAGTAGAAGGCACTTATCCTGCACATTAACACATCCAACTTCACACTTAGAGGTGGTAGATGGAAGATGGGCAATTAAGCTTTCTAAGCATGCACAATCTGACTACTCCAGTATGCCCCATTTTTCATCACATCTCATTAAAATTTGACCAGAAAAGCAAAAAAAATAAAAAAATAAATCCCAACAGTATTTTACACATGTTCTCGTGTTTAAAAGCCATGTGTCTTAATTAGTGTCAAGTTACTGTGACAGTTTAAAGTTCCTTAAATTAAAGGCAATTGTGTCTGCTTTTGCGAGTCAGAGAGGAGCACTAGTGTTACATTTTGATATTTAAAAATGCTTAATTAGTTACTTCACATTTTCTTATTTGGTTATGTCGTTTCGCAGCCCATTTCCCAAGTTTTGGGATGGAGACAGTTTTATACCCAGTAGCTTAACCCACCTTATCTGAATGTGGACTCCTTACAGCCTTGCTTCAAAGTTCCCTGGCAGTCAGTTATCTACTATATTATTATAGGAGATTGCTCCACAGTGTAGTGGTTTACACAGTAATCTAACAAGCAAAAGCTCCCCAGTTTGATAGTGAGAGGAAACACAAATTCCTTGGGGGTTGCATTCGAAAGGGCATCTGCCAAATCAAAACCTGGAGAGGTACCTGCTAAAGTGACCCCTTCTGAATAAGGCAGGAGCCAAAAGTAGTTTTTGCTTATTAGTTATGAGAATTTGTTAACATGTAAACTCAGCAGAGCTGCTTTTTATTATAGTTGCATACAAATATGCAGATAGCTCAGATGTATTGCTATATTCAATAACATAAAAATGAAGTTTCATAATTGATTTTAATTTGATTCATTGTGATTATTTTAACTGAAAAAAGCAATAAAGAACCTTACGGAGACAAAATGTTTTATTTTTTTACTGGAAAAGTTAAGGATTCAAGGACTATTTCTGTTAACTTGTGTGCATACGTCAACTTAAAAGCATCAATCAGGCATCTATGAAACAAACTGCACTTCTGACACCACAAACCTCTAAAATGATTTGATAAAAGTCCCCCAAATACCATCTATTTAACCTTTTCTTGGCTTTCCCGTGGCTGTAATTTCTGGTGTTGCATAAATGGTGATTTTTTTTTCAACCTTTTTGTATATACATGTGATATAAATGGTGTGGGGTCAGTGCTTGATGCATGTTTCAGTGGAAATTAATCTATATAGAAAATATAAACACAAAGCCTTAAAACAAGTAAATGCAAACTTTTAATTTAAAAGAAATTCCTTTATTGCAGGTTCGTGCATGTAATTGCATCATGCTTTTCCATGATTTTGCCAGTAACTCAACAAACTGTTTTAATAAAAATGAAGCAGCAAAGACTGTGTAGCACCTGTCTTACAGGGTGCATTAAATTAAACAGGTGCACTAAATTATGTCCTCCAATGTTTTGTGCATGTACCCTATTAATGGTTGCCAGAAAGTAATTCATAAATTGTTAGTTCTTCTCTAGAATACAAAGTCATTTCCTTTACACAAAAACCTTACGGTCACTGAATCTCTAACAATTGAAAATATTTGCTGCATCATTAATAAGATTTGAAAACTCTGATGTGAACTTCGACACACTGACACATCTGCACAGAATACAGTAATTAGGTTTGGAGGCAGTTTTTATTTTACACACTTCCATTGTTGCACAAGCAGAAAATCAAAATGTATTTTAGCTGCTTTTACTTTGTGCACTCATCATCAGAAGACAGCAGAATGAAACATACTTCTGCTCATAGGCAAACCTAAGAAGGATAATTTATTTATTTGCATATTTTTCATTGAACAGCAGGATAGAATACCCCTAACCCCGAAAAGACTTTCACATTTTACACCTTATGAAATGTTAATATGAAGATGGTATTCATACACAATATTGCTTTGCAGCAAGCAGCTGGCCAAAAACAGACAACATTCTTCATCTGCTCAGATTTAGATTTCTGGGGGCATTGTGGTTTGGACAGAAATCAACTCGGTTCAGGGAGATTTTGCGCAGCCTGAACAGCAGGTTTCTTACACTCAGTGACATATTCTTTAATATCTGTTGCTTTATTTTCTATGTATTACATTGTATCAGTTCAACATGCAATAAAATGCAAGACATGAGTTTCTCAAGAGTTACCAGCAGTCCTTCATCTATTCAGTTAAAATCCCTCCCCAGCCCCTATCTGTAGCCCCATCAAGTAGGGCAGTTGATGTGGGACGGTGTAAAAGCCCCTCTTTTAATGCCTCACTCTGTGGAATGAGTATTAAGCTCATAACAAATCACCAGGAGTTTAGGAAGCCTCTTATTCTCGTCTCTGACCTAAACAGTTTGTGCTGCGGCACTTGCTTCAAGCGATGTAATTGGGATATGTTTAACAATGCATTATTTCTGCTGTGTCAGTATAATGTAAGAAAAGTCCATTTTAAAGTGAGTAGATGTATCCTTAGATTTTCATCTTAATTGCCAAATTGCTACTAGAAACCACATTAAAGTAATACAGCTGGGATTTAACAATTCTGGAGATGAGTAGACATTCAAAGGAATATATTTGGAATATTCACTAAGACACGCGCTCTTGTTTGTGCATCTTCTAATAGCTTCATTAGTAAAGTGAGCTTCTTTGATATAAAACACAATTTGGCATAACAGATACACACAGGAGGAGAGAACCACACCTTCATCAGCGAACCACCTACGTCAGCGGTGCCCATCTCCAGGCCTCAAGGGCTGGTGTCCTTGATCCAACACAGCTGATTCAAATGGCGAAATTACCTCCTCAATATAGCTTGAAGTTCTCCAGAGGCCTGGTAATGAACTAATCATTAGATTCAGGTGTGTTGACTCAGGGTGAGATCTATAACCTGCAGGACACCGGCCCTTGAGGCCTGGAGTTGGACACCCCTGACCTATGTGCATACAAGTATTTCAAAAAGTAGCATCTAATAAAGAGCTGGCCATTTATTCTCTTGATATATCTCTTCAGCATGTGTGTGTGCGTGCGTGCGTGCGTACTTTCCAAACTAAATAATTTACTGTATACTTCCATAGAATCACTGTCATCCTACTGTTAAATGTCAAGAAAAATCACTGCCAGCATTTGTTTTTCACTTAATGTACACAAGGCCGGCTGTTTGCTCATGGTCATATGCTTTTGTAAAGATTTTTCATTATCATCAGTCATTGAACTGGATGATTCAGGCCAATCTGACATTTCAACTTCATTGCTCTTGCATTCTGGGTAGTCTTTTTTATATTCGGGAGGTAAAAGATCCATCCAATTTTTGAGAGATGAGTTTCATCTATTTAAATTCGTACTGACCTATTTTAAATGTTCATAGTCTGAATATAAGTTAATATAGTAGACAGTTTATGAAGACAAAAAACTATTAAAATCAAATCAAATATATAAAAACTGGATTTCTAATTACAATTTCCACATTCAATTATAATATCGAAGTTAGACAACAGACTACTAACTTAGCCAGACATTTCTTTTCATTTCATGTACAGTATATTTCTCATTATTACATTTTTGCATTTATTCAGCATGGCTTAGAAATATGTACATGTTACAGGAAGTAAGAGTTGATTAAAAAATTAAGTTCTTAATAATGTTGTCAGACATGTTTGACAATGCCTGTCCGTTAGATTGAAATAGGATATTTGTTACATATGGTGCAGTTGTGTGATGCAATACTAGACTCAGTGAAACACAATTAATAAGACTCTCTTTCATGTGCTCTGTGATGCCTCTTGGCATGTGTCTGTAACGTTTACACTGAAAATAAACATTACTTCTTTTTCTTTCAAAAACAGACAGAACTGGAACATGATATTATTTTGGTTACATTTGGGGTTTTAGGTTTGCTCAATTTAAGAAATAACTTGAGTCATCTTACATTTTATAGTTCATGTAGTCTTTTATTGGTGCTAATTCATTCAGCATCAAAAGGGAAAAAAACATTAAAATTAGTCCAATTTTGTTATTGTTTAATTATTAACACTGTATTAACTGCAAGGAGAATAGCATATGATTTAATTAACCAAATTATAGTAATTCAACACAGATGATGAGGCTGGTAATTGGATTTTTAAATTGAACTGTACATGAGATAAAAGGCCTTGTGTTCAGATTAATTTAGACATTTATTTAATCAATTCTGAAAAGATGCTATTTTATTTACATGGCATATTTCATCATATGTAAGCTTAAAAATATAAACACCTGTGCAGCTTTACAATGCCTTAAGAAAGTGAAATAGGAAAAAAAAAACTGAATGAAATAACACAGCCATTAAGTGTAAGTGTAAGCCTGTGTGAAGAAAAAGATTTTGAGCATTTTGTTTGATGTATAAACAGATATCTCCTATCCCACTGAGGCTTACAGCCAAGAGCTGTTTAAGTAATTTGGAGGTCACTAGACGAAAGATTTGTTCAAATCTGTTCTCTACTTCGCCTAATGCAGTCAAAGCTGTGAACAAAAACTGGGGGCAGCTATTTTCACCTAACAAACCCATAAAACTAAAGGACATATCCAAATGAGACTTAAAATGACTTTGTGCTAATGAGTAACTGCACTGCAAGTAAAGAGCTGATGTATCACAGCAACTATGAATGACAGAACAAAGTGAGACAGAAGCCAGAGGTTTTTGAAGGATGTATTCAAGGTCATGGCCAGACCATGACTGCAAATCCACCATTTTTTTTAAGGCTTTTTATTTCTGTATAACAAGTGTCTGAAAAATCAAACAAAGTGTCTTACATCATCAAAACATTTCAGCTTTCAAAGCAGACATTTTGACATCTCACAGATGTAAATAATCAAATGAATGACTGAAATGCAGCACAGTCAAAATGCCTCAGATGTGGCAAAGTGCACTACCGATACGGGCTGGTAACATGCATTATCACTGCCTTGAGTGCAGACGTGTTATTTGACAGTGATCAAGGTCAGCAGTTACAGGTACACTGTCTTTTATTGAGTCACAAACAAATTAAATCAAGTGTTAAAAAAAGTAGAGGAAAGACGTGGGATTGGCTATGCTCCAATAGAAATGGAGACTGTTCCCTAGACGACCACCTCCACAGGTGGTCATCCAATAAATCTTTGCCATTAGAGTATGTTTAGATAAATGTACGTTGAGGCTTTACAGCTTATGTGGGCATGATATGAAAATTACACACAGCTGATTATTTTTAATTAGCTCCACAATCTGTGCTAGCTAATGCTGGCACTAGATAAAGCTGCAGGGGTAAAATGGTGTCAACAACCATTTGCCCCTGCAGATAACATTTAGGGCTATGCCTAAAAACCAACAATGATAAAATAATACATAAATGAATAAACATTAAGATATCAGTGCTAGGAAGAGAAGCCGTGTGTATTTATAGATACATTGTGGTAATGTGACCAGATCAGTATTCCACAGCTTGACTGCAGCGAAAACACACATGCAGCCTGATTAGGGAAAGCCGAGGCTCTGGCATACAGAGTGCAGGCTGATAAGCACACCTCATTAATCCTCGGAGACGAACCAAGGTGATGTCGAGAAGCAGTCAGTATGCATCTGTGCACACATGTAAGTGTGTACGGACTCCCATGCAGTTATGGAGTTTGGGTGTTTTTTTTCTCCCACATATTAACACAGGTTTAAACATCTTTGCACCCACAGTGAGACAGAGACTCTCTGAGGTTATTAAACTCTGTCTAGAAAGATAGGAAGGCAGAGGTTGTGCGCATTGACTTAGGTAAGGAATTCACCCACACACTAATAAAAATTAGCATGAAAACCCACTTAGTGGAAAAATGTGACCTGCTGTTATTGGTACTGATTCTCCATATGATCTGTTATTTGTAGCATTAGCAAAAAATAATATCCCCCACTGAGTAAATGGCAGCGTGCATTGTGCTGTCTATACATTCAACAGTATATGCATTACTGTGAACTTGCTAAAATGCACATTCATAATAATGGAAAATCTCCAAACAGTGGTTCTATAGAGTAAATGTATTTGCAGCCCTATTAGGGATTTAGCAGTAGATCTCACAAACTGCAGCTTGATAAAGGCAGTAGCCCAAAATAATGACCAAAGTTCTTTAATATAGACTGGGGCTAATAACTTGTAATGAGTCCTACTAAATTATGAGGAATACATTTGCTCCATATTCCATAATTCCTCTCTTTCCTTTTCTTTCTGGAAACTTGATTTCCACTTGATTTTTACTGTCTTACTTTTATATGTGCTCACATTTCTGTTAGCAACACATCTTTGCCCTTTACCCATAGATTATAGGTTAGTGCAGTTTTTGGCACTTGTTGCTTGTTCATTCACCCATGAGACCCACAGATTTTCAACTTCTACATGTAGATTCTGACTTTTTGTGCATTTTTCATATTAAAAAAAACCTCACACTCACAATCTAGCTCTGCGTCATAAATCATTTGAGACAGGAACTGAAAAAAATATATAAAGCGTTACAAGATGCAAACGATATCTCCAAGATTATTACTTTTGCGCATCATGTGACTTTTTTATTTTAACAAAATGTCAGTCTCACCTCTCCAGCTGTAAGTCTGTGACATAATGATGAGCAATAATTCAGCAAAAAGCCTGTTAGCCTCAATTTGAGTTGATTACTCTTGTTAGAGCATATAATTGCAAAAGTTGTGGGTGAGCAAATGTCTTTGCATGTGGGTGAGAAATGTGAAAAACAGAATATATGAATAATGTTGGGCGTGTGTGTGTTTTTTGATAAAATGAATAGATTTGGGAGAATATGCAGGAAATTTGAAAAAAATAAATAAAATCCCTAAAGTCAGCAAGTCAACTGAATAAAAAAGTAAGTTCTTATTATTTTATGTGATTCTTTCATTTTTTTAATTTACATTTTTTTAAACTGAGCAGCACATCTTTATGGATGGATTTAATGGGGAAATGGAGCTGGATAAGGGATCTGCAAGGAATTCATCAGCATAATTTGTCATGATTAAATGCCATATTACATTAAAATGGCATTCAAGTGAGAAAAAAAGGCTCAAACGAATGTCATAATTTAGGAACTGGGACATTAATTATTTCCATGTCTGTCTTTTGCCAGTTCTAATCTGAATTTAAGTGTTTGAGCAGTCAACATGAGAAGAGCTTTTCATTCCCCTTTTTTACATAAATGGATTGTCGATGAAGATAAAGCATTTCATTCTGAACCCAGTGGTGCGCTTTTTTTGTTGAGATATCAAAGAAATGCACAAGCAACCACAAACCCACATCTTGGAGGAACATACTGTTACAAATATACATATACATCAATATCTAAATGATACAATGCATTGTCTGTCAAAATAATGCTATTATTTGTCAGCAGGCTCACCGGCTCATCACACAGTGACACAAATTTCCCCTGACCACCCCCCATCTGCACACCATGGGCAGCCTCTCCTTCTCTCTTCCTTTGCCCCTGCTCACACCCACACAGCGGAGAAAAGACGGGGTGAAGCGCGACACAGTGATACGAGGAATAGCATATTTATTTCTCCCTGTGCTTCCTGCTTCTCTTCCCTACTTAAACACTCAGCTGGATCCTTGCCTCTATTTCTCTCTTTTTTTTCTTTTTACTTTTGCTCTCTCCCATGGCTGCCAGGGAAAGATTCTCTTTGTTGTTTATCCTCCCACCTCCTGCTAGCAACTGTGGATATTTGCCTCTTCAAACTGTCTCCCATTCTCTCTGGACTCTCCCCCATCTCTCACACTTTTATACTGTTCCACTGTCTGTATTTTTCTTCTCTCTCTTTCTCTTTCTTTTCAGCTTCCTCTGAGTTTTTTTGCTGACTGATACATAGCACAACGGTCTCTTAACCTAACACTAAATCCCATAATGTGGAGTTTTAGAGTTATAGTTTATAGGCAGAGAGAAAGGAAATGAAATGACTTTAGGGTTCATTCTGGTTTGCCTATGCAAATTAAGCTTTGTTCATATTCTCTATGCATATGGGACCATGCGGGAGCACATGCCCCGAGTTCAACAAAGACGGGAACTTAAGTTCTTGTATAAACTCTACACTTCAAACATGAGATATTTGGGGGAGAACGAGCAGCAGGCAAGAGCTGGAGACAGACAGGCTGACTTCAGAGGAGGTGAGCTTTGGTAAATGACAGATGTTCATTATAGGGCATTCATGTTTTTGGAAGTGGAGGCAAACAATACAGCAGCGCAGGTCAGCTGTGTATCTATAGTTATTGAATAATTCAGTGTGTGGGTCAGTTAGACATAGAGACTTTAAGAGACAGAAATAATAAAGGCAAGGCCAAAGGGAATACTTCTGTGAATACTCCACAGGAACTAACATATCTGTTTGGAAGGCCATGTGCAATGCCACAATATGTAACATATTTATAAGCTAAAAGAACATTTTAAAAGAGACTTTTAAAAAATCAGATTGTACAAAAATTGGTTTATTTACCTTAGCTGCACTGCCATATGGGCAGGATGTTAAAGTATGCCATTTATTTTTATTTTGTTTCCCTGCATAGGTCTTATGGTGTAATTAGAGGGTGTTTGCAGAGCCCAGCATCTTGTATTTGCCCATCAATAAAATCTTCTGTGAACTATGACACCGTTTAGCGAACACAGGCATTTTCTGGTCCTTTTTAGCTGTAGGGAAGATTACTATGACATTTAATAGAAACTGTAGTTTGGAATTTGCAGGTCTGATTTCTGTTTTTTTACACAAATAAATGTCCCATGAAGTTTTCTTGAGTAGGTTATTGACATGGAATTTAATCAAAATTGGCATTTTTTCATTTTTTCCTGGTTATTTCACAGAAACCATCACACACTTCCAAGTAAAAAGCAGCATCACTAAATATACTGTTAACCCTCTCGAGGCAGGCGTTGCCAATTTGCAGCAGTTAAAAACTAACAACCTGATTACCCCACATACATATTTTATGAGGTTTTTTTTACTCAGAACTACCACTGCATGACTTGGTTGTGCATTAGCAACAAAAAGTTTAATTTGAGCCTGAGAGGGTTGACTTAAAAAGAAGAGTGGCGACATGAGGTAGCATTATTTCCACAATCATAATAGGTTAATCCTATCCTTATATGGCAAAGCATCAAGCAGTATTACTGTTTTATTGTTAGCAAGTTGTGATTGTGTTATCAGTATACTACTATACTATTGATAATTGGTTTTGCCTCACAGGGATACATTATTACCCCCAGTCTGGACCTGTAATAGCTAATTATATAAAGTGATTTAATCTGTTCTGAATGTGTCTGATCTGTGGGTGCAAGAAAGAAGCAGGTTCCATTTTGCCAGTCAGGTGGAATGAGAACATGTTCAACACCTCAGTGAGGCTGCATCAATTATACATTAGCTTGTCTAATAGCACTGAAAGATTAATACAAGTAATAAGAGTGCCTTTTATTGGTATGACATCACGTCCTGCATGTGCGAAGGCTGGGGACACGCTACCTGGGGGAGTTATCTAATGCAACGTTAAAGGTTAGTGAAGGTCAGTGAAGACTTAAAAAAAAAAATCATACTTTGCCTGCTTACGATCGTTCATCACTGGAGTTTATTTTTAGCTACAGTAGTGGCCTAAGTCAAAGTTTTACTCTATCAAATGAAATATCTCAAAATCTCTCTTACTGGCACAAAATTGTAACACAGCCATCGTCATTTTTTGATCATGCCCTTCTTCCGACTCTGAGGACAAAGCGGACATGGCAGCTGGACCCACTCATATTGGCTGATTCAGACTTTGTGAAGTTCATTACAGAACAAATAGATTTTTTTTGACAGGTAAATAATACGGATGGCATCTCAGCTTCGACCCCCTGGGAGACGCTTAAAGCGTATCTCAGGGGACAGATTATCTCTCATTCTGCTTATATGAGGAAGAAGAAGTATAAGAAGATTGAGGAGTTATCCTTAGAAATCAAGACCCTGGATGGACTCATATCTGGTTCTCCGACCCCTGATTTGATTAAGAGGTGAGTGGCCTTACAAACTGAAATTGATCTATTAACTACTGCCCAAGCAGAGAAGCTCATTTTAAAATCCGTAGTAGGTTGTATGAAGAGGGAGATAAACCGTCCAAATTATTAGCTAGCCAGCTCCGCAAAAAAGCAGCATCCTGTGTTATTTCACAACTTATCTTATCAGATGGCTTATCAACTGAGGATCATCAAGCTATTAACAACTATTTTAGAGAGTTTTATGCTAAATTATATTCCTCAGATTCAGCACCAGCTCAAAATAGGTTTTCTAATTTGAATATTCCTATAATTAACTCTGACTCGAAAGAACAATTGGAGCAAAGTCTGACACTGGAAGAAATTAAAAATGCAATAATGTCCTTTCAGAGTGGAAAAGCCCCTGGTCCAGATGGGTTTCCAACTGATTTTTATAAGAAATTTATGGACAAACTTGCCCCTCTTCTACTCTTGGTTTACACGGAAGCAATCGAGAATAACATTTTTCCGCCTACGCGTTCTCAAAAGCCATTACACTCCGACTTGAGAAAATTCTTCCTATATTATTTCAGGGGACCAGACTGGGTTTGTCCAGGGTAGACAATCCTATTTTAACCTGAGGCGATTGTTTAATATCATCTATACTGAGGCTGATACTCCATCCCCAGAAGCAGTAATATCGCTTGACGCTGAAAAGGCGTTTGATCGGATTGAGTGGGATTATCTTTTCACACACTTTGGTTTTGGTCCTAACTTTATTCATTGTATCAAGCTCATTTACACTAATCCGACTGCTTCAGTCTACACCAACGGTATCTCATCAGAACCTTTTCCTCTTGTCAGAGGGACCAAGCAGGGGGATCCAGTGAGTCCAATACTTTTTGTTTTAGCTATAGAGCCACTTGCAATAGCTCTTAGAAGCAATAATAGTATACAAGGTATCTCGCGTGGTGGCATAACTCACACTGTCTCACTATATGCAGATGATTTGTTGTTATATGTAACAAATCCAATCACGTCTACCCCTGAAATCCTCAGAGTCTTACAGGAATTTGGATTTGCCAAACTGTGCACACATTATTGGGCGGCGAATCTCAATACCATCTCTCTATGGCTACAGGACTGGAATGATCAGATCCCTGCGTGGCTACAGATTGAAAGGGTCACAAGCAGGCCACATTCACTCCCAGCTTTACTCTGCGCACGCCTACCACCTAATAATGTTAAAGATAACATAACTGTTACTCAATCGCTACGCATTGTAAATCAGTTTAAAAAACATCTGGGTATTCAGAGTATTTCTATTCACTCTCCAATAATACATAACCATCTTTTTCAACCATCCTTAATGGATAATGGCTTCAAACTTTGACATGACAGGGGCATTCACAGTATTGAGGATTTGTATATTAATGATACGTTTTCTAGCTTTGAACAACTATTTAAAAAAATTTGGTCTGACTAATAACTATTTTTTGCTATACTTGCAAATCAGAGATTTTATATGTAAAAAGGTTGCCAATTTTCCTACTCTCCCCCCTCCTTCCTGTTTGGCTTCTATACTAAGGGTCAATGAGATGGGAAAAAAGGCAGAATATCATTTATTTACTCACATATCATGGACAGTTGTAACATGTCTATTTCATACATTTGAGAACAGTGGGAGAATGATTTGGGTGCCCAGCTGTCTGACGAAGAGTGGGATATGGCTCTTATCAGGGTCCATTTGTCTTCTATATGGTCAAGACACTCCCTAATACAATTCAATGTGTTACACAGGTTACATTTTTCAAAAGCTAAACTAGCAAAAATATATTTCAAAACATAGACCTATCATGTGAGAGATGCAAACAGACTCCAGCTACTTCCCTTCATATGTTTTGGTCCTGTCCGAAAATTGCTGCTTTCTGGTCATCATTTTTTGAAGTCACCTTATCCACCACCACTGGATAAGTGATGTTATGCAAAATGTCGAACTGGAAAAAAATCAGATGTACTCTCAACGGATCCGTCAGCAAATTCCACACAACATGGGACCCTCTGTTAACATACATCAACAATCTACCTGGTCTGGAACTGGAATCTTGAATGTTTTGTTTGCCCTAGAACGGTCCTGTAAAAACAATTGAGAGGTGCACCGCCCTTTTTTTTTGTGCTGTTGTTGTTTTTCTGTTTGTTTGTTTCCCTTTTTCTGTCTTGGTATTATCTATCTTTATGATCTGTGGGGATTGTTGTTTTGTGGTTATCTGTAAAATAATAAGAATGCTATGTATGATAATTGGAAAACTACAAATAAAGCGTTGAAAAAAATTTGTAACACAGCCAAGTTTGTAATGAATGATTGAAGCTCACTTTTTCCATTTGCAATGAAAACAGCTAAAATTGGGGAAAATGTGTTTTCCACATTTTCTCAGTTCTTGGAATCATTATTGAAAACCAGACTGTAATTTCCTACATACAGATGTGCCCTGTGCTTAATTTATTGCAGTCATTGCAGACAATTTTTTTTCCCCCATGAACGCTCTTCTTCTCTTTGAAAGTGGAACTATTTTTGGCTAATAAGTTGTTTCTGTTCGAGGCACACACACAATTCAATCACAGTTGTTTATATGAGTTTTTCTGCTGCTTTTGCCTTTTACTAAACATTTGGCCACCAGTGTTAAGGTCGTTACAAAAAAGTAATGAATTACACATTACTTGTTGTTTTTCTTACAAGTATTATAGTATGATGCTAACCCTAACTCACCATAATACACTATCCATTATATAAATGAATTGTCTCATAACTACCAGTTAACAAAATAAACCTTAGGCTAATCTGTCCCACACACCAATACAAATCCCTAATCTAACGAAAGCACACATGTCGTCTTTTTTAAATAGTTGAACACCTGCTGTGTTCATACATAACTATATATTTGCAAATGTGTTATATATATAATGTTGTTCCTCAATGTAGTACAGTGACGTGTTACATAACTGAAAAATATAGCATGTGTACTTAATGTAAATGTAAAATGTTACTCCCAACACCGCTGGCCATAATATAAGATGCCTTGTCTGCTGTTACTGAAGGTGTGTTTTATTTTTTTCGCATTGTGACGTTTTAGATTAGCTTCCATCACAGAGGCAAGTCATAGACAAAAGTCATGACGACTGCAATGTGATGGGTCACAAGAGTCAGACAAACTGATCAATTATAAGAGAAGTTCTGCATTTAGCTTGCAGACAACATAAATTTAGAAATCCTCCTTTGATAAGGAGTCTTTCCACTACCACTCTGTGGTCGGCACTATGAGAACCGGCATTTCCTCCAGCTCCAGCATGAGGTTAAGCTTCTTTGCTTTGAGAATACACCAAACAATTGTTGGATGAATTGTGACAAAATTTGGTACAACATTCAGTTCTACACTGAATAAATAGCAATTGCAATCCCTTGTCCAACACGTTGATTTATGGCCCAAAACGAACACTAGTCTTTAAAGGTGTGCTTAAATAGGCTCTTTTGCGTGTTTCTAATTTGCTAATTCAATAGCTAATTTATTCCCAAGAATATTCAAAGGACAAAGATGCTGCTGGTCCAAGTAAATAAAGATTGTAAGCCAAGGTTGGCAAATAGCCCATGAGAGTCTTATTTCCCTCAAAGCTCACTATTAAAGCTGGGCCAGGATTACTAACAGCACTCTCTCATGTTACTTCAACATATGTCCAAGCACTGTTAATGAAGCTACGCTTACACACTGAGCATGCACAATCTGCACGTTCAGTTCTATGAACCCATGTGATTATGTATATCATTAGCATAAAACGTCACTAGCTGCTATAGTTTGAATTAGAAACATGCTATCTTTTTTAAAATAAAACGAGAAAAACAGTACTACTTGGTAAGCCTGCTGCCATTCTCAGTCAACAATAAATAAAGTTTGGATCGTTTGACTAGCCACCACTTGTCACTTTCCATCTGCATATATGGATCATGTCTCATCCACCACTGGGAATGTATAGCTGTGTTACTGAATTGAAACCTTCAATTGGGTCCTCTGGGTGCCATTGCAGCCATCAGAGCATGTAGCTACAGAAAAAAGAAGGATATATGACAGCTCCAGCCAGGGCTGGACTGGGACAAAAAAATCGGCCCGGGCATTTTGACTAGAGACCGGCCCACCAAAAATGTGACGTCATTCAGGGGTAAAACCGCAAAGGATTCTGGGAACTTGTGGCAAGAGGTACTAGCGCATGCAGGCTTTCAATTGAATTTAGTTACACAGCGATAAAAAGAAACACAAAAAATGGCAAGAAGCTGTTGTATTATTAACTGCAATAGCCGGTATTGTACCAAAAAGTGATTGTCTGCCAAAAACTGATTTCCGGTATTTGCCAAAAACTGATTGCTCGTATTTAAATTGCTATAAGTAACTTGTTGGGCTATAATATGTGAAACATATGTCAAATGCATCCCTCATGGATGACATAAAGTCATCTCTCCATCTCCATCTCTCTCTCCTGCTCTTTTATTTTTCTCTCTTGCGCCATCTCTCTCTGCTGCTCTTCTGTCTCCTCTGTCACAGACTTCTCCACTTTTGATGATAAATCAGCCTGGTGCAACATGTAAGGATTAGCACAATTTGTTAAGATTTTGAGGAGTTTGAGAAACTAACCTTAAGCATAAAATAAAATTTACTATCAGTAACTTCATAGCACCCGCCCAGCAGTATATAAACTCCGTCATGCATGCCGTCATGTACGCAGTACCAGTTATTCTAAGCGACTGTGTCACGGTCTGCGGAGGCAGACCGTGCGGAAATGTGTGTGGTGGACCCAGGAGCGAACACAAGCGAGGATGCAGGAGTGGAGTTAAACAAAAGCGAGCCTTTTATTCTGGCTGATGAAAGGAACAAAACAGAGTGAGGGCAGCATAAGAGTAATAGTTCAAACAGAAACCTAAACTGGACATAAACTAAGGAAAAGCTATGGCTGGAGATACGGAACACAGGGGGTGGTAACACAGACGACGCGACACAGACTACATGAAACACAGAGACTAAATACACAAGAGGGATGATCAGGGGAAGTGGCCACACATGGGAACACAGCTGACACAGATAAACATAACAAGACATGGCAGGAGTAAACAACACTGACGGGAGACTGTCAAAGTAAAACAGGAAGTACACAGGTGCAAACAGGAGGAGAGAGAGAGCGCGGGCATAGTGGGCTGGGGAAACATGGAATGAAACAAGGAGGGGAGATGAGGGCTCACAGATACATAGAGGGGCACACAGGGGATAAAAGTCACAAGGGGAAGTCAAATAAGGAACAACACAACAGGACAACTTAGGAAACATGGCCTAAATAAGGAACGAAATACAAAAATATAAGAAACTAAGAATACTGGGCCCACATGGCCCAGGACCATGACATCACCCCCCCCCCCCCTCAAGGGCTGGCTCCAGACAGCCCAAACACAGGAAAACAAAAACCAAACAGAAAACAACCCAGGGCGGGCGGCGGGGGCCCAGGACGGAGGGCTCGGAACAGAAAACAAAAAGGAAAGCACAGCTCAGTTCAGGGGGCCGGCCGTGCACAAGGCAACGGCGACGACGTGGAAACAGTTCAGGGGGCCGGCCGTGCTCAAGGCAACGGCGGCGACGAAGGAGACGACGGAGCAGTTCAGGAGGCCGGCCGCGCGGAAGGCGGCGAAGGAGACGGAGCAGTTCAGGAGGCCGGCCGCGCGGAAGGCAGCGGCGGCGTCGGCGAAGGAGACGGAGCAGTTCAGGAGGCCGGCCGCGCGGAAGGCAGCGGCGGCGGCGGCGAAGGAGTTGACGGAGCAGTTCAGGAGGCCGGCCGCGCGGAAGGCAGCGGCGGCTCTCCAGTGTTAGGCGTGCTGGCCATGGCCCGGTGGCCACAGGACCAGACGAGGCAGGACCAGGCGAGGCAGGACCAGGCGAGGCAGGACCAGACGAAGCACAGGCTGAAGCTGGACCAGACGAGGCAGGACCAGACGAAGCACAGGCTGAAGCAGGACCAGACGAGGCAGGACCAGACGAAGCACAGGCTGAAGCAGGACCAGACGAAGACTCTGAGGCAGGGCCAGACGAGGACGAAGCAGGAGCCGAGGATGGACCAGGCGACGGCGAAGCAGGGGCTGAGGCCGAAGCCGGACCAGGCGGAGCAGAAGCAGATGGTGGCTGGACGGGCTCCTCGGGCCCTCCAGCTGACGTGGCATGAGGCCGGACGGGCTCCTCGGGCCCTCCAGCTGACATGGCATGAGGCTGGTGTGGTTCTCCGGAACCACCAGCAGACGAGGAAGGCTGCTGGATGGGCTCCTCGGACCCCCCAGCGGAGACAGGAGGCTGAACAGGCCCCTCGGACCCTCCAGCGGGGACGGGAGGCTGAACGGGCCCCTCGGACCCTCCAGCGGAGACATGAGACTGAACGGGCCCCTCGGACCCTCCAGCGGAGACGGGTGGCTGAACGGGCCCCTCGGACCCTCCAGCTGACGAGACATGAGGCTGGACGCGTTCACCTGACATCTTACAGTTAACAGTCCAGAAGCAAACAGGTGTCAGATGTCCTGAGGCACAGACCAGCTCATTCACTTCAAGACTCATGTAGGCTGACATAACAGGCTCTAAAACAGAAAGTCCTGCTTCTATATTCCTCCCTTCAGTCTCGAGCAATGACAGAGCTTGACGGCCCAGATAAGCCGGGTCAGCCACAGGGAAAACAAGGACTACAACATTCCCCAGAAAAACACGACTTAAGCCTTCACGGATAAGCTCCTGGGCAAACATGAAATGTTCAGGAATGAATCTGGGCGATGAGAACTGACCAGCATGATGGCGGTAAGTGTTATATTGACTAGGAACCATGTGTGAGGTGGACTGTAACTCAAGGGTGTTATGTAGTGTGTATGGTGAAATGGGTACGGCTAATGCTGTGCTAGCATTCCTAGCTGAGACGGGTGATGTTACACAGGTCATGTTACCCTGATTTGACTCCATGTCGTCATCTTTAAGTACCAACGTGAGTTCATGATCAGCGTTCTCAGTTTTAAGTTCATTGGGAATAGGAGCAGCATGCAAAACAGGATTACACATCATCTCACACTCAGTACTCTTATACTTTACGTCATGACCCTCCTTTAAATAATCCTTATGTGCTAAGGAAGCACAGGGGCCTACTTTAAGTAGCTCGTTGGTGAGCGGAGCGGGCTCGGGAAGGGAGGCATTAGCCACAGGTACTTCAGTCTTTGATGGAACCCCAGGCACATTAAATGACACAGAAGAAAACACTTCCACCCCACTCCCCACACAAGCAACATCACGGCCTGTGGAACTCTCTGTCAATCCAAGTGTAGTGTCAGAGGTCCCTACACGATCACTAGGCCTGTCCAAGAGCCTCTCTGAAACAAATTCACTTGGCTGTGGCTTGGTTAGCAGAGCATTACTCAGTCTGAAGTTAGCACTGGCTAATTCCGAAACAGTGGCTTTATTTTCACAAACAGAAACACACGAAACAGGGGATTCCCCGGTCAGCTTAGAGGCTCGACAGTCAAACACCTGTTCGGGTGGCGGTGACAAGAACACCGGCTGAAACTCCCCAGTGTTGGAATTCACAGTCTGAGTGAGTCTTACTCCCTGTTCGTGGAAGCCAGACGAACAGACCACACCATTCACAGTACCAGAGTCAGCCATTGCCACACTATGTGTCTCTGTTAACTTTGACCCGTGGCTTTGTAATTCTGAGTCCAGTTCATCTTCTACGGCTTCAATGGAGGCTGGTGATGACAGGTTGCATTCACTCACCTCCGGTCGTCGCGCAGCGCGACGGGCACACGAACGCCGTTTCTTCCTGATCGCAGCGTCCGATGAACCAGGCAGGGGCGCCTCATGCGCGCCGGGGGGCGTCGCAGAGGCTGGGGAACTGGGCGCTGATGGAGCGGTAGGTGAGAGTTCTTGGAAGCTCAGGGGACCCCCGAGAGCCAGGCGAGTTCCCCGGAAGACCTCGTCATAGTCAGGAGCAAGCCACGGCTTCCGCCGGAGCTCTTCCTCCAGTCGAGCGCATGCCGCACGCTGCCGCTCCCCGAGGTCGAAATCCACTGCCTCCACAGCATCCTCGCGTCGCACCGTGGAGGGCGAGACATGCCGTAGCGACGAGCGACGGCGACGTGAACGCCGCTTCCTTTTTGAAGTGGTGGTGGGCGAAACGTGGATCTCTGTGGCGACCGGCTCCTCGTCTTCCGACCACATCCGCGCCAGATAATAAGCGGGAGAAAAATAGTCCGACCGAGGCGGCGAGGGCGGGCGGCCGGTCCGAGGCGGGGCGGCTGGCGGGAGCTCCTCCTCGGAGATAAGCCAGGGCTTCCAGCGTAGCTCGTCCTCCCGATACGCCCGCAACACCTGCTGCCGCTCCTCCTCACCGAAGTCAACAGCCTCGGGCATCTCCGTGCAGTCAGGCGGTGGCGAAGATGCGGAAGCCGATGAAGCGGGAGCCAACGGTGTGTCGGTGGTGAGCCTCACCGTTCCGACTCTGACTGCCACTGGCTCATGAGGCAGCGGGGTAACATCGCAACAGCATGGCTCTGGCGAAGGCACACGCACACCGGGCCGCTGCGGCTGCGGATGGAGTTGGAGAGTGGTGACGAGAAAGTCAACGATCAGTGGGTGTAGTGCCTCCCATAACCAGGGGAATACAGACGCGCATACTCCCACTTGCCGGGCTAACTCCTCCCGTTCCTCCACTCCGGAACACTGCAGCCATTTAGTACATAGTGACTCCACCGTCTGGATGATCTTCCTCTCGTGTGTCGCTGGGTCCGGCATGGTCGCGTCGTACTGTCACGGTCTGCGGAGGCAGACCGTGCGGAAATGTGTGTGGTGGACCCAGGAGCGAACACAAGCGAGGATGCAGGAGTGGAGTTAAACAAAAGCGAGCCTTTTATTCTGGCTGATGAAAGGAACAAAACAGAGTGAGGGCAGCATAAGAGTAATAGTTCAAACAGAAACCTAAACTGGACATAAACTAAGGAAAAGCTATGGCTGGAGATACGGAACACAGGGGGTGGTAACACAGACGACGCGACACAGACTACATGAAACACAGAGACTAAATACACAAGAGGGATGATCAGGGGAAGTGGCCACACATGGGAACACAGCTGACACAGATAAACATAACAAGACATGGCAGGAGTAAACAACACTGACGGGAGACTGTCAAAGTAAAACAGGAAGTACACAGGTGCAAACAGGAGGAGAGAGAGAGCGCGGGCATAGTGGGCTGGGGAAACATGGAATGAAACAAGGAGGGGAGATGAGGGCTCACAGATACATAGAGGGGCACACAGGGGATAAAAGTCACAAGGGGAAGTCAAATAAGGAACAACACAACAGGACAACTTAGGAAACATGGCCTAAATAAGGAACGAAATACAAAAATATAAGAAACTAAGAATACTGGGCCCACATGGCCCAGGACCATGACAGACTGTAAAAAGTCAGCACAACGAAAACAAACTACAGCTAAACTTGGCTTATATCTGACACAGATAGACAGCAGGTCATAACTTCTTTTTCTTTTTCTTTTTCTTTTTTTGTGTCCCGTTTGGATCTTTAGCCATCAGAATTGTTGTCTTAAGGCCAAGAAAGATGCCAAGCGGATTTATTTTACCAAGTGGATCATCATGGCCTTGCCATATTGGTCCATTTGATTGACTTTTATTATAATTATGAATTTATTTTATTTTCAGTTGCTACAAACGGGACAGACATGACTGGGGGATAGGACAGGGAGAAAGAATGAAAGAAAGAGAGGGAGAGAAAGAAAACCAAAGGGGAGAAGAGACGGTGAGAAGGGGGGGAAGAAAGAAAAAAACAAACAAACAAAAAAAAAACAAACACCTGGGTCACCTGTATGGAGAAAAAAAAACAGAAGAGAAAGCAAACAACAAAGAGCAACATAGTAAAAAAAAAATTGGCACCATCACAATAAACTAGCTAGCAGTAAATATCAGTAGATACTAAATAATAAACGATATTGTGCAGCACGCAAGATAGACAGCGCACAATGTGCTTTGAGGCAGCAGCCAAGAAAGCTGTAGTCCGCGTCTGTGAACACCCGCGTGTACACCTGTGTGCATACCTGTGTGGATCAGCATGCTTGCATTCCAAAGGTTTGTAACGATCTGCTAGGGAGCGTGGGGAGCCACAGCCCCGTCCTCCAGGGCATGAAGCAGGTATGGAGGAGATCAAAACTCCAGACATCCAGAGGCCCCCAGAACACAAGAGACCAAGGAAGACCAACAGAGGGGCAGCCGCGCCACTGTCCCAGTAAGAGCTGAGGAGAGTCCCAGATGAGGGCTCACTCAGCAGCTGCGGAGCAGAAGCCAGGGGGAGTTGCAGTGACGCGCCCGTAAGCTCCGCCGGCAGCCAGTTGTGCCTGAGTGACCGAGCCCCAGGCCGAGAGGCCGGGGGCACCCCACCTCCAAAGTGGCCCGAGCGAGCCCCAGGCTCCAGGCCCCGATAAGCGGCCGCCAAGGAGTGAGCCGGTGTGTACCCGGAGGCCCACCCCCAGACACAAAGAACCACCAACGCACCGATGTCTGAGGGAGTCCGCCACTGGCAGGGGAAGTGGTGGTGGGTGGAGATAGGCCTCCAAACCTTGGAGGGCCTGAGATGTCCCCAGAGAGGTGGCGTCTGACACCCAACCTGACATATAGACACAGACATACAGGCACACACAGATACAAACATCCATTCCCACCCTCATGCTCTCATATGCACTTACTCCACACTCAACCAACGTGGAGACAGACATAAAGAGACGCTGTACACACGATCACACTCCCCAAGCGTACTCTACGAACCGGGTCTAGGTACCCTTGCCCCTGGAGGGGGGAACTGCACCCAG
The DNA here is from genome assembly GCF_057381915.1 of Diplotaxodon limnothrissa. NCBI lineage: Eukaryota > Metazoa > Chordata > Actinopteri > Cichliformes > Cichlidae > Diplotaxodon > Diplotaxodon limnothrissa. Next base: position 43,492,888 of record NC_140602.1, on the reverse strand, counting down.
ACCCAGGTGGTGTTACCCTTTTCCCTGCGGTGGGGAGAGGCAGACCGCCCCGACTCCGCAGCAGCAGGGAGGCCCCACACTCCAGACCGCAGTCGGACGGCCAACTCCTCCTAGCCCCCCCCCCCCCCCCCCCCCCCCCCCCCCCGGGGGGGGCGGGGGAGGTCATAACTTCTTACCTGAAGTTCAGTTCCTCTGTCACTATGACCGGCGGCCGCCTCGGGTCTCTCTTCCTCTTGCCTCCCCTTTCCCTTATCCACCTGCTGGCCTCCACCACTTGCTGATGTTGCTAAATCTGTGGAAGCTATGCCATAGCTACCGCCAAACAATTCAGTTATTTTTACACATTTGGCAGCGTCTGCCTGAAGGGCTTGTTTCTTTTTGGCCCTAATTTTTTCTGCACCTCCTTTCCTTTTTTTGTTCTCCATTTTCTTTTGTTCGTCTATAAGATTGCTAAACAAGGGGGAGGGTGCATCCGACCTCCTCGGCTGTAATTGGCCCAGCCCAGAGTCGATCATGACCAATTGGCCAATCCAACACCTTTCATTATTTATACCCTTCCAAAAAAAAGAAAAAAAATTGATCGGCCCATAAAAACAAAAAATCGCCAGCGGCCCACCGGGCAAATGCCCGGTATGGCCAGTCCAGCTATGGCTCAAGCTGATGCTTTGGAGCTGATAAATTTTAAGATGTGAAAAAGAATGACAACATTTCTTTACCCGAGTCGTTTCTGACACATTCATGACAGAAACACAATAAACAATAAGTTTTTAGTATATCAGTAAAATTCATTTATTTCTTTAAGCTCATTTAAAAACAAAGGGAGATGGCTCAAAGTGCAAGTGGTCAAGGTCTCGGGTATAATGGTTAATTTATTATTTACAAAACTCGTCGTAATTGATATGTTGGAAATTTAATTTTGGATTACGTATTTGTTGTTTTGTTCAGGACACCACTTACATAAAAGTTATTTAGAGGAGCTAAATCAAAGAACGTAATAAGTTTAATCCATAAACCACATTTAGCTTGTTTCTTTTGAATGAGGCTTCAAGTATTTAGTATTAGTCAGTGAAAAAATTGTTGTATTAATTAATTTTAATATCGGCGCGAATGCTGATGGGCTACAATAAACTACAATGAGGAAGGATGGGAATAGGGAGGCCACCTCCCTGTGCTCAACCACAAATTTCCCTTCCTGCACAAATGTCCCCTTGAGCACCTTTACCCCAGCCCACAAGTTACAGAAAAGGTCTCAAGTCTAAAAATACCACATGTGGGTGCAAAGCATGCCAGGGGCTCTTGTGTGCAATTTTGGACATAAACTGACAAAATTTATACCATTTTAGGGATAGGCATTACAAGGGAGGGGGGGGGAGTAATTTCTGGCAAAAAGAATAAAAAAATAGCCCATAGACACTGTCTGAAAGGATGGACATGAGTAATAAATTTCACCAAGAAATGACTGAAGTCCTTGCGGCTGCCCTCATGGTTGACTTGAGAGACCAGTGAGCTTAAAAATAACTTGTTTACAGTCAGTTAGAAGGTCTTCAGGTGATTCTTGTTTTGCACCGAGTCTGGCAATACTGACAGGTCATTAAAATAAAAAGGTCACAAATCATCATCCCATCTTCTTATAGGCACTTATATTTTGGCTTGGATAAATTGAGGCTTCAGGTGAATCATATTTATTAAATAAAAGAATAACATAATTTGACAACAAAACAAGTAGCTGAGCGCAACTGAGAATCTTTTGTTATTCTAATTAAATTTTATTTATGCTTTTCTGACACTTTACCAGCAATATTTTAATATACAAATAGGAGTAGCTGGGGATTAATCAGTAACCTTAAGGTCACAGTATTACCTTATTAATTATGCAATATCTCAGAGTCACTCGTTGATAATTAGTACAAATCCTCAAGGATATGAAAGTAGGACATATATACAGGCGTATACAGTAGTATTCTGAGCTATCCATACATGATTGCAGGATGGTGAAAGCCCAACAGGTAATCATTACACATATTCATTCAGGTAATTTTGAATATGTGAGACTAATTTTACGAGTTGTTTAAAAATGAAAATGTGAATTTGTAGGATTGAACATTATTGATTTGTGCTTTTCCATCTTCAGAGATTCATGATCAAGACCTTTGTTTTTGCTGAGTACCAAACTGTTAACATAAATGAATGCATATAACATAGCATGTAACATGAATGGGGGGAAACTAATAAAATAATAATAAATACTTTGACCAGTAAACAAATTTATTGGACAATTTATTGAATCCATCTATGTGAAAAAAATCAAAATTTAAATTACAATTTTAAAATAAAATAAGTTTAATTATTCAATTTAATAAAGTGTGGACCTTGAGCTTTCATTCAGCAGGATTTACAGAAATTTTGCATTTGCTATTTAGGAATTAGTTCCCCATTTTCAGAGGCTGAAAATTAATTGGACAGCTGCTTGACAAGCAGTTTTATAGTTAAGTGAGGCCTGCACCCTTGTTATTTCAAGACTAAGATAAGATAAGATAACCTTTATTAGTCCCACACGTGGGAAATTTGTTTTGTCACAGCAGGAAGTGGACAGTGCAAAAGTTATGAGGCAAAAATTAGAATACAATAAGAATAAATACAGTACACAACTGTACAGAATAGAATAAAATACTATATACAGTAGAATAAAATAAAATAAATATACAATAAGATAAAAATAGAATACAAATACAAATACTATATACAACTGAGTAAAAATACAACGATGACAGAAAGGATTATTGCACTTAGTATTATTGCATATGTATGGATGTGTGTGCTTGATCAGTTAAAGTCTTTATTATGGAGTCTGACAGCAGTGGGGAGGAAAGACCTGCGAAATCTCTCCGTCCCACACCGTGGGTGCCGCAGTCTCCCACTGAAGGAGCTGCTCAGTGCTGTCACAGTCTGCTGCATGGGGTGGGAGATGTTGTCCATCAGGGATGACAGCTTAGCCGCCGTTCTCCTGTCACTCACCACCTCCACTGGGTCCAGAGGGCATCCTAGAACAGAGCTGGCCCTTCGGATCACCCTGTTCAGTCTCTTCCTGTCCCCAGCAGAGATGCTGCCGCCCCAGCAGACCACACCATAAAAGATAGCAGAAGCCACAACAGAGTCATAGAATTTCTTCAGGAGTGGGCCCTCCACTCCAAACGACCTGAGTCTCCGCAGCAGGTACAGCCTGCTCTGCCCTTTCCTGTAGAGGGCGTCTGAGTTATGAGTCCAGTCCAGTCTATTGTTCAGATGAACACCAAGGTACCTGTAGCTGTCCACAGCCTCAATGTCCATACCTTGGATGTTCAGTGGTTGCAGTGGAGAATGCTTGTGCCTGCGGAAGTCTACCACCAGTTCCTTGGTTTTACTGGCGTTGATCTGGAGGTAGTTCAGCTGGCACCAGTCCACAAAGTCTTGGGTCAGACCTCTGTACTCCTTGTCGTCCCCATCAGTGATGAGGCCGACTATTGCAGAGTCATCAGAGAACTTCTGCAGGAAGCACTGGGTGGAATTGTGGGAGAAGTCTGCAGTGTAGATGGTGAAGAGGAACGGAGCCAGAACCGTTCCCTGTGGGGCCCCCGTACTGCAGACGACCCTGTCCGACACACAGCCCTGAGTCCTCACATACTGTGGTCGGTCGGTGAGGTAGTCCAGGATCCAGGTAGTGAGGTGATGGTCCACTCCAGAGTTCACCAGCTTGTCCTTTAGAACCGAGGGAAGAATGGTGTTGAAGGCACTGGAGAAATCAAAGAACATGATTCTCACAGTGCTTCCAGCGGTCTCCAGGTGAGCGAGGGAACGATGTAGGAGGTGAATGACGGCATCATCCGCTCCAATGCCAGGCTGGTAGGCAAACTGAAGTGGGTCCAGTGATGAGCTTATTAGGCGCCGAAGCTGAGCCAGGACCAACCGCTCCAGGGTCTTCATCAGGTGGGATGTCAGAGCCACCGGCCTGTAGCTGTTGAGGTCCTTGGGGCGTGAAGTCTTTGGCACTGGTACAACACAGGAGGTTTTCCAGAGCTGTGGGACTCTTCCCAACCTCAGGCTCAGGTTGAAGAGGTGCTCCATCACCCCACACAGTTGGTCCGCGCAGGACCTGACGACCCTCGAGCTGATGCCATCTGGACCCGCTGCCTTCTTGCCATTAATCCTCCTCAGTTCCCTCCTAACCTGGGTGGTTGAGAGACTAATCAAAAACCAAAGACTAATCAAAAACCAAAAAACAGAAATAATAACTACGGTATTTAAAGATTTGAATTCGTATTTTATATCTTTTCGGTGAAATTTCACATATGAGGCCCAGAGAAATATCAATGCACGTGTAAAAGGCCACCATTACACTGAAAAAACAAAATAAACCCATCAGAGAAATGCTAGATATTTAGGAGAAACCTGATGCTTTCTTAAAAAGAAGAAATGCACTGGCCAGCTCAGCAACATCAAAAAGCTTAAAAGATCACAGAGGACAACTAAGGTGCATCATGACAAAATAGGAAAACAACTTCACATCTAGCCAAGTCAAGAACACTCTCAATGAGGTCGGTGTAGCATAGACAAGGTCTACAATCAAGAAATGCCTTCAGGAATGGAAATACAGCTTGTTTACAACAAGATGCAAACCACTGGTTGCATTCAAGATCAACAAGGTCAGATCTTTCTGTAAAAAGATCTTTGGACAGATGAAACCAAGATTTACTTGTGCTACAATTCTGCAAAGAGAAAAGTGTATACCACATTATCCGTCTAACATGACATTCCACAATAATTACCTAATACAACAAAACACACCTTTCAGCTTTTCATGTATTTTGAAACTTTTTTTTTTTCCAAGACCTGGAATATAAATGTGCCTGTCACTAAAGCGCTTTGGGTCAGCTTCTGTTGTTTAAATGTGCAATGGGCTATAAATAAAACAGATATAACTTTCAGCACAAAAAGGTTTTCGATCCAATACCATCATTGGTGTCAAGAGTATCAATATTTAGATCGATCACCACCTCTACTGCTCAGTTTAGATCAAATGGTGCAGAACTGTTCAGACAGCCCTTCACAGTGCAAATGGATATAGACCCAAAGCATACTGCAAAAGCAACCCAAGAGTTTCTCAAGGCAAAAAAAAAGGATATTAGATACAAAACCTAAGAAAAAGAGACCCCAAATTAAGCAGAAATTGAAGTAAAGACCTAGCAGAGCGTCTCAGAGAAGAAACGTAGTATTTGGTGATGTTCGTAGGTTCTAGACTTCAGGCAGTAATTAACCTTAAAGGATTTTAATTTTAAAGTATCATAACATAAAACTGTGCTAGTCCATTTTGAGTCACTGATAATGAGACTGTTTATAAAAATGGACGTAATTCATGAACAGTTAATATAATATTAAATTGTTGTACAAAACCCTTAAATTGAAGCTGAAAGTTTGCACTTTAATCACATATTGATTCCTTGACTTGATTACACTGTGGTGGTGTGCACATCCAAACGCTTTGTTCCACAAAGACACAATTTTCCCCTTATTTTCTTTTTGGCATATGATCTCTTAAGTATATTTCTCTATGTTGTCATATAACAGTGACTTTAAATATCATAACATTATATTGTTAGAGAACATTTAATATGGGGGACTTCTCGACCCATTAAGCTACTAACAGAGGCCGTGCAGTTTTCTAATCATCTGATTAACAGGGTTCAGAAAATAGGTTGAAGTAAAATCGGAGTCAAATAAACAACCTAATCACATTGAGTTTACCTGCCTGAAAAATTCAGGGGCTGAAAATCTTTGAAATCTTGTGGAAAGAACAAAATAAGATAACAATGGTAAGTGAAAATCACCAATCCTTTAATATCCTGTCTCATTTGCAAAAAGAAATACACTTGGTTTATACATTTGGCTTTTGTTCCTTTCAAATATCCTTTCAGCTGTCGAAGTGTCTATGACATCGCACGTGTAATTATATTTTATATGCAGCTGTTGTGACACTCATACTCCAATTCATAATATACTGAACAGAAACTGGAAGGTTACTGGATGTAAGTGAAGATAATGTACTTTTTCTTCTGTGGCAAGGCAACCCTCTCAGGCCCAAATGAAGTTTATTGTTGCTAATGCACAACCAAGCCCTGCAGTGGTACTTCTGAGTAAAAAAAACTCATAAAATATGTATGTGAGGTAATCAGGTTGTTAGTTCTTAACTGTTGCAAATCTGCAACGTCTGCCTGGAGAGGGTTAAAACCACTGGGCACTTTATAGTTTAATAGTTTAATGGAACACCTTAGATTCTACTAAGAAATAATGGATGGATGGTCTGGAAAATTTGAGTGGCATTAAAAACAACAGCTTTTTAGGCTGGATACACAGCTCATTTGTCTCTAGTGCTTAAAAAAATATTTTTTGAGACATACTGGTGCATATCATCGGTTTATCAGAGTGTAATTCTAATGTTATCTTCCACAACCTTTGTATAATTACATCAAGTACCAATCTGTTTGTTTGGGTTGTGTTTGTTTCTCAATATGCTGCTCTACTGTTGCTTTTGCTGGCAGCAGCAAAGAGTCTTATAAGAATACATCACACAGCTTTCTTTGAGACACAATATGTGTTTTTGAGAGGTGAACTTTCTGAGCTCGCATCTGTTCTGGGACATAAACAGTGATAGATCCAACCCCAAGAATAATGGCAGATGGTCACACACACACACACACACACACACACACACACACACACGCTTTTCTTGTAGTCCTTTTACAATTTTGCTGAATGGAATAATAACTAGTATTCCAAAAATGTTTGAATCTGTCATGAACTAGCTGTGTGGAGGCAGATGAGGACCCAAACACAAAACTCACAGAGACAGAAACTGAACTCAAAATCACTGCTTTATTGCAGGCTTCACAAAGAAACAGAACTAAACTGGGAATGCTAACAGAAGACCAAGGGAACACAAAAAGACACACAGGTTCAGGGGGGAGACATTGACGACGCGACACTGAACTGAGGGAGAAATGCACATAAATTCACAGAGGGTTAACGAGGGAAGTGGGAGCACACGGGGAACACAGCTGACACAGATAATCGTAACGAGACAGGGCAGGAGTGAACACAACATGACGCATACTGACGAGAGACTGTCAAAGTAAAACAGGAAGTACACAGAGGTTCAGACAGGAGGAGAGAGAGCACAGACATAACGGGCTGGGGAAAACATTAAATGAAACACGAGGGGGAAACGAGGGCTCACAGATACAGAGAGGGGCACACAGAGGGTAATCAAATAAGGAACATCTTTAACAGAACCTAGGAACCACAGCATGAGGAACAAAATACAAAAATACAAGAAAACTAAGAATGCTGGGCCAACATGGCCCAGGACCATGGCAGAATCAGGCCCATTTTGGGTAACAAAGCAAAAGGTGATGGAACCTAGCAACTCATACTAATCATATTTTAAATTACTCGCATGAAAAAATCTGTTTCTTTTTATTTATTTGTAAGCTCCTCTTACATTTATCAGTGTAAGTGCTAATATTGCAAGAGGAACACTATCAGCACTGTTAATATTAGACAAAAAATAAGGTTTTAAATGATGACTTCATTTATTTAAGAGGAAAAAAATATTTGCAGAATTGTTTTAATTCACCTGCAGTGGAGTGTTTTTGAGCAGGAAGCCCCAGTTAAGGTCAGACTTTGACTGAAAACTTCAAAAACTTACTTTTTCACTTTTTCGCATAAGATCAGGTAGTTTTCTCTTGTGAGCAAGCACTTAGCGACAACGGCAAGGAAAAACTGCCTTTTAACAGGAAGATATCTCAGGCAGGGAGGGCTTGAAGGGACAGAGACAGGACAAAAATAACTATTAAATGCAGAGCTGTCATAAATTAAACCCTCTTTCTTTAACTAGGATGTATTTAAACAATTTTACAACCAGATGAGGATCAGAATAATTTCTATGACATGAAAAACATAAAGCTGTAGAATTCAAAGGTGACTTTCTTTTCTAAAATGACTATGTAACCCCTGAAGGGAGGGCACCGTCTTAAAACACCTTATAGCGGTGCAGGATAACATAGATCACTATGAAACACTTAGGGGTAAGCCTGCCCATTAACTTACATGTTTTTCAACACAACAACTGTTCTGTTTACTGATGCTGGCATCAGTAATGGCACCGTAGGCTATGGCCAACACAAATGTAAGTGGGCAGTTGGCAGTGCTGCAATCTCATTTCACAGAAAGCACAAGATTTCTTTTTGCTCAAGGAAAAAATATCTTTAAACTTTTTGAGCAAAGGAATTCACTTGGCTCCACATTTTAGTGTTAATATATTTTATCATTTACAACTTATGATTTCGAGCCTTTAAGTAAATAGTCCATGAGATACAGAATGCCTTTTGTTTTATAAAATACACAAATTCTACACTTGAAATCACAAGATGGTTTCGCTGATCAAACTTTACTGTTCATTAAGCTTTCCTTCTACAGATATTGGGGAAAACGATATGGATAAAAATATTTTAAGCATATAAAATTTATATTTATACATATTTAATCGCGAAGAGAATAAAGGTATAATATATGCAGCTTGTGTAGTGATACTGGATACAACAAATGATAAACCTTCATTATGATTCAAATTCAATGTTCAAAGCTGGACAAAATTTGGCCATTTTCACTCATTACTTCGCAAAACTTTTGCGAGATCCCGAGTTTGAAGTTGAAACTCGGGATATAAAAGATATAAAAGTTGAATTCCAACAATGGCGGCAGCTACTTAGTTGTAATATTACTCTTTCTGGGTCACAAAATACACTTTTAAGATATTTTGAGGCGTGAATGTAGTTGTGTAAACGTCCGATACCTGCTCGGTTTACAAGACATCACATATTTGCAAAAGTGCTCCGACGTTTTCGGAGATCTGACACCCACTAGCTCGAAGCTAACGGGAGGTCGAGACCTACTACAGCCGGGAGGAACACCACTTTCCCAGCACATCGTGCCTCGACCTCCCGGTCGGCTTCGAGCTGGCGGCCTCTGAAGAATGCGGCTAAAACTTTTGCGAGATCCCGAGTTTGTTTTGCGAGATCTTGCAAAAGTCCGTCTTATTTTTTTTCTCTCCCATGTCCCCTGTGGGGCTCCGTATTTTTTAGTATTTTGGTTTGGCATTTCTTTCTTTTTTTTGGTTATGTGAAATAAAATATTCAGTTGGTTTACCATTTTAAATCTTTTAGGACAGCTGAATACAAAGCTGTTGCGTTTTTTTCTTTGTAATATACACAATGATGCATGTAATCTGAATCTATTAAGAATACACAGTACAAAAGTGTCTCTCCAATTTCAAATTCTCCTCTCCATTTTTCTTTTTTACAAATCCAGCACTCACTTGGATTTCACATAATGACAAATGTGACTATACTGATTACAACTGTAAAGGGATCATGTGGCTCACAGCAGTAACTGCACATTAGTGCCTCTGACAGGGTACCTCAAAGAATGAAGTTATAATCACTGAGAGCTGACTGATCAACTTTATGATGCCTGAATTACGGCATCTAAGAGAAGGCAAGATGCTGGTTGTGTAAACTCAAGAGAGGAAATAGTCCATAGTGATCTTGAATGTCATTTGAAGGTACAGGAGGTGGTTACACACATAACTGTCTTCGTATATATCAAATGTGATGTGCATGTGTAGGTTTTTGTTGACAGTTAAACAGCTCACCAATCAGCCCCCAGCAGCTGAACTGCTTCAATTAATCACTGCAGAGTATGAGATGAAAGTCTTAGAGCACCTCCCATTGATACATATGTAGCCGAGTGGTAAATTAATAATAATATTTTCCATTTCAGTTAACCAAATATCCATTTAAGGTTCAAAAAGGGGTCTTAAAATGTTGTTTCTTTGTTTCCATGTATGGTAAGACAAGAATGTTATTGGGTAATTTAATGTTATTGCTTGTGCTATTTCTTTGGTTATCTGCATGTTGTGTGCACTTGAAGCTGTTAATTTTATAGGTTTGTGTAGTTGCATATTGTGGTCACTGGGGGGGGGGGCAGTGCTTAAGGGTTAACTGCAGTTTTCCAAAAAAAACTTAACAAGAAATGCATCTTGGGACTTCCTGTTTACTTTTCTTTTTGTTGTGGATGTGGAACGGGAATGTTGTGAAGGAGTTAAATTGTTGGACCTGTATGTGCAGCGTGGAGCGGCCATTTTCTCCATGCAAGGGATAAGCTGCGAGATCATCTGTGTGCTCCAGTATTGCAAGTGAGCTGAGATTTCTGTGGAATACAGAGGCCACTGCCGTATTTTTGTATTTTGTATTTCATTTCATTTCTTTTATTCCTCGTATTGTAGTGGCGCATCTTTGTTTAATAGGTTATTCTGTTACTTTGCCACGTTACCTCTCGTGCTGTAGATGTTCAGTACAAGTCCATATGGCCGCTGTTTGACAAAAGTAAAGGTCAAAGGACATTTTTTTTGTTTATCCAGTCGTCATTGACAATAAAACTGCACATTAAGAACCCCAGTAATTGTGTCCTGCGTGGCTAACCATTTCCCAGGCTACACATAAAATTTGCTTGGAGCATAAGTAATTGATTTTTTGCAATGGATGCATAACTCTTTCTTATGTATGGTCAGGCGAAAGCTGAGTTCATCTTCACTCTTCATAAGAGGCCTTTTAAGTGCACACAGAGAAACTAATCATCATAGTAGTACCTTTTATATTATTAATGCTTCTGCACAGCAGTGATAGAATGCAAAGCGAAATATAAATTCATCATGTCTTCAGAGAACAGAGCCCAACAAAGAATGCAAACCTGGAGACTTAGCTTCCATCATGTTACCTTTTTGTCAACCATTGACTTTTATGCATTGCAGAAGCCCCAAGAAGTGGCATGCCTTAATGTATTTTGTGCTTTCATTAATTTTCAGATGCACTGTTGACGTCGCCCCATTCAAATGATGAATATTCTGCTTTTCAAGAAGATTTCATGTCAAAAAAGAACCAAAAAGTAAAAAGTGTATGAGTGCAGAAAAACACTCCTCATCACTTTACATTCTCATTGTTAAATCATAAGTTGAATTACCTTACTTGACCTGAGGTGAACACGCCTGCCTGTACTATGAACAAAGCCCAATATCTTACTTTAGTAAGTTATTTTCACCATGTAGTGGCTACAATGGGTAGCTCTGACTTAGCAGCAGGGTCAATTTTGACAGCAAATTTCCATTTAGTTTTAGTCATAATTTAGGCATCTAAATGATTTTCATTTTCTTAGACTAAATGTCATTACAGTAGACTAAATCTAAAGTTGACTCAATTAACTAACATATTAAATTTGAACGTTTGTCATGTTTTAACCGGTGAGAGCAAGCATCTTATTTTCCTTGTCCATATGTGACATACGTGTGATATGAAGTTTGTCCATATATCTTCTCCGTATTTTCCTCCCAGGAACAGATATTTTGTTGCCTTTTCATGAGAAACACAAAGTATGGGAGTTAATAAAGCTTGCTTTTGGTTCTGTAGCTATCTAGCTTCATGTTTTTGGTTATGGTAGAAAAACCTTTGACATTTTTTTTTCCTTTCTAACTTTTGTTGTTTAAATGTGTAATACCCAGAAATTCAGTGGTATTGAATGCTCTGATGAAGCAGGCAGAAGTAATGCCAGCCTAATTTAGTTATTACATTCAAAAATTTGCTGGCACAGACATTTGGATTGTCTTTGTGTATTTAATGCATTGTAAAATTGTTTATGTGTTGAAAAAGAAATCATCCACCGTAACCGTACATTTTTTTTTCTTTTTTCATATTATTTATTTATATATTAATTAAAGTTTAAGGGCTCCTCAACAGGGAATAGAAGTCAGAGGTGAACGGAAACCACCGCCAATAATTATTGAACACTAGTTAGTTTTTGGAAAGACGCTGTTTCAGTTAGTGAATTTAAAGCCTCGTTTTTAAGCTATGAGCAGGGCAAGTATTCCCATGACAAGGAAGAAAGGCCATTCTTGCTCTTTTAATTCTTGCTCACTGGGGGCCTCATTACTCAGTGGTTGTAGTGAGAAAACACCAAGCTAAACAAGAAATGTCTTCTGCTTCAGCAACTTCTGCAACGTCTTTTTCAGACAGTTTGGCCACTGATAAGCCTGTTTAAATGATCTCCTGTTTTTGTGGCTTGGGTAATTGATGCATGTCTCATTACTGGCAAATTTTAGAGTACTTGCTGAGCCTGTTTTAGGGAACTAGTGAAAGATCTCTCATCTTTAATTAACCTATACAAATCAGATGCAGTGCGTGTCATGTAGCAGTGAAAGAGGGAGAATGTCTATGTCAGTGCTGTGAACAGGTGAATGTCATCAGATTGGTAGGAATAAGGATTAAAGATGTATTTTAGGAATACCCCTCTCCAATATATACAGTAGGTGCCCCCATTATATAATATTATAATGGGGGGCACCTCTGTGAGATTTTAGATTTTTAATCTGTTTGCTTGTAGGTTGTTTTAATCCCCCTGGTTTCCTTAAGTGTTAAATTGTTCTGTTTTTGTCTGTGTATTGTTTAGTTACTTCCAGTTTTATTTTGTTAGCCACCTGTAATGCATATTTTGCATTTAGTCTTTCTTCCCCTTTGTTTCTGTTCACCTGTTCTTCACTTGTGTGTGCATGTTCACCTTCTCTCATTACATTGTGTATTTTTTCAACACTGCACTTCTTTTATTCTCAATCAGATTGTCTGTGTATGCTCCCTGCCTGAATTTATTTAGCTGTTTCACTATTTGGGTTATTTTTTATGAATTTTGTTGCTTGGTTTGGACTATCCACTGAATTCCTTTTCAGTTAATTCAGCTTGTCTCCATTTGGGCCCTCATCTTGCATATGTCAAAGCAAGAGATGGATACGGCTGTAAAGTTTCTTAAAGCTGAAATTCTGTTTTAAACCTTGAGTGGAGAATTTAGGTAATAGTGTTTGGTCTTTTGAAACTGGACAGGAGAGATGAGAAGAGCTGAAAGAGAAACCAGGAACTGTCTTGGCTCGCTTAATTGAGCAGTAAGGCTCAGACATTGATAGTTGTCACTGACACAATATTCACACCCTGCTGTGTTGTGTTTTACTTTAGATGGCACCATAATTTACAAAATTGCCATCATTATTATCAATTACAATTATCATTATCAACCATCATTCTGTATGTACTGGCTCTGTAGTGCAGTGTGAATAAACGAGCTGCTTCTTCTCATCATTCTGTACATACAGTAATATGACTTAAAACTAAAGATTGAGACAATGAATGTGTTGCTAATGTCTGTATTGTACTGAGATAATTGTGGAAGTGAGAGGTACATTTTCTCTGTTTCTATACGACTAGAATCTTTATTTTTAAAGCCAAAGTATTTGTCCATTTTACTACTAGAAACAAGTGTGCTAGTACAGGTTTAAGGCACGTCTGCATTGCCTTCACATTTCAAACCCAAGGCTACATCCATTTTTTTATAGTCTAGCACAATGTACTACAATATGTTAACAAGATGCAGTATAGTCAGCCACAGATGTGCTGGATTTGTGCAGGAGGGCTGTTACTTTATTATAGGTGTGCTCCAGCGTTGTGCCAGGCTGTGTTGTATCACATCACAGACCATGATCTGGCAGTCTTTACATCATAAAGGTTCGGGCCTTTCTCTGATTTGAGCCTGATAATAATCCTTTCTCAGTCGGTAGTGTGACAGGTTTTCGTCTGCTGTTCACAGACAGCTGAGCTTGTTTGTTTTCTGTAATCATCCAGCCACTTGTCCTTTATCCTAGACCTTGTCATTACACCAGCATCCATCAGGCCATCCATCCAATCCATTTATCCAGGGCCACAGTGAGGTAGTAGCTGGCACTGTAAAGAAGTCCAGCATTCCTCTTTCCAGCAAGGTCTTCCCAAGCTAGATAAGAAATCCAATCTGCCTAGTGTTCGGAGTCTATCCCAGAGTGTCCTTCCACACGGACGTGCCCAGACAACTCTATAAAGTACATGTAGGACTGCCTCCATGTACTTGTTCAATGCGTAACGATCTATTTTCCTAATCTTATATTGAAAAGTCAGATAATGCCCTTTCATTCAGTTGCACTTAGATCAAATCACTGTTCCACTGTTTGAAAACTATGAGAGGACTCAAACAAGACAACCCTCGATTAGAAGGCTATGAAAAGAGGACTGAGATACCAAGGAACAAAAAAACCAGGATGGAAACAACACGAGATGTCCTGAGTAATAGATTTCATTACCCACACTACACTGGGGAACAAGACGTTGGTTGAATATTTAGAATAATTGAGATTGTTCTTTGTGCTTAGGGGAGTTGTGTAATGATGTGGATAGATTGGTCGAGAGGCTGTCATCCATGGAGTCAGATGTAGATCACAGACGACCTCAACGTAAAAAGGACTTGACAGTGATGAAGTGACTTTTTGAAGCAATACCTGGAAGCAGATTTAAAAGGTATTTCTTTGTAAGTGAATGGGAAAACAGGGTGAGCTTCTCTGGATAAGTAGCCTTCACAACACTGCAGCCACCTTTTACCTTATTGCAAATGGTTAACAGCATAAATGTATATATTTTTTTAATATTCTGTGAACTAATTTCTATCAATGTTTTTTTTAAACGGGACAGAAAGATAACAGTTTAACTATATCTGAGGGTTTAGCAGATTTTTTTTTTCTGATAACCGGATTTTATCTGAGGTTATTTCACATTAAAATTAGTTTTTTCCCAGAATGACAGTATCGCCAATCACAGTTTGCGAGGATTCAAAATTTAAGATTCACCACTACTCACTACACAGGACGAACGTTAATTCAACCATTCAAGGTAATGACTGGTGTGCCATTAATGCAGCAAATACAAGCACTGAAGACCAAATCTTAACATTGTTTTCAATATGCTACTAAATTATATTAAAAAAGAAAATGGGTGGGAAAAGTTTAAGAAGAGACCCAAAAAACAGTCAGTATCAAAACTTCTCAGTTCTTTTTAAACATATAAATAACCTTTGGTGATTTGGTAATTAAAACTTTAATTAATTCAATATGATTGTGGGGGTCTTGTATAGAACACATTGAGCTCATTATGCACTAATTATGTGCAATTTGAAGTCTATTTCACAGTTGAGCAGGCTACTGAACTTTGTCTTTATCCTGCAGTTAACTGTTTACAACCACAATGAGAAGCTGTGGACTCTGGATAAAGTCTGGGGTGAGTGAGAACATTCATGACCATCATCCCAGGTTTGGTGTAGCTGGACAGATTAAGAGATATACTGTGCTTAGTTTAGGACTCCTTGCCTATTGCAATAATTAACAGATTGATTCTGCTCTTCTATTTAACACTGACTGAAATGCTGAAGGTTGGGGTCGGGGGTGGAAACATGACATTTTAAGGTGCAGGTAACTGATAAAGTTGTAGTAACCAACAATAATTTGAAATGGCATCTGTATTAAATAGGAACTGGAGAGTGTGCTTAGTTTGTATGCAAGTGTTTTGGGTGTGTGTATGCTGTGCAGATGAGTGTACATGTGTGACAAATTGGTAAAAGATGATGCTGTCATTTTAGATTAAGTAGAGTGACAAGCTTCAGAGCTTCATTTTACACAAGAATCCATTGGATCAAAACTCCCACATACCTGCCAGGTTTATACCATCTCTACCTCTGCTTCTCAAACACTGCAAAGAAACTACAATTGCAGGGGCTGGCAGTCTACATTCAAACAGAAAACATTTCACTCTGTAGAATCTGCCATAAATTCCTACACAGCATTGTTTTGGGGCTGTGGGGGCACATTATCACTCATTATTTAGCAGTGCATTAATTCTATTAGTTTCTATCTGTGAGTAGTATTGATGTCTACATCTATATTGACATGTATCACAAAGTATTAAGGTCTTCTACCACAAATCTTTCTGTGTGTGTCATCATACTGTTGTTTTTCTTCCGTTATTTATTTTGAATTTAGGTATCAGTCACCCAAAAAAGTAAGGACCCACTTAATACATGAAAGCTTTAGCCCTATAAATACTAACAGAACAGAATGAAGCTACAGCACAAAAAAGCATTTTCATTTTCATATTTAGAGCAAAAAATCCTTGCACATCCTCCTTATTTTTTGGGGCAGGTTTTTTGCCATATTTCAGAATTGTTCTGTCATGATCCTTGTCCATGTTGGCCCAGCATTCTTAGTTTTCATGTATTTTTGTATTTTGTTCTTTATTTGGGCCATTGTTCCTGGGTTGCTCTGTTAAGTTGTTTCTTATTTGATTTCACCTTGTGACTTTTACCCCCTGTGTGCCCCTCTGTGTATCTGTGAGCCCTCGTCTCCCCTCCTTGTGTTTTATTCCATGTTTCCCCAGCCGCTATGCCTGTGCTCTCCTGTCTCTCTCTCTCCTCCTGTCTGCACCTCTGTGTACTTCCTGTTTTACTTTGACAGTCTCCCGTCAGTGTTGTGTTACTCCTGCCGTGTCTTGTTATGATTATCCGTGTCAGCTGTGTTCCCCGTGTACTCCCACTTACCTCGTTAACCCTCTGTGTATTTATGTGCATGTCTCCCTCAGTTTGGTGTCGCGTCGTCAATGTCTCTTCCCCGAACCTGTGTGCCTTTCTGTGTTCCCTCGGTCCTCAGTTAGCATTCCCAGTTTAGTTCTGTTTCTTTGTGAAGCCTGCAATAAAGCAATGATTTTGAGTTCAGTTTTTTGTCTCCGTGAGTTTTGCGTTCGGGTCCTCATCTGCCTCCACACAGCCAGTTCATGACATGTTCTAAATAATGCAAACACAGACGTGTGACGGGAAATAACCGACAAACTAAACAAGACAATATGCTGAAAACTGTACCTTTTTGTTGTTAATTGATTGTAGATGTTTGGTGAAATATTTTGCTGGATCTCCGAGGAGAAAGAGCATTTTAAAATATCTATCTATCTATCTATCTATCTATCTATCTATCTATCTATCTATCTATCTATCTATCTATCTATCTATCTATCTATCTATCTATCTATCTATCTATCTATCTATCTATCTATCTATCTATCTATCTATCACAAATAGACAGTGTTGAGAAAAAAAGTGACATTTATGAAGAAGCATAATCCATTGAAAAGTTGCTATTAGATTTCACTGGAGGTGTCAGCTGACTAATGATTATGAATCCCATGGGGAGTATACAGGGAGAATG
The DNA here is from genome assembly GCF_057381915.1 of Diplotaxodon limnothrissa. Taxonomy (NCBI): domain Eukaryota; kingdom Metazoa; phylum Chordata; class Actinopteri; order Cichliformes; family Cichlidae; genus Diplotaxodon; species Diplotaxodon limnothrissa. The sequence goes on along the minus strand of NC_140602.1, from coordinate 43,475,655 downwards.
TCAAATTAAAGCATAATATGTGGCATAAAACTGACACTTCTGATGAACCCTGTAAGTAACCCCCACCCCCCAAAAAAATAGACTTAAGAGAGGTATGCTAAAAACTGCAAAACACTAACCTTCTGCGATTGCATCAATAGGTGATGAACAATACATTAGATTGTATTCTTTCTGCCATGGGTTGCAGGTTAGAGGAACCAAATACAGACGCGTGAAGCAGGTTGAGTAAACAGAAGGAAAGCCACTTATTTAGACCGGTGCTCAAAACAAAGTGAAAATAATAACATGTAATAAAAGTCAACTCAGGTGAGACAGCAGAAAACACCAGAAAAGCTGAACAAACTCTGCAACAAAGGCAGGGCTATTTATACACATGGGGAAAATAGAGAAGCGGAGACACCGGGGGCAAACTAGACAAAGGTGTAGACAATTAAGGCAATACGCGACAATTTACTACCAAAGTAAAATGCAAAGTCAAAGTCAAAGAATTACACAGAGACTATAGTAAACAAAAGGAACATACTGAGAAAACAAAGCACAAATAACAGACTGTATACACAGTAACAGGAACTCAAATAAAATAAGAACAAAAAGGATTAAAATAAGAGTGTACAAATAGTTCAAAACCCCAAGCAAAAACCAGCGAAACCATGTGAAAAAATACCAAAAAATAATCAAAATGTCAATACAATATACTAGGACACAAGTACAGTTAGAATAGTACAACCCGTAGTTTAATTTGTTCTATTTGACTATTGGCGCATAGACGGAAAGCTGCCCACACAAGAACTTAAAATACGATGCTGCCTCACAACAACAAAACACAATAGTGGAGCGTTCACACTAAATTAGAACAGTGTGAGAAGGAAGGACTACAACTGCCACTTATGGGGTGCAACCACGTCAGTAGGAAAAACACAATCTGAAGGAAAGTGGCTAGTTAAATAAAAGCCGTGTGAGCTATCTGTAAAGCTTAAAGTAAAATATTAATTGACTATTTTGACTTGCATGGATTGTGACTTTTCTTTTTTTTAAAAGCTCCATTTGATGTTGTTGACCAATTTTCCTACACATCCGGCAGATGACTGCTGCAGACTTTTTAAAAATCTATTCGAACCTTCTGGGAGTCTGGATGGACGATGATGGAAAATGGTCCCTTGGAGACCGAGTATTTTTCAATCTTGTAGTTGATAGGTTTATAAAGCAGAAAGTCATGGTGTGATTTAGTATATCACTGCTTTTTATTTATCTGAATCCTTCATAAAAATTTACTTCCAATATGTCTGTGTATAGCAGTGGGGGAACACGCAGCCAATCACAAACAGATCTAGGTGTGCTGATATAAATTTACCGATCTTGATATGAAGCACTGTGAGTGAAGAAGACTGCGGTGACAAGGACAATGATAGGCAACAGTAGGCGCTTAGCACACACCTGTCACACACAGTGAATCAGGGTTGACAACCCCTCAATTATTGGCAAGACGGGTGACAGAGCAGCAGAGAGACCAAAGAAAAAAGTGAGAAAAGAGTGAGAGGGAGGAAAAAAAGAATAAACAGAGATAAGAGTGGGGGTTGTAAACACTGGATAAACAATTGCCTTGTGTGAAATGAAAAGCACAGAGCAGCTGCAACAGTTGCATTAGTGACCCCATGAGAGCGAGTGATAGAGAGAGAGACTGTTGGCATCAGATGCTCACACTGTCAGCAGTAAACACAACTTTCAGCAACTGAAGATTAAAACTTCTGCAAGTGCCAGGTCAAATACACAATCTCAGCATTGAGCTTGTTCTCCTGTGTTTTCCATTCAGCCTCCTTTGCTAAACACAATCATTTTCATGAGTGTAATGCATTTGCGTATCTAAGCATATGTATTATGTTGCTTTAACCTCCTAGGACCTGGCATCCACATATGTGGACATCACATTTTGGGTTATTTAGACCAAATTACTTAATTTTGCTCTACATGGGCCTGATATCCACTTACGAGGACATTATACTGCTGCTGTTCTATCAAAATTTCAAATGAATATCCTCATTTGTGGCTCTCATTTTTCTTAAAAACATAAATAAAGTAAAAACAAAATTCTGGTAATTCTTTGTTTTTACATTCATCGGGCCCCAATCAGCCCAAATATCAAAGAGAAATTAAAAATGCATGTCGTGGAAGAGTTCGGGTCTTAGGAGATTAAGTCATTTCCTTGTGTCATACATGACCTGATAATTAACATAATTTACAAGTGTTAGAATGAAGTGCAAGAAAATGCCTTTTCTTATCAGTCAAATAATAAAGGAGACGAGAAGATGACAGAAAATACAAGTCTTACAACTAACTACAACCCAAAAAAGTTTAAGTGGGAAAATAACTGCAATATTTAATATACAACCACATTTCCTGGACAAAAATATGTGCATGAGAACAATAAATACACAGAGTGATTCAGCAGACCGGAGGAGGGGATAATAACAATCAACAAAAACACACTAGGCATGACATAATAACACTAATAACTCTGTCTTACCACCCCTGCAGTGCAAATGTGTCCCCTGGTCAAATGTTAATTTATATTGTGGTGTCATGGTGCATTTGTGGCTCAGATTAGATAGAAATGCATTGGGTGTGCTTGTGGTATACAATCTGGCTACATGTGTGAGTCTTACTGTATAATTTGTTGAATATTGTGATTAGCAGTTATTTTTCAAACTTTTTAAAAAAAGAATCAGTGAGTGTTGTAAAACTGCAAAATTTAGCTGTGATTCAAAAATATTACTGATATAGTCAAAATGATAGTATTGTCATCCTACAACTTTCAAAACAAGTAAGTGACAGTGTTGTTCTTTTACCTGCCCCATCATAAACAAGTACAAGCCTATAATGCAGAAAGTGGAATAAATAAAAGCTACTGGTCTGTACCTTAAACTGCACATGCAGGGCAACATAAATGACAGACACTTTACTCAGACACCCATCGATCCATTTTCTGCCACTTATCCAGTTCTGGGTCACAGTGATAGCAGTCTAAACAGAGACACCTATGCCTCCCTCTCCCCGGCCACCTACTCCAGCTCTTCAGGCAGGACGCCATGCCATTCCCGACCCAGCAGAGCGATATAATCTCTCCAAGCGTGTCCTGAGTTTGCCTTGTCCCAGTTGGACATGCCTAAAACACCTCACGTACGAGGAGTCTCAGTCAGATGCCTGAATCGTCTCACCTTGCTTCTGTCATTATGGAGAAGTAGAGCTCATCTCTGAGCCCCTCCCCGAACAAGGTCCTACCATATCTGAGAGAGCACAGACACCCTTTGAAGGACACTCATTTCTGCCACTTGTGTTGTCAGTGTCATTCTCTCGGTCACTACCTGCAGCTCGTGGCCATAGGTGAAGGTAGGAACTCAGATCGACCTCGAAATCGACAGCTTCACGTTAATGCTCAGCTCTCTCTTCACCATAACAGATTGGTACAGTGTCCGCATCGCTGCAGACACTACTCCAATCCATCTGTCACTCCACTCTCCCCTCACTTGTGAACGGGACCATGAGATACTTGAACTCCTCTACTTAGGATGACAGATTGTTCCTCTTTATGTGTGACTGCACAGCATTTTTTTCCTCCCTGTCCCCTTGCCTATCCCACATCTTGAGACAATGAACAAGATTTTGAGTAGTTCACATTTTTACTAGAATGGATTTTACCCAATGTATATGAAGGGAAGGCTTTATATTATAGTCGTAAGAAGGTTACTGTCTCTAACGCCATACTCAGGGTATCAGAGGAAGTTACAAGTCCCTGAAAATTCACAAGCTTTGCAAATTATGTCAAATATGATGGAAACTAGCTCACGAAAAATCAAGCTGCAGTACATTCTGAGAAATAGAGATTTTGTCTTTTTGTTCAAGTTATTTTTCAATTTCGCATGGGGGGAAAATATTTCATTTCATTTATTTATTTATTTCACACTTGGTACAACAGATCAAACAAACCAACCACACTTTCTATCAATAAAGCACTACAACCATGTGTGAAAAGGAGCAGGAAGAAGAAAATATTCTTATTAAACCCTGCCCCCTATCTACAATCCAACTTATATTACAAGTGGGCACCAAAAATCAGGGAACAAACTAATATTAACATTTCTCTCCGGTCCTAACCCAAACCAAACAACAAATATGAGTGTATGTGTGGATAATTGGATAAAAATTGCTGTCAGCTATAGCTCAAAAATCGTATGCCAATTTAAGGATACACCCAAAAAGTGTTCCCAGACAGAAGAGTGAAATAACAGTACAATAAAATTCAGACATCTTGGCAATTTGGCATTGAATTCAGACATAAAGCTCAGCAGTGTCGAGACTGCATCGACAAAAACACAGTGTTTGCCTCATATTCACTGTGTTGGGATACGGTCACCCCACCTCCACTTGAGTCACCAACTCAGAAGGAGCACTTACACCCTTTTCCAGCAGGCTTGGAAGTTCTAATTCTAATCCCAGGCACTTCATACTCAGTTGTAAATCACCCAAGTACGAGTTGGAGATCATCTCTAGAAGAAACCAACAGGACCACATCCTTTTCAAAAGCAGAGATGAAATACAGAGAAGATCTGATCATCCACCCTCTAGCTATGCCTAGAAATTCTGACCATAAAAGAATAATAGCCCTGGCAGAGTCCAGCATCCACCAGGGTTGAGTCTGACTCATTGCTGCCAATGCAAACTAAGGTGTCAGTACAGTTGTAGATGGACCAAATAGCATATGACAGCGGACGGATACCTCATACTCTTACTCCCTGAAACACCTACTGAATGTCCTCTCAGTCAAAAAAACACACATATATGAAACTTTTGTTATTATAATGAAGCTATGATAACACAAAGAACAGTACAGATGGTTGAGTAATATTTAAAAATTAAGCATTTTCCACTGAAAAATATCAGATGTTTACTATTTCTATCAAAACATTTCCACAGTGAAAACTGACATTAGCGTGTTGTTTTCAGGCCATGTGCCGCTCCAAACCAACAAGCATGGAAAAGGAAAGTGGCTTATAAAATGCTTCACAGAATCTGTACTGATGCAGGCTTACAAACCATAAGCTGTGAATGCGTAGCACCTGTTTTGTCTCTGATATGGAGGAAACACTTCATGAAGAAAAGTGCTTCATAAATCATGTTTTTCTTTTTTTGATTTTCTTAATAAATCCATCTGACAGCAGCATAAATAACTGAAGACGTTGGTTGAAGTTCATTTCTCTGTTGCAGAAAGAAGAAGGCCTCTCCAACCTTGCTGTATTTCTACCATTTAATTAAAAGGCCCTTCAAATTTTACAAGTGTGACCCTAAGCCAAGTTACTCTCACCGTGGAGTGGGAGGGCACTGGTGCCAGACTGGACTTGGACCAGAAAGAAGTGCAGGGACACTTTGATGCAGTATTAATCTGGGATATTTCCAGAGAATAGTGCTTCTTCTTGTTTTTTGCTCTTTTAGATAAATGCATTTTTAAACTCTTTTTAAACACTCACAAGTATTCATGTATTAGCATAAGGTTTTGTACATTCACATGACTGTATTTGGTGGATCTTGACAGAAGAGAACTGAACCAAATTTAAAGACAACTGAACTGGAAATTAAGCTGATCTGTCCATTCATTTCCCCTTTTGTGTAGTTTTTGTTCTGTTGTGTCTGGATTGATGCGCTCAATAGTTTGTATGTATTTGTGTTCATACATTAATGTAATGTAATAGTATTATTAATGACTAAGTTGGGGGCTGTGTGTTATATTAGGCTAAGCCACTGCAGATATTTTGGTACTTCTTGTTCAGTGTTTTTTTTCTGTCTTGCACTCTTTCTGCAGTCCTATGCATTTTAATGTCTTTGCACCAGGATCTTCTGCACAACTTGGGACTGAGCACTGGGAAAGTATGTATACTACAGTAATTACATCTGTGCAGGTTATTTTTTTTCTTTTTACATTTATTTGCATTATTGACTGTAAAAGTGATTTTTACTTTCCAGGATAAATAACCCAAAAGATAACTCTGTGTTCTCTGCCAGATTATTATTTCCTTAAAAACAAAGCAACCTGCTAATGTACTAAAAATATTAGAAGTTTTACATTATGAAACTTCCTACCATTCTTCACCTGCATATGCATGAAAGGGGGGGAGATATGACTTATACCATTAAGTACTTATCAAATAATTTATAATTGACACAATGTGCCCTTTAGAACTCTTCTGTCATTGTAGCAGACAGATACTCATTAATCTCTACTGCATGTACTCGCACAGCAGCAGATTGAGGGCATGGCAATGAAGCATGTCTGCCAAAAGTCAGCAATTTCTGTTTGGATTTGGGGGAAGAGCAGGGGAAACAAAAACAATGTTGGGGTCTTGTCAATTCACCTAACAATGATAAACACGTAACACAAAATGACAAGCTGTCCTCCATCACTGCAGCAGATCCAGACAGCCATCTGCGAGGAGTAATGCAGCCTGTCTAGTCTCTGCTCCCCACCAGTTACTCTTCTGCTCAGTTATTTATTTATTTATTTCAAAGTTGGGAGGAAAGTGCATTGTCATCCAATATTTGCTCTTTGGAAATATTATCAGTAAGGACAGACTGAAAAAATAACTCCATTGCAACTGTGTTCCAACAACCACATGATGCTGCGTGTTGATGCAATATGTGCAAGTCATGAATTTGTCCACTGGAAGGGAAGTTTCAGATTAGATTTTTTTTTTAATGGAAAAGACCAACAAGTCTATCAGAATAATGACAGAAGTGATACAAAAACAGCACCTAAAATAGACCAAGCATGTAAATAACTGTAAGAATTTAGTTCAAATTGGGTGTACATCGCCTCTGGCCCTGTGGTAGCTGGGATAAGCTACCGTGATCAACCAAGTTACTGATCTAGAGCATAAAGTAAGCACCATTGTATTTGAGAGAGTGCCAGACATGCAGACAAACACATGGAGAATAGAAAAAGTGACTTTCATGAAAGGATTTGCAATACAGAGTTCAGGAAATAGAGTGTGATTACATTCGCCGAGCAGTGAGAACTGGATCCCTGTTGTTACTGCTTATAGCCTACTGTTTCCTGCCAAGCAGATGCAGGTGGGAAGTCTGTACCATGAAGAGAGCCAGCCGAGAAAATCAAAGACATCCAAAGAAATAGTTTTTACTGCTGTCAATCTGTCAAATATAAAGTATACATCAAACACCTCAACTGTGACTTTACATGCTGTGGGATTTAGAATTTGTGTAAGCAATTATACAAAGTCAGTCACTATCAGTACCAAGCAAAGAGGTCTTAATTAGAAACACAACAGCTTTAAACATGTTGCCTCCTGCTTGCTGGATGGAATCCATTACCATTATATCCGGCTTTTTAACATAATCAGTATTGCAGCATTATATCCAAAGCTTTATTTTACATTTTTTCACACATCTAATGTCTTCAGGGACAAAGAAAGTTTTCCTTGTTTTACTTTCCAGGTCTGCAAATTATTTCCTGCCCAGACTTTCCTGTACATTGTCCCAGCCATACAATTTCCATAGCAGCCCCAAAAGAGCCAGCGTTACTGTGCTCAAAATTAGGTTGTACAATTTTTAAAAGAGATTTAAGGCTCCTAAAAACACAAATGGAGCTGATTCACTTTGTCTGCAGCATTATTCTTAACTCAATAGAGAAGTGTAGCTCAATTTGGAATAATGACAGCTTAATAACATGTACTAAAAAGGATGGTTTTGACCACTCTGACTGACAATACTTGTAACCATGTCTCAAACTGCAATTATGATATTTGCTTGCCTGCGGTTTTGCTTTGATTGCGGATTATGTTTAGTTTCATTTTGCATTTTTCACATTTCCCTCTCTTGATTTTAGTTCTAAAGTTAAAAGAAGAAAGAAAAACCTTTTAAAGAGAAGAAGATAGATTTTTATTATCTTTTTAAGTTTCTTATGAGCAGTGTTCAACAGTAATGTATTAAGCATATTTTATTTACCATGAGTAATCTAAGAAATTACTATTTCTAAAACAGTTATGCTGCAGGTAGTACTGCTGGATTATTGCAGTAGCAGTTTTTATCAGATCTGTTTTTGTTTTTGTTCGTTTTCCTTGCCATCACCACAGGTCATGTCAGCCACACGGCAAAAAGCTAAATGAAGAATGCAAGAAGATGTGAAGGGAGAAAGTTGTACTTTGAACAGCTGGAAGTATTTTCAATATTTTTAGTTTGTCTCGCTCAAAAATGCACAGAATATTGTCAATTCTTTTTGAACTTTGTTTCAGCAGGAGCACCTTTCAACCGTGAAAGCTATCTGATTTGATAGCTCAACAATGTGAAATTTGCTGAAAAATACACTCGCGTTGACAGGAAGGCCTCTACCATCGGTAATGCACACTCATATAAATTGGATTTTAGAGCAGGACACGGAGGTGGAAAGACCTTAAGTGAACAAGATTTGAAAAGGCTCGGCACTTGTCAGGATTCATTGGCTTCAAGATAGCAGTTTGGGTGACTGTTGACTTCTCTAAGATCAATAAATGGAAATGATTCAGGCTTAACATTTTTTTAAAGGAGGATGGTTAATGAAAGCCATATAATAATAATAATAATAATAATAATAATAATAATAATAATAATAATAATAATAATAATATAGGAAAGTATTCTTTTTTAAAGAATTAGGTAACGATAAGTAACATTACAAAATAATACCTGAGAGCTCGTGGTTTTTAAGCACAGCTTTACATGCGTCTAAGCCATGGCAGCTTATGCTCAAGTGGAGCTTGTTTCGCAGACAAGCTGAAACCGCACATCATAAATCTCATGTTAGTATAAATTTACACATCGAGGCACATGTAGACCGAGGAGTGACTGAATACACACGCCTCGAGGGAAACAAATGGAGAAGAAATGAAGAGAAGATGATCGTGTCATCTGTGGGTGACAACACTTCCAGAGGAAGCACGATGATGATGATGCTACACTCAAAGTATAACATTTGAAGAAGGCTCCGATCTCTCACAGCTCCATTGCCATGGTAACAGCAAAGTGATGCAAAAGCTGGATCTCGCTATAAACTCCTGAAAGTTCTTTAGGGTCAGAATGCTGCAGCGGATTTATATGTACTGTTTTATATCCTACATTTGAATTCTGTTTGCAGTGGATCAAATGATTAATTTTTAGTTTGTGACCTATCGATCTGCATATATGCTTCTTATTTGATGAAGAATAAAAATGCAGTAGAAGACACATCACGGTGGTAGTCATTAGTCATCTAGCTTTTGATATAGGGGCAGTGGAAAGGCAGCAGAGCTCTGATGTGTTTTAGCGATTTCCATATCTCTTAACCACACCCAGCAGCTCTGTTTTAGAAGTAGTACAGAATCTTAAGGTGCATTTCCACCAGAGAAGTTATTCGAACCAGCACTGCTGTGGATAAGCTAGCTAGTTAGCTTGCACCTGCATTATTGCATACTGTATTATTGTTAGCCTGCCAAAATAAATGGATGATGGATATCAGTGGAACAAAGTTTAACATTTGATGGATTTTTTTTTCTTTCTTCTTTTTAATTTTTATTTTGATTAACTCGATTCAGGCTCGTTTCTCAGAACAAATATCAGGTTAATAGAAACTGTAAAAAGCTTACATATATAGGAAAGCTTAAGTGGTAGAGCTTGTGGTGATATCCAGATTCGACGTATTCATATGCAGTATTTCTAGGTTTTAGTTAAAAATGATTGATTACCACTTGTTTCAGAGCTGTTTTTAATCACTGGCTTTTCATCTCAGAAAACACTCACACAAAACACATTTTGTAAGAGTGTCTTCAGTAGGAAACAATACACATTTCCTACTGAAGCAGGAATGGGTGAAAGTGATTGAATCTTGGCACTATTTCAGCTTTTGCCATAAGCTGGATTTGAAATAATAGTGAGTATTTATAAAAAGAAACTAAAAGGGCCGATAACTGCCTCAGGAGTCAGTGAAGACCAATAAAGAAATGATTTGATAAATAGTAATATATCAGTGTTACTTACTATTAACGATTAAAAGTATATGTGAACTATGCACTAGCTATTCATTCAATGCCTTAAAACCAGTAAAACAAGGTCCAGTGTATTCTTTGTCTGACTAAAAGCAATTTAATGTATTAAATGTAACAATCAGTCATCAATATTCTCATACAATAAACATTTGTATGAAGACTTTTACAGCAACCCACATTGTTCCCTGTCATCTTGGTTTACACCAAATATTTGGAAATATTTGTTTTACATTATTACATTTACATGAGCGATTTATCAGGTAAAATCTGTCAAATTTCCTTGATATTTATACTTTTACAAAGAAATAGTTTTAACTTGTCTTGGTAAACCTGAATCCAATAAATAAAAGTGCACTGAGGTGAGCAGCAGTAATGAAATAGGTTACATAATTGTTAAACTATGCAAAGCGGGGAGTCTGGAATGAAGAATCCACATGAGGTCTCACTTCAAAAAATATACTCTACAGATACTGTTGTTGAACAGACACAGGATTTACTTTGACTGGTGGTAATTAACAAGCACTATTTGATTTAATGCCTCTAAATCAGTTCTACATTTGCACTGGCATATTTAGTATTTATTTATTTATTGTCATTGTCAAGAACAATGAAATTGCGTTTGGGGCTTCCATACAACCCAAAAAAAAGAAGAAAATAATAAATACCCCTTAAAACCCAAGTGTACATATTTAACCCAGTGTGACTCCAATGCAATAAGACAATCCTTAGCAATAATGTTCGTAGAAATTCAGACAAAGACCTGAGAAACATGACAAAATACAACAATGCAACCCATTCAATATTATTGTACTGTGAGATATGATATCAGATATGATAGTTATCTATTTAAGAAAGAGGGGGGGGGGGCAGGAGGGGGAAGAGAATAAAGATATGATGCACCAATGCAGACCAGTTCATTGCTATTAAGAAGTTGGATATGGTTATTGTCCGTGAGAGGGGGGCAGAGAGTTCAGGAGCCTCACAGCCTGTGGATACAGGCTGTTGGCCAGTCTGGATGTTCTGGCCTGTATAGACCTGTACCTTCTCCCTGAGGGCAGCAGATGGAAAAGGTGGCGCGCAGGGTGATGTTGGTCCCGCAGGATACTGTGCACCCTCCTCAGACAGCGAGTGGGGAAGATATTACTGATCTCTGGCAGACTTGTTCCGTTATTCTGCCAGCTTCTTTCACCACCCGCTGGAGTGCTTGCTGATCGGCCTTGGTGCAGCTGGGGAACCACACTAGAAATCCATACGTCAGAACGCTGCTGATGGCACAGTTGTAGAAGTTCAACATCAGAGATCTGGGAATGTGTCAGTTGGGGCCATATATATATATTTATATAAAAATTCCCCACTCGCCCCTGTGGGCGGTCAATCCTTCAAGCTCGGGTCCTCTACCAGAGGCCTGGGAGCTTGAGGGTCCTGCGCAGTATCTTAGCTGTTCCCAGGACTGCGCTCTTCTGGACAGAGATCTCCGATGTTATTCCCGGGATCTGCTGGAGCCACTCGCCTAGCTTGGGAGTCACCGCACCTAGTGCTCCGATTACCACGGGGACCACCGTTACCTTCACCCTCCACATCCTCTCGAGCTCTTCTCTGAGCCCTTGGTATCTCTCCAGCTTCTCGTGTTCCTTCTTCCTGATATTGCTGTCATTCGGAACCGCTACATCGATCACTACGGCCGTCTTCTTCTGTTTGTCTACCACCACTATGTCCGGTTGGTTAGCCACCACCATTTTGTCCGTCTGTATCTGGAAGTCCCACAGGATCTTAGCTCGGTCATTCTCCACCACCCTTGGGGGCATCTCCCATTTTGACCTCGGGACTTCCAGGTTATACTCGGCACAGATGTTCCTGTACACTATGCCGGCCACTTGGTTATGGCGTTCCATGTATGCCTTGCCTGCTAGCATCTTGCACCCTGCTGTTATGTGCTGGATTGTCTCTGGGGCATCTTTACACAGCCTGCACCTGGGGTCTTGCCTGGTGTGATAGACCCCAGCCTCTATGGATCTTGTGCTCAGAGCTTGTTCTTGTGCTGCCATGATTAGTGCCTCTGTGCTGTCTTTCAGTCCAGCTTTGTCCAGCCACTGGTAGGATTTCTGGATATCAGCCACCTCCTCTATCTGCCGGTGGTACATACCGTGCAGGGGCCTGTCCTTCCATGATGGTTCCTCGTCTCCCTCCTCTTTCTTGGGTTTCTGCTGCCTGAGGTATTCACTGAGCACTCGGTCAGTTGGGGCCATCTTCCCAATGTATTCTTGGATGTTCGTTGACTCATCCTGGACTGTGGTGCTGACACTCACCAGTCCCCGGCCCCCTTCCTTCCGCTTAGCGTACAGCCTCAGGGTGCTGGACTTGGGGTGAAACCCTCCATGCATGGTAAGGAGCTTTCTTGTCTTTATGTCAGTGGCTTCTATCTCCTCCTTTGGCCAGCCTATTACCCCAGCAGGGTACCTGATCACGGGCAGGGCGTAGGTGTTGATGGCCCGGATCTTGTTCTTACCGTTCAGCTGACTCCTCAGGACTTGCCTGACCCTCTGCAGGTACTTGGTGGTTGCAGCTTTCCTAGCGGCCTCTTCATGGTTCCCATTCACCTGCGGGATCCCCAGGTACTTGTAACTGTCCTCTATGTCTGCAATGTTGCCTTCTGGTAGTTTGATCCGGTAGTTTGTTACCATCCGACTACACTTTTTTACAAAAAAACAAAAAACAAAATGTGTATATATATATATATATATATATATATATATATATATATATATATATATATATATATATATATATATATATATATACATTTTGTTTTACTTTTTTTGTATCAAACATAACTGAAGAGGCTGAGTTGTTCAGGAATGTCTTTTTTTCCTTAAGTTGAAATATATACAACCGTATTGTACACTTATTGTGCATATTTCAGCTACTCCATGCTCATTTATTCTCTCTTTTACAGTTACAATTAAATGCTTGTCAGTCCTGAGTTGGTTGATTCCTTTATTACCTACTTAATGCAATTATCTGCACACACGCAGCTCCTTTTTTTAATCGTTCATGTCATCGTATCTGAAAGACTCCCTGGGCCTAACAGATTGAACAGTGTCTATCTGCATATCAATTAAAACTGTTGAATTGTCACAGTTGCATAACATTGTATTAATAATATTTTCCAAATCATTAAAACCATTACAATCCCCTCGCTAGCTCAGCAGTCATTATTTTGTCATTTCCTGTCACAGTCTCATGGTGTTTGCTGTTTGTAAAGCATTGTTTGAGTCTCTCCTTCCAGACAATCCTCTGCAGACTTTGGTTTCAAGATAAATGTGCTTCATGCCATTCAGTCAGAGAGAGACTCTCTAGTGAAATAAATACCAAAGCACATGTCTATTCATACCTCATTAAAGCTAATGTAATACTTACAATAACAGCATGGGCCAGCAAGAGCTTGACAACACAATTTTGAATGTTCATTAGAAGAATGCAATCAAAACACTCAGCTAATTGGCTTGACTAGTGTAATAGCATCAGATTTATGTGGAGAATCAGCTCTTCTTGTGGTCACTAATAACACTGGGGGGAAAAGAAATGAATAAAAAGGATATCCATGACGGTGTGCGCATTTGTGCACTGATCCCTGTGATCCAAAAGGTAAAACAGTGTTGCTGTATATGGGCTTATTTTTCTGCTAGCTCATTTAAATATCCAAGCTGAGTACTTGTATCTGAAAGACAAAAGCCAGAGCTAGCCTCCTTTGAAGTGTGATTTACTGTTGTGCTGGTTTTTAGGTGCCTTTCAAAACACAAAGCACAAAACCGCAGCTCGAAATGTACAGAATAAAAAAACAATGATAATAAATTGAACATCAATAAATGCAAAGTAACTCTATTTTTCATTTTCGCAGCAAAGTTTCTCGGGTGATGGAAGTATTGTTGATTAGCAGGTGGTCACCAGCCAAGCAATTTGCATTCAAATTGTGTTTGTTTACCAGCTTAATCCTGGAAGAAGAACAAGATGCTTTATTAATTCTGCTTTGCTCGTCAGTTAGTAAACAGCTTTAGGCTATTAAACAAGACGGTAATGGCAGTTTGTTTTATGTAGCCCTCAACTATTGCCTTTGCTAATGACTTTTAATATTAGCTCTGTCTGTCTTCTTAGGAGAAACCCTGTGATGCCATGTGTGTTCCAAATATGAGCTTTCATATATTGTTATAAACAACATTATACTGTTTCAACAATTTTTAAGTCACATAGAAGTCAGATATGTTTAATTTTATATGTTGTTATTCAAAACACCCAAATGTGATTCAAATGCAGACTTTCAACTTTAATACAAAGGCTTGAACAAATTCAGGTTGCTATAACTAAAAAAATAGTTATATACACTATTTTCACACAATCAAAAGTAACTGGACAGACTAAAATGGATTTTTTTTTTTAAGAATAAAAGAAATGAGTGCCTGTAGTCTAGAACAGATGGGCATGAGCAAATGATGTGGTCCCTCCCTTGAGATGTCTTTCCCTAGAACTTTACTGCAGTCACCTTATTTGCTGCTTATTTGGGGTCTTTCAGCTTTTAGTATTGTCTTCAGTAATTGAAATTTCTGTTTTCTTGATATGCAAATTGCAATTAAGTAACTGACTTGACCATTTCTTTGCCTTTAGGAACTCTGGGGTTGCTTTTGAAGTATGCTTTGGGTCATTTGCGCTGTCAAGCATAAGAGAGTACAGCCCTGAACCCTAAACAATGGTTAACTTGCTCCATTGACAGCCATATGTGCCCATTCCATAACATTACCTCCACCATGTTTGACAGATAATGTTCTATGCTTTGGATCGGGAGCTGTTTCCGTGCTTCTCCATACTTTTGGCTTCCCATTATTCTGGTACAAGCTAATCTTGGTTTCATCTGTCCAAAGACTTTTTTCAGAATAAGGCACCTCTTGATTGTAGAATCTAACAATTCTACGGCTAGCTCATGAAGAGTGTTGTTAACAATATTGTAAAGGGTTTTTTTCTTTTTCTTTTTTTCTTTTAAATTCTACTTTAGTAATCTTTCGGGGTATTTCAGATCTTTTGCTCAGCACAGCGCATTCCTTCATTTCCAAAATGTAACCAATTATAGGTTTGGCCACTTTTCAAGTTTTTGCTATCTCTGATAGATTTATTTTGGTTTCTGAACCTCATGTTGAGAGTTCCACAGTAAAGCTACCAAATACAAAGTTCTATCCCTCCCTTTAATCGCTCAAATTAATGTTGAAAGTCTACAACTCAATCAGAACAAACCATCAGTAGTGGCTGTTTGATATAAAATCAACTGTGGTGGTGTACAGAGGGTAAATTACAAAAACTGGGTCATTTTCCAATCTCTCATGGGCCTGATTGCAGTCCCATTTGTTGGTGTTCCTGGTGTTTGATAGTTTATAGACCTGAAACCTCACAGTGTGTAACATTAAAGATCGAACACAAAAAATGTTGTTGTTGTTTTTTTAGCTACGATAGTCTCTATACCATTGTCTACTCATCAGATGTCTGATCAGTCCACCATTGTGGTCCTGATTAATCACATTCATAATTCTGAATCATGAAGTTTGTCAGCTGCTCCCAGCAGTTATTCTGTACGTACTTTCCTTTGTTGTTTTCTCAGATTAGACACTAAAACCACTTGGGTATGGTTAGAAAAAGCTTAAGAGTTAACATTTACCCTTCAACAATGTTAACACTCAAGTTAATAATTGAACTAAAGGGTACCCCATGCATTAAAATTTCATGTTACCCATGCATTTGTATGTGAGGTCTGGGTAGAGAGATTAGCTATCCATTAATGATGCCGTATTGATTTGGAGTCAGAGAATCAAACAGCAGCTTCACACTGTAAACTTTTGAACTGGTAGAGCCCATTAAAATCATTTGATGGGCAACCATAAAGGACAGGATTAAGTGGGAAGTATAAGTGCTTTCATGAAATTAACCATTTCAGATAAGTCAATAAAATCCTGATTGTTATAAAAGGTAAAGTACAGCAGTATGATGCTGATTTTCACAGCCAAGACAGTTTGCAAAATAGAAAGGGAAACATGCTGAGAGAAAGCAGCAGACATACTGTATGATATGTTTGTTTGTTTTTAACATTTCTTCAGCACATGTACCTGGATGGAGTGAACCATTCAACACTATGAATCTGTCCTTATCACTATAGACTCACTGCAGACCTACGGGGTGAGAGGCCCACCAGGAAAATGTCTATCCAGATTGTCAGTCCACCACACAGTGTGAAAAATGGAAAGGATATATTTAAGGACTGTCTGGTGTGATGGTTAGGAAATTTAATATATGGATTATCAATAATGATTTGAATGAAATAATGACAAAAACAAAACAAAAATAATCAATATATTACCTTGGATTTGTTTTCTTTTTAATCATTGCTTTTTTGTGTGTGTCTGCGCTGGAGTGGCAGCTTCAGCTCATGAATTGTGATTCACTAGCATAGAATAAATATATTTTCCAAACCCCCAAATCAAATTCAGTTTAAAGCCACTGGAAGCATCAACACTGCCACCAACAGGTCTTAAGCAGTACTCTAAATGTCAGTTTCTACCCCCAAAACCCCAATCATCTATGTGCAAGTGATTTAAACTCACATATATTCTGCCTTTGTCCACCTGTTTTTTTCTTTTTCTTTAAAGACAGAAAAAAGGGGGAACACACTGAAAAAAATTCCTTCTGTTTGTCTGATGTGTGCACTGAGCATCTGGTTTAAAAAAAGAAGAAGCTAAAAAACAAAACAAAAATGAGCACAGGTCGAAAAAATAGACAAAATAAGAACAGTTTCAAAAATAAAATCCGACTGATTGTTACTCCTACTGCATCTGGTTTTAGGCTTTCTCACTGCCCCAAGGCTTATTTGAGATTCTCTTATGAAAATCAGAATTGCTGCTGGAGTTAATAACTGGAGGTTTGGACATACCACCTACACAGCTTCCTTTTTTCCCCAGGAAATTAAATCTAAATATGTGCTGAGAGAAGAGTTTAAGGACATAAGGAGAACTTTCATAAATAAATAAATAAACAGATGCAAAGTGCATAAAATGGAAGGTAAAAAGAAGGCAAGAGAAGTATATTGAAAAAACGCCAATGAAGAATGACAGTGATTTCCCTTTAGAAGATCTTGTTCACTACTGAATGCAATCTTTGTACTAAAAGATTGAAATCAGAATCATGAGCTGTATTTTAATCACGTCACATCAATCTATTCTTCTTCAGTTTTAATTTGCTGTCTGTACTGATATTGAACAAACATAAATGAAAACTCATATCTGAGGTTGCTTATTGGCTCAGGGACAAATTCTTTGTGAACAAAGTTCTTTCCGTGACGCCTTAAATCTTGCAGTATTTTTAATTGTAAGCAATTTTCCTTCTTATTAAATATATACACACATGAGTGCTGATAGAAAAAGGCAAATCAAATTTTTGTTGTGTTCCTCACGCACTGGGGTCCCTCCAGGTTTCTGGGCTGATGTGCCATTAGAGTTTACATTATCAAATCTCTTGTAGTTTACAATGAGGGTAGATTAAATGTTCTGCTGTTTTCATGCTGTTTTCCATTCACAGGTCTCAGCTGAGTGCAAAGACCTCTAACTGTGCAGCTTGTTATTATTATTAATATTATTTTTCTGAAGGGTCTGTTGAATAAATGTGCCAGCGGTTTAGAGAGGGAACAATGAATATGTTTTGAATTCAGTTCTGGTTTTAGCCACTTTTATATGGTCACTGTGTTCTCAAAACCTTCCCTAAGGACAGCTCTAAAGCTGGTTTGCGAATGGAAAAATGTGCAGTTATATCAACCTCTAGTTCAAACCCTTTGTTTAGTTTGTGTCTATTTGATTGATTGACTGATTGCAGTTCTGTTTAAAAATATTTCAGACAAAAGACAAACCATGCCACTTTATTATCGTAGTATATTTAGCTTAGTTTAGTTATCAAACTGACAGGGGACGGACACTTGGGACCAGGAGAACCATGTGGTCACTGGAGATTTAAGAAAAATGTGATGAAGCTGGGACTCTTAGTCTACTGTGTGCACTGAATGTAATGAAAACTTCAGGAAATAGCAACAGGGTATATACACAAAGCACAGAGGTGCTGTGGATGGATCACAGTGGAGCTGTGGAGTAGACATTTACCCTAGCCTGCCTGATAAGTTGACTTGGCCATGGTCACTGCTTGCTGCTGGGTATGAGGCTGAAATGGAGCATCAGATAAATACCAAGTTAGTCATCTGCTAATAAATACAGAGTCTGCCAGGTGAGTGCTCATTCCCCCCAGAGGGCTGTAAATGTCACAAGACTCTTTCCTACGCACATGGCCAAAAAGGTAAAGAAAAAAAATGTCTCTGTATGATATGCCAAAAACACTGTGCACACAAACAGACCTACAGCGCACGTTTCTCTCTGTGGATTGCGTAGTAAAAACTCAATAAAAGCAAAAGCTGTGAACCTGTGAAATTAATCTTTTTTTTTTTTAACCTTTAGATAGTTTTTTGTTTGTTTCATCTTTTTTTTTAGAAACAGTGTTTGATTTAAAATAAACAAGGCGTGGCAAAAACATAAAAGTCAAAAGACTTTTCTGCCGTGATGCTCATCTACCTACACAAACACACACGCTAATAGAAGTGGGTTTTAATATCTACGAGATCATGAAATCACGAGGCTTAGGATAATCAAAATCTTCTCTTCAATCTGCATCACTAAACAACAACAGTTACAGCGTATCTGTTGGTAAATAAATTTATGCTTTGCAGCAAGGCATCCACAAAACAATAGTGTTCTGTGTCAAACTGCCATCTAGTGTTCAAACATTTCAACGTGGTAGCAAGTTCCCATAGCTGGTCCTCCTTTGCCCCCTTGGTAAAATGAAACCGCCTCATCTTTTTATGTTATGGATCACTGCAGTCTTCCACAGCCTTCTATCATCTTCATCAGCTCTACACAGAGGTAGTCTTACCTGCTTTGGGAGCATTTTACGTATCAGCACTGACATGCACTTTC
Source organism: Diplotaxodon limnothrissa (assembly GCF_057381915.1). Lineage (NCBI taxonomy): Eukaryota > Metazoa > Chordata > Actinopteri > Cichliformes > Cichlidae > Diplotaxodon > Diplotaxodon limnothrissa. The sequence goes on along the minus strand of NC_140602.1, from coordinate 43,456,553 downwards.
ACACCTCCAGTCTTCTGGTCTGTCTTCCTCCTCTCTCTCCAGCACTGTCGGGGTTGTGATCGGCGATGCCTCCAGGAGTCGATGAGGTTCATCTACTCCAGCTTTGCCTTGTCAGTGTCAGTTATCTCAGCCTCACTCTTGAATACCAGAGGAGCCTTGGGCTGTTGCATAAGGCTCAATCATCTGCCTCACCGTGCGAGCAAGATCAGCTCTAATAAAAGATCAATTCTGCCATACCGTTAAGCCTAGATGGATATGCGGCAAATGATTAAGCTATTAAAAATGATTCCTTTTGATTGATTGGATTATCCTTGACTCTTTCTATATTTTTTTTTCGTGAGATTTTTCATGTCTGGATAAAAGTACCGATTTTTCTTCTTTTCTCTTATTATCCCAAAGCAATCTTAATTTTAAGTCAGACTGTCAACGTAAGAGCAACAGGCCAAGGTCCTAACATTGTAGGGTAAAGACAAGAGAAGGTTTGATACATAAAAATTACAAGATCATTTTGTTCAGTCTTTCAATAATGTACTATGTTTACTGGTAATTAGATTACTCTCACATGCTAAAGATTAAGGTCAGTCTTTCACAGAAAAACAGAGAAAGCACACTTCCTCTGAAGAGGCCAAAAAAGGTATTTTGCTTTATAATATATTTTCTCTGGTTTCTTTTTTTTAAGTGCAGTTGTCATCTAGGCTTCTTTTGGCAGCTTGTTGTCAGCCAGGAATAAATTGCCACACCGCATTTGGATGAAAATTTCCCTAATTTCCCTCATGGATATGTGGATATGTGGATATCCATGACAAAACATGATGAGAATGGTTTTGGATCTGTGGGACCTGATGGACAAAAGAACTGTGCTTGGAGAGTGTTTCTTTCCTGTCCCTGTGAAACCAAATGAAACGGAGAAAAGTGTTTTTTCCTGCCAGGTGAACGTACAACAACACAGCAATCAAGACTGTGCCACTTTTTTTATAAAAAAAGAAGAAGCTTTTACTTGAATGCAGAATGAAGAAAGACTGCGAAAGTTGAATGTCAGTACAAAAACATGCATTTTTAAATCACAACACACTGAACTATAGAAGCCTTAAGTGTTACAGTCACCTTTTCGGAGCTGAAAAAAGCTTCAGAATGACAAATAGCTGCATGCATTCCCCTCAAAAAGGCGAAGGTAACTTTTCATTTCATGCAGAATGCCTTTCTATCTATGTAATCTTATACTCAAATGCCAAGCAGAGAGACTGCGGCAGAAATTAGAGTGGTACGAAAGGCAGGGTCAAAACACCCTTTGTTTTAATTGCAGTCTCAACAGGGCAATGTCTGACAGCCAGGCAAACATAGACTATTAATTTGCCCTCTTGTGCTGTTTTGGAGGCTCGAGCCATCTTCACATTTCACTGCGATGCGTTTGTTTACACAGTATCTCAGGGTATAGTTGACCACGAGCACAACATTTATTTTATTTTCAAACAACTTAGAGATAGAGATCTTACATAGCTTATCTAGCAGAGGGTACGTGATGATTAGACCTTCATCCGCAATGGTTGAATTCTCCCTAAATTCAGTAACAAGCTCCCAGTAAATAAGACTTTTCAAGAGGAACCTCCATATTTATGGGTGTTTTGTGAGGGGCCGGGTGCTATTTCAGTTTCATTTCACAGAGCTTTCAGCTACTTTATTACAGCTTCTGACTGGAAATTGATCTTGGTAGAGAGGGGGCCTGGTCCTAGGTAATTGTATATTTAATAATGTTATCTCCAGTTGCTTGACAAGAACCTAAGGTGAGGAGACAGGGAAGCTGGAAAGACTTCACACTCACATTTGGAAGGTGGGAAAAAGAAATGGTCAGGAATTTCAGAGGGGCTGGTAGCACTGCCATCCGTCTTTCAAAAAAAAGTAATGGATTCAGCCTAAAGTAAAAAGCTAAAAAAGTCTTGAGAGGGGTTATACTGCAAACTCTTTTTTTTTAGCCTCGACTCTTATCTGACAGGTAGTATTCATTGCCATTCTGTGCATCCTACTCTGCAATCAAAGCCACACATCAATCAGTTTGCTGCATGGCAGACAATTTAAAGAACATTGTTGTGTTTAGTTGAATAACAGGGTAAATGTAAAAACGATTAACTTCAGGCAAGTACATCTTGTAACGTAACCCTTTCAAATCATAATGCCCTTAGCAGCATGTAGCATGCTTAATTATCATATCTCTAAAGTGTTGCAAGTATGCCGCAAACTGTATTTAATGCACCTTTTTTTATTCTGTCTATATTCATTGAAAGTGGTGAGGTGATGGATATTAAGGTTATTTCTCACTTAAAAACAGAAAACTGTCTGTAATGTATATGAATTTAAATAAAAACAAAAATACAGCTTTATCCTGTATCTTTTGATACACTTTTACTCTGATGTTTATTTCCTCCGCCAAGGAGGTTGTGTTTTTTGCAGTCATTGCATGCACATGTGCCATTCTTGCTGTCTGTAAACACGATTGGTTGAAAAGTTTTGATTGAATACAGATGACACTTTGTAGGGGTGCCTTACATCCACCAGCTTAATGATTTATATGTCAAAAATGGACAAAACAAACTCTAGAAACTAGTAAGTGTGTTGTGTATTGTCAACATATAAAAAGAATCATATAAAAATTACAAATTTAAAATACCCCCATTTGTATTTTTATTTAAATTTTTTATTTAATTTAAAATTCCCTAATTTGACCTCTGACATCACTTTTACATCTCACATCCTTCTTTCTTTCAAAACACTCAGAATAAACATTTGTCATGCTTCCCTTGTCTAACTTTTACTGCTCTACAAACTTCCAAAGTAGGTATGAAAAGAACAAAAAAAACACCAAAACAGCCTTGATATATACCAGATACAATATTGTACTGTCAAAAGTAAACACCGCCCAGAAAGTGTGATGCCTTGGCGGAGGTTGGTGTTTTGAAGTGCTTCTTGTTAGTCTAGCAGATGGATGACGGATGACTTCAGGTGAATCCCACTGAACATCCAGAATGAACTTGGATACGGAACAAGAAGAGGATCATTAAGCAATGGCTGTGGAAAAGCACAAAAAAAGATTCATGTATGTCGATGTGAGAAAAGAACAATGCAAATTCTATTAAACATCGCAGTTACAGTGTCACTTTGACTGGTGTATAAAGAGCTGTGGAATTTGACTGTTTGGCTTTGATGTTTGCTAAATTTTTGCACCACTTCTGTATTATTTATTGCAGGTTTTCCAAATTCATTTGATGCAATTTTTTCTCAAAACAGAGCCTCTCGAGAAGAAATTGCAGTTGAATCCGTGGAAGAATATTAGACACGAAGAGCTGTGATAAATTTATGGTCACCTACTGCTTCACATGCATATTTAATGGCAGCATTTTTGGACTCCGTAGGCTACAAGATCAGTGCTGTTTTAAAAACTTGTTCCAATTCTCCAATTCACACCAAAAATACACTCTTTTAAGTTTGTACCTCTTTATTCTTGTTAAAGTCAACATAATATTGAATGCAGTTTATCCCAAATAATACTGCAGGGTTTTGTTGTCGTTTCAGCAATGGGGTTTTTTTTTGGGCTTTCTGTGTTCTGTTTATGTGAGATTTAAGCGTAAGAAAGTTTCTCTGCAGGAATCCGTAAAGGTCATTACTTGAAGTGTTAAGTCCCTTTGCACCCACATGTATGAGTAGGAGCAGAGTTAATCTTATCAGCTGAGACAATATTTAGATGAGCAGGGATTTCATCTTTGCACTTGCCTCTGTGCTGCAGGGTCGTAAATAACTGCAGGATTAATGAGGTGTTTCGCATGTAGGGGCTTACATTTACTTCCCAATAAACCTGTGCCACGGACAACATCCCTCCCTTTATCTAATAATGGCATTTTAATAGGTACTCATTTCAAAACACCACTGCACCATTAACACAAGGGATGGTAGCAGGTGCGGGGGATGTGGAAGTAAGAAGGGCATTTACCTTTGTATGGCTTCTTCTATGCCAGTTAAGTAATAATGGGGGGAGGATTATAAAATGAGAGACACCACAGGAGACGAACATAATACCACTTTAAATTGTTAAATACTAAGTTCACAGGAGGCAGACCTACAGGCATGTATTTGAAATCTAATGGATTTACTTAAATGCGATACGTAGGGTGCAGAGGAGGCTACCCCGTCCCCTTCTGGCTGCCTCTGCCTCAATTTTATCCCACAACTTAGACATTCACATTACTCACACTCTCATTACACATACATATAGGATCTTGGGGGTGGGCACGATACACGGAATCCAAAGTACCATCGGGGTGTACAACCTCACCCCTGGCGTCGTTGCCCACCTCTCAATTTTAAATACACGTAGACATTGAGGGCTAGCAGGAGGGACCATGCGCTTACCTGCTGCTCTCTGGCAGGTAGCTCCATGCCCTCCTGGGTTTTAAATGCACCTTAGAACACACATGCATCAACACTACAATGAGCGGGTGGAGGGAGGTTTGGAGTCTTCTCTCACCCCCGTTCTCTGTGGCCTGCTGGAGCGGGGGGGCTAGGAGGAGGAGTTGGCCGTCCGACTGCGGTCTGGAGTGTGGGGCCTCCCTGCTGCTGCGGAGTCGGGGCGGTCTGCTTCTCCCCACCGCAGGGAAAAGGGTAACACAACCTGGGTCTGGGTGCAGTTCCCCCCTCCAGGGGCAAGGGTACCTAGACCCGGTTCGTAGAGTATGGGTGTTGGACTTCCTCACTGGCAGAACTCAGGTGGTGAGGGTGGGCAGGTGCTTCTCCAACAGCATCACCATCAACACAGGAGCACCTCAGGGATGTGTCCTCTCGCCACTGCTCTACTCCCTCTACACTTCAGACTGTGTGGCCACCCATGGCTCCAACACCATTGTGAAGTTTGCTGACGACACAGTGGTGTTGGGTGCCATCTCCAACAACGATGAGGCGGCCTACATGGATGAAGTGAAGAATCTGGCATCGTGGTGCCAGGACAACCACCTCCAGCTGAACGTCAGCAAGACCAAGGAGCTGGTGGTGGACTTCAGAAGGGGTCAGCACAGAGACTACAAGCCCATTATCATCAATGGAGCTCCAGTGGAGAGGGTGCAGTCCTTCAAGTATCTTGGTGTCCACATCTCCTCAGACCTGACATGGGCTGCCCACATTCAGGTCCAGACCAAAAAGGCTAGGCAGCGCCTGTATCACCTACGACAACTGAGGAAGTTCAGGGTCTCTCCAAAGATCCTCAGGATTTTCTATACAGGCGCTGTGGAGAGCATCCTCACACAGAACATGACATCGTGGTTCGGGAACAGCTGTGTGAAGGACCAAAAAGCTCTCCAGAGAGTGATCCGTACAGCAGAACGCTGCTGCAGGATTGCTCTCCCCCCGCTTCAGGACACCTACACCAGGAGATGCCGGACTAGAGCAGCGCAGATACTGAAGGACCCGTCCCATCCTGGCAACAAACTGTTCCAACTTCTGCAATCTGGTAGAAGGTTCCGCATCTTCCGGGCAAGGACAGAGAGACTCAAGAGGAGCTTCTATCCCCAAGCCATCCGTGCCCTAAACACACACACCCGCCCTCTTACATCATCTATAATTGACTGAGACAGGACTCTTCCTGACACTAAACCAAGGCACAATGTACATTTCAATTCCTTTAATTTTAAATATGTTTATATTGTCTATTCTGTAAAATAGTCAGATGTCTATTCATATTAATGTACAGAATTCACCTGCTTGCTGCTACTACTGCACATTCACCCAATGTATATACTATATGTGTATATATATATATATATATATATACACATATATATATATATATATATATAATGTTTTTCCTCTACACCCCCCCCCCCCCCCCAATTTTTTTGCACATGTCGAGGAGCGTGTCAGGCTACATTTCACTGTGTGTTATACTTGTATAACTATGCATGTGACAAATAAAGAACCTTAACCTTAACCTTAACTTTAACGCTTGGGGAGTGTGATCGTGTGTACAGCGTCTCTTTATGTCTGTCTCCACGTTGGTTGAGTTTGGAGTAAGTGCATATGAGAGCATGAGGGTGGGAATGGATGTTTGTGTCTGTGTGTGCCTGTATGTCTGTGTCTATATGTCAGGTTGGGTATCAGACGTCACCTCTCTGGGGACATCTCAGGCCCTCCAAGGTTTGGAGGCCTATCTCCCCCCACCACCACTTCCCCTGCCAGTGGCGGACTCCCTCAGACATCGGTGCGTTGGTTCTTTGTGTCTGGGGATGGGCGTCCAGGTACACACCGGCTCACTCAGGCACGGCTGGCTGCCGGCAGAGCTCACGGGCGCGTCACTGCAACTCCCCCTGGCTTCTGCTCCGCGGCTGCTGAGTGACCCCTCATCTGGGACTCTCCTCAGCTCTTTCCGGGACAGTGGCGCAGCTGCCCCTCTGTTGGTCTTCCTTGGTCTCTTGTGTTCTGGGGGCCTCTGGATGTCTGGAGTTTTGATCTCCTCCATACCTGCTTCATGCCCTGGAGGACGGGGCTGTGGCCCCCCCACACCCTCTAGCAGATCATTACATGAAGGAACCTTTTAAAAAAACAAGCGCGTCCATGCTCACAGGTGTACACACGGGTGATCACACCCACAAACTACACCCTTTTTGGCTCCTACCTCAAAGCACACTGTGTTCTGTTGATCTTATGTGCTGCACAATAATGTTTAATATTTAGTATTTACTGTCATATTCCCATATATCATTGTGATGTTGTTTATTCTATTACTCTTGTTCTCTTCTGCTTGTTTTCTTTTTTCTTTCTCAGCAGGTGATCCAGGTGATTGATATATGCATTTTTTTCTTTTTTTTTTCTGCCCATTCTGTTGGTTTTTGTTTTTTGCCCTTCTCCCCCGTCCCTCTTCTCAGCTGTTTCTCTTACCCTCTTTCTTTCTCTCCTTCTTTCCCCCAGTCAAGTCTGTCCCGTATTCAGCAAGTGAAAATAAAATAAACAATAAAAGGTGAATCAAATGGACCATTACGGCAAGGCTGGGATGGTCAATTTGGTAAAGTAAATCCGTTGGGCATCTTTCTTTGCCTTTAGACAACAATTCTGATGGCAAAAGAACCAAACGGGACAGGCAAAAAGAAAAAAAAATGCGATACGTAGGATGGCTATTGTTAAATGCAGCCTCTCAAAGTCAAACAAATCAAAAATATTTGGCTTCTTAATTGATTAGGTTTGGGGCAATCAAGCTACTGCACACAAACAAACTTATCTCCTGCATATTAAGCTCATAAATGAATACCATCTCTTGGCAGTGTGTTCAGCTGAATCTATGGGTGAACATAATAAGGCTTTACCTGGGAGTAAAGTTCATTTTCCCTCATGAATTCCATTCAGAGACCAAAAAAACACTGCTGATGTTATTAGGACTGGTGCGTGGGCAATTTACACACATGAATAAAATGTGGTTTGATTTTGATGAAGACAGTATCTCATCAGTCCCCTTGTTAAAACTGTTTTATTATCCCAAGGTTAAAGCAAGGTCCTTAAATTCTGTACATAATTTTCTCAGAACAACTGTACCAAGTAATAGTATTATTTGTGCTGTGTGTGAAACGTTTCTCCAATGCCCTCTTAAAAAGAACATATGAAAAATTAGCGATTCTTGTGGATAAATCCATTGGAATGAAACCAAATATATAAAAGAAATTACTTTATTTCTGTAGACATACTTCACCCAAGTCAGTTTGAAGTGCTTCCTGTTATAAAAGATAAATAAAAGCAAGAATTTATTATAAAACTCACCTAAATCTTTTTTTTCTGTTGTTCAAAACTCCCCTATGAACAACTAATTCTTGGACATATTTTAAAATAAATTCAGGTTTGTAACTATAGAATTACTTCAGCATAAACTGCATTAGATATTTATTAAACATGTCCAAAGAAGTACATTTTCCTGCTGGAAAGGAGATCCAGGAGATGGCCAATAAAGATACTCAACACTGAGCCAAATGGGGTAAATTAAATGGTTTATAAAAATTGCTCTGAAGGAGAGAGATGTTGAGGAGAAGCAATGAGGATATAAAAGAGTAAGAGTTAAAGCAAACAAGATTTCATTTACATATTGTCCTCTAGGTTTAACTACAGGGTGACACACCCACCCCGTAACTGAACTTGGGAAATGGATGCACCCTTTTTAAGGATCCTTTGATGAGCCACCATAAACATGCAGGTAGAGTTTGCTGAGGCTCAGTGCCCAAGAGTCTACAGCTTTTATGGAGGACCTGACATTTGTCTCAAAGCTGGTATGAAAGGTTCCACATGTTCCCCTTTGCATTATCAGCATATATTTGATGGTAGATGAGAAGGCGTGGTTCGCAGTCTCCGCTTTAATTTATCCCAAAGGTGTTCTGGTGGGTTGAGGTCAGGACTCTGTGCAGGCCAGTCGAGTTCTTCCACACCAAACTCACTCGTCCATGTCTTTATAGACCTTGCTTTGTGCGTTGATGCGCAGTCATGTTGTAACAGGAAGGAGTCGTTCTCAAACTGTTCCCACAAAGTTGGGAGCATGAAATTGGCCAAAATCTCTTGGTATGCTGAAGCATTAACAGTTCCTTTCACTGGAACTAAGGTGCAGAGCCCAACTCCTAAAAAACTAAACCACACCATAATTCCGCCTCCAATAAACTTTGCACTTGACGTAGCGCAGTCAGACAAGTACTGTTTTCCTCCTCCACTGGATTGGCAGACAGAGACACACACAGACTGAGACTCTACACACTGTTCTTGAGATACTTTGAAGGCCATATGAAGTTTGAAGGTCTGTAGAGATCGACTCTGTAGAAGGTTGGCGACCAGTATCCTCCTCAGCATCCTTTGACTTCGCTCAGTGATTTTTGGCCTAACACTTTGTGGCTGAGTTACAATCGTGCCCAATCACGTTGAAGAATAACATTAACAGCTGACTTTGGAATAGTAGTGAGAATATTTCACACTGGACTTGTTGCACAGGTGGCATCCTTTCACAGTACCATCCTGCAATTCACTGAGCTCCTGAGAGCGACCCATTCTTTCACAAATGTTTGCAGATGCAGTCTGCATGCCTCACCTCTTGATTTTATACACCTGTGGCCGTGGAAGTGATTGAAACACATGTATTAAATACTTTAGATGGGTGAGTGAATACTTCTGGCAATATATCTGAGCATAAATGAAGAATGTAAGTTCACCCATAATAGGAAAGTATTGAAATGCTGAAAGTTCTGCAACTCAAAAGTCTCTGCGGCAGTTATTCATGTCTTCAAAGTATGAAAGGGGAGAACAGTAAAGGTCCTGGCTGTCACTCAGATGTAGCTAAGGCACAAGGTCTACTGGAGATGTCGAGATGTCACTACTTAAAAAAATGAAGGCAAAGAATGAGATTTTGCCAGTCCAGGATGAGTTGGAAGCTTCAGTCATAGAGGAGTCAGTCAGCAGGATGGCTGGAACGTGACAGCAGGGACCCTGAACAAGAGAAGAGCACTTGATGGACTGCAAAGAAAAGAAAAATGGCTTATACACTTCATAATCTTCTAATGATCCCTGTGCCAATTTATATCCTCAACTTTACTTTACTGTACTTTAAGTGTTTAATCTTATTCTGTTGTAGTTATGTACATAGACTCAAATTTATATAGTACTTTTCTAGTCTTAACTCTGAGTACTTTAGATTTTACATCACCCTATAGCTGCATGCTCATACAGTGCTTCATGCAGAATCTACCCAGGTCCATTGAGGATGTACAAAAAGACTTAAACTGACTTAGAGATTCTAACAAGGAACCGTCTTGCTGTCAGATGAGAGTGCCGGACTAGCCTACCAAGGTATAGCTTGTTCAGAACTAGTTGGTGTTAAGGTTTTAGGAAGGCAGACTAAGTTCATCTCAGCTTTTTGTACTGGAGTAAGGTTTATCAACAATATGTAAAGCACAGATAGATTTTTGCTTTTGCATATGTTTACACTGTTATAACGGCATTTGATGTTTATCTGTCCAAAAGCTTGGACACAAAAAGAGAATGAAAAAGAGAATTTATTCATATGAGCCAGACTTGACATCGATCAGTTGTAGTTATGCAGGTGGACATAATAATGTACCTACCCTTGAGTGACATGCATCGACATCCAGTTGCAGGAAACAGTAGGTAAGGTGCTATCAAAAATGTGACTATTCTTTTTATTATTATTTTTTTTCCAGTAAAAAATTATGTTTTATATATCAATGGAGTTGCTTGTCTGCTTGAACAGCAGGCACAGTGGCATAAAAGCCAAAAGTAGTCTTGCTAACACTGTCCCCCCCCCCCCCCCAAAAAAAATAAATAAATAAATAAAATTGAGATTTATTTGTTTATTGTTTTATTTAAACCCATGTCAAAAAATGTAAATATAAGCTTAATTATTTTTACATATATTATTACTGTTTTGCAGTAGTTGCACAGTCACTATGTCAGGAGAATCACAAATTAACTGAAATCCAGTACCTCAGTTCAAAGACAGAGGGCAGCATTGCACGCAAATCCACTGCTGTCGTTCCCATTAAAAGAAAGATGCAGCTCAGTCCTTCAGTTCTTTAGTATATAATTGTAAATAACTACATGGCATTGGATGACATTATTCTAAAAATGAGGACAGGGATATTGTGTAATGCTTACTAAAAGGGGGGGGGGGGGGGGGGGGGGGTGAAATAGCTCATAAATAGGTTATAAAGTAACAGGCTAGTAATGTGGCTTGTTGTTGGGGGGAGAATAGAAACACTGACACATGAAGTAGTCAAAAAATGTTCCTAAGTGGAATGAGAACAGAGTAGAGAGGACCACCTAGTGGTCTTCATACTTCAGCTTGGGGTGCATGTGCGTTTGGCATAACTGGGAAACCTACTAAATGAATGGTTTAAAACGCATGTTGACATGAGCAACAGGAAGACAGAAAGGCGTCTATGATACTACTTTATATATACTATCAATATTTTGATATCAACCATGAGTGTTTGTGTGCTTTGGTTTTGAGAAGCAGTGTTTCCAAATGCGTGCGTGCCATGACTCCAGGTTACAGCTCCCAGTGTGGGCTTCTTTCCATCCACAACACTCGTCAGGAAAATCACTCCTGTGAATGGGCTCCACTGATCCAAGCTGCAGCTGACTGACACCCTGTGGTGCAGTGCCAGCACAAAAAAATTTAGATTTGTTTATATGCTGACAATCATACTCTGAGCAACCCTGACAGGCAGTGAGACACATAAACAATGTTTTTGCTCTGAATCTCCAAATGAACTGAAATATGGATTTTAGGTGTATTGGGATGACCTGGCTGTTTTGATGATTAGTAGTTATTTCTTATACAATTGAAGTGTATCAAAAACAAAGTAGAAAAATGTTTTATTTTTAATAATTGTTTTTTAATGATTAAAAATAAAGGCCTAAATAATTTGCAGTATTTCTACAGAAATATAAATGCTTGTTATACTTAATACACCACATAGTTTAAAATTGGTGTTTAGTTCCTCTTTAAATGCCCAATACTGGGGGAGTTATCACTCAACTTTTTATTTTATAAAGTAGTCAGTGGTGATGGTAGCTGGTGGTGGAAAATCAAATCAGTTTTTTATGGTCATATGATAATATTATTCACATTTTATGCGAATAAAAATGGGCTGATTTATAAAGCAGTTTAAGAAAACTGTTATGATCACCTCCTTACAAAATACTTGAACTCCTGGGCTTTCATATGTTTTATTCAGTCTGGCCTATTTCTGGGCAATTCCACCCAGTGAAAACTTCCATCTCTAAGCAATTCTTTTGGGCCCCTGGCAAAAATCATGTGTAATGTCACACATGCCCAGTTTGCAAAGGTCGATTTGCGATACATTGCTGCATTTAACAAAAGCAGGTTTTGTTCATCTGTGAAAGTTGATGAATTATGCTGGAACTGGCAAATATAAGAAAAATGTAGAAATGTAAATCAAGAGCAGAGACGAAATATACAAAATTTACTATTTTACTGATAGTTGATCTAAGAATTGACTGTTCTCCAATATTGCATGTTTACAATATGAGTTCCCACTGGTCAAAGCTCTAACCAATACTCATAACACATGTAACCACAGAGAGATTTAGTATGTAAATATATACTGAGGACTCAGGCAAAAAAGCACTTATTTCCATGGGTCGCAGCTAACACAGTGCAAGGACTCTTAGACAGATGCAGCGATAATAGCCAAAGACAGATCCACCTAACATAGGCTCAATTGTGCAAGAGCTACATCAGATAAACAATAGCATTCAGTGCTTGTTTTAACAGTGAGAAAGTGATTTGACCTTGTGTCACAAAGGCACAAATAGACTAGGGTAGATAAAAGCTTTTCTGGGTGATTGGTATTATGGGAGGAACTTAACAGAAATAACAAGCTGAGAATTTCTGATCAATTTGAACCAATACATTTTTAGTGCAGAAAATAGAACTTTTTGCGTCATGTGCAATAACAAATGGAGAAAACTCAAGGTTAGATCTTGTTTTCACAAGGGATTAGATATTTATTCTGCCTGTAAATAACAGGCAACCTCAGATTATTTTTTTTGTAAGCATGTTAATTTAAAAAAAAAAAAAAATTAAGTTGTGGCTGGTTTTACCTTTTAGGTTTCTGCTTTCCAGAAACAGATGGATGCATCGCCATCTGCTTTCAATTCGCATGGGTTTGTCCGATCTGGAAAGCGCACCTCCAGTTCAGTGTAGCGTGTATTTTTTTAAGACCTGCTTTCTTATTTGATTGTGTTTTCCCAAATCAATGTTTGGCAAGAGGATATTGCTTCATATAGTGATAAATAAGGGTATAATTAGATCAAAAATCCCCCAAACATGCTCAGAATCATATGTTAAAAAGGATCGGAATGAACAAATTCCTCATATTCACGTTGCAGGTAATGCTTTGCATTTGCCACATGTTACATGCATATCTATTGCACTATAATTACCAACTCTAGACGAAATGCTATTCTAATTCAACTCGTCGTGATGTGCAGTATTGAATTCTTGAGTTTGGTATTTGGTTCAGCTGTTATCAAATAGCCTTTGCATGCTTGTATTAATTCTTGGTTAAAGTCTTGAAATGAGAAGGGAACTAAAACATGTAAGAAAAAATTAAACTGAAATGAAAGAAATTGCCACTTGATGTGTGTATAAGCGGATTCTCGTCTTGGTTTAAAGTCTTGAATTGATTTTACCTTGACACTAGTTCACTCATATGGTCCACAGTTTGACTTATGTAATTCACACCATTCATTATACAGTGTTTTTAATAGTAAATGAGCTGTAACATCTGTCAGCAAAAGCACTCAAAGGGAGGCAATTAGCGGAGTGACCCGCACCTATTTGTTTGTTCTTTTATGTAATGACTGAGTGACTTACAAGGTCTGTTGTTTTTAAAGTTTTGTGTTACATGGAGCACAAGACAAATGTCGTTTGGAGTCGCACATCAACATGATATAAGGTTAATGTTTTCGAGCTTTTGCAGTGGCTCCAGTTATGACTTTAGTTATACAATCAGTCTGCTTTTTCTCTCTACATTTCTCCAAACACGCATCACGCCATGAAAGGTAGCAGTGTTCAGTTCCACATTCTCGCATAAGGTCAGCGGCAAAAGTCTGGGGTTCATTTTCTTTAAGTTTAAAAAAAAAAAAAAAGATTAATGACCTGACCTGATCAGCAAAAAAGTCAAAAGTAGGCCTAAATTGTTTATAGAATAAGAATTTAAAAAGCCCTCAGAGCTAAATATTATATCCCTGCATTCTGTTATTCTTGGCCTTTTGACCTATTTGGACAAACAAAGCAGATAAAGGCTGAACAATGACACGCAGAGAAATGTCTGTTTCAGGCTTTTAGTGAACAGAAGTTGAAGCTGAAGTATAATTCTTCTCTGTGAAAAGGAAGTGCCCTCTTAGCCTCAGAAGTTAACATTAGCTCTTTGAGCTAAAATAGCTCGTTGCAGCCATTTTGCATAATTGCATAGCAGTCTCTGATATAGCCTCTGAAAATGTTCACTACTTTTCCATGTTAAATTCCTTCAGTGCAAGATCTCAAATCCTGCCAACAACATTTCAATGGGATTCAAATCTCAGCTGTGATTACTCTGCTACATGACTTTATTCGTCTTCTAAGCTATTCCTTGGTTGTTTTTTAACTGAGCTTCAGATACCCAAATGGAACAAGTTCAGCCTTTGGACACCTTCATGTTATTTTTTAGCATTTGTTGATCCAATATAAGATTTAGAATTGAATCAGTGATTCAGTGATTTGTCTGTCCCGAAAAAGCCTGCAGTCTCCTTTATGAGAGTGTGTACGATCCATGCAAAGAAAATCTGCACGAGCACATAAGAGGAAATTGGAGTGAGGAAAAAAGACAGAAAAGGCAAGAAATGAATAAATCAAAAATCTGCCAGTCAAACAGCTACCTGCTGTGTGCTGCTCTTGTCAGTAAGAGCACATCTGAAAGTAGCTATGTATGCTGTGCTTGTAATGATAATATGTAGTGTAATAATAATTTTGGGAGATCTGTCTGCTGGCCTTGTTTCCTAACTGGAAATTTACATAATAGCTGTTATGATGCTATTACAGCTATTATATATTGCTGCTATACTACAGTATACTACAGTATAGCAGCATAACAGCACTATCACCTCACAGTAACAAGGTCCAAGATTTGAATCCAGCATGCAGGCTATGTGATCTCCTCCAACAGTCCAAAGGCATCCACGTTTTAAGCGATGAGTCTACAATATCTGTAAGTACTGAAAGCGAGTGAGTGAGTGTGTGTCTGTGTGAGACCTGCAAGAGACTGGCAAGTTGTTCAGAGTGTACCCCACCTCTTGCCATGAGACAGGCTCCAGTCCCCAAAACCCTGAATTGGGTAAGTAAAAGAAAATGTAGCGATGGATGGAAATGTTTTATCTTTTAAAAGGTTGTGATGGTGCTGATATTCCTGGTAAGAAGACAAAGTGTGTAAGAGCCATCACATTGTCTCCAGACAGTAAGACAAAAATACACATTATGCACAGACTTATAAGTGACACCCACGGCTGCCTTTCCTGTCACCTGCTGCATCCTGTCATCATCCTGTGATGCTGCTGTAAGTGCCTTCACCTTCTTCTTCCAGGACACCGATGCTGGTGGAGCCAGTCCTGAAAAAAAACAGCAGTTTGAATTCAACCCTGTAGCTGATATCACTTACAGAGTGATGATTTACTAAAGTATTTTTAGTGCAAGACATGCACAAATGTGTGAAAAGCTGTAAGGATGTGATTTACTTTTTCCATGCATCTTACTTTTTTGCTTTTTAAATAAAAACAAACATAAATTTGTCTTTAACAATCAGAAAGCATCAGATAAAGTTAGCATATTCCATGGGCTGTACTGTACTTGTTGTTACCCAATATAACACTTAGAATAACTCAGAATCACTGCCCTAATTTTGCTCATGCATGTCAGCACATCAAGCACATAGCCACTCCTAAATAAAAGCACAAACTAACAAGTCACTCAGCGTTTCCTGTTAATGTAACAAATCAATTATCTCTCATTTCCTGTACATCTAAAGAGCCAGTTTGCTCCGGTTTCCTGTTTGTGTCTCGAAGGAAAGATATTTGCCAGCAGAGCAGCTGTCTTGTTTGTGACAGACCACATGCACACGTCAAACAACTTCTAATAGCTGTCTTATCACATTAACATCACATAAACATGCCATGAACCCATCAGGAGGGCAGCATGTGTACGTGTGTGTGCCCACTCCTTTGTTCAGTTGATAATGCTGTACCTAAAGCTGATGGACCTAAAAAACATGTTAGCTAACAGATGGCTATTTATACATCCAGCAGACATAGGGCACACAGCATTAACATTAATATTCATACATCTCTGATGAAAAACAACAACTAGAAACAGATATGCGCAATTTAGCTGCTAAACGCTTGATCACTGAAACCAGCTGCCTGTTGGAACTGAGGGTTATACACATGATAATGGGACTGGAGCGTAAACCTGTTGACCATTAAATAAAAAGATTTTTGAAGGAATCCAAAAGGTTTTAAGTGTTGGGAAGCTGTTCGTTTGTTCGTTGTGATGAGTAACACCTTTAAGGTACATAAAATAATTTGATCTATACTTAATATAACACTGGTTATTTTGCTGTAAAAATTTCTCTCCCCTGACTTTCCACTGATTTGCTTCACAGCGAAGAACGAGCATCGAAGACCAATTTTACATCCAGATAAATATTTTATTGTTGCTGTCTCGTGCCATAAATGAAATGTGAAGGTCGTAAAGCACTACGCGGTCTGCTCATGTAGTCAGTTTAATTATTA
Source organism: Diplotaxodon limnothrissa (assembly GCF_057381915.1). Lineage (NCBI taxonomy): Eukaryota > Metazoa > Chordata > Actinopteri > Cichliformes > Cichlidae > Diplotaxodon > Diplotaxodon limnothrissa. The sequence goes on along the minus strand of NC_140602.1, from coordinate 43,440,191 downwards.
TTGCCATGATATGCATTTGAAATTACACTGAAAGAACATTTGAAAAACAAGTCATTTTGGCATCATGGTGAGATGAAATATATAAAAACAAAAGCCACAGGGAATGTTTCACATGGCTAACAGCAACACTACAGTTTTAAATAAATAAAAAATGAATGAATGCTATGTAAAACACACGCGCGCACACACGCCCAGACACATCCACATAAATTCTTTCAGCAAACATATACATCAAAGCAGTCGATAACACTAATAAAGTACAATACAATCACCTGTCCCTTTCAAAAATGTAATTTCAGTGAGACACATGACATGGGGCTATGGTGGTTAGTTCCTGATTTTGTTTTGAAAATATACTGCATATCTATTTATACTTTTCCATATAAACAACAATGCTTCTGATAATCTTAATTTTTTTAATAATTCTAAAATACTTCTATAATATTCAAAAGGCGTATGTACAATTTTCTCCCCGCAGCAGGTTTTTATGTAATCAAATCAGATTCTTCTAAAATAGAAGAATAAATTAAAGTCTGAGCACTTGTGTTTGCAAGCCCAGTGGGTTTAAGAGCCGATAGACGTTGTTTGTCCCACGCCCACGTACTCTCACAGAGATACTCAAAGGACATGTGGTCCCAGTTGCTGTTGGAGAAAATATTTAAGCTGAAAAATTACTTAAGTGATTTCTCAAATTTTCAGAGCAACTAATAGCTGTCTACTATAACTGTGTAACCCAGCAAGGCACTGATGAGTTGTGTAATTAGTGATAACACTACCTCAGTTTGAGCTTCTTGTTTTCCCTACTGCATACTCTGTGCTCACTCTGTGTAAATTAAGTGAAACTCAGACCTTTATGTTTCAAGTTATATGAACTCGCATGCACATCAAAGCCCAATCTGTAAAGAGATGAGCCCTACTGCCACACCTTTCCAGTTCACTTCCAACATAGCAAACCTTCTGTGCCCAAACATCCATGGAGTGAACAGCTAGACCAGACTTTTTTTTAAGAGCAGTATATTTGAAACCGCGTACGTGTACCAGTTTTATTTAGAGTCCTTATAACCATTTTACTAGAGGGCCACAGTCCATATCTGTGAGATCACTATAGGTAGTGTGAGGTGAAAGCTCAGTAAAGACAACGAGAAGATCGAAGGCGCTGGTGCTGCTGAAGGAACACGATGATAGTTGTACTGGCTTTGGATTCTGTCAGGCGGCTGCACCGTGATGTAACCATTGATGATGCGAACCATTGGGGGAGGCGGGGACTGCACCACAGAGCTGTAGAGAGAAAAGAGGCAAAAACATGGATTTAATAATGAAGATTTATAATATTTCTCAATTGAATGATGGGTCGTAAATGATGAACACAAAACAGAATGATTTTAATTGGTATAATTAACGAGGATCCTGCATTCATTCTGTATTTGCATTTCTTTCACTGGTTTGTGGGCAAAGGGAATGAGTATTAGTGTGGGTAATACTCCCCCCCCCCCCCCAGGCGCTCCCCAACTGAAAAAAAAATTGGTTGCACAATGACGCTGCGCATTGCACACTGACACAAATTAACACTCATTAATGCAAAATAATTTAATTTCTGTCAACTACATCATGGTTTAGCCTTTAAAGGGTTAACTGAATGACGGCTTTCACAATGAACCCATCTTCACTGCTGTGACATTAACGTTTGCTTACATTCATTGATTTTTTTCACTCTTTTTATTACAGGAAAAACAAAACAACATCAGATCTTAATTTCAGAGGCTTTAAAACTCTGTATGCTGCAATTAGTAAACTACACCATAATTTTTCTACAGGCACTGGCTCCCATTTTGCAATTTAGAATCACTACAGACTGGGTAGGGTCTTATTAATTCCAGACTTTTACTTTTTTTTTTTTTTTTTAAACAAAAAGCATTTTGTTTTGTTTCTGCACTGTACAATTCTTTGGTACTGTAGGGGAAATTGTGGCAGGATCAGCAGGAAAACCAGCCTCTCTCCACATCCACACATTGTCAAAAATTGCCAGAGAAAATATGCAGACTGCAGAAAGTCAACAATGGAAACATTAATGATGATGAAAGCCACAAAGAAAAAGTTCTCTGACAGAATTTCTGGGTGCTCAAATCACTGATCGTCACATGACCAACTGCCAATAAACCTGAAAGCTATTATGCCCTTTGTTACTCTTCCTTCATCCCCAAATTACACAGACTGAAGTGTCTGTGAGGCAATGACTGCTTTGAGGTGGTCAAAACCACACAGACATCATAGCATTTCCATTTTTATTAAAAAGAAACACTCCTAACATAATGCCACTTTGCCCCAAATTTACATTACTCTTCATACTTATTTGCATTCAGCCAAATACTCAAGGGGCATAGTTTTAGAGAAATTAACTTTAGTTTGTGTGAAAAGGCCTTAAGAGGCGCAAAGAAACCAGGTGTGACATACCATGGCCACACAACAAAGAACTGTGAGACTGGAGTTGCTTCTTTTTCTCAAATTGCCTTACTTTCTCTTACTCAGCCACCTTTTTAGACATTAAAATATACAAGAACGTGCATAACATTGTAACGTCCATGCACAAAGAGTCCGTTTCATTTCTGCTCAAAATACAGGATCTTGCAGATTTAGAGAAAACACTTCTGCAGAAATAATGTACACAAATGTTCACAAACCTCCTCTGTTCACATGAAGAAGTGACACTATTTGTTTAGCTTTTTCTTTCCATCACTAATTTGGACTAGTGCATACTGCATATTGAAATAATAAATACTGGTAGCACAAGTTCAGTTTTACAAACTGCTGCCTGCAACAACTTCTTAAGTCCAGATCTACATCTGAATAACGCTAATGTTAGCTGTTCACCCATTCTCTGTTTCAATTAAGATAAAAATTTCTCTGTTTTGTGTCAAGATCACATGTTGTCCTTTTGTCTTCTCTCTTGCAACCCAAATTTGGCCAAGGCCATGGAAAATTTAAATTCCCCAAAGGTGTGACTGAATAGATTAGGACTGTTTATGTGTTGAAGTTCATATTAGCGTTACTGCTTCCAACCCAATGACAAAACTGTGTTTTGCCATTGCAAAAAATGCAGGGATGTTTCCACATGGCAGACCACACCTTGTGCAAAAGATTCTTCTTTGTCTGAAAGGTGATCTTATCGTGTTGTCCTGTGAGTTCCTGCCTGGAGCTACTGTGAGACCAAATCCCGATACTTAGCAGGAATTCCCAGGTCGCTCTTTTCATAACCAAGACACCTACACTAGCTTGGAACTAGTCAGGACTCATATACCACTGCAGGGCACATATGTGTATGTGCTGAAGTTTATGCAAACTGCATGAAGTGCATGGTGATGTGATATGGTGGCTGTTTGAGCCTGCAGCACTGCACCAGGAAGTGTCAGTTTTATTCTATATACAAGTGTGAGTTTCCCTTTACATCCTCTCTGGCTTGTTTCTGAGCTCTTGCTATCATACTCTCATTTCACCTGTGGCCTTTCATCTCTAGTCATTGATAACCCATACATAGAGAAGAAAGACCTTCACCTCTTTACCCCTCTTTCTTTCATCTTACCTCTCCTCTATCCGAACCCAGAGGTCATTAAAATGCCTGTGCCGCTGTTTCTTCTGCTTATTCCTCCTCTTTTTCTTTAGCATTTTTCTCTCAGATTTCTCCAGAACCTCCAGGCTATCTGGTGGCAGAAGCATGTGGGGTAACAGATCCTCCTCCAGAGTATGCCCCTGACCCTCCTCTTTGTGAAGAAGCTCGTGCAAGAAAGGTTCCAGCTGAGGCGACTCATCGTAATGGTCCTCCAGCTCTGGTGAGACGGGTCCAGATGATGATCGCCTAGAGGATGCACATTACAGTAGGGTAAGATGCTTTAGAAAGAAAGAGAAAAGGGGTTCGTTGCATGTCACTTTTATAATAAAATCATCAACTTTAGTCTTTAATCATCTTTAATCCTGCCAACGATGGTGCCAAGCCTGTCTGCAAAAGAAGAAGAGTAGTTACCCTGCCTAGGTGATCAGAAGCAGAAAACTGGGGATACAAGGCAAGGAACCATATGAAGATTATAAGATGATGTTTGCCTGTCCGAAGCAAAAGCAAAAACTTGAAATCTTTATGCTGAAAACACATTTTTGGGGCTGTTTTAATCAAATCACGTGGGACAAAAAGAGATCACTGTTGAAGAACTCATCAAGTGTGGTGAACTATATGAGCTCCAATTAACAATGATCATGGATACGAAGGTGATGCTGGACTATACTGGCGATGAAGCCAGTGTTGGTTTCACACTTCACACTGCAGCCTGCCCACATTTCACCCTGCATATGATTGTCTGGAGGGCTTTGCCATAAATGGAACTTTCATAATGCACCAAAGAAGATGCAGATGAAACAAACTGAGCACATCTTACAGCCTCTGTGCCTTGTCCAAGGATATTGCCATGGACACCAAAGAATGTAAGGACAAGGTCTGTTTTGCTGTTACAGGCAAAATAAATATCACATTTTCCTGTGAGGTCACTGAAACATGGCATTATAGTCTCGTGGGAGAGTCTACAAGTGCAGAGAAAATGCTGAGCAAAAGTAGCAAAGTGCTGAAAGCAGGTTAGAGTGTTTTTATGCAGGCCAGGAGTTTATTCCACCTGACAGTCCTGTTAAAAAGCCTGCCAATAAAATATTAACATGACAGTTTAAAGTGAATATTTGATCATAATAAGTAAATGGCAGTGAAACAAGCAGGAGAAATACACTTTCAAATCACGAGCAGAGCGAAGTCGAGAAAAAAGTATTATTAATTATTAATATTATATATTATTATAAACAGGTCTCCATTCTTTCTCCATTCAGGATGCAATGGAAGGACAAAAAACTAACTACAGTCTAATAGTTAACATAGCTTCTTTTTGTGGAAGAACAAATTACAAGTTGGGAAGCATGACAGAAAAACCTAAACTCTTCTTTTTGATACTATTTGACACTAGTTTTCCTTTCAAGACACGTTAATCACCATGAATAAACCAATACTGGTAACAAAGAGAGTAAATGCACTTAGACCTGAACAACTGTGATGTCAGATATACTAATGAGAAGTCGAATAATAAATTGTTATACATGGATATAATGAAGGCTGTCTGTTCTCTCAAGACAACATCAAGGTAGTCTATGAACAGGCAAGATGTGGGTTCATCTCAGGCTCATAATACCGTATCAAACACGGGGGCTGTGTGTGAGAAAGTAGAATTACCTATTCATTCACTCAGACACAGGAACAAGAACACAGATTTAAAGCGAGATTACCACCCTCAGTGTGCCAAGGTAGACTGCACTACATGCTTCACAGCAGGAGGTGAGAACCCTACTTAAATTGGCCTTTTCAACACCACTTCATTGGTGGCCAGCGGGGAATTTGTGACACTTATCTTCCAGTACAATCTAAGCTGAAACAAGAGAAGACTTGCAAAAAGCACACAGGCGGGGAGATGTTACCGAAAACACCATATAGTATATGAGAAACTGCATCTAAAAGCCATGGATGTCTTACGGTCCAGTCCTGTTAAACAAGCAGCATTATGATGATGATTAGACTGAAGCAAACTCACCGGTTTATGGGTTGCCCAGCAGGTGTGTGCTCCACCTCATATCCCTGGCGACGAAGCACGTCAATAACTGTGTTGTTACCCAGAAAGTGACCTACAACCAATAAGTAGAAAATGATAAATTTGCTGTTCTGAAAGGAGATGATGAGCCATCTCAAACTAAAATAAGCGGAACATTGTCAGGACAGCACCAGCTCTGTTAGTTCTCTTTCTCGTTTAACTTAAGAGTAAAACAAAAAGCAAGCCTGATATCACCAATCAAATTATTACGCATACATTTATATATCTGCTTCTGTCATCATTACAAAACTTATGATTCCTACATAAGTAAGTTCAGTGTTGCTTTTCTCTGCATCTCCTATCCACTTGTCATTGCCTCTCCTTTTCCCATTCCTCTTCCACGTCCTTTACTTCGAGCTTTCTTCCTCCATTCTTAATTAATCTTCTACCTTCCATATTATATCTCTTTTCTTCCCTTTCCATTTTCTTCTCTCTGCTCTCCTTCTTTCTTATGTCCAACTTCCCCTCTTCTCCTTTTTTCCCCTCTCATTCTCGTTGTGACCCTCTCAGCTAGGTGAAGTAGGGGCATTGAGGCTTCAGGTTGCCATGTCAAGAGGTCTCCATTCTTCCTCTCACTCTGACAAAAGGGAGCAGGGGTCCATTGTTTGGGCCTGCTCAGCCGTGGCACCACAGAGCTGTGTAAACAATGAGCCCCAGCACTTTAATCTGGCCTAGAGCCATCGATAGAGAGAGGTTAGCTTAGATGCACTATGGGTGTCGTGATGCTGCCCAGAGACTTGGACTGAATGCTGGTTAAAACAATGTCACATTATGTCCCAGCCATAGAAAAAGGCCAGAGAAGGGACTTCTACAATGTTTGCATATGATCTGCTAGAGTAAAACAGTTAAACGATTTGTGAGTGTGAACTTTGTGAGTTTAGTCTTAGAAGTCTTTTTGATCCCATGATCCCTATTTTCTTCTAAAGCCTTTTCTTTTTCCTACGCTACAAGCTAACTGTATATTTCTAATGTATAAACAGAAAAAATACCATTAATTATGCTTTCATATCTTATGTTTTCTCTGTCTTAAGGCACATTTACCTAATTCAGGTTTGCTAAAATGTGTAGGAGAAAAAACGCAGTTGCCACATAAAAAGACATTTTTTGTACTTGTCCAGTAATCATTAGCATGGTCGGCTAAATATCCAGAAGCCCTTAAACTCACAATGAGAGCTGAACCAGAACGAAACAGAGACAGAGACACTGTTTTCCAGCTTGCCCAGGTTTAGAAACAACTCAGCGTGATTTATGCAAGTTTAAGTCAGGGGATTAAGGTGGGATAAATGGAGCTGTTGAGCACAATATAGAGCCATAGAGAGATGGGCGGACTTCAGAACTTCAAAGGAGCACAATTCACACACATACGTACACACACGCAAGCGCTAAGGAGGTAAGCCATCAATTCTGTCATGTCCCCAAAGGCCAGTGTGTTCACGGGGAGTGAGAGCATGTTTGACAAGATGAAAAAAAATTAGAGTTCATTTATTCCTGAGTTTAAAAAAGTTTTTTTTTTTAATCCTGTGGCACAAGAAAATAAAATAGAAAGTGACATTTGTGTGCTTTAAATAATAAATATTTTTTAATAACAAGCTATCTTATCAACATGTAGCCAATGCTTTAAAGCAGATTTTAGGGCATGCTTAATCAATATAATAGAAAACACAAGTGGTGAGACTTTAAACTTTCACATGCTTGTTTCAGAGGGACATTTTTATTTTAGGCGTTTTTTTGGATGCCATGCAGCAAACCCTTCACACAAAGACCATTTTATAAGTGTTCCATTTAGCATGAAACATGGGAAACTTGCACTCTAATCGTGCGCCCAACTCATGAAATTACAAACAAAAACAAAATGTAGACATCTTTGATTAAAAATGATTGATGCCCCAGGAAAAAGGTATAAAGTGGGAAAAGAAAATTATGTGTTAGGCCTGGATTTTGATGAAATATGGCCTGTGTATGCTGTAACATTTGGCCACTGGCTTTAACCTTATAGGCTGTTTCTTTTGTAGATACTAGTTTCATTTGTGTTATATTAATGTGAATTGTCCAGAGTAACAACATTGCTCATTAATTATATTTATTTTAATTAAGATAAATAAAATCTAAGATTCTTACTTTTGGATACATTTCATTTTAGTACACTCTGTGCCTTTTGATGATAAGATGAAGCAATATTTTCACTAATTTAATGGAAAAGGTTAGCCTACACGAACTTAACAAAACATACACAAGGCCACACCCAGATGTAAGCATATACCATAAAATATGATTCTTCAGTGAAAGCAAATTCTTCTTAGTATGTGTAATTTGTATGGATAAAAAAATTACTAAAGTTACCACTGCCCTGTATAATGTACCCTGCTCTCGCCCTGTGACTCCTGGGATAGGCTCCAGCCCCCCAGTGATCCTGAATTGGATAAGTGGTTAAGAAAATGGAAATGGGTGGATGGACAGAAAAAAGGAAGGCAGTGTTCTACTGCATACGTGAGAGATAATATCTAAAGGTATCAACAAGCAGAGCTCCACTACGGCTGCCTCCAGCACAGTTTAACTCCTGGTTGTCTCAAGCTAAATCAAAACAAACATATCTTTGTACCATAGTTATAAAAGTTGGAAATGTTGGAGTCTACTGACTCACCATGTTTCTCATTACTAATTAAGTTTAGAGTTTTCTAAGTTAAGGTGTTGTTACGTGTTGTTTTGGGTTGGGTACATAAGCAGTAGTTTATATTTATAGGGTCCCATTCAAAACAGAGCTGCAGGCTGCCGCCCAGCATACAGCCCACGCCACAGTTTTAAGAGCACACTTCTAGAATAACATGTGTGACATCTGACATATTTTCACTGATTACTCATTTAGACCAATTTCATACATTTTACATTTATGAAATTGGCTTTTACTTTGTGTCCTATTGCACAATATATTCACTGTATGGTTTATTTTGTACCACTGAGAAGGGGGGGAATGGTACAGATAAAGACCTGTGACCTGAAAGCTTTCATTCACAGCTAACTTCCTTCGTGGAGCTACATGCATACATGAATGGACCTCTGAGTTGGAGTACCATGGACCAGTTCATGTTATGGTTATATAAAAGTGACATCTTTTACAATCATCTACCAGCAGAGTCTAACAATAAACATGAAAACTAAAATCTTTCAAAACACTCTTTAAACATTGTGTCTGAAAGCTGTTACAAGGTAGTCATTTGCATTGTTGCAAAGACTTTTGCTGGAAAGATGGATACATCAGCGGCTAGTCTAGTTCTTACATCCACTTTCCCACACTGTCAAACTCAATGCCGACATCATTGCTCTAGTCCAGTCATTTTCTTGTCTGGTTTCTGTAAGCCAGTTAGCCTCCATTCTGTGTGCTGTAAATATCACTGCTCATTTGTCATTCTGCCATTCAGGCTCTAATTTGTTCAGCCCATCTCCGCCTCACCGTAGTCACTCAAAACTCTATACAAACCTCCATCTTCACCTGCACCACGACTAGCGTCTAAACTCCAAGGGGTCCTGGGCTAAATCCTATCGTAGCCGGGACTCTGTTGTTATAATGGGTCATCTGAGTCTCATCACCACATAGAATAACTGAATTCTGTATCTCAATAAATTATGTTTCTCTTCATTGAACTTTTATTATGATATTGAGATAACATTACTTTCCTGGTTGACACTATAAAACCAGGAAAGTAACTCTATATAGTCCTGTGAAATACTAAGTACACCCTTAAAGCTTCCATAGGAATCAAGGGGGTAAGCAGATGCTGCTAATCAAATGCACACGATTAACCGATCATCAGCAAGTGTGAGCATCTCTGTATAAACAATAGTTTTGGCAGTTTGGTGGTCAGGGCCCTGTTTCAGGAAGCCGGTTTAGTGGAAAAACTGAGTAAGTATACCCTGAGTTAACGAAAACTCTGGGTTTTCGGTTTCACAAAGCGAGTTCAGCTGCAGCCTGAGTGAGTCACTATGACGACACACGCCGTGAAGTTAACCTGCCCCCTAGCAGGTTTACTACAACTAACCCTGACTGTCTCCGCCCCTTTGTCGGAAACCTGACAGTAGGAAGTGTCGGACATGGCGTGCCCCTTCCTTGAAGAGCCAGTAGATCGTGAAGCCCAAATTCTCCACAGAGCTCTCCGCCGGGAGAGAGTGATCAGAGCGCGTTTGGACATTTTATCATTTCCTGATGATTTTCTGTGCGAACGTTACCGTTTCTCAGCACAATCTATAAGTTATTTGGATAACATCCTCAGGCCATATATTACGCATGTGACACATCGCGGACATGCTCTCAGTTCATTGCATATTATTTGTATTGCACTTCGGTTTTTTGCAAACGGGAGCTTTCTGTATAATATTGGTGACGCTGAGCACGTTTCCAAGGCTACCGTCTGTCGGGCAGTCAGGAATGTTACAGTTGCACTGAAACGTCTCCTGTACTCGTCTGTGGTGTTCCCCGGTCACAGACCCACAAGATTTATCAAAGAGGGATGCCACAAAATTGCAGGTATCAGGATGAACGAAACTTAATTCATGATGTGGTGATACTTGAACTACTACTTAAATTGCACATTTATTTTCAGGGTTCCCAGGCGTGATTGGCTGTACAGATGGCACTCACATTCCAATCATTGCTCCTTCAGTAAATGAAGGAGACTATGTGAACAGGAAGTCTTTCCACAGCATTAATGTACAGGTACATAGTTCCCTGTAGCATGTCAAACTAACAAATTATTTCATTATAGTAATGGATGCTAATTTGTGTTCTCTGCACTGTGAAGATCATATGTGATGCTGCCAACATTATCACAAATGTGGAAGCCAAGTGGCCAGGCTCTGTCCATGACTCACAAATATTCCGTGAATGTACACTGAGCACAAAATTTGGACATGGTGAGTTGAGAATACTTTAAAATATATAAAGACCAATTGCTTCAGGGACATTTGAACTGAAGTGTACCCTTCTGTCTTAGGAGAGTTCACTGGCTACTTGCTTGGTGATAGGGGGTATCCATGTTTACCCTATTTGCTTACCCCTTACCCTGACCCTGAACCGGGCCCACAGCAGCGATATAATCTGGCTAATTGCAGGACAAGAGCCAGAATTGAAATGACTATCGGAATGCTTAAGGCCCGGTTCCAGTGCCTGCAAAGACTCAGGGTCACCCCAGAAAGGGCATGTGACATTATTGTGGCATGTGTGATTCTTCACAACATTGCCACAATTAGAGGAGAACACTGTCCTTCTGAACCAAACATCAGCAGTGATCCAAACCATGAACATCCTGACCCTCCCACGGACATACAAGATGGAAGCGCAGTCAGAGACACCATATGTCACAATCATTTCTTTTGACCCATCACCTCAACATGTTGAAAGAAGAATAAAGAGATTTTTTGTTCAACTGGCTTTATTGGTCGCCTGTATTTCCTGTACACAAAGTATTAAAAGATGTAAACCTCATAAAGTGTCTCTGTTGCTTCCTCCTCTGTAACAGCTGTCAATGTTTCTTCATTATTTTCCTGTAGTAAAGAAATAAACAACATTGCTGTTCTACTGTAAACTCATATAATCTGTGGAGTATTACTCACAACTGCATGTTGGTCTGGCTCAACAGGAGGCTGCACCAGATGCAGTACACCATCACCATCAACTGATAGAATATGAGGTTTATACAGGTCACTTATAACTTACAAGGGACCAAATGGCAATTAACAAACATACCAAGCACCTTACACTTCATTGTCATTATGCTCTCAAAGACAACCAAGACTGAGGGAAGGCAAAATCAGTAGGAAAATAACTTCACTACAAAATAATCCATTATGGTAAAGAGTTTATCAAATGAATGAGCAGCACTGCAAAGGTGACTGTGAAGAAAGGATGTATGCACATCATGTATTATTTTGAATTTACCCCTTATGTAGGCACTTGTGTCTTGCGGGGTTATTGACTCAGAGGATGTCCCCGCAGAGATGCCTTCGGCCACAGGGCGCCCACTGTTTTGGCTGAGGGCCAACTGCTCAGCCTCTGTGAGTGGTGGTGGTGGAGGACCCCCACCTGTTTTTCGGGCCTCCGCTTTTTTTCTGTTGGCTATAACGGGCCACATTTGAGCATACAGGGTAAGCAAATATGTACTTGTAATGTGCTCAGATAATTTCAATAAGTGCTTACAGAAAGAAAATTAATGTAGCCTCTAACTGCAATTGATTTACATGGGACAAACAGACCAAGCACTATGGCTCATAATACAATTACACCTTACCTGTTTGGACTATATTTTTATATTTCATTTTTACTTGCTGCCAGGCACGTTTGGGGCCTGTTGGGTTGCACCTGCGCTCACATCACATCACAAAATAAAATGTATAAAATAACAAATAAAATAACATATGATAAAATAACGTGTTGAATGGGTGGAAATCCCTCGATCAATGTTTAAATTAACACTCAGGCATTGACTCTGTCGGCTATGTTTTGCCATGCATGCTCCCTTTCTTTTGCAGCTGTGGCTGTGTTACTTTTTTCCGCGGAATTTGCATGTTATCGGCATATGCTGCCATCAGAATTTCGGCCTCAAGCGCTGTGAAATACATTGACCGCGCCTTCTTTCCCTCCGTCTCCATGGTGACTCGCTTAATCTGTGCTCCACTAATCAGGGCTTTATGTATCCTCGTCCGCGCGCTTCACTTGGGGTTAAAGCAACTCCGCGTTGACTGAACTAATTGTTATCAGCCTTTCTGAAACGGAATATTCCGAGTTGGACAGTTCGGGGTTACTCAACCGTGAGTGTCGTTTTTCACTCTGAGTTTTCCAAACCGGCTTCCTGAAACAGGGCCCTGGAGCATGTGTGTTAACATAACAGGTTAACGTGAGGCCACATAATGCCACAGTCTTCCCTGCAAATTCCTCACTAACGTCATAACGTGGAATGCTCAAAGAAGCTGCGAATAAACCGGGAGCTATTTCTCAGCATGCCAAAACAGTTAGAAAAAAACTGAACAGATATGCCTCGTTTGGCATGGTTGCCAGGGGAAAGACTCTTCTCAAAAAAAAGAACATGACAGCTTAGGAATTGCAAAGTTGCAAATGAACAAACAACCAAACTTCTGGTAACGATTTTAGCTTGTTTTGCAACCACAGGGCCCGGAGTCTAGAGCTAAAGGCTAATTGCAAGGCAATCTATCTAACAGCTAAAGAATGGTCAACATTTGGGGATATAGCAGATACCAAGCACACCAGTAAATCTACAGAACAAACACTGGCAAAACAAATCAGGTTTGTTGCAATGACCCAATCAAAGTGAGACTGTGAGTCCTGTGGCAGACAGTGTTGGTCAAGTTACTTGAAAAAAATAATCATTAACTAATTTCTGATTACTTCCCCCAAAAAGTAATCCCGTTACTTTACTGATTACTTATTTTCAAAAGTAATTAATTACTTAGTTACTTTTTAAAAACACGATTTACAACCTGAATAGGTGATAAAGCGATAGATCTTTCAGCCCAATTCCACTTTTTCTGCATAATCCATCATACAAAATGTAATCAAATGGAAAAGTCTCTTTTTAACTTGTTTTATCAGTTTTAATCTTTTAACTTTACGCATCAAGCAAAAATTTAATTATATGCACCATTCTCTGACTTTAGTTTAACATTTAAGCCTATTTTCTGCACATTCCAGCACATAAAATAAAATATTTTTTGTGTTTACACTCAGTCTTTCAAATAGATGCAAGTAAAACACAGCAGAAATTAAATAAAGTCAAAGACTAGCAGTCCTGTTGCTCTATTTTCACCTCTAAAGCAGGAGTGGGGTAGGCGGAGGTGTGCTCTGGTGCAGGTGTGCTGCAGCGGTGTGGAAGAATCCGCGAGTTTCTCTGTGAATTTCCCATTATGTCGTTGCGCACTCGGTGCTTGTTTAGGGGTTTTTTTCGCTGTAAAAAGAAGTTTTCTTCCCACGCAGTGATCAGCGGACACTAATGTTTTTGTCACTTTTTATGGAATTAAACTCAAAGTAAGGTCAGTACTTCCACGCTTTAAACGCTGCACGCTCATACTCTCTCCTGCACTCGATATATTATCCATTGTTGATCTGCACACAGCTGTTGTCACAAACGTCGCACTCACTTACGTCACTGTCATGAGACATTCTCGCAAGAAATCACAGTTTTAGTAACGCAGTAACGCAGCGTTCCTACGGGAAAGTAACGGTAATCTAATTACCGTTTTTGCGATAGTAATCCCTTACTTTACTCGTTACTTTAAAAAAGTAATCAGATTACAGTAACGCGTTACTGCCCATACTGAATCAACACTGTAAAGAACAGTGGTCAAAATTCTTCCACAACCATGTGAAAGACTTAGAAAGCCATACAAAAAAATTATTACTTCGTTGTTGCTGCTACAGGTGGTGCTACTAGCTAGTTACAAGCTAGGTTCTACATGCTAGACTCTGCAGTCCACAGGACCTTTTCACATGACTTTAAGTGCTAAATGTGAATATTTGTCTGTAACATGAACAAAATACAGTTTTGCTAACTCTAACAGAAAAGGACCACAGCAGTATTTGTCCTTAAACGCTTATCCAGTTTTCAGAATCAGTGTGTCAAATTATTAGAACATATGGTAAGCTTTAAATACTGTTCCTTTTCCATACACATCAATATTTACATTACAACTTGTAACTAAGGCTGAAGCAGCAGTTCTCATAACATTACAGCATGCTGGATAAACAAACTCTACACGTATAGGCACCGCTGAGGACATTCTGCCCTACATAGCCTTTTCTTTCTGTTTATGTACACATGTTCCTTGCTAGTCAGCTGGACCCAGCAGCCCATAATCATGACCACTGAGCACTGAATAAAGCCTTTTACTGAAGACGATGACAATAAGATATCTGATGTGTGGAGCGTTTGGTTTGCTTCTTTCGGGAAGATACTATTATTGGCCAAGACGTAGAGCCACAATCTTTGGCTCAAATGGTCATTTTCAGTTTTTCTATTCTTGTTCAGATATTTGACGCTACAGTGGTTTCCTGAACATCAACTGTGCATAAATTATAGCACAGAGACAAAGAAAGCTATAAAAACAGAGAGATTCAGACTATTAAAATAACAAACTGAATTTCATGATCTGACATCTCTAGGACGTCGGAAGTACTAACCTGCCAAAGATTTTACTGGAAAATCACAGTTTTGGCTCTTTGAGCTGCTAAAAGTTGAGCAAAACCTCAGTGCCTTCAACTGTCAAGGAGACTTAGCCATCCATGGAGGCAACAGTCATGTCAAAGGCAAATGACAAGAAAATGACTGGTTATCAACTCACATAGAAATCACACAGCCATCCTGGTGTTTTTCAAACAATGCCAGCTCAGTATTAACACACATATCAAGTGTCTGGAAATACGGGCTCTGCTTACACTGCACTTTTTTAATCTCTGGTTAAGTCATAGATTTGCATGTCCTTGATGGACAGTCAATTCCTCCTTGTATTAAACTGAAACCTCATCAATTATCAGTCACATGCAATTTGGTTGAAAAGAACAGGACACCGTTGGAAGTAGGGTTGCCAACTCCCTGAAAAATAAATAAGGGACACCTCGTGGCCAGGGCCGGGCGACCCAGTTGTCTTCACCCTTCCCAGTGTGGTGAATTTTCTAGCTCTTTTTTTGTGTGTGAAATTATTTTTTTAACCCTTTGACTTGAATTTGATTTAAGTAGATGTGTATTCTTTGTGATATGAACACATGTGAAACAAATGATCATTTAGCCATTTATTTTTAGCTCAAAATGACAACATTAACACAATAAAACAGGTCTCCTTCTTAAACAGAAGCCTGTCATGCTTAACTTTTGAGAATATAAGTAAATCTTTCTTTAAAAGAACTCTGTCCTGCTTAACTTAAAATAATAGAAAACAATAGAAAGAAAAACATTCTTGTAACAGTGCACATTTAGTGCATTTAGTACAATCGGCTTCAGTTGAAATATTATTTCAGCTTTTCTAATGCTAATCAGCTGCTCCTGTTTGTAAACCCGCTTGTTCCCATGATTACGCATCTTAACTCATCATCATTATTCATCTATGTATTACTTTTATGTATTAGTCATCTATTTGTTGTAATCATCTATCCTTGCAGTTGTTTATTACACAAAATAAATTATATTATCACACTTCTGGCCACATAGCGCTGATATTGACTGCACATGCCCATATTAACTTTTTCCAGCCAGGTGTTTTCCTTTTCCCATTCTTCCCTTTCTCTGAGGGGAACAAACATTGCTGCTCTAATGCTGGGCTTACACCGTGCGGTTTTAGGCCCATTTTGAGCCGATTTTTGAGTGATCGGACCGATTTTGGCCTTCATCGTGCATCGTGTAGTATACGTGGGGTAACGAGAAGTGATTAACACCTCACGACCAGCTCCCGATCATCAATCGCTCTTGAGGTTCTCACCACAGCCGCTCACACTGCTCGCGCGCAAACACGTAAACGTTGGTGTAAAAGATGGAGCAGCACGGCTGTGCAGCGTGTGATCTGGACACAAGCGATGGAGGCACAACTTGTAGAACTTTGAAAAGCTCATCCGAGCCTTTTCGATGTGGCATCACAAAATTATCACGACCACAACAACCGTGAAAACAGTTGGATTTACACTGCTGCTCAATCACAGCTGCCTGATGAGTGTTTTTCATTAGCAATTTAGCAAAGTTGATGGTGGTGGTGTGTGTGTCTGTGTGAGTGTAAGACGGAGAGAGAGAGAGCGCGACAGATTTTCTGTTACAAGCTTCATGTTATGGAGGCACAGTGTGAGCACTCAGGTCGCATCAGAGCATCGGGCGGTATAGTGTGAGACCCTGCATCGTGACCTACCAACGTCTAACCCCTGCGAGTCAATCGTGCAGTTTGAGCAGGAGCTGAATAACGTGACTGAAAAAATCGCACAGTGTTTGCCCAGCTTTAGGTGTACTGTCGTCCGAGACTTGCACCGCAGTGTCGGCGTTTGTTTCCCTGTTGGCCATGCTTCTTGTTGTGGTCATCTGTTGTCTTCCGGTATTTTCTCCGTAAGCGACCTTTCCTCGACCAATGAGATGAGCGGTAATCTGAATTGTCATACTCGAATTGTCATAAGTGTGCTGTCAGCTCATTGGTCACAAAGCAGGAGAGGGGCTGGGAATTATGTTTTCAAACAAAGCGTTAATTCCATTAAAAGTTATAGACTACTTTTGATTCTCACTGTATTACGGGACAAAGTGCGTCCCTTATTAGCTCAATACGGGACGTGTACTTTTGTTTCGAAATACGGGACGATTCCGTATTTTAAGGGACGGTTGGCAACCCTAGTTGGAAGTAATATCAAACCACAGGCATGATGATTAAACACTGTCAAGCTAGTTAAGAGTAATTACACACAGTGCCTTGTAATACAGTCTATCAATCTTCACTTTATTATTCTATCATAATTTGTAGACGGATAAAACATTTCATTGGATACAGCTGAAAATACTGGATTTCTTTTTTGTGAATGGTTTGTTTCACTGATTTTAAAGCAGGCTTCACGACTTTTTTCTTTCTATTTTAAGGAAAAAATGAACAATTGGCGTACAACAAATGAAATCAAAAAAGCTTTACATAAAAGTGCTGCTTACTTTCAAGAAACTAAAATCTGACTCAAAAGTTTAGATTGGAGCAAAACAAATGAGTATTAAATAATTAATAAATATTGATGCAGTGATTTTTGTTTCTTCTTAAACAAAAAAAAGTTGCAAGGAAAGTTGGTGGCAAATCTACTTAACACTTTGAATAAGATGCATTTCTCATGTGATGCAGGTATTCCATCTTACTTTAACTAAAAAATGTTAGTAGTGACCACAGAAATAAAAGTACAGTACGCTGAGGGTGATGGGAAATAAAATCACTTTGGGTCATAAAACCAAAGTACTGGTCATATAAAAAGTTCTGGCATAATATGACTTGATATATTGTTAACTAAAATAATAGAATAGTATAATTTTATTGAACAAAACAAACTTTCTAGTGGCGTGGTCAGTCACTAGTTTTCATCCAGTTGAGACTCTGAGAATTTTACAATAGCAAATCAAATACCTACCCAGAGAAATGCATAGTTGGTACTAGAGCTACACTGATAACACTGCTGTTGAAGGTGACAGAATGGAAATACATGAAATAACCACTGAGTGTTTAATCTGAATACCACAGTGTGATTGCACAGCAACAGCTGTTGTTCTACATACATGAAACTTTCATAATCTTCCTACAACGCACAAAGTCACAACTCCTCTTATACATTCAAAAGATAAACAACCAAAATATTGCCAAGCAACCGTCTACAGATGATAATTGGTACAAATTTGTACCAATTATGCACATATTATACACATATAAAACCATCAAATCATTTTAATTTCACAACAAGTAGAATGCAATTTATATCCAAGGTACTTTTCGTGATGCATGACTTTAGCATGCAGCTTAGCAACCACCTAGTAATGGGCTAAAACATTTGATTTTTTAAACATGAACTATAAAATGCTAAAGTACTTCACTTTATATATATTCACTTTATAGTTTTTGACATTTAATTTCTATCTACAAAAATGCTATTATGCAAGATATGTTATGATGCCACCATGGTCTAAAATCACAGCCCAAATAATCCTGTATCAGAGGCATACACTAGATTATCTCATGCAGCCAGCTTGTGGCGCTGAAACTCTTAATGTTAACATTATTCATATCCTTGTGGGCACCGTGATTTTTTTTTACCATTGGATGAGTCATGGAAAAAAACTTTTTTTAATGTCAATGTCATTGCCTGGAATAAATTTAGCATGATGTTACATGCAAATATGTGCTGTCATTTTGATCCAAACCCCCTGCAGGATAAGGGTACTCTTTTCGTGAAAGCATAAGAGAGAATGCCAAAACCAAGACAGCTTTGGTTAAACGGGTGTGCATACAAGCCAGCGGATTTAGTCTCCACCCAAGTCTCAAGCCTTTTATTGGAGTACATCAACTTTCTAACTGTAGATTATATTACATTGTAACTCAGTACAGTTTTATCTCTTGCAGGTCCTTCAAAAACATAACTTACCACAAAGACTTTAAAAATGGTGGACTCTGTAGCATCAGAGCAGTCCAGCACAGAGGACAGCAGTAGAGCTTCATGTGTTGTTTTAGTCAGACTCGACAACATATTACATCATTACAATCAGACCTCATTCATTCAAACTCCTCCAGGATGTGGTTTTGAAAGGGAGATGCCAGTGATAAGAGAAAGCTGTGATAAATGATGGTTGTGATACGGCTGTAAGAATTTGAAAGACTGATCATACACAAGAGAAAGCCACACACCACGTACCTTTATAGAGTTAGGCCAAAGAATGCTAACATCTCCACCAATACCAAAACATTTCTCCTTGTACTTCTCTCAGGCATGTTACTGTGTGACAGACAGTTCACTAATAGGCTTAATTCAGTGAAATAAAACAATTTACAATCAAACTGATAGCAATCAGGATTATGTAAACAGACACAGCTGTTGAAGTAGAGATGACAAAGAAAAAGCGAGACACACAGGGAAGGCAAAACAAAGAAGCTAGACATAAATGCAGACAGAAAACAAGGCAATTCAAGACAGAAGCAGAAACAAAAGAGCAGATTTATCCTTCTTACAAAAGAAAAACAGATTGCAAAGCAATACAGGAATGTCAAGACTTCAGATGCCAGACTGTGATAGCAGAGGACAAGAGCATCCTTTAAGGCCACAGTTTTACAGCTAAAACAAACTATTGAGATTCTGTAGACTGTATCTTGAAGCTGTGCCCACGCAAAGTTGGCTTACTACCACCAACCTGAATAAATGAGTGGGGACAAGACAGTTTGAAGCGCGGTGTTAGCTTGGTGGTGGTTTTCAAACAATTAACCAAATATCTTGAGCTCAAGCTAAACTAGGGAAAACGGAGATTAGGAAATGTGAATTTGAGAAGACATTACAACTAGACGTGAACTCCTCGTTCACATAATTTGGATCAGAAAGGTTTTAGGTGCTTCAGAGGAAATCGATTACATTGCCTTCATCTCATCTGACACTGTTTGTTACCACCAATTTGTTATTTAATGATCACCGTCTCTGTCCCAGACAAGTGTTTCGGAATAATGGTCTCTTTAATGTGGATGTTATTTGGGAGAATGTGAGAGAAAGTACATGGAGTTGCATTGCTTAGTGCAAATTTGCTGCAACTTTGTTCGCACTTGCAGAATTGATGAAGACGGATCATTAAATGCGTTTGTCATTTAATTACTTTGTCTTGCTTTGTGCATTTTTTTGTTTTTTTTAAACATGAACCATGCTTATAATTAGTGTGATAACCGCTCAAGGGTCTGCAAGAAGTTTTTAAGGTTGTGCTGAGCAACTGCAGCTTTAAATTTATGCTGAGCCTAAATGAAAAACAGGGCACATAAGAGGTATGTGGTGTGAGGTTGTTTTTTAAATAAACCCTCACTTGAAAATTTGTGGTGGCACACAGCACTTTGGAGCCGTGTTAGGGATTACATCTGTCAGGCTGCAATAGTCTACACTCTCTCGCTCAGCGCAGTCCTCATTTTTAGCTCCTTCTGCCAAGACATTAAGGGACTTGAGTACACACCGGCTCATTGACTGTGAAAAAGTGATCAAAGTTGGAAAATTCTTTACAAGCGAGCAGTTCTGACAAAATAAACCGGAGCAATGCCAATTCTGAAGGTCCCTACCACTGAATGTCTCATTTTACAAATAAAGTTTCAGAGAATATTTAATAGGGGATGGTGCTGGGCCACCTGTCCACCTACAGCCTGGAACTGACTGTAGCATAAAGTGGAAATATCAAAGTAAAGCTCCTAAAAAACTGTACTCGTCACTTTCCAGTGCTTATATCCAGTTCAGCGTCTCAAGCGCCAAGAAGGAGAAAAAAATACCCGTGTGTTTGAATACCCGTGACTGAGAACGCTCTCTTACTGATATACAGTCTTTGGATTTCATGTTAAATTTAATTGTTTCTTCAGCTGCATGGTAGAGACTTTTTGAAACGGTAAAGTGAGACAGATGAAAAATGTATGCACAATGAAGACATTTATATAAAGAAAGAGAAGGCAATTTGATATATGCAGATATATTCTTTTGAGAAAAAGAAACAGGCTTTGTAAAAGATGCCTATTGCAACTTCAATATTATACAAGCTTACATACTCACCAGGTTCACCTAGCTAGTATTAGGTTAGGCCAACTTTTCTCTTCAGAACTCTCCTAATTCTTCATGGTACAGACTGAACAAGGTGCTGTACACATTCCTCACATATTTGGGTCCATATTGAAATGATATCATCAGAAAGTAGCTGTACAGTCATAATATAAATCTGCTGTTCTACCACACTGCAAAGGTCATATGTTGGATGTAGACCAGGGGTGTCCAACGTCAGGCCTCGAAGGCCGGTGTCCTGCAGGTTTTAGATGTGTCCTTGATCCAACACAGCTGATTTAAATGGCTAAATTTCCTCTTCAACATGTCTTGAAGTTCTCCAGAGGCTGGTAATGAACTAATCATTTGAATCAGGTTTGTTGACCCAGGGTGATATCTAAAACTTGCAGGACACCGGCCCTTGAGGCCTGGAGTTGGACACCCCTGATTTAGACTGATGTCTGTGGAGCCCATTTGAGTACAGTGAACTCTTTGTCATGAGTTGTCACAGTTTGAGATGATTTGAGATGACAAGGCGCATTATCCTGTAGAAAGCAACCAATCAGGAGATGGATACACTGTGGTCCCAAAGGGACGTGCATGGTAGGCATGCACCACACCATTACACCACCACCACTGGCTGGATGGAGCCACTCTTCCACCCTACTGTTGCTGCAGAAATTGAGACTCATCAGGCCAGGCATCAGCTTTCCATTCTTTTGTTATCCAACTTTGGTGAGCCTGTTGAAATTGTGGCCTCACTTTTCTGTTTTTAGCTGAAAGGAGTGGCATCGTCCGTCAAGGTTCGATGTGTTGTGTTCAGAGATACGCTTCTGCATAACTTGGTTGCAACAAGGCATACAACAGGCATTTTTGTATTGGCATCAACTGGGCATGTTCTCTTTTTCAGATCATTCTCTGTAAACCCTAGAGATCAGCAGTTTCTAAAATACTCAGACCAGCCTGTCTGGCACCAACTATCATTCCATGTTCAAAGTCACTTAAATTCTTCCCAAATTCTGACGCTAAACAATTCTGACGCTGAACTGGCTGAAACCACATGCAAATGTATTTAGGCATGTACATGTTGCAGCCATGTGACTGGCTGATTAGATATTTGAGATTTGAGATATTTAATAAGCAGGTAAATGAGTGAGTATGAGTATGTAATTATTATTATCCTTTCTTCTGGGTCTGTTTGACCAGTGGTTCACAATCTCATGGTCAGGACACTGGAAGCTAATAAAAAGGTAGACGAGTGTACTTGTCAGCAAAGACACCAAGCTTTGTTCTGTGTGAGCAACACATACTGCAGACTTTGATTACCGTTATACTGAATCCAGAAAAGCCAGAAAGTTTTAAAGACTGTCAAAAGTTATCAGTTGTTGTTTTTTTACAGCAAAAGAATGAAAAACTGTCTACACAACATGGCCAGTTATGTTACACTCTGCCACCAGAATGTATTCCTGGAGGTTGCATACTGTAGCCTCAAAAACCACTTCCTCTCAAACAAAAACAAGACACGCACACACACAAACCTCTGCGATCCTGCTGTGAGTCTCTGCTCAGGTTTTCAACTGTTTGAGCACAGAAAAAAAATATACCAAGGGGAGTCGGATGCCCTCTCACTTTTTAAAAAGAATTCCAGATCGTCATTTTTCTCAGACGTTTTCTCACAGGACTTCCATCTAAAACATGTGGCTTGGAGTGCAATTTTGTGCCCATTTAGTTTGAGTAATCTGCAAGAGCTGTAGCAGTTGTCCACGAGGCCTGCATATTGTCTTTGCTTTAGGTCTGTGTTATAACTAGAAGCAGATCCACGGGACAGAGTATTTTAAAGTCTCCCCGGACGTTTGTGACTGCCGTGTTGCCTTTACAACACAATCACTTTTCTTTTTCTCCTTTTTTTGACAAATTCAAAAGCACTTTTTTCAGACAGTTTCCCGGTTGTTCGTCCTCTGTCTCTATTCACTCTTGTTTTATCCTTTACTACCTATTTAAAAAGATTGTGACCTGCATTGAACTGTGAGCCTACATCCTCCAGCTTTCTCATTTTAGCTTCATAAGAAAACATACCCACGTTTAACTTCTGCAGCAGCTAAAACATCCGAAGCAGCTTGGGCAAAACCTAAAAATGATGTTTTTCTGATTAAAACCTCTCATTCACTCCAGATCTTTTTAAATGCCAAACAGAAGTTATGACCCACAAAAGGGTAATTTCAGCACATGTTAATTAAAACCATACCATCTTAAGCTGATTATTTTGTTCTTTCTGCATCTTTAGCAGGAGGACAGCACCTTCATTTCCCTAATGCTTATAATTTAGGACACATGAAACTCACTCATTTATCAAGTCATTCATTTTAGGACTCTAATGAAGCTAACGACTATTTGTACTCTGTTCAACTAAAACGGTAGTTCATTAACTTCCTTGCTTCTTCTTTGCACAAACAGTATTGTGGGAACATTGTAAGACCAAGTTCTCCTCTTGCAGATATAATCTTTGAGAGGACACAGATGTAAAACACAAAATAAAAATGCATTTGTTATGGAAATGACATCAATCAAGTATTTCTACAAAAAAAAGATGAGCACATGTTAGGGCAGGCTAGGTCGTCCAGTTCCGTAGGCTATACTCTCACAGGGAGTTAGAGGACGGCCCCTCGCTTCAGAGTTTGTCTGTGTTTACTCTTCTTTCCAGATAAGGTGATTTCTACTCCCCAGCTTCAGTATGCCTAACCTTCATACTTCTGCAGATGTAAATAGAAGTTGCATAGGCAGAGGTTCCAAGTGTCCAAGTGTCAGGTCCTAATGTTACAGAAAATAATCCCCTGAGCATAAGGCCTCCCCCAAATAGTAAAAGCTAGAGTGACCTACATTTCTTGAGCAGAAATAATCTTTCAGCAATAAGCGGTCAGAGAAATATCATCAGTTAGACATTTTTTTTACATGTATGTTCATTAACATGCACTGTCCCAAATAAATTGAATTAAATTAGTAAAGTACAGCTCCCTTGTTCAGCCATGAGCAAAGGTAACCTCTCTGAGTGCCTCGTTGATCTACTCTCCTCCTCGCTCGGTTACTCTGTCAGCTCTGGTATGTGTTTGAACTCTTACTTAATCCCACAGACTGCAGATAAAAATTGAGAAAGCCACTGTGACATCACCCATTGGTTAGTTAAGTCCCATTGTGAAGCCTTAAGTTCCCAATCCGCAGACCTAGAAACCAGCTGGCAACTCCTTGGCAACCCCTTGTTTCTAGGGAAAAGTTTGTATTCCCCGACTGGTTGGTGAGTGGTTGCTGGCTGTCTGTGAAACTTAAAACTCCAGTTAGACCTAGAGATCAATCAGTGAACCCTGGTAACATCTGGTTGCTAAGAAAACATCTGTGTTCCCCAGACTGGTTGGAAAGTGGTTGCTGGCAATCTCAAAATGAAATAGGTCACCAAAAGACATATGGTGCTGCATCAAAACCCTGCTGGCAAATGCTTGGTTGCTGGCAGGTTGCTGCTGTCACTGTAGCTTGCATGGAAGATTCTGACTTGTAAAACAATGAATGAAGGAAACAGACACCATTTGCTTTAAAAGTAAAAGGTGCACGTTTTGAAACATCTTGGTTGCAGCTGCAAGGGGACAACTTTTACTTTGAAGGTGAAGATTCTCCATTTCTCGTTTGTGTTGCAGTAGTTTCACTGCAGCTCGGCTAGTAGTTCGCAAGCATCTTTGATTCTAACTGTGAGCAACCATGGCAACATAATCAAAACCATCACAAAGAGGTTTTTGGTGCTACATGCCAGCAATAGCCAGCAACCTCCAGCAAACACTTGCCAACCAGTTGGGTAATACATTTTTTTTCGCTAACAGCCAGAGGTTGCAAGGGTGTCCTCTACCTGTCTCAAGGTCTGT
This sequence comes from Diplotaxodon limnothrissa, assembly GCF_057381915.1. Lineage (NCBI taxonomy): Eukaryota > Metazoa > Chordata > Actinopteri > Cichliformes > Cichlidae > Diplotaxodon > Diplotaxodon limnothrissa. The sequence goes on along the minus strand of NC_140602.1, from coordinate 43,415,367 downwards.
GTGACTGAAGCCTGAGCTGTGAGTTTTTGCCATCTTTCAAAATCAAATTAGACCCAAATTAATACGTCTCCTATGAGTTTTCCTACATCGAAGCCAATGTAGCATTTTCCAAAAGATTACTAAAAAATGGGCAGTGTAGTCCGTGCTGCAGGGAGAATGGACTGCCATACCCGTTATGTGTCTGTGAGCGAGGGAGCAAGAAAGAGAGTCGAAAAGTAAGAGATGTCACCGACCAGAAACAGGAGATGGAAGCATGTAAATATATAATATATATATATACAAAGTTGACCCAGACAACAAAGTAAAGCTAGTATTCGGCTGCGATCCCGACACGGAACCCGACGTATTAGCCAGAGGTCTCTTTACGGTTTTATGCCGTTAGGGTTCGGAGCCGTGGACCTGTTTTATATACGTGCGGAATAGTTTTCTATACGAGATCGCTGCAAAAAGTGCAGCCTTACCTAATGTCCACCTACTGTTACTCACTTTATATTAAGATTTTAACATCTAGTTGGTATTGGTATGGCGAGTAACCTTCAGTAAAAGTAATAAATCACACAGCAATGTAGATTCATGTAGTTGTAAAAAGCATGATAATATATTAGGTAATCCAAAGTATTCAGAATACGTTACTCTCATTGAGTAACATAGCGGAATACATTACAAAATACTGTTTGGGGCATGTATTCTGTAATCTGTAGTGGAATACATTTTAAAAGTAACCTTCCCAACACTGTGTACAGGACACATAAAGCTAATCTAAGCCAGAAAAGAAGTTACTGAGGTCAAACCTTGCTTTGCTTGTTTGAATGTACAGAGTCACCGTACAGCCAGAGACAGACTCATTCATACAGGAACTGTACATGAGAAATTTCCACTCAAAATCATCAATAGATGCACTGCTGCTGCTAAAGATGTCATTTTTCTTTCCCTCTCCCCTTTTATATAGAAGCGAGTTACCTCTGGTCCAAATGAAACTGAGCCTCTGGGCAGGCATGTAAAAAGCCTTTTTCCAGGTGGATAAGGAAATACTCCTGAGTTTGAATGAGGTCAGTGGGTGAGGAGTTCAACTCTTTTAATAAATCACAGCAAACTGTTGTGACAAGCATTTAGTGCTGCAGCCGAGAGAGAAGCGTGAGCTGTAGGAAATATGTCTTTCAAGTACAGAGGCTGAGGCCTTTGACCAGATGACTTCAACAAAATGTATATATTTAGGAGCGCTTCACTCAGCAGCTTAACAAGCAGTTAGTTACCCAGAGGGGCTGACAGGTTTATCGCTCTTTTATCCTCATGGAAGAAGACATTGCATGTGCTAATGATACATTACAGATCGTGGTATCTTAACATCTGATTGCTAAAATGTTTTGTCTTTTAATCTGGGCTGAGTTTAATATTATACATGCAAACAGAAACTACTCACAGTTTTAAATAATAAGTAAAAGTCTGTCTGGCTGAACTCAAAGCAGCTAGTTGTTCCTCTCTTCTGACACAAAACCTCATCACAGTGTGTTTACCACTCTGGAGGTGGTAAACACACCGTGTCCACCTCTTCAGATTTGTTTTTTTTAAAAAAACACCTGATAGCTGTTGTTTTATTCGATCAACATGATTAAATATCTTAATAACTGATAATTTCATTTATCATTAAATGTATCATCATAAACTAAACCTTAAAAAAAAGGTTAGGCATAAAGGTGTCATTCAAACTTAAATCCGGGACTTAATGTAGGATTGGCAGATGGTCTGGCCCTAGCTGCCTGTTTCCCTAACCGGTGTGTGGTAGGTCTGGTCTGGATTTTAATGGTGTTGGATGACATGTGTGTTACTTGTGTCAGCGACTACCCCAAACAGTTGTAAACTGGCTGTTTATGAGTGTGAGGTTGCTGTGAAAAAAGCACCATATTTTTTTTGACTTTCACACCATCTGGGCGAGAAAAACCAAAGGGGCAGTGGCAGCGGTGATGCCGTGCATACAGTAAAAACACACAGCAGAGATCTGAGCCATGCATGTGGAAGATTTAACCTGGAGAAATCTCTAGTCAATCCTATGAAGCTACCATTTTATGTATGTAGGGGCAGTAGAGGCTTAGTTTATTTACACAAAAAAGTGTTGTAACAACAGTTATAATGTAATGCTTTTCAAATGAGCTGAATATGGTTTGATTGCAGTGTGTAGCAGGATCATAAACTATAGATTCTGCATCAATTTGTTTTAACTCTTCATCACAACTATATTTACATTGAGGGAAATATTCAAACCTATGTTTATATGGGGTTGGCACGGTGGTTAGCGCTGTTACCGCTGGGTTCAAACTTACTGACTCCCCAAGGCTCAATGTTATCACTGTGCCAGTGGTTAAGTCCTGCCACAGACTAAAGCATGCTTTGTAAGCTGGTGACTCTAAATTGCCTGTAGGTATAGATGTGAGTGTCAGTGGTTGCTTCATGCCATATGATTAGCTGACAACCTATCCAGAGTGTACCCCGTCTCCCATATGACTGTCATCGTATCTGCTAAACCTAATCCTAATCCTACTCTGCACTTTGGGAGAGCAGCACCAACCATTGGCAGCAAATAATGCTTTAAAATATTAAACAAAAACAAATACCTGAATCCCAAATATCAATTGAGATTATCTATAACATTAAATGTGATACAGAACATTTTTGCTTCTGCATGTATTATTTCACATAATTGTGAAATAATAACTGTATCATTATCACATCATAAAATAACAAAAAAAAGCTTCTGAGTTATTTACAGTGAGATATGTACGGTTATCTTATTGGCTTCACTCTATTTTTGTGGTACAGCACTTATGTGTCAATAAAAGCCACATAACTTCACTGTTAACATAAAAACTGATATAAAGTAGCAGCTGAAAATGGTTACTGTCACGCTACCATCTTAAAATGGTAGTGGGATTTGGATTCACTGTCATGTCCATTGGCTCGAGGGGGCTCCAATTGGAATATGCCAGATATATTCTTATTATTTAAGTTGCTTTTAAATAGTTTGGCAAACAAATGCATTATAAATGTGGCTATGTTAGTACCCTTTGCTTATGTTGAAACTAGAGGACTCAGCAGTTCATCAAGGGATTCCAGTACCAAGAGCAACCCACATACTGACTTGTCAAGGTGCTTTGTGTGAGTTATGAGTTCATGTCAACTTCTGTCATGAGTTGCAGCTCATGAGCCAAAACATCCATTTATTACAGGCATACCCACAGTACTAAACAGCTCACTAACCAAGGGGTATTCACTTTAGCAAGGCTGTACCAACCTAAACAGCAAAAGATCCAAAGTCAAACCTTAATTGTCTGTGAAAAGAGTCAAACATTTCAAAGTACAGTAACCGTTAGAGCCTGTCAACCACACTGGCTATTACACTGCCGCAAATATTTAAATTTGTGGTTTTGGAGCAGATTTTCAGGGGAATCATGGTGTGCTAAGGAGCTTCAGGCTGAAACATGGATGTATTCAAGTTCAGCCTGGAAAAAGAAAAAACATTTGAGAGCAGGCAGAACGTCGCTCTCGGCCTTTAGCGATATGTAAACACACCATTTTATTAAAGTCAAGCGTGCCAGGGTATGGCAGAGATTATAAAGGGAACAAGGGTTCAGATTGTATACATGGATTGGGTTACTGTACCTATGGAGCGGAGCAATAACCACTTCCATATGTCTGTCTGAACATATGGCACGTTTTCAACATCATCATTCACGTTGAGTGATGGGCGTGGTATTTCAGACAAACAAGTGGGGGGAAAAGACAAATTTCTAGGAGGTATTTACTTACAGTACAGTAAAGTACAAAGTTGTGACAGGATAGCTGTTTAGCTACACAAAGTAAAACTGGAAAAACCTTCATAGTTTTACCATTATGGTCAAGACAAGGGCAGAATATATTGAGTCTAAAATCACTGCTCCTTCTAGGACTAAAGAACTGGCAAATATTATATGTACACCATTATGAGTTATGTTGTTAAAAAAACTTTTAAAAAATTTTTAAAAAGGCAAATCGCTGAAAGCTGGCTCAAATCCCAGTATAGTCAAAATCTTTTTATTGACATGTTTTTGTATGAGGATGACAGGAAAGACTGGGGCAATGTCTCTGTTACTCTAATAAGCCTGGTTTTTATGCTTTAGCAGAAAGATGGGGCACTAAGCATGACACAGGGTACTTTGTGCTGCAGGTGTATGAAACTTTTTTCTACCTTAAATTTTCTCATAACAACCAGAACTACTGGGTGGTCACAGAGGTCTGTGCACCATGAATGTGACTCTGTTATAACCGGCTCTTATCACCGCATCTCTTTTCCTTCTTCAAATCTTTACCCACTGCACTCTGTGAACTTGCATTAACAGGCAGTTTGCACAAGGAAAAGAAGAAAGGACTCTAGACAACAAAGTGTGAGGTGGGAGTAAAGAGAGACACAGCCAGTGTAGAGTGAGAGTGTGTGTATGTGTCTGCTCCATTGGGCCTTAAAGTGTAGTGTGAGGTACTGACCAGCGACCGCTACTGTTTGTTTGACTGCTGCCTTCCTGACCACTATTCTGGCCAGACTGCTGAAAAACAAAGTTTATCTAACAGTGAAAGCTGGGATGCAAACCAATCACAGGCCACATTCTGGTGAATTTTTAACATGAGTGTGAAAATGATGACAAGAAATTAAATAACAATTTCTCAGTTGACCAGTCAGTTTAGCCCCTACAGCTCAGTTCAGGTAAAAGACTTTGGCAGGGCCTCGTTTTCCACCCACGTGTAACAAAGCAATTCTTTCTTGGTGTATAAATCAGTGTGTATGTGTTCCTGTATGGGAAATTATTTAGGGTGCGAAAGCATTTTACTCTAGTGTGTGACTACTGTCCATTCATGGATTTATTTATTTTTTTCGTACAATGCAAAAACACCTAAATACTCACATAATATGGCTCACACAGTCAAAGATAACAACTGTGGGTCAAATCCAGTGCACGATTGTTCAATTATGACAGAAGGTATACATATCTGCACAAAACCTTTACGGGTTCCTTTGACTATGCGTCTCCTAGTTCGGCTTGTTCACCAGCCAGTTTGAAGTGTAGCCTCAATTTCTTGTTCTTAGCTAACAGGAGAGGCACCCGGTGTAATGTTCTGCTGCTGTAGCCAATCTGCATTAAATGCGTGCATATAGAGGTTCTCTTATGCATACCTTAGTTATAATAAGTAATTATTTAAAGTATTGTTGCCTTGCTATCAACTTGAAGCATTCATAGCATTCTTCTCTGGCATCTGGCATTAACAAGGCAGTTTTATCCAGAGAACTGTTGCTCGCTATTTTCTCTTTGTAAGACAATTTTCTGGAAAACCTTGAGATGGTTGTGTAAGAAAATTCCAGCAAATCAGCAGTTTTTTGAAACGGTCAGACCAGCCCGTCTGGCACCAACAACCATGCCACATTCAAAATCACTTAAATTACCTTTTTCCCCATTCTGACGCTCAGTTTAAACTTTAGCATGTCTATATGCACATATCTGCCTAAAAGCACTGAGTTTGTGTCATGTGACTGGCTGATTAGGCTCAATTTGTGCCATGTACTACCCATCAGTTCCAGAAAAAAAATCAGCTTTTCTGTCTCGTGTTACTTAAAAATTGACTTTGCTTTCTGTATCTGAACTTGTTAAGGTGCTCTGACTACAACGCTTCTAATCTCCTTTGTAGAAGTGCGCTTCAGAACTACTGAAGTATACCTAACAAAGTGGCCAGTGAGTGAATTGTCTTGCTGACAGACAAACAGACAAACTGCGTTGATCATGTAAATAAAAATTAAATATAAAAAAACAGCCATATTTCCTCATCACAGTTAACTTTGTACTATATTAGAATGTTAATGCTGAAGTTATTTTAGGTCATTATTTTATTTCCAGTGTACTTAAGTTGTTGTGGCAATAAAGCTTACTGAAAGCAAAAATGAAAACCCTCGACAATTTTCCACATAGGTCAGTCAGGAATCTGCAGGCCGACCTCTGCAGTCAAATGGGATCATTACCCGGGAAAAGAAATATGTCAAATATGCTACTGCTGTTTCAAAAAGCACAACTCTAATTCCTCTGAATCAAATTTAATCTAAAGTTAACATTATTCATAATCACAGATTACCTAAAGCTTTGAAAATGTGGAACATAAAAAAATCTTTAATCTGTTTAAACATTCTTTAACGAATCAGAGGGACATGATAAGGTCAGTGATAAGACAGATCTCACAGCTGATAGCAACAGGGAAACGAAGTACCCTGACATAATGGGCTCCATTGTAGCCGGTGTGTGTGCGTGAGTGTGCTTGTCCTCTGACCCCACCCGGGATAATTAAGGACACATTTTACCCAGATACCCAGGGGCCTGTGTAATGTGTGTGTGTGTGTGTGTGTGTGTGTGTGTGTGTGTGTGTGTGTGTGTGTGTGTGTGTGTGTGTGTGTGTGTGTGTGTGTGGACCATCGTGTGCCACATCCCATTCCTTGTACACAACGACCTAACCTGCCCTCCATATGTCTAAGACCAATGCTTCTGGGCTGATTGGCCATATCACTTTCACTCACCAGCTCACATGCAGACACACACATGCACAGTGAACACACATATAAGCACACACCCATACATACAAAAATACACACAGAGGCACACACCTTCAGAGACCAAGCCCTTGTAAAGGCACCTCCTTAGGGGATAGCTCTGAAATGTACTCCTTGTTAGGCACTGGGAGTGGGTTGTGTGTGTGTGTGTGTGTGTGTGTGTGTGTGTGTGTGTGTGTGTGTGTGTGTGTGTGTGTGCGAGCGTGTTCATCTGCTTTTCCTCATCTGTTTCCTGCAGCAGACCAATAGTCTGTGAAAGCCTCTCTCTTTCTGCTCAAAGCTCACTGCTGTTCTACTCAAAAATGACCCCCCAAAGGTTTACACAGTAACATTGCTTAAAATCAAAAAAACACAAAACAAAACAACAAAATTGGATTAAGAAATTAATACAATTTGGTCCACTCTTCTCATACAGCTCTGTATAAGAAGTATGAAATGAACTGAAACTTTATGACATGCCAAATTCAGAATGTAATGGCGCTACTTTTCAATAAGACTCCCCTTATTGATGGCTAATAAATAGTTTATAGATGTGTTATTAATTATCTGTAAACGCTTTATGCAAAAATAAGCTGATTGTTGGACATTACATTAGAAAACTGTCCAAAATATAATCAATAGATCAATCAGTGATTTACAACAAAGACAAATTCAAAGGATAGAGAAAATGAATGAATCAATTGATTGTACATTTTCAAAACAGAATAAAGAAAGTCTGGCTGATGGACTTATGCACACATAAAGTGAACACACACACACACACACACACACACGCACACACACATAGAAGTATGCTTGATTTCTGTTCTTATCACCGTCCCTGTTTTCATTGGATTCTTTTATTAGATGGGTGATACTTATGAGGTTGCTATGTAGTGTTAAAAGAATTCAAAGTATTATGCTGACATTTCTAAATGACTCAAACACACCACAAGTCTGCTTCTGGTTAACCCTGCATTGATAAAATTATGGTTTATAGAAGATCTCCTTTAAACTAAACTATTTGGACTCAAAGTTGATAAAGACCATCTATCAGTCAGTGAGTTATTCATTCATAGGGCTGATTAGCAGCACCGGTTTCCATAAATCCAATGCAATAACATCCAAAAAAATTGTTTTCTTTATTTAAAGACAACAGTAAGAGACACGAATTCCCACTTATATGTATAAATGTATATATATGTGTGTGTTTCTGGACTCTGCCCTTTCAGTTCTGGGAAGACAAGCTAAATTCAGCTTTTCTGGGGCTTCTGTTCACCTCTTCCTTAACCTCCTAGGACCTGGCGTCCACATATGTGGACATCACATTTTGAGTTGTTTAGACCAAAATACTACATTTTGCTCTACAAGTGTCTGATATCCACTTATGAGGACATTATACTGCTATTGTTCTATCGAAATTTAAAGCGAATGCCCTCATATGTGGATCTCATTTTTCTCAGAAACAAAAATCAGGTAAAAAAAAAAAAATAAAAATCACGTAATTCTTTGTTTTTACATTCATCCGGTCCCAATCAGCCCAAATAGCAAAGAGAAATTAAAAATGCATGCCATGAAAGAGTTCGGGTCTTAGGAGGTTACGATGTCTTTGCTTTCTCTACCTGAGTTTGCTAAGCTGCTCTGACTAAGAAGTCTCTAATCTCCTTTGTAGGAGTGCTCTTCAAACAAAACTGGAATTAAAGTCATTATATTAAATGGATAAAAGTAATTATTATTACCCTGCCACCAAGGGAGCAAGCCAACAACCACACTGGAACATCCAGCCACGCACCCCAGAACAAACAAGCATCCACATCCCAAAGACGGGCAGAAGCATCCAGCCGGGAGCAGGACCATGTCCCACAGGGGTCAAGGCTTAGTGAGCCCCAGGCCCCGCCATGCACACACACACACACACACACACACACACACACACACACACACACACGCACGCACGCACGCGCACGCACACGCACGCACACGCACACACACACACAGACCATTCACTCATTCAGTCATTTTGAAGGTAATTAAGTAAATTTGTGTCCAGGAGTTTTGGTCTGGACTGAAGGAAAGATCTCATTACCACTTTACAAATACACATACACATAGAAGTATCCACGGGGAGGAACTCGTGGATTTGGGATATTATACGTATATAGCGGCATTTACTGTATCTAATAACACACTAGTAAACCAACAACCCACACTGCATATTATAAAGCTGATACTCCAAACACTGATCACAGAGTTCACTGTTCATTTTTTTCTGTGTGTATTTTGTGTAGATTAGAGAACACCAACCTGCTCCAAAAGCAAAAAAGAAGCTCTTGTCTGGGTGTTCCTCAAGCAGAGCCTTGACCCTCTTGCCCATCCTTTCATTTCTCTTGTAGATGAGTTCCTGTCGGAAGTAGCTGTCTATTTCCTGGGCAGTGGCCTGCTCATTGGGTGGCAGTGTCACATTATTGAAGTTAGGGACCTATAGTTCCCAAGGTAGTTGGCCATGAAAGTAAAACACAGAAGACATGATTGTTTATTTATAGGTTATTTGCAAACCTTTGACTAAGGTTGAATCAATAAAAAATCTGAAATTCTTAAGACATATCGTTCAAGGGTTTTTACTTATTTATTTTCTTTACATGACTGATGGTACAATTGACTTAAAAGCCTTTGGACTGACAAAGATCTCATGAGATTGGCAGGAGAAACATATAGCAATGGTGGCAAAGAAAGAACAGAAGTAGCTAAGTATGGAGAAAGTGCATGTGTGCGCTGGGGGTGTGTGGGGTGGGGGAAGAAGAAGGTGAGGTGGGTCAGTAGGTTAGGGGTGAAAGTAAAAGGTTAAGGGTTGTGCCAGTTGGACAAACCTAAGATCAAAATGAATCTAAGCTTATTAGACAGACTGAAAGTTACAGATAAGACAAGACAAGACAAGATAAGATGAGATTGTGGATGATCTGACCTGTGATGTGTCATGATTGAAGATAATGGAGTTGAGATCTCCACAGTTGTAGTGCCTGATGAGGTCTTCAGTGGTATATGGGACCTGTAGGCTTCCTGCCCTTAAAGACTCCTGTTGTAATAAAGTCTGGTTCAGGGCAAAGATCACCTAAAATAAGACAGGGATAACCAATTAATGAAAGATTTATTTCTACCTCCCTCTAAGACCCAGAGGTTTTTCTGGGGTCAAAAATATGAAGATCAAGCAAATTAATGTCAATTATATGTGTAAAATACAACTTCTAACAATCAAACAAGCAGCGAGTCAGCAACCTCACACATACATGTGAGCATTGGTATGTTCTGGTGTAATTACTGGATACCAGCAATAAACAGTGCCCTCTCAACTACAAGCCAAAGCAATCTTTGAACAGTTATTGGCTGTGCAGTGTGCCACTGCTAAAACTGCCATGCAGCTGAAGAATGCTATTGTTGGGAACCATTAATGATGACAGTTGTATTCAGGAGGCTTCATTCTGTGACTCTGAGGTTTTATTTCAAGGCCTGCCAAACAAAGAGACAATCAAATTGAGAGTTAAAGATATTCCCAGATCAGCTGTTGAGCAATGCAACACAAAAAAACAAAAACAACAAAGAAAGAGGATCAAGAGAAATGACAGCACATGTGGCTGTCAATGCAAGACAATGTCAATTATCCGTAACAGAGAGGAGCTCTGCTGCTAAAAAAAACACAAATGTCTGATAAAAGGTGAGAGGATAGCTCACCTAGAGCGGAAAATCTTGAGAAGCGAGGAATCCACATAAGGAAGATTTTTGCTGTGATGATATGTAGTGGTAACTGCCACAGTGGGGAAATGGAGAGGAGCTATCAGTTTCAACATAGCGCAGCATGCCTAGCCTTTTGGAGTCCAGCCTGGTTTAGAGTTAAAATGATCCATTATCTGAAAACTATTTTATGTACACTCTTTATAGGATTCCATTTAAAAGTTGTTGAGCTATACTAGTCTGACTGACAGACACTGTCAGCAAACAGCAAACATGTTAAATTTTAGGCAAGACTGGGCATAAAATTCTGATTTACGTGTCCTATTGAATTAACCACTTTAAAAAGGACACTTTTTTCTGCCTGGACCCCTTTCAGCTTTGCAGCACAGATTCAGCTTTTGTGTGAGCATGAAATCAGCCAGTGTTTGGTTAGAGAGGCCTGGTGAGATGAAAGACATATGCACACATGCACATGCAAATATAGATATACACAATTGCACATCAGCGCACGCACATGCTCAGAAAGCTGTACAGTCTACACATCAGACTTGAGACAGGGGTTCGTACAGAAAGCACCGCCAGTCACCTCAGTGCATGGTCTCCCTCTGATCTCTCACCGCACACACACAGACACATGCACACAAACGCACACCTTTCACCCTGGAAGCCATTGATCTCAATCCCAGTGACAGAAGAAAGTTTTGTATAGTTTATTTGCTTCTCAAAAGGAACAATGAGTCAAAGTGAATACGTTTTTGGTTAGCAGTGGAACTATGTAAATTTGTCCACAGTATGTCAGCATGTTTTTGCAATTCACCAGTTTGTGTGTGAAGCCTCAGCTCTTGAATTCTGTAACGATATGCGTATCTGTATGCAAGGCGGACCTGAGCGGCTATTTTTTTGTTATGTTTTTGCTTTTTATGTTCTGCTTTCTAAGGTGCTCCGATGACACTTTTCCCCCTCGGCTTCCCCTTTGTGGGAGCCTCCTTATAGCTGAAGAGAGCAGGAGAGGAGAGCAGCGTGGAGCAGATGCCTTCTTGTCAGGGGGACAAAGAACCCCTCCGTCACCCTCTCTTCTCCTCTCCTCTGTGCTCCCTCCAGCTTTCATCGGCCGCGCATCAAAGTGGAGCTCTGCATATGAAAAGGACCCCCGTCTTTATGCCACGCAAATTAGCCTATCGCCGCCCCTCCCCGACTCATTTCACAAAAACACCCTCACATCTGTGCCATCTCCGTGAAGGAAGGCCCTCATCTGCAGGGTCTCCCCTTTTTCACTGCTCTCCCTTCTCCTCTTTCTGTGCTCGCCATGCCTTTCAGCCCCTTAAATTATGGTAGTGAAGGGAGAGGAGGAGGGAGCGGAGGTGTGGGTGAGGGGGAGGATCAGTCATATATAGGCAGCTTAAAGTACAAAAAAAAATGCGGGGAAGGAATAAGACAGACAGAAAGAAAACACTAACCAGAAAGTGAGGAAACAGAAAAAAAGCAGTAAAGTGGAGGACTGAAAGGAAGAAAACCTTAACAAATCATTCCTTTCTTTCTGCTGTAATCGTCCTCTTCTACTACTCCATTGCGGGTCAGCGGGTGCTTTTTCCCCACTCGGCTCCTTTCATCAGATCCCCCTGTTTCTTCTGCTGTCCCCTAACCCGCCCCCTCCTGCACACACAGACAGACACACAGACACACCCCTTGCTGATATCAAAGAAAGCGGAGCCAATGAAAGTCAATAATTGTCCTTTGTCATGGAAATCTCCCCTCTTGTGGAGATGGAGTGGGGTGGGTGTGTGCATCTAGAGCAAACATCATCACGGTCAGATTCCCACATGTGGAGATTTGGAGTGTTCAAAAAACTCTTGCTGCTCTCGCCCTGGAGTTTGGAGTCTTAGTTTAAGGTTTTGAGTTTTGTAGAGTATTGTTAAGGTGTTACACCTCCTCAACTATTTAGTAAAAATTGTCATTTGGTTGCGAGCCAAGTGGAAAGATGCTTTAAATCATGTGAAGGAACATGTACCAGAGCCAAATGTTGATTTTCTCTAAAGCAGAGGTGTCAAACATAAGGCCCGGGGGTCAAAATCGGGCAAGCAAAGATGCCAGTCCGTTTCACTGGAAGTCTTTTTTAATTTTGAACTTTTCAGGATATTTTCATACGTTTTACAGCTTTTTTCTATTAATAAAGATCCCTTGTCATTCATTCTACACCAAAGTTAGATAATGGACAAACAATTAAATGAAAAGTTCCTGCTATAGATATATCTACTGAATCATTTGTCTAGGTGTCTTTCTTTAAAAGAAACACAATACTTTTTAAAAACAAATAATTTTTGCTATCTTGACAAACTAACATTGTCCATTAACAACACAGATGAGCAGGACTGATAATGTTTGCTCTCTAAAGGCCCCAGTATACCCACCAGGTTGCTGGCTTCACGGCCTCATTCATTTATGCTCTCTGTTATGGCAGCAAAGCAGGTAGCCACTACATTATTTTCCTGATCAGAGAACTACATGTGCACTGATGTAGGAGAAGAAGAGATCAAAACAAGGAGAAAAAAACTGCTTTTTCCAGTTTTGTCCACAAAGTATCATCTTTTCAACTGTTCCAACATCTCCCTTTATATAATCTGTGAATGTTTGAGCATTTCTACTGATATACCATTAAAACAGCAGGGAAAAAAAACAATACAGTCATGTCTTCAAGCAGGTTACAAAACTTGATAAGTGCACGACCAAGAAACGGTGGCTAGTGACAGCAGATTTGACGTCAATTCACTGCACTGAATATAAAATATCCCTAAGTCCAAAATTAGCATTAGCATTTTATTGTTAGCCAAAGCCACTAGACCCTATTTTAATGATAGCACGCGGCAGCTCTGTAATTAATCAGGTAACATGTGTCCAGGCTAACATGTATGACAACTGTTGATAAAGAGTGGGCTGTTGGTCTTTTAATAAGCATCACCAAGTTTGTTGCACTACTTTTCATGTGTTCAGCTTCTAGTGAGGGGAAGGGCTGTGAGCCTGTCAGCTTACAGTGGGGCTGTGTAAAGCAGAGCGTCAGCTGGTGGAAGTGAAGAAAGCACTGTTGATTTCAATACTGCTGCAAATGAGTATCTAATGCGATATAATCTGTGCTTTTTCTTTATCAATTAGTATTCGAGTATCAGTGTTTTTTGGTTTGGTGTCAAAAGGTATCGAAACTTTCAGTTCTGGTGACAAACCTATTCAGTACTAATGTGATGGCACCATAAATAAGTCAGCACAATTAATTCCATAACACAGGAATAATATAGGAATAGGAATAGTGTCACAGTTTAGAGAAGGACCTCTTTTGTATCCAGGGAAAGACAGCGGCACAACAGCCAGCAGCATTCAACACTGGTCTGCTTCATGTTACTTTAGGTTCAGTATATTTCGGCCTTAATGCTGCCATCATAATCACCATAATCATAACAAGCAAAGATAAGATGACTTTACGTCTTTAATCTCGCCAACAATGTCATCAACACATTTGGTCTGTATATAAATATATAGACTATGTAAACTATACGAGAGATCATGTCATAATATGAATCTGGCATAATGTGACCAACATGTAAACACAAAGCTATATTCCTTTTATGGCAAAGCCTCCAGCTAATTTATGTTATTCTGATTGTAAGAGCTGGCACTGAGATTTAGAGAGTGTTTGACTAGTTTAATTTTCAGCTGGGCTTTAATGAGACACTAAAGATGAGCATGCGTGCTGGTGCGTGCAAGCGTCTTTGTGGTTTTTTTGTGATTTTTCCAAATATTCTGTTTTTGCGTGCCTAAGTGAGCAGAAAAAGCATATGGAGTAACACACGTTTTATAAAGTAGGCTATCCACACTGCTGACAAACCATGTCCTCAGACAGATGCGTGCACACACACACAGAAAGAGAGAGAGTGAGACAGAGATCTTCCAGGCAATCTCCCAAGTACAAATGAAGACTCCCAACAGCTCCTCGGTTTCCTACTTGCTTGTGATGCTATCACAGTAATACAAGTCTCCTTTTCTCTTTGTCATACATGCACATAAATAAGACAGAAACAGGCACTGAGTATGATTTATACCAGCAACAGTAAGAGAAAGGTTCAGACCAATAATAGAGAAGAAAACAAAGAAAAAAAGGGAGAGAAAAAGAACAGTAGTGAAAAGACTTTCACTACTGTTGTTATCGATGAAACCTCAGGATGAGAGTATAGACGAAGACGAATGCAGGCAGAAGTAGGCAGAGACGGGGATTCTGAATTACTTATGAGTGATGTTATCAGCGAAATGTTAGTCAGAGCAGTCAGCCCTAAAACAAGACCCATCAGGAGCACAGCAGCACTGCTAGGACTTCACAAAACAGTGATTCGGAGACCTTGTGCTGTCCTCAGGTAGTTAACATTTAAACACCAATGCCCTGTGATTTGATTGTGATGGGGTTCAGGAAGTAACGTCTATTTTTATCTGAGTTTCCAGACAAAACAGGCTGAACTTCTAATACCTAAGATGATTAAAAAAATGTGACTGATTTCAAATTGATTGTTTTCTCTTTCATAATAGTCTCATTGTGTATTTTAAACTGAAAGTCTCAATTTGTCCACTCCACAGTTTCAGAGGTTTAAAACCATGAAAAACGAACTTTCGCGTTTCAGTGTAACATCTAACAGTCTTGAGAAAAAAAAATCAACATAACGTGTTTATTTTGTATTTTTCTGCTGCTTTCTGGTCAAATAAATATCCAATATTGGTTTTGAGCCAGGAAAAGGTGTATGAAAATAAAGAGAAAACCTAAATAAACTAAAAAGGTGGTTTAAACCATAACTACAAGCTGAAAGGTGAAAGAAAACATAGCAAGTTTCTTTTTCTATAAGACTGTGGTTAAAAAAAGTGAAGATACTGCCAGTTTTATGATTTTTGTCTTTATGTTTGTAAAGAAACGGCTGTTTAATGGCTATTGCGGCTGCAAAAGTGGAAATAAAGTGTTTTATTCAGCAGACATTCACTGACACTCCCACCGCACAGAAACCCACCGCACACACATAAATCTTTCACCACAGCGCAACCTTTTCACTTTCTTGCTGAAAACCCACCATTTAAACACAGATACGCACACCTGTCAGTTTGACTTATCCGTATTGTTGCTTCTTTCTTTCAATTCCCTCCTTCCAACTCCCCTGAGCATATTTTCTCCGACTTGCCTACACATCTCTCCCTCACACATTTATCCTCCCATCGTTTCATACCTCCCTTCTTCTCCTCTTTCATCCTGCATATTCCTTCACTCCCTCTTTTTCCATCCTTCTCTCCTTTGATCCTATAGATCCCCTCTATCAGATCTTTTTAAGATTTGACCCTTACATTCCTCGGGTCACTAATGACCTCCTCGCTCCGTGTGTATGTTTTCGTGTATGTACGTGTGTATAACCTGTACAAGATTAGGTCTCATCTTAGTGTGTTTATATGTACATGTATGTGTCTGTGCCTATATGTTTGTGTGTGTGTGTGTGTGCTTAAATGCTTCATCATCATGGATTACTGCCCGCTCTGCAGAACTCAGAGCAGACCTTTGAAGAAAGATTTATTAATTTTCCAATGCAACAAAAGAAGGAAAGTATTGGGCAAGGATTTCCTGTACAGGAAAGAAAGAGGAGAAAGTAAAAAAGTCCTCAGGCCCAAAGCTTTGAAAATAATAATGACCAAAAACGTATTCTCTCTCTTTAGGGAAAAAGTATCCTCATATACCATTTATATTTCCTAATCCTTATGATCCTTGTGAGTTAATGCTGACATGAACAACTCCTTTAATAGCCAGGTTAAGCCCACAGTTTCATTTTAAATCACTAAAATACTAAAATCATCAGCAAGCAATTTTTACTTCACAAGTGTGTTTATAAAAGCCAAGTCATCTAAGATGAGCAAGGATTTCACTAATAGCTGTTATCAGTAAAGTAATATGTTTGTTTTGTCTGCTTTTTAAAAATGTTTTCAATGAATAAGTTAATGTGCATGTTTTGTTTCCTCATAGATCTCTTGGGAGGCTGAAGTTTAAACTTAGAGTGTGTCGATACAATTTCTTATTGATTAATTATTTGGAGTAGAGTTATGCCTCCAGACTTCAGCACATAAAAAAATGAGCACATGCTCCATGTACATCACAGAGAAACCAGCGGCCAGCACTCAGACCACATTCATATGAAACCGTGACTACACTTCTCCTTCTCTTCCTCTCTGTGCGTTCTCTCTCTTTCTCTATTTATCTCTGTCCAAAACCTATCTCTCGCCCTCCTCGCTTCCCTTCTGTCTCTCTCTCCCTTTCTCTCGCCCTGTAAAAACATTCTTGCGGGGTGCATTTACCTTGGTGCCTGACACAGCCAAATATTTAGGCTGTCACAGGGAATCAGCCTCAAACCAAATGGCTCGAGGTTTCTACACGCGCATTGTGTGTGTGTGTGTGTGTGCACGCGCGCGCAGATCGTGGGGGTTGTGGTGATTGAAATGTCAACTTCTCAAACCCCCGCGCTCTATCCGGCTATACTGCTTCGCTATACCCTGAACAAGCTGTACAGGAGTCCTAACAACACGCCGTTTGCACACAAGGGTCATTCTTAGTCTGTGATCAGCCCCTTGATTTACTGTAATGTCTTCTTATACCTGATTGACTGTCTAAGTAAAAATGCCAAAATGTCAAAGTTCAGTAACTCCAGCTTTTCTAACTTTTTATATAAATTAACATAACAACAGTGGCTTCTCTGTGCAAAGCTAATTTCCTAATCAACATAGAAGCACTGTAAACACACACTTTCCCACACACACATGCTGCCACCTGTCATCACACATTCTGACAGTGACCAAACAGGAGTGTCCACTATTCGCAAAATTTTCCTGCCTCTGTCTTCCTGCCTGTCACTCTTCCTTTCTCTCACACGTACATACAAAACAGGCCCACACAGCAACCAGCGAGCCACTCGGCGACTCGGTCCACCAAGACACAACACAAAGATCTTGAAAACACAGCGAGCCACAAGGAAAACAGCCATCAATCTCGACGACTGTCTGTTGACTGAAAGAACACTATTAATTCAGGACAGCACGAGTCAAGAACAACACTGCCAAGCTGTTTCATGCCGAGATTCAAGCCAAAACAGCTGCGAACACTTACTGCAGACGCACACTGACCATCTGAGAATGTATGTGTGTTATCACGCAAACAGGCAAAGAAAGAAGAGTAGATTAATTCAAGATTTTCCACACTCAAACAGGCAAAAATTAGCCGAAATAAATTGTTTTATCTTCTTTCATCTGGGAAAAAGTTGTAATATTTCGGTACAGCAGGTTGCTTCAATAGCAGAGTGTTGTATGCCATTGTAGACAAATGGCTGGCCATCGACAAACTGGGAATCGCAGCTGGACAAAAAAAAACAGCCAAGCAAGGATACAGGCAAGAAAAAGACTTTCCAGTATTTCCAATATCTGGAAATATCTCAGTGTCGAGTTTATAAAAAACATAGTTTTAGATGCATGAATTGCATTTTAGTCCGTGTGCTCTTTTGCACTCCAACCTCTGCAGAAACAGAAAAATCCCACTCAGTGCACTCATTCCACAAACTTTGCCCCCTTGGTGATGGTGGCAGCTATTTCATCCTTAGCCTGTGGCGATAACAATGCATAGATCAAGACTGCTTGATGGTTTCTTGCAAGGCCAGAGGAGTATTTATTAAAAGCTTATCCATTTACATCGCTGCCAAACCACAGTGATTCAAAGAATGGACGTAGTTTGTTATTTTCGAGTTGACAATTCTGTTATATTCTGCAGAACTACTCTCGTATTTGTAGTAAGGTTATTTTAACCAGCTTTTTGTCTTTATCAGTGTATGTACAGAGTAAACACAGACCAATCACATGCATTCTAAGTCATCCACATCATGCTACACAGATAATTGAACCTTTATTCAGCACACATGTGAAAACAGGAAACTGCAAAGAGTCAAGATGCAGAAGTCCAAAGAAATTATGGAAACATATGAAGACAAAAAGAGGCTGAAGGTGAAAAGGTTTACATGGGAAATGTAAATTACGGAAGAAGAGGAAAAGGGAAAACTCAAACTACTACTACTACATGCCCAAAACTTTAATCCAACAGCGTTGACTAAATTGCTTTGTTCCTGCCATCCTTTAAAAAACTCACACCCATCACCCTAGGGACCATTCTCAGCCACGCCATAAAAAGACCATATATCCATATTTTATTCCACTTTAAATTAGCCAACCTTGTAAAACTACTTCTCCCTGAAATATTCATGTAAAGTTTTAATTATATTTTCGTTGTTTTAACCCTTCAAATCCCAGTGTTATTACATGAGCGCCCTGTGTCATAAGCCCCAAAAACCAAAAAACGAAACTAAATATTTCCACAAAAAACCAGTTGAAGTAATATGTGATTGTCATTATAAGTAGGCCTTTAGATGGACCAAAGATTGGCACCAACATACATTTTGACCTGCCATTATTTTTTTTGCATTTTTTTTGCAATTTAAAAATTAAAACTTCAAGGCCCTGAGTCTTCATTGACATCCAAGAAAAGAAGAAAAAATAAAATCATATGATGATAATTTGGGGTTGAAAAATAGCGTTTATAATGGAAGTCAATGGGCAGAAAATGGTCCCCAGGGTGATGGGTGTGGGGATTTCTGCTGCTCAGCCATTTTAGGCTGATTTAAGGAATTCACACTGGAATATTAACATTGACAGGTAAAAACTATCCTGTGGCAAGTTTGGTTATATTCCACTGAACACAGTGGAAATGGCAGCCATTTAACACATAGCAGTGGCACAAAAAGGTCCCAAGAAGGCAGGAAGGTTAAGATGATTATTTTGTACTTTTTTGAATCTGTATATTAATCCCGTAAAAAGTTTGGACATTGAATTGAAATACACCAAATTCCTCACTGCACAGGATGATGGGGGCAAATGATGTTTAAAAAAACAACAACAGACAGCAGGATAAGAAATTGCTCTCCAAGTTCTCCAAGAAATAAAGACACAGCAGGAATTAAAAACCCACATAGTGCTATTTACCACTGGCCTAGACTCAGAACCAAATCACCGCGGGCAAACCAAACTGAAGAAGCCAGGCACATGCACAAGCACACACGCTTATTTACAGTAATATGCATGTGAACACTTTCAGTCAGCTTGCATCACTTCTCTTATTCTAAACAAAAACAGAGACTGGAATCCCAATAAACTCAACATCGACCTTTAACGCCATCAGCAGTATAAACGCTACACCTCCCAATCACCTACAGAATAAGTCTATGCAATGGAAAATGGGCCCTTGCATTCAAACCATCTGAGAAATGAATCTGTTTATTGTTCTGTCAGGCTGATCAGTACAGGAGACAAAGGAAGTAAAGGAGATGAACAGAGGGTGAAAATATTTTTGAGACAAACAGCGGGAGGAAAGAGAGAATCGTGTTTCCACGGAAAGAAAAAGAAATAGCGGTTAAAAAAAAGATAGGTAGGCCAAGTGAAAATCAGAGAGTGTGATGGTTGTTGTTGTCTGGACATCTACCACTTCCCACAGCTTCACAACCACAGATTTATGAACAGTCAACAAAATATGAAAAACATCCAAACATCACAAATGTGCTGGGAGTTCAGTTTTCAGAGAAGTGTCCCTCTGCAACTATTGTGAATGGTACAAATATAAGCATCCTGATATGCAAACTGACACCAAAATAGCAACTGTCAAAGCAACACAAATGATGAAATATACTGTAAAAACAGCAAGCGAAGAGGCTTCAACACGTTTTAGATAAGGGGAGGAAACTGTGAAATAAGAAACAGCCAATGAAAGATTCACACAGGGTCAAAGAGTGGTTTGCATACAAGTTTAGATGGTGAGGAATCAAACTTTGCATCATGTCTGTAAAGTTTCTTTATTATTGCAGACTCAGAAACAGTTTCAAAGTGTGTGACTTCAGAAAAACTGCAAATGTGAAAAAAAAATACAGCGTGCTTGTTTTTTTCCCCAACAACAAAGATACTGAGTACAAAATTAAAATAAAAAGCAACAAGTACTCACCTGAGCAGTTTGCATCAGAGTGAGTCTGGTAGGTTTTGCTTTCTAAATTACTTTGAAAATAGATAAACAAAATCGATGTTTGGGGGCAGAAAAAGTATCGCAAGTAACAGACCATGAAAATTAGTTATATCGATGGTATTGAAATACATAGGTTAAAAACCTTACCAAACAGTTTTGCTGAAGTCACAAAACCACCTGAAACTCAAACCTCAAAAGCCAAACCTAAAAACGCCTCAACTTCTGAGTAGAAATTCCACAAATGCTGGAAAAGTATGTGTTCACAAAGGCTTAGGTACACCTTAGCAGGTTTTTTAAACGTTATTTTAGCCTGGTATTTGAATGCAGCAATGTCAATAATGTAAAATATTTGACTATTTTCAAAAAATGATTCAAACACACATATAGCACGTCACGCAGACAAAAATGCACGGCACACAAAAACCACACACCGCATAAGTTTATACAACATATCTGTCTTCATCTACAGATACGAAACAAGTCAAATCACCAGACCATCACATTTGCCGTTGTATTCAGACCAATATGTGTCAGTTATCTTAGCAGCGATTTATCAAAAGGAGTGTTCCTCTGAAAAGATCTTATCGAAATCAACTACGGGCTTCCAGAATTGGAAAAATTGCTTTTACCATTTTTTTTTTCGTTCAGGTAAAGGGAAACTGTGCAGGCCGTGTGACACTCAAACCTCCAATTAGCTCTGTTCTCAGCCAAAAACACATATATATCAATTTTCCAATTGGGTAAGAAAATGAGGCAGGGACAGGTGAGGCAATGTTTAGTAGTTACTTTGACAGTCTAATGCTTTTCTTTTTAGAGTGTGAGCAGCTTAATTCCTTTTAGAAAAATCAGCTAAATAGTGTCCTAACCTGACATGTGCAGAGTGTCTGCAGCACTATTTACTGTCAAATGCTTTCACCATAAGGTGTACTGCTTCACAATGAAAGAAGACCAGGTCTGCATGCAAGGCACCTAACAAAAGCCCAAGGAAAGACAGAAATTTTCCTGCCTCTCCTTTGGACAGCTTGACAATGTCTGTGGTGTGCTGCTGCCTGAGGTAAAGGCTATCTGATTACCTTTGCAGGTCCTGATTAGCTGTGGAGCATGTGTAGCTCGGTGTCTCTTTGCCAGCTCATGTCAGATATTCGTGTAAGTGATCACAACTGTCTAATCAACCATGGTTACCATGCCTAATTCTATAAAGAGTTAAATTAGAGTGTTTAATTATGCCCACACAAAGAAGTAAGTGCCAGATCTGAATCATGTGAAGGCTACCCACATGGCAATTTTTGTCAATACAAAGTAGAGCTGGGCGATATGAGATTTTTTCATATCACGATATGTTTTTTCATTTCAGGCGATAACGATATCTATCACGATATAAGCCAAATAACTATATTTGTAAGATTTAAATGTGCCGTTGCTCACAAGTAAAATGTGAAATAATCAGCAGCTTGTTTTTATTTAAATATTTATTTCCCATAATAAGTTCAACAGGGTAGATGTACTTAAGGAACATGAGACTTTTTCAGATAAATAAAGGCAAATATTGCAAACTACACAAAAGGCAGCCGCTAAAGCGTTTAAGTTTCAAAATAGAACAAATGAAACAGACTAAATTGTCAATTCCACTTAGAAGCAAAATATTAATTCTAAAAATAAATCTTAGTTTGTTTTACAGAAGAACAGACAAAACTGACTAACTTTTGTCAATATCAAATAAACTGAGAACTAAAAGGAAATTCTCAATCTCTCCTTGTTGTATAGCTGAGCTTTTCAAACAGTTTTAACAGTTACTTTAGTCTGACAAAAGCCGAATGACGAATTAGCGCTTCCAGTCAGAGACTGAGGCTACGTCCACACGTACACGGGTATTTTTGAAAACGGAGATTTTCCGTTTTCGTTTTAAAAAAATAATCCCGTCCACACATAAAGGCAGAAATGAAGGAAAACGCTGCTATGAACATGCCAAAGCAGCAGGTGGCGCTAGATTCCTAACCGTGCAGAAATGTTGGCCAATCAGAAGTCTAGAAGCCTCGGTGGGAAAAAGTAAACAAAGCTGGGGCATAGAAGCAGAACCGAGTCGTATGTGTGGAGGGACAGTAACTGTGTGTATATGTAAGCATTTAAACACTGCAGAGAGTAGAATTAACAGTAACAGTATTGTAGAAATTCATTTCACCGAAACAATAACGTGGCGCAGTGTGACGCATGCACCAGTTTATTGTATTTGCAGACTTGCTTTCGGCACAATTTACAGTGCACGCTACTCTGTTTTTTGTCAGACTTGAAATAGCCGAAATACCTTCACACTACGGAACTTCTACGGCTCTTCCGTTCGACAA
Source organism: Diplotaxodon limnothrissa (assembly GCF_057381915.1). NCBI lineage: Eukaryota > Metazoa > Chordata > Actinopteri > Cichliformes > Cichlidae > Diplotaxodon > Diplotaxodon limnothrissa. The sequence goes on along the minus strand of NC_140602.1, from coordinate 43,392,599 downwards.
TCTCTCCGGCATTGGAACCATCATCTGTTTTCTCTTCGGTCACGCTCGGTTGATTTTTCTAGTCGGCACACTCATTTCCTCCATTACGCGCTGGCTGCTTCCCAAACAAACACACGTGCGGCTTGGCACTTGTGCGGTACGTAACAAGTCACGCGACGTGACGCTGCGGCTGTGATTGGTTCGGCTCTGCGCTACTTAATTTGGATTGGCTGACCTTTTTTTTTTTTTTTTTTTTTTTTTTTAAGAGGACAAGAGCGGCGAGGTCTATCGCGATAGCTTAATTTCTCTATCGAGTAAAAGTTATATCGCGATACATATCGTTATCGTTCTATCGCCCAGCTCTAATACAACGTTATAAAAGGAGGAGAAAATGTGGGCAAGGTTTTGTGGAGCAATTTTAGTCTGACAGTGGAACACTGATAATAAGCTAAGCTACAGAGTAACTTTTTTGGGCCTCTCCAGCTCATGCTAACCTTAAAAACCAGCACTATGAAGATGATTCTAATTGTCAAAGGCTACCTTAAACGATGACTGGTTCCTTCGTCATACACACATTGTAGCTAATCTTAAATTAATGAATGAATAAAGTTATTACCAGAATTCTCAGCAGAATACAGCAAAAAGATCATTTCAAAAGCATCTTCCTCATTTCGCTGCATTTGCAGCATGTGTAAGGTCCTGGCCTCCACTCCCAACATGACAGCTATTCGTCATTTACAAAACATTTCACTTTTTCAGCTAATTTGTAGAAATTGCCACGCAGCAAAAAATATCTCAGAAGCATCTAATAGTGGGTCGAGCTGTGTTTTCTGAAACTGAACACAGCCTGGCAAGTGACACGTTAGTAATGGCACGTAATGGTCAAAAAGCAGCTTTGCAATGTATTTAAGAAATCATCACCTAGCTGGGGGGGGGGGGAGAAATCTAGTGGATGCTCAAGGCAGCTATTCATTACAGACCTGCTGTGAATGAGGTGTGTAACAGCACTGAGACAGTTCAAAACATCTGTGCAGAACTCTCACAAAGTGTGCTGTGTGGCACTCACCTGTGAAACTTCACCGAAACCCCAAAAATGTGGACTGGAGCCAGAAGGACACAAGTGCATTTATGGTCATTTATCTCTTTTAAAAATTTATTCAAACACATTAAGTATTATCAGAATCATTTACCTGCTTCATTTAATGGTCAATAACATCATTGTATTTTACAGACTGAAGCCGAAGCCAAAAAAAAAAAAATCTTAACTGGAAATACGTGCTACAAATGTTTAATCAACTTTTTTCTAAGTATGAGAAAGCTGACCTCAAAGCAAACATATGAAAATATAATTATCTGACATTCCTTCAAATTAAAAATGATAAATATATTATTTTCCTAATTTTAAAAAATGTCCTTTAGAAAAAAAAACCTTTTGACAAGTTCCAGGTGACACAGAAACTATTAATCCTCTGTGTGGGAGCTTGCGGACAGCTTTGGCCTTGTATCACTCGGCTGAAGTCCAGCCAGGTTTGGCTCACTTCGACAGGCAGTGGAGTAACTGGATTTAATCCAGACCAGCCACAAACCTCAGCAGCACACAGAAAGCATAAGCTTACCAGGCAGAATTTATGAGAAATCATGTCATACGGCGAAAGGTTAATTTAAAAAGCATCTCCATGTTTTTTTCAGCATTCAGTGATGATCCAGCTTGATAATACCTCCTTGAAAGGTGTTCCACTGTTTTCTCTAGGTCAGAGACCGCGGACACAACGGAAATTATTTCACAATCTTGTTGTTGAAGACAGAGGCCAGGTCTGTGACCACTTGCATTTAGTTGCCATCTTCAAAGCAGCTTTGGTGCACCAAGATAGCAATTAAGAATTGTTAAGATGGGGCCAGTCTGTTATTAGTCTGCTGTAAGTTTGCGATTGAATGGGTCAGGTTGGCAATAGGGTTTGTTTGTGATGAAACAGCGATTAACTACCAGCAAAAACTGCAAATCTGTTGCACATCTACACACACAGAAATCCACATGAACTACTTGCATTCAGAGGCTACTTAGAACCTCACACATTTGAAACTGAAATCCAGATTTTCCACCACAAATAGTGATGTGATTCAAATTCAGGCGGTCAGCAACCTTGCTTTTATATAGTAAAATAACCAGAATACAACCAATGAAGACTGACTTAGATCAACTGCAGTGTGTTTGCAATATTTCTTTGTTCACGAATTGTCACTTTTCCAAAATTGCTAGCAAATCTTTGCCAATCTGTCTGCAGTCACAGTCGCACCGTGACTGTTTGGAGACACGTTACCTCGCACAATCACCTTGGTTGACTAACGTTTGAGGGAGTTATACCCGCACGCTTGCCTCGGACACTGAGGCACTGATTTTTCCTAGTCGCAAGGCAGTTGTGGACTTTTACTCTAGTGTGACTGAGCCATTAGCGATATTACAGCAATTTAGCTATCAAGTAATCCTGATCAATGGCTTCATCAGTCATGGGAAAACAAACAGGATAAAATTTACCAGAGTCAAGACTGAACCATGAGAAGCAACCTTTTATTTTTTTTTAACAAATCCTTTATCATGACACTTTTACTTCTAAACTGTTTTTACTTAGCTTGTATCTCTTTTGCAACACACAGAAATAAATTACACTAAAACAAGCATGTATGGGATTTCTTACTTTTCATCAGTCACATGCTAATTTAATGCTAATTGGTCACGACTTAGTATAAACAACAAACCCGGGGCCTCAACCACATACAGCCCGCAAAAATGTTAACTTACACTACAATAGAGGGATTGATGGGCACCAAACAAATTGAAATTAGTGTCGTAACGACTCCCGCAGCTCTTACATGTAACCTACATTAGCTTTAATTAAGCGAAGGCCTTAGTATGTGAGGGTTAAGTTCATTTGCAGATGCTGAGCTTTTCTTACTTAAATGAAGGCGGCGGTTCACTGTGAAACAACAAAATCCATGTTTCTTTGTGAGCTGTTTACTTTCAGTAAGGTTTCATAATCAGATGTTGGAACAGTGGATGGAAAACTGCCTATTAAAATAAGCAGTTTCAGAGATATCTTTCTGTTCATCTGAGTTATTTTTACATGTCCCAATTCAGTTATTATACATTAATCCTTGAAAAAGATCAAGTCAGCGATGAATTATTTCTAATGAAGTGTGTTTAACTTGTGTTACCCTGGATCAGGATTAGTGACTTGCATTTATTTGACATAAGTGGCAGCTATTATGTGCAGTTTTACATGTTTTCTTTAAGAGCTTATGTTTTCTAAAGCTTTGAGTGTAAGTGTTATGTTTTAATTTGGAGCATCCATGTATGAATGCAGTGTAATGTTCTCTGGAACCTGCAGAAACTTTCATGACTTAGCGTTAAGTCAGAAAGACAAGCTATTAAATCCCTAACTGAGCAGCAGAAGCTTGTGTTACACAACCAGGAAAAGCCTGCGGCAGTCTCAAAAAGTCAAACTCCGCTCGGCGGGAGTGTATTACTGTATATACTTTCAGGAATCAAAGCTCTTTTTCTTGGCACGCAGTTGGCACCATCCAGCTGAATCTCATCCACTTTGAAGCAAATATACTCAAAAAATAAAACTATGCAAATGGGTGGACTTACACAGGACAGGAAAATGGAATTTGTAACGTTTTTCTAGCTCGGTATGACGCCGGTTTTCTAATGATTCTTTTAAAAAGGTGTGCAGTGATCACACAAAGAATATCCTGACAACAAGAGAAATAAAAGAAATTCTCTCTAATATCTCCTCAAATATTTGAGACGTTACACGTGTAAACTTTAAAGCGAAGAAGGGAGCGCTGTAATATGAACATGAATATTTGCAATCACCAAAGCGAATGGCACCACATTCAACTCCTCAGCCACCAGGACAAAAACAAAATCTCTGGTGTTTTATTCTTTTCTTTTTTTTTTCTTTTTTTGCTGTTAAAATGAAAGCAGCCAATACAAACTACATATCAAGAGTCGATACAGACTGCTGATTTTTGATTTGTATTCTTTTCTGACTTGTTGCCAGGCTTCAGTTTCTATCTGTAAAGTGATTTGGGAGTAACAGTTGCCGCTTCTTTGTCTCTGGTGTCATGTATCGAGACAGATTGACAGATAATGTCTGAGGAAATGCCAGACATCTAATACGGGACTGTTTGGTCAACAGTGGGGAGGAAATCAAGCACCGCCATTTGACATGAAACCGAGGAAAGAAGCTGTAAGGGCATGTTCAAAGTTCAACCATAGAGCTGTATATGCACATAAACATGCACTTACGCATACACACAGATACAAACCATCATTCATATCCAACTCCTGCAAACAAGCACAGAAGTGCATATGTGCATGGAAATATTCACGTGCACATGCAAGCAATAATAAACGGATACAAGCAATTATATGAAAAAATATACACTGGACAAACACGCCCCAAGCTGTAATTAAACATGTGCAGTTTACTCCCTGTGATCAAAGTAGAGTGAAGCAAGATAATAAATTATTTTATAAACAATTTAGAGACGAAATGCTCGAGTTAATGCTGGGCATAAGAATACAAATGACTTTCTGCAATATGAATGAGATCATGCAGTTGCACTGCAACACCTGGGCAACAGGTTGCATGTAAATAAATGTTTTTCACTAGATCGTGTCCTCCTGCGCTCAGTCCATATCTGCTTTGTTGGCTTTTTGAAAATTGCACTGCATGTTTGCCTTTAATATTTCAAACAGTGATGTTTCGTTGCCAAAACCGTTTTAGCAAGTTATTTTAAAAATATGCACGATTCATCATTTCTCCAAAATAACAAATTAATATTCTTTAAGCCAAGACAATTATTTGGCAGAGCATTTAACTTCGACTTCAAGAGTACCGTAATGAGCCTAATAAATTCAAGTGCAGGTTAAAATGTTAAAATGCTGTTCTTTTCCCTTTATTTTGACTGCAGCCATAAGAGCACACACAGACATTTTTCTCGTCACATGCTCACTGCTATGACTTTTCAGTTGGACAAATGAGCTCTAATCAGATTTGCTCCTGTGTATTACTGTGTAATACTGTCATTATGACTCCATATGTTCTCTGTTTCTCAAACGAAAGAATTTTTGTTTTCCCAGCCAAAACCAATACCACTGCCCTGCCCGCAGTGATGATGATTCACTGATTCCGTGACCAACAATTACCTGCAGTGTAGCAATAGTTTTGAATTTTGCATTTTGATAAAGAGCTAAATTATTTTAACTTAATTTATCTAATTAAAAAAAGATTTATCTATAATCTTACCCCACAACATGTTTGAACAAAAACTCATAGGCAGGTCTCGTCCCATAGTAGAAGCTACTAAACAGCCTGGATGCCAGGCTACATAAAAATAGTTAACTTAAGTTGCCAGCCTTAAGCTAATTCTGGTACAATGCATGGTTCCTTTTCAAATAAAACCATTTTAATTTGGTGGCACGGTGGTTAGCACTGTTGCCGCACAGCAAGAAGGTCCTGAGTTCAATTCCAACATCAGTCCAGGGTCTTTCTGTGTGGAGTTTGCATGTTCTCCCCGTGTTTGCGTGGGTTCCCTCCGGGTACTCCGGCTTCCTCCCACCGTCCAAAGACATGCAGCTTGAGGGGATAGGTTAATTGGATAATCCAAATTGCCACTAGGTGTGAATGTGCGAGTGAATGTGAGTGCGAATGGTTGTCTGTCCCTGTGTGTTAGCCCTGCGACAAACTGGCGACCTGTCCAGGGTGTACCCCGCCTCTCGCCCTATGACAGCTGGGATAGGCTCCAGCGCCCCCCGCGACCCTGAAAAGGATAAGCGGAAGCGAATGGATGGATGGAACATTTGAATCATTAGTGGCCTAGAATATGCTAGTCAGTAAATCCCTGAGAAATACATTTCTTTGCTTTCCGGTTGAGAGTTAGACAAACTGTTACGAATGCGCTCATATCTGTGCAGTTAATCTGAACCATGGAGGAAGTGTGGCTTCATGCATAAGTGACAAAGTCTTGTGCAGAGCAGCACACTGAAAGCTGAGAAATTACCAAAACAATTAACATTTATATTGTTTATTGCTTACAATAGATTCGGTTTTGACAGGCAAGCTCCTCCCATGGGCATTAATACTTTTTTTGTTCATGTAGTTGCTCTTTAGTATTATGTTCCTGTAACAGCACACTTCTGTTACCATATCTTCTTTTGATGCTCTTACATAAATGTAGAATTGTATTTAAAGTTCAAACAGTTTTGTAGAGATTTAAAAAAAAAAAAGGATGCAATGGGTACGTTAGTGCAGTAAGAAGCCTTTTTGAATTTGAGGCCAGAAACAGTTGCAATTCATTTTCACACATGAACCTCAGATATTCTTGGGTGAATCAGGTTGGGACACTGTCTAAAGTTGCACTTTCTCAAATGTAGCACACTGCTGTCAATGGTCTGAAACGGTTACATTCTCACTACAAGACATACTCTGGTTTTTTTTCTTAGGTGAGGGCACAGCCGGGTTAAAGTATGCAGGAGGCAGGACACTTGACACCAACTCGCTCACTGTGAACTCACCTGACAGTGACCTGTGCTATTCTCAAGTGGACTCGATTGAACAGCACAGAAACTTTGTAAGGAGACAGCAGGTTAAAGACGGCCTCATATCCGATCTACATTTGCTTTTCGTGTGCACCTCCACAGGGTGATGGCTCAAAAAGTTCAGGGCTGATGTGCATGTGTGTGCTTGGATTACAGACATGCAGGAAGATATGATAATTAGGTTAAAATCACTAGTGCTATTGAGCCTTGTCTGTGTTGAATTTCACATCAGGCAGAAGTTGTGTTTGGCTTTCCTTAGTAAAATATCTCTCTAATATCTTATGCTTCTCCTCAGGCAAAAAAGACGAGCCTAAAAAGAGGGAAGAGAGGCGAACTGAAAGTCTAATGAGAACTGAACTGCTCCATCGAAAGAGAAAACAGCTTCATTCTGAGTCTGTGATGTTATAAATGTGGGTTTTGTTCAGATATCATGAGGCCTCGACTTATGAAACCTTGCACATCCAGAGCTCAGTGGCTCGTCAGTTCTTGTGAAAAGAAAATACCACAAATGGAGTTTCAAGGTTGTCAAACAGAGGTAACGTCATGATACCTTTAATGAAGATGGAGTCACGCCTTCCTTCCCTAATGGCTCTTCTACTGATCTCAGTCTGCATCTCAGCTCTCCCTGTTCTCCTGGTCATGAATGAACCAAATGGGCTCAAAAAATTCTTTCTCTGTTCTCCTAGACGTACACTGAGACCCGCATTCATCACCTCTCCATGCACCATTACACCCAATGATGGAAGCAAAGAAACAACACTTTCATTAGCAGGTCCGCTCCACTGAGGTGTGGAATGTCTTGTGGGTATCCAGCAACAGTGACAGAGAAAGCCAGCCTTCATGCAGCTATTGTTGTCCTCAACAAGCTCACTTAGTGTAATGGGCAAGGCTGAGCTCGCTCTTCAAAAGACTAGGGGCACCACGCAAGAATAAGAGCAGTCATGCTTAGCCAGATTAGAGATGCGACAAAAGAAAGCATAATAAGTTGTGGCATGAAAATAATGACCTAAATGTGCTTAATTTATATTGACAAGCAAAAAAAAGCCGCATCTTGTCTTTTTTATGTAAAAAAGTTGCACCGGGTACCAATATTCTAGGGTATCAACAAATTGCCTGCCTTTAAGATCCATGAATCCAGTAATTTTTCTAAATTTCCTAAGCCATCGGTCCAAGAAGCATTCCTGCTGCATGCAGTAGTTCAACATCTAAACTTTTTCAAAATTCATATACTTTAGAGCTCAAATTTCCTTGCTTGATGCAATTACTTTATCTCTTTGTGAATGTCTCAAGTACAAAACCACAGAAACCTTTCAGGGAAAGATTTGTTCAAAATGTACAGCATTATCTTTATATGTAAATGACTGCATTATGTCATTTGCATTCCCCTCTGTGAATTTATCTGTTTGGATACATTCAGAGAAGGCAGGAAGCTGGCTCATTAGCTGATTATGGAAAGGAGTTGAGATTATGAAAACTAAATGACAGTGAGATGATTGTGTAATTCTTTCCTTCTTTTTCTTTCATTTCTTAGAACAAATACCAAGCCTTCAAAACCCATTAAAAGATGTACTTTGGATGTCCAATTATACATGATTGCAAAACCTATTTGTCTTAAACTTCTTCAAGGTTTTGGTAAAATTCCTGAAGGGCAACCATGATTTTCCAGTGCGAAAGTCAGAAATAAAGCTAGTGGTGCAGTCATCCAATCAGCTGTGGAAAGGTTTTGTGTTGATTTTTCACAAAAGAAGAGAATGTCTACATCAACTGTGGCTTTGAAAATCAATTTTACTTCAAATGCATACCCATCTGAGTTGTTGGAAGTGAACAGGCCTACATGCTGGTTTGTCCTTAACAAAGGCACGAGGAGAGAACTTTTCACTGTTTCAGTACATTAAATATTTTTATTTTCCATGCCAGAGCCAAATAGCCAGTGAAAACATTACAGAGACTATTACAAACCATAAATGTGCTTCTCTATTTGCAGCCTGATTAAACAGCTCTGTCAAGACTGGTGGCTGAGGCGGCAGTATTGTTTCACCAAGCGTGTATCTCACTCATCACACTCTATCTGGACATCTTACAGTTGAGTTGAGCTAAAAGGCTTTAAATGGAATTGCCCTTTTCAACTACAAGGCAGAACTGTGAAAAAAGGTATAAAGCAGGCTGCTTTAAGCCAGCGGGGTGAAGGCGTCAGTCGAGCTGCTGGTGATTAGACTGAAACTGAGTGTGGAAATTACGGAGTGCCAAGCTGTGTGTTGTTTTGATAGGATCAGGACAGGGGTTGTTTTCAGGACACTACAATCCATTGTTGAGCCTTCTGGAGGTTTTGTGGACCTAATTAAATGGAAGCTGCGATGATGGAAGGTTTAATCACTTTACAGGTCTGTTGACAAACCCAATTTCAGCCACCCGCAACCTTTCTCTGATATTAATAATGTCTAACAACCATGTCTATACAACAAAATAAGCAAAGTATCAATGTCTTTCATAACAGGCCAACTTTGATTCGGGAAATGAATTAGGAGATATGCCACCTCCCGTAAATGATTCTGGGCATTTAAACTTCTTTGCAAATGTTGGTGATAATGTCAGGTGCATACACCAAATCACCATTTGAGCAGTACAAGCAGTGCAAACTTCAGACAACTAGTTGTTACCAAAATGTCCTTCTGTTTTCTTTATCTTGTGTTAGTTATTTGTTTCATTATTGTGCCAGGGCAACACAGAAATCATCATAGAACATATGAAGTTGTTTAGGTTTTCAGTCCCTTCAAACATTTTATAAAACTGATGTGACGAAACAGATAACAATAGCCGGTTATGCTAGTTATACTCTGACATCAGTCAACAAGACCAACATGGGCCAATACCAGTGGTCATTGGATACAGAGCCTGCCGTAATATCAGTATATCGCCATAACAGAATGCTAGCCTCTGATGGTAATGTAGTACCTAAATAGGGAGCTACTTCAGCAACCTCCAACAAACTAATCCTGCTAAAGGTGGAAAGGGCAAACTTGCTTCACCACTCCCAACACAATCCAACAGTAAATAAAGTAAATGACTCAACTAGCATCCCTGGAACACTTGCTAGTCATGCTCAGTAGACAGAAAAAGGAAATGGTGGATGGAAATTACTGATGCTGTTACATGATGGAAAAGGTGGGATTTAGCCAACTAGTTAAAATGATCAACCCAAGACACAAAATTACAGGTTAGAAAATATTTTTGAATTTCTGCTTTATTACTACTTTATTACATAAAAATATTACATAGCTCCTGAAGGGTTTTAAGATTCCGTTATTTTAATTGCTGTTAAACAAAAGTGTTAAGCAGTTATGTTTCTAGTTTTATGCTTACATTTGTTTTATGTTACATCACTTTATATAATGCTTTGTCACAACTGCTACATTATAATGGGCTCAACTTTGTTCTGAATTGGGCTCCTCTCAGTTTTGCTGTTGTTCAAGGTCGTGGTAAGTAGGGGTGCTGCAGCACCCCCTGCCAAGTGCCAAAAAAACCTAGGTAAATGTGTTAAAAACCTTTATAGTGGCAAGAGTGTTCCTGTTATCAGCTGTCTAAGAAATGTGTGATAGGAAGTTGTAATATATTAAAAATGCCAAGTAATGATGTTTTTTTCTTTTCTTTAAACATCACCAGCTATCATGGTCAAATGACTTTACATAGTAGCCACTAATAGTTAAAACATGGTGCATTTTTTTAAATGACAGTAATATCAAAACACTTGTTTTGTTATCAGCTAGCTTATAAAAGAGCACAGCAAAAGACCAGCATATTATAGAGCATCATCCCCCTGATGACTCTCAGAACTGTTCCTGTTGGCCTCACCAGAGTGATTATTCTCCAGTGACGCCATGGTTACTGTTCAATGCATTACAGATGAAAGTCACAGACCTGTTGCTGATGAATGCCTTCAAAGACATTTTGAAAACTTGGGACAATTTCTTCTGTAGAACTCGTGAAGAAATTCATTGCCTAAACCTCGGAGCACCTTTGGAGTATTATATTTGTGCACGCAGATGAAAGTAACCCTTTGGCCTATTATAAGCTGCTGCAGTTTAATATTGTTATTAGGCAGTGATTTTACAGTCCTACATTTGCTGCAGAAGGGCATTTGACCATATTGTATGCTGTGCAAATCTGGCTTTGGGGCGAGTATTATATGCTAAATCTGATAGGTTCTAGTCAGCAGTGTGCAAACAGGCCTGTTGTATGTCCCGACTGCTGTATCTTTAGAGACTAAACAGCTGCAATACCTGAATCCTCTTTAATGTTTTTATAATGGATTGGCTCACCTGTGTTTGTGCCTGATGTGTGCGCCCAGAAGTTTAATTATTGTAGTGCCTGAGTTAAGATATTGTAAATAACTGTGTCTCGTCTATGCGGAACAGTTGAGTTAAGTTTGGCTGTTTATTCTTGCCTGCTGTGTGCAGTGCAGTGGGAACTATTAGTTGCTACGCTGACAGACTTTTTAGAGTTCAGCTAAAGCTGCTGGGAGCTTGTAGCAGTAGGTTCTCACTTCAAATTACATAGCTTGTAATCAGTGACAACAACGAATTGAAAATGGAAATTTTGGTAGCAGAAATCAATGTCACTGGCTGCAAGCTGCAATAACAAATAAAACATATTTTTTCTAAAGTGTCATAAATATCATTATTGCAGATTTCCTGGAAATATCGAAACTATATTAATATATCCACTGGCCATTGGATATTTTGTCTAATTACGAAAAAAGCATGCTTTCTAGAAAGGGGTTAGCAATTAGCTGATACTCCTGTAGTTCTTATTTATTAGAGGACTCTAATCAAAAACACTCACAGTTATTCAAAGCCATTCTTAAATCAGTCTTAGATGTTTAGAGCACAAGCTAATCATCTTACCTCAGTGAGAGGGAAAAAATGCTTTCACAGTAACTGTCATCTATCACTCACACGCCATGTGTTTATTAAGATGTAAGCACTGCCATGGGGAAAAAAGATTTCTATTAAACTGCCTACACCAACAAGTAAAAAAGCATAATTCATTTTACATATGACTGATTATATGTGCTGTGAGATTATTAAAACCCTTGTTTCCATCTCTAGAGAATGCTTATATAAGTGGTGTTGGGTGGTTTGAGTTGAGACTTATGGTGGCCAACAGGGCGTCCTTTAAAATAACAACAATTTAAGCTTCTGGGTGTTAGGCTAAATGGTGTAATCCCTCTAACTCCCGGCCAGCATTGGCAGAAATTCCACAGTAATATGCGACATGATTTCATAGTGGCTGCTGTCTTTGAGACATGTTTGTAATGCTGAAAGGGTCACCGAGGGGCACAGACAGATAAACAGAAAGGCTGTGAGAGAGGTTTGAGGAACAAGGTTCCCTTTTTTCTGATGATTTCAGACTTGAGTTATTAGAATCCATTTTTTCTTAATAACAAAAGGATGTAAAAAACAAGCGCTTGGATGTTTATACAGCTGATTACTCACACCACACCTTTCTCCACATAAGCTATGGGAAAAGAGGGAAAGGGACAGTCTCAATCATTTATATTACACATACTAGTGTCTTATGCTGATGTATTTTACAATATATGAGAGTGTTGGGGGGGGAGGTTGATGTTTATTGAAACAAGCAAGCCTGATGCATGAAGGCTGAAGCCTGAACCCACCAGCTGCTTCATGTAACATCACATCATTTGGCATCATCAGCATGAGATGGATGTTGTTCAGACTCGAAAAGACATAATCGCGTTCAGATAAAGCACACATCTTAAAATAATGTTTATCTTAAAAGTCCAATCAGTTGATCACTCCTCTGTGGAAGTTATTAGAAACGTATGTGCTGCTACACATTAAATGTTGACTATGGAGATAATTATAGCCCAGCGACCTTTTTATGCTTGTGTAAATTGTAACTGTAGGTTTGGGAAATAGCATTGCTTCAATGTGTCCACCTCACTCTCCTCATCATGTGTAATTTATCTGAAACAGTCTCTGCTGTAGGATTACAGCTGTACCACTGTGTTTCTGTTATTTTTGCAATATTGACACTTTCACACAAGCAAAGATGAGACGGTATGAAGAAGTACATCTCTCTAACTAACCTGGGAGAAGTTGAGCCCATTGAGTGGATGGCACTGTTCCTCCACCTTCTCGACAGCTCCTGTTCTCTTCCTCATCCTCTCCGCCTCTTGGGCCAGATACAGGTCCAGCACCGGCACCCCTCTCGTCTTAATGTCTGCCTCGGTTAACGAGTTCACCATCAGCATCACCCAAACGGGTCGCTTCCTCTCCCAGTTCCCAGCGATGGCATTGAAGAGGTAGTCTGCGTAGAGTCCCTTCCCTCTCTGATCCGGGGTCATCCAAGAAGGCATCATGAGCTTTACATACTCAAGGTGTCTTTTAAGCCTCCTGTAAATGTCTCTGGGTAATACGTCCTGCAGGTTCTCACCTTGAGGAAGCAGCTGACAGCTGGTCAGAGCTGAGATGGTGTAAGGGTCTGTTAGGTCCAACTCAAAGTAGACAATATTGCTCTCCTGGAAGGCCTGCTTGGAATTTTCTGGGATAAAGTCCCAAACACGTGTGTAGGGAACATGGATTGTACCGTAGAAATATGAAGGAGGGTCCCGTTTGATCATCCACAGGAAGGAGTTTAGGTCAGTTTGCTGTGGGTACAAGAAAAAAATATTAGCAAAGCTACAATCAAGATAGACAGACCCGTTCATGGGCCCTCTTCCACTTATCCAATTCAGGGTCACAGAAGGTCTGCAGCCTATCCCTAGTGTGATAGGGCGAGAGGCAAGATAGATCCTGAACACGTCGCTAATCACACACGGAGACAGACAAACATTCACAATTTAGAATCATCAATTAACTAAATCCCATGTATGTGTTTGGAGTGCAGGAGGAGGCCAGTGTAGACAGACATGTGGAGAACACGTAAACTCCACACAGTAACCACAAACAAACATAAACTGAGTGGTTCATAATAACGTGCTAAATATTTTACTTTTTATGTTTGTTCGATAGTCCTAAACCACAATCTCATGAAATATAGAAATCCTTAATGTAGGAGATTCCTGATTGTCTAATTAATTCTAATTGTGAGTTGCTCAAGTAATCAAATTATCACCCAAGCACGTAGCACCTAAACAATAGCAACTCTAAGAAAAGAAAAAAACATAGGAAAACAAGCGAGAAAGAAACAAAGGGGCAAATTTACAGTCTTTCCATTATGTTTACATTACAGCCTGTCTGACACCAACTGCCTCTTTGTCTGTGAGTGGCTGTTTATTAGACAGACCACTAACATGCTGATAATGACTTATTAACAGGCCACTTAGAGCCCAAGTGTCAAATGAACAATACACATGTCAGTGACTGTCAGACTACAGGCTGTTGCCCTGAATGTTTTCCTTCCTGTTGCTGCTGGATCTGACCTCAAATTGGTCTGAGTTACTCTGGGGTATGATGAACGGTGTTACAAGAAGACTACTCGCAAAGAGACTGAAAGGTTATTTTTATGAATGCACACATCTTTTTGTAGATTAGATAAAGATCTACAAATAACACAATCCCAATACACAAAAGGAGTGTTAAAAGAAATAGTTCATTGATTAGCTGACAGAAAATTGTAGGCAATCCACTTCTTTGTAAGATTGTTAGTTTTCAAGTTAAAGCTACATTAGAGATTTGGAAGCTTTTTTTCAGATTTCAAAGATCAGATCATCAATTTATTAATTAAACAAATAATGACGATAAGTGAGTAGTTGCACAAAAAACAAACTGGGCTGATTTTACAAGTTATAAAACCCTCGGAGGGTTTAAGTAAAAAAAAAACTAAATCCAAGACAGGTCCAGTCTGAGATCAACTATTTTATCTGTTATGCAAAAAGTGCAAAATTAAAAGCAAATGAAAAGACACAAAAAGCAACACTGTTGCAAACTGAAACAGTGTGATCACTCATACACTCTCTTCATACAACTTACTTTCCTGTTCAGCTCGCAGCTGGCGGAGTCCTTCAGCCTCCACTGGTCTGCTCGGACCAACAGTATGAGGCAGGACTGAATGAATGCGCCCAAAGTGCCCCGCATCGTAGCTGTCTCCAAACCGTGCACGGTGGCCTGTGTTTACTCTACCACAAGGTGTTTGCAGCAACTATACCAAAAAAGCATGGACCAAGTCCTATTTCCACAGCTTGGGCTCCGTGCGGTCACGTAAAATGAGATGACAAGTATCCGATAAACCGCCGGACAGAATCATGTTGACTTCAGCCTCCTGGACTCGACGCTGCCGCTTCACGTGTGTCTGAGAGAGAGAGAGAGGCGGTCATAGGAGTCTACACAGGGTCACATCATCCTCTCACTGCTGGTCATGTTGGATCCCCCTCCAACAGACACACACTCCCCTCTCTGTACTCCCTTCTGGCAAGAAAAACTGCGCGAGTTTATCCAAAAGTTGCCTGCAAAAGTTGAAGCAACAGGTCCACGCCGTGCCAGCACCTGAAGCTAAACATCAGAATAAAACTCGGGATTACGTTTTGACCTCTGTTTTCCTGATGTCTGGTTCGGTGAATGTGAGCGTGGTGCACGAAGCTGCACTTGCCAGATAGATATTTAAAAACCCCAAACTTTTGCGCACACTGCTCCGTCTATCCACGGAGACGTGCACTGTTTGTTTCTGCGTCTCTCTCTCTCTCTCTCTGACGTGTGTGAATGAGCACCTACCACCCCACCCCCTCCCCCAGGTTGTCTGCATAAACCCCACCGCCACCACCCTGCTGCAGTCCACCCTTTCCTTTCTCTCTCTCTCTCTCTCTCTCTCGCTTTCTCTCTCACACTCACATACAGTAATCTGATTAAACGTCACCTCGTCGATCACAATTCATATGTCAATGAATTCAGTGTGCATACCTTTACCAGACTTAAATCAAGAGCAATTTATCACCGATATGTGTGATTAACAAAAGCTACACTGATTACAGCATTTATCCCGGATTTCAATTATCGTTAGACTGATGAGGTCTCTTTTTGTCGCCCTAGAGAAGCAGGCCCCAAAGGCATTGTTTTTTTGGGTGCCGCTCGAGATCCCGTGGATAGATTATCATGTTCTAGTCCTTAATGCCTTACAAACAGGAGGCATTCGCATGAGAAAACCTGCCATAACACTGGCTTACATCTGGGACAGACAAGGAAACCGCAGAGCTTCACCTTTTCATGAAAGGCCAGCAGAGACATGCAGCAGCTGAGAAAAGGTCAGTCACCTCGCCCTGAATAAATAAGGACTACCAATATGACATTTTTACTATTCAGGGTCCACGCAGAAAATGTATTTGTAACCTATTTTTATATATTTATTAGGTCGTATTATCATTAGATCCAACACAGCTTTACATTTTCTAATGTTTTAGCAGTTTTTGACTGAATTTCCTAAGTAAGGCCTTGAGGTTTATATCTGCGTCTCGAGGCCGATCTGTGCGCTCTGGCTCGAAACCCCTGGTTCACACGGGGGCAGTGAACACATGTTGATGTTTTCAGACGTCTGAGTAAATACGAAATGGTTTATTGACGCGAGGAACGACCCCGGGGCCCGATTTCTGTCGCTTGCTGTTTGCATACAAATAGAACCGGCTGGAGAGAGAGAAAAGTGTCTTGCATGATAATTGGTTTCAACAGTGCAAGACATTAAGCTCACGGAGTCAAGCTCACCGAATGTAATTGACAGCGTTGACTCGTGCGATTTAAATCCGTTTAAATCATTTAGCAGTGAATGATGATAATCAGATATGTGGCTGCATGTGCATACATTTCCCCTTGGTACACTAATAATCTGCTGTGTTTTTGCATAGCTGTGTGTAAATAAACCAACTTTACCAATATCGGTTAAAGCGCCTCCTAGTGGATAGAGTCGTTTCTGCAAGTTCCAGAACTGGACTGAATGAGAAAAAGGAAGCAGAGAGGATGGAAGATAGGATGAAGGGTGAGACGACAAATTCAGTCCAGAAAAGTAAAGACAGAAAAGAAGCAGCGGTGTCAGACAGAGTGTTACGTTGAGAAAGAAGCCGGTCCCTCTGAGTTTATTCTGCCCAAAGATAGTTTGGAGATCATTCTCACCATCTTTTTAGAATCCAGAATTGTAAATATAAATTATAACACATGGTTACTCGTGCTATTTTCGATCCATTTCGACTTCACTCATTTCTGAACATTGCTGCATTTGTCTAATGATGTTAGTGACTAACAGGAAACTGTCAATCATGTACATAAACAATCTACTGGAAATGATCTTTATCTTAAGCTAATTTGTCCAATCTGTTGGCAGGACACATTGAGAGAAGCGAAAACAACTTCGAATGTGTGTGTGTGCGTGTGTGTGTGTGTGTGCGTGCACGCATGTGTGTGTTTGATCATTTGTTCTGTGCATCTGTATGAAGATTAAAAGAACATCATCTGTGTGCGACTAAGCACACACCTGTTTTTTATCTGGCAAAGGCTGTTCGATCATCCTCCCCAGCTCAATGTAGCATCACATATGGCATGCCTGGTGTAAGAGCCCTTAACGTGTGCTTTTTATGGTTTTTTATTGCAGCAGAAGTCACAGTTTTAGTACCTCGCTTGGAGCGAGGATCAGAATGAAGTCTGGGGTTCATGACTCCTCAGAGATTAACTAACACGTTGCTAAAAATGTCACGTCAGTGCAAAATACCTTTGCAACTAAAAACCATATGACACACCAGCATGTGGGGAGATTAAACGCACCTAGTTTTATGTTCTTGTGGGTTGAAAAATGTTTTTTTATTGTAATGATATAAGTTAAACCTTACCAGGTGACTTTAAAGATGATTTGGTTTTATGGTCAGATTTTTTGCCCAAGTGAACTAAATGTTAAACCAGTAATCCACAGTTTTATTAGTTAAATTAATTTTGAATACTCCAAAAAACACTGACAATATTTTGTTCAAGTTGAGTGCAGTAAGTCTGTTTGAAATCTGG
Organism: Diplotaxodon limnothrissa; assembly: GCF_057381915.1. Lineage (NCBI taxonomy): Eukaryota > Metazoa > Chordata > Actinopteri > Cichliformes > Cichlidae > Diplotaxodon > Diplotaxodon limnothrissa. Next base: position 43,375,019 of record NC_140602.1, on the reverse strand, counting down.
AATGGATTTCAGTGACCTCCTGTCAATACAGATGCAACATTACATCTGTATATTTCCACTTTAAAGTGGCTTTGTTTATGAAGATCAAACAGAACTGGGGTCTTCTGAGAGATCCTGAGCAAACATCCGATTCGGCCTCTTTAGAAAAATCTTCAAAAGCGTCTCACAGTATGGAAATGACCACATATGTTTCATTTTTACAGATGGGGTGGTGAATGCATTTGATCCTGACAGGTGACTCATACAACACTGTTTGGGGGTTTTTGTTTTCTAATGCAACAATATTGCAAAATGAGAAAAGAATATCATATATATATATATATATATATATATATATATATATATATATATATATATATATATATATAAACAGTGGGGCAAAATAGTATTTAGTCAGCCACCGATTGTGCAAGTTCCCCCACCTAAAATGATGACAGAGGTCAGTAATTTGCACCAGAGGTACACTTCAACTGTGAGAGACAGAATGTGAAAAAAAAATCCATGAATTCACATGGTAGGATTTGTAAAGAATTTATTCGTAAATCAGGGTGGAAAATAAGTATTTGGTCACCTCAAACAAGGAAAATCTCTGGCTCTCACAGACCTGTAACGTCTTCTGTAAGAAGCTTTTCTGTCCCCCACTCGTTACCTGTATGAATGGCACCTGTTTGAACTCATCATCTGTATAAAAGACACCTGTCCACAGCCTCAAACAGTCAGATTCCAAACTCCGCCATGGCCAAGACCAAAGAGCTTTCGAAGGACACCAGGAAAAGTATTGTAGACCTGCACCAGACTGGGAAGAGTGAATCTACAATAGGCAAGCAGCTTGGTGTGAAAAAATCAACTGTGGGAGCAATCATCAGAAAATGGAAGACATACAAGACCACTGATAATCTCCCTCGATCTGGGGCTCCACGCAAGATCTCATCCCGTGGGGTCAAAATGATCATGAGAACGGTGAGCAAAGATCCCAGAACCACACGGGGGGACCTGGTGAATGACCTGCAGAGAGCTGGGACCAAAGTAACAAAGGTCACCATCAGTAACACACTACAACGGCAGGGAATCAAATCCCGCAGTGCCAGACGTGTTCCGCTGCTGAAGCCAGTGCATGTCCAGGCCCGTCTGAAGTTTGCCAGAGAGCACATGGATGATACAGCAGAGGATTGGGAGAATGTCATGTGGTCAGATGAAACCAAAGTAGAACTTTTTGGTATAAACTCAACTCGTCGTGTTTGGAGGAAGAAGAATACTGAGTTGCATCCCAAGAACACCATACCTACTGTGAAGCATGGGGGTGGAAACATCATGCTATGGGGCTGTTTTTCTGCCAAGGGGACAGGACGACTGATCCGTGTTAAGGACAGAATGAATGGGGCCATGTATCGTGAGATTTTGAGCCAAAACCTCCTTCCATCAATGAGAACTTTGAAGATGAAACGAGGCTGGGTCTTCCAACATGACAATGATCCAAAACACACCGCCCGGGCAACAAAGGAGTGGCTCCGTAAGAAGCATTTGAAAGTCCTGGAGTGGCCTAGCCAGTCTCCAGACCTCAACCCCATAGAAAATCTGTGGCGGGAGTTGAAAGTCCGTGTTGCTCGGCGACAGCCCCAAAACATCACTGCTCTCGAGAAGATCTGCATGGAGGAATGGGCCAAAATACCAGCTACTGTGTGTGCAAACCTGGTAAAGACCTATAGTAAACGTTTGACCTCTGTTATTGCCAACAAAGGTTATGTTACAAAGTATTGAGTTGTATTTTTGTTATTGACCAAATACTTATTTTCCACCCTGATTTACGAATAAATTCTTTACAAATCCTACCATGTGGATTCATGGATTTTTCTTTCACATTCTGTCTCTCACAGTTGAAGTGTACCTCTGGTGCAAATTACTGACCTCTGTCATCATTTTAGGTGGGGGAACTTGCACAATCGGTGGCTGACTAAATACTTTTTTTCCCCACTGTGTGTGTGTGTGTGTGTGTGTGTGTGTGTGTGTGTGTGTGTGTGTGTGTGTGTGTGTAGAAACACCATGAACAAGATATAACAAATAATAAGAAGAAGAAGTTTATATTGGGTCAAAAGAAGAATGCATAAAAACATAAACAAAACATGTCCTGTTTGGAGATGGGTCTCTCCACTGAAATCCACTAGGGCTCGTTAAACAGCGAAACCTGGGTGTGGAACTTTTCGTCTGTGAGATGGAACCATGCTAACCACTCTGCTGGGGAAGTACCCCGTGCTGGTGTGGGAGGTTGAGTAGTTGAGTTGTCTGGCTTATGCCTCCATTCTCCTGCAGTTCCATTTTCCAGAGTTTGTTGTGGCCTCTGGTGCCCAATGGACACTATACCTGAGTTGTGTGTTTTGTCTCTGGAGAATATTCCTGAATGTTTGTGAGACCTCATGGTTGGGTTCCGGTGCTAGAAACACCTTATTAGCAATCACAGGCTTACTTATTTGCAGCAAAACACTTAAGGTCAAAGTTCAAAGCTTGACTTTCTGATTGTATCATCAGATATGAGGTGCGATTTCTTGGACACTTGGGTGGGTGAACAGCTAACATGTAGTTGTGGCACATTTTTCCTCCACGGGACATTTTTGGATACACTGTGAGGATGTTAGAGACATGGAAGCAAAGAAAGCCACGTTTGGACCCAGTGCTGGTGGTTACTTGAATTGTGGTCAGTAGGCTGTCAGCGCCTGTTGGAGCTGCAAACTAAGAATCATCAAGGGGACACCGATGATGAAGGAAGCTGTCAAGCTGAAAAAGAAGACCATTTGGGCTTGGCTGACCTAGAGGCCTCCAGAAGAAGTAGACAAGTACCTGCGGGACAGAAGGACTACAGCTGTGATGTAGGAACAGTTCAGTTAACTTGAACGAGGTTTTGGCAAATCCACAGATGATTCTAGATGGGAAACCAGGGCCTGTCCTGAGCTGTAATCAGTCAGGGAGAAAAATAGCTGACCTAAACTGTGGATATTGGTAGTGGAAAGCACATTTTGATGAAGTGTTGAATCAGGCACGAAAAAAAGAACAGGAAGAGATGAGAATCATATGGACTGCATATGCAGTTCCAGTAATTGTCCGATTACAGATGGTCAGTCATATAAACCACTGTCTTATTGTGTCTAATTGAAAAGACCTGGCTCTAGTATCTGCGGCTTGTGTGCTGGCAGATGCCTGATTGCCTCCATGCTTGCATTGCCTGCCTGTAGACATTTTCACACATGACCTCCAGATAATGTTGGAGGAATCCGGCTGATAAATTATCCAAATATGCCCTTTTTGATATTTAGCACAGTAATCTTTGGAGATGTTCTCACTCCAAAGATTTCTTCGGTTTAGGCACGTAGGGGCCCAGATAAAGCCTGCAGGACCCAGGAGACATGACTCCCACTCGCTAGCTGGGATTTCTCGGGACAGTTACCTGCTTGATATTTTTCACATCAGCCCAATCAGGCATCACATGGACTTTTTACTAGGGAGCTGGCAGATTAAAGACTGTCCCAAGTGTTGTCACGTGTACCTTTGTGTGGTAATGTCTAGACAAGTTCAGAGCGGCAGTTCATGCGTGAAAATGGTCTATGTGGTTTTAGTGGAGGTGGCTGGCTTTTATTTCCAACACACATTATTATACAAAGCAGATTGTGTTCAGTTAAACCTGGAGTGGAGCTTTATGTGCAGATATGAGAGAAGTTTTGATATTCTCATAAAATATTAAGCCACAGGATATATATATAGTACACATTATATTTCGTTTTTAGCCTCAGACATTTTCAAGTTACAGATGAAGACTTTTAGTTTTCAAAGAGTTTTGTGAAGTTTAAAATAATATTTTCATTCGAATTTATTATTTAAAAAAGGGTGATAAATGATTTATTGATTGTCCTCTGAGCTCCTATAGATGATTCAATAACAAATGAGCCAGACCAGAAGTGACCTTCCAATACCATCTCCCTCCTTTAATGGCTGCAGATGCAGATGTTCATGCCAAAGTCTCACTGGATCAATTAAACTTACCACCAGTGTTGGTCAAGTTACTTAAAAAAAGTAATCAGTAACTAATTACCGATTACTTCCCCAAAAAAGTAATCCCGTTACTTTACTGATTACTTATTTTCAAAAGTAATTAATTACTTAGTTACTTTTTAAAAACACGATTTACAACCTGAATAGGTGATAAAGCGATAGATCTTTCTGCCCAATTCTACTTTTTCTGCATAATCCATCATACAAAATGTAATCAAATGGAAAAGTCTCTTTTTAAAACTTGTTTTATTAGTTTTAACCTTTTAACTTCATGCATCAAGCAAAAATTTAATTATATGCAACATTCTCTGACTGGAAGAAATTAGTTTAACATTTAAACTTATTTTCTGCACATTCCAGCACATAAAAAATATTTTTTTGTGTTTACACTCAGTCTTTCAAATAGATGCAAGTAAAACACAGCAGAAAATAAATAAAGTCAAAGACTCAGCGGTCCTTTTGCTCTAGTTTCACCTGTAAAGCAGGAGTGAGGTAGGCGGAGGTTTACCCTGGTGCAGGTGTGCCGCAGCGGTCAGTGGAAGAATCCGCGAGTTTCTCTGTGAGTTTCCCATTACGTCGTAGCGCACTCGGTGCTTGCTTGGACGTTTAGGGTTTTTTTTTTCCGCTGTAAAAAGAAGTATTCTTCCCACGCACAATGGACACTAATGTTTTTTTCACTTTTTATGGAATCAAACTCAAAGTAAGGTCAGTACTTCCACGCTTTAAACGCTGCACGCTCATACTCTCTCCTGCACTTAACAGACCTCTCTGCATCATCATATCTGTTATTAACCTCTGTCTCTCTTCCACAGCATGTCTTTTATCCTGTCTTCCTTCTCTCACCCCAACCGGTCGCAGCAGATGGCCCCGCCCCTCCCTGAGCCTGGTTCTGCCGGAGGTTTCTTCCTGTTAAAAGGGAGTTTTTCCTTCCCACTGTCGCCAAAGTGCTTGCTCATAGGGGGTCATATGATTGTTGGGTTTTTCCCTGTATCTATGAAGCGCCTTGAGGCGACTTTTGTTGTGACTTGGCACTATATAAATAAAATTTAATTGAATTTAACTGAATTGAACTCGATATATGATCCATTGTTGATCTGCACACAGCTGTTGCCACGAACGTCGCACTCGCTTACGTCACTGTCATGAGACATTCTCGCAAAAAAAATCACGGTTTTAGTAACGCAGTAACGCAGCGTTCCTACGGGAAAGTAACGGTAATCTAATTACCGTTTTTGCAATAGTAATCCCTTACTTTACTCGTTACCTGAAAAAAGTAATCAGATTACAGTAACGCGTTACACGTAATGCGTTACTGCCCATCTCTGTTTACCACTTTGAACATCAGTCGATCAAGTTAGATCAGAAGTAAGTAATACATAGATGTCAGACAGATCATATACAAAGACAGACTTCATTATGTCTCTCTTACAGAAACTAGACCAAACAGAAGATCCAGAGGCTGAGGGACAGTTTGTGTGCTAACAAGATAGCATAAAATAAAAAACAAGGCTGTGGATGTTAAACTGTTTGTCACAACATGGCTTTTTTTTCCCTCATTGATTGCTTCACTTCATCTGTTTACCTGTTATAGATCTGGTATATTTTTGGTAAACACAGGACTCAGAAGATGCCCAGGAAAGTAACAAAGCCTGTAGTCTGTCTGTGCTATTTAGGGTAAAGGTATTTTAGGTCATTTGGGTATATTCTTACTGAAAGAGACTTCTTAATTTTTTTTACAATCTAGATGGTGACTCATAGTTTTTATTAACTATACAAACCACACAGAGGTACCTTGTGGAATGTCCTCTACAGGCAAATCCTGATCTAGGTTGTGTCCTGTGTTTGAGGTGGTCATATAAAATCGTGATACAATCAGAGTCATTTAGAGTATTTATAAATGAGTCCTGGAGGGTATTTGTCTTCGTCAGGCAGAGAAAATATGACTTTATTGCACAGATATTTGACTTTTATAATGACATCTTTTTGGGTTTTGGAAAGAAAAAGAAAGAAAAACACACACATTTTCTTCCTATGACATGATAATTTGTCCTGCTGTTTTGCTCTGCTTACAGTAATCCCATCTATTCTAATCTGTGACTTCTCAACACAGAGTTTCTAGTTTTAGCAGGGACACAAACCACATGATGGTTGTGTTTGATAGTCACAGCACATTTAATTATCTGGTACTTGTAAACATCTATAGTTTCGCGTTTCAAAAACAAACATGACATTAATGGCAAATGGCACAGACAGCAGAAAAGGCATGACTGTATGGTTAGCTGTGATGGAAGTGGTTGTGTGACTGAGCCTTTAGTCACAGCTTCAAAGGCAGAAGTGGTGTTCAGGGTAAAAAGCACTTACTGGAATCCAGGGTGTCCCGGCGGATCTGTGGGCAGACACACATACCTTGTATACTTGATCCAAAGCTCTGATCCCAGCTTATGTTCGTAATTGTTCATCACCCGACCACCTTCCTCTCAGTGTTTGTTGTTGAACTCTGTTTTTCACGTTTTTCATATTTGACTCACATTCGTGCGGTGTGGTTTTCCTTAGGTGTAAAAAAGCAGAAAAATGTTGATCGTGTGACAATTTGAAGTAGTTTTCTGATTCTCAAAGAATTGTTGCTAAATAACTTGACTTAAAAACATATGTAGAGGATTGCATTTATACCAAGTCAAAAAAAAATCTTTAAAAAAGTTAATGAAGAACCAATCAAAGTGTGGTTACGACTGTGACACAAAAGGTGAAGGTGACAAGATCTTAAATCTGCACTTTTGGTTTAATACTGACGGGTGCGGCTTCTCTGTTTGCAAGGAGGGTTTCCTGCATGGAAGTTAGCCGGAGGATGACTCTACCACTAAGATGATCTGTGACCTTACTGGACACTTTCTTTGTGGCCTTGAACTCTAGTTTCAAATCGATGTGTTTTTTTCTTCTTCTGAGGTTTGTATAGTGTTTTTGGATTTTGTGAATTGCAGTTTTTTAGGAAAGGTCGTTACTGCCGCTATGAAAAAAAAGTTTGTCTTCAATGAGTTGAGGTTTGGGGTTATTATGTCAGAGTTTCGACTTGATAACACAACATGTCAAGTTACTTTCTCAGAAATTTGAGTTGGTGGGTTGAGTTTTGGGATAATGGCTGGAAATTTTAACTTATTGGCATTGGCCAAAAGTCATGTTTGTTTCCACCACTGACCAAAAAAAAAAAAAAAGTGGTGGAAACAAGCTCCCTTGGTGTTTTCCTCACTGTAAAGTTGCTGACTATCTACCTCTGTATTTGTTAATTACTTTTATCTGTTTTATTTTTTATTTGTCTCCTGTTTGTTCCATTTAATATTTCTCCCCTTGCATGACCGTTTTTATTTGTTTCACCTGTGTTTCCCTCCTGTGTTCAATTCCCTGATTACCCTTTTTATTAGCGCTGTCTTCTCTCAGCCTGTGTACCTGCTCAACGTGCTTCCTCTCCTCACGGACTTGTGTATAGTGAAACAGATAATCTTTTCTTTAAAAAAATAAACACATATAAAAGAGCATTATTTTGGATGTTGGTAAAATCACTAAAACTGTCATTTAAACTGTTAATTTTATATCACACAATAGAAAGTTTGGGATTTCAAATGGCATGGTCTGATTTAAGATTTCAATTTCTTGGGAAATGAACATGTAAAAATACACGATATGTGTTAGGTGAGGCAATCTCATTAAAAACACCTAGATTAAGAAGTTTTAATGTATTTTTCTTTTCATTTTTTATTTGCAGGGTATTTTGTTTAGAATGATTGTGGAAAAAAATTTATTCATCCATTTTCTTTGAGGCTGAAATTAAATTAACTCAACCATCAGATCAAAACACTGATGCTAAGGCTTCAAAATACAAAGTCCAAAAGGTGACATCACAGTGGTACGTCCATCTTTTACATACATTACATGTTGTATCCACACTTGCTTTGGTTTTAATTATGTTGTTAAATAAAACAAGACTCAAAAATAAAAATACAGAACTGCAAAGCAACTTGATAAGAAATAAAGCAAAACTAAGACCAATGAAACCCATCCCAGAGCCTGCAGGGTCCACCATGCTGATGAATCATTACAGAAGTCAACCTATAATCCAGTATGGTAGCTGAGAGACCTCATCTGTTTTGAATTAGTGCTGCAGCAGGCACTACTCCTTCAGTGTTTTTTCCTCCTCAGGTTTGAAGCAGATTTTTTTAAAATGACTTGTTTCAGAGTTACATTTCAATTTTCCAAAAGATTCTCCTGAGATTGTAGCAACAAATACTCACTAAGGATGCAGTCATAATGGTGGGATATTAAATACGCACGTTTCTTAAATGTTCCCCTAGCTCTCTCTTTTAAACCACTGTTTTATTTCAGGCAGTGTGAATAACAATAGGAAATACCTACATTAAAAAAAAAAGCTAACAACTTCTCAAAATGAAGAGCCACCTGAAACTACCACCTGAAACCGCCAGTGTAAGCATCTCTGTTTGGTCCTGTTAACAGATGACTTCAAAGATGACACTTTAATGGAGAAACTGTGATGCTTCATTTCTTTTTCAGGATCTATCACTAAATGCCAGATGTAACATAGTTTGCATGGCCTGAAGTTGAACTTGTAGGCCCCCAAAGTAGGAGGAACAATGTCAAATGCCAGACTTTACTGATAAGTTGTTTATGTTGCTAAATACTCATGCAGAGTAGAATAAAACTGGCCTAGTGATCAGGATCATCACCCTAAGCATGCAAGTTAAAAATCGGGGCAGGAACGTGGAGGAAATATTGAACAGAAACATTAATATAATCATTACACATGATTGCACAGTAATATTAGGTAGTACTGTACAACGCATCCACTTAACACACTGTTTGCTGCTACAACTACACATGTTTCTTTTCCAACTATTTATTTATGAGTGACTTATGTATGTATGTATGTATATATATGTATATATTGTACTATTCTTAGTTAGCGTATTGTCTGTCTTGTCTTAATGTTGGTTTAAAATGGAGCACTGTAACAAAAAATAATTTCCCCCAGGGATCAATAAAGTATTCTGATTCTGATTCTGATTCTGATACTGAACCAGTAAAATGTCAGAAACCTAAAACAAAAGAATTGTTTCAGTATGAGATTTGTCCATACCGCTCCAATTACCACGCCTGTCACTGAAAACTAAAGGCCTAACAGTAAATGAGTGTGGAGGAGGGCAGCTGTATATGTGAAAAGCAACGGCAGGTCGACTCACTCAGGCTGTCATGTGTCCATAAATCTGCTGCACTTTCTCTGTCTCATCATCACACTGGAACTCAAACAGACACCTTTTCATTATCAGAGGATGACTAAACTTGCTTGCACTCCTTTTCCATTAAGTTTGATCTCCATCACACCAGAACATGGAAAGGAGACAGGGTTTGGGTCAGCAGCAAAGCCAGAATTAGAATTACTGCACATCAAGAGAAAGAGAGGATGAAGGGGTGTGAAGGAATGCAGCTGTTCAAACAGCTCTTTGATTTAGTGGTCACGGCACCCAGTGTGACTCACTCTGGCTCAAAAACCATGGAGATCACTCAGACGTTTATCCCTCTGGCCCGGTGGATTTCTGCTCCCTGTTGACCTGTGTGTGTGTGTGTGTGTGTACTATCTGCAGTACCTGAACTTGATTACTTATACATGGTGTAAAGGTTAATGTTCATGTAATGTACTTACGCAGCTTAGAGCCTCTCGAGGACAAAGATTTTTAAAAAGCAAGAGCACTGGGGTTTTTTTTTCTTTCTTAATGTTTTGTTTCCAAGGAGCCAGACTTTCTTGTCATTTTAAAGTGGTCTTGTTCTCCAGGCTTTCTGAAGGTCATTCAAAGCTTTTCTTTGGGCATTGGCTACTTTTGCACTCATTTACAGTCCAGACCTTTTAACTGACCTTAAATTGCATCTTTGGGCACTTTGTTTTGTTACAAAAACACATCATCCCAAAGATTACACAGTTTAAATAGGTATAACATTGTATTTTTACATCAACAATGTGAGTCCCAAAGAGCTATTAGCCAAAAACTTAGCATATCTCAGCACATCTCTGATCTGTATGTGCAATTAAGAAATTTGAGGAAAGTGGAGGGCAAAGAAAAAGTAGCAGGCATTAAAAACTGTCTACAACAGATGAACAGTATCCAAAGTCACATTCTTAAGAAACAGGAAAAAATCCACCTGGACCTTCAGTTGATCATTGAGCTTTTTAATCTCAGTTCCAGTCTTGTGGAAGGAAAACAGGGAGAAAAGACTGAGGTTGCCAAATTACACAAGAACTGGACGGGAGTCATGAATTCAAATTTGACGTTTTTGGTTAAAATTGTCATCACCATCAGGCTCTGTCATGGTTTGGAACAGCATTTCAGGCCATTGCATTTTGATCGACCAGGAAAGCATCTGACTGGCTTCATTTCTCACACTGACAGTGATCCCAAACACATTACCAATGCAATAAAAGCATACTTGGACAGAAAACACACACACAATGGAACACAATCAGTCATAGATTGGCCTCCCCAAAGCCCAGACCTCAAGATTACTGAAGCAGTGTGGGATCATCTTCACAGAGGTCAAAACAAAAAGCAGCCAAAGAAGAGCTTTGAATGTCCTTTAAGAAGTCCAGAGAACTACACCTGGAGACTACTTGAAGAAACAAAAAGAAAGCTGCCTAAGAGACTTTAGGCTGTGTTGAAGAATAAAGGCGCTCATACCAAAAATTGACTTACAAGCTCGTTAGAATTGTACAAGCTCTGTGTTGCCTTATATACTGTATTTCAATGTACCTTGAAATACCTACACATGCTTTAAATTTTCAAAACAAAATGAAGAAAGGAATGAGGCCTGGCTCAAGACTTTTTGCAGTCCTGTGCGAATCCCACTTAAAACATTTCAAACATTTTTCTGCATGTTAACCACTCATGTTTATGATGTGACATGCTGTTTCTGTGCTGACGATAGAAAAATTAATGAATTATAGAATCAAAGGTCCCATATATGTAGGAATACTCCACATCTCCTATTAGCATTTATTACTATGAATAAATAAATAGAGAAATGGGCATCAGTAGTAAAAGCCACGTGCTACTACTTGGAAAATAAGATTTTTCAAAGCATGTGGTTAACCAAGAACATCATATGGTACATACTAGTTTTATGACAATGAGATGCAAGTCAAAATCAATATATAAATTATGCAATGAAATTGAAGAGGTTAATGAGCAATCTGTATACAGGACACGAGGCCAATACATAAAAAGGCTGGAGTTTCATGTAGAGAAGAAGTGTTCTGTTTGTTTACTGAACTCTGTAAGCTATCCCTCAACCAAAGGCATTTTAACAAGCCTGTGATAAGGCCAATAATATGACAGAAAAAAATAAATCTTCGTGGCAAATGAAAGCCTCGTGTCTCCAAAAAGCATCGCCTGCTTGGACCTTTTTTATAAACCGCAGCCTTTTGCGCACAGCAGCTGTCTGTCAAACTGATCCCTTCAAACTCTGCTCAGTTCTCCTTTCTCGCAGGGGTCAACACAATATAAAGAGCCACTCTGCCTTCCTTTCACTCTCTGACTGTGTCAACAGGCTGAGCATGAGGTTTCAGTTACACCGGTGCACTTCTCACCTATGTTTCACTGAAGTCATGCCAGAAATGATAATGGAAAATTGGAGGGCTTGCCTGTGTGTTAGCTGACAGTGATGGTGTGTGTGCCCATTGGTTTTTGTGTGCATGTCAAAATCTCAGGTCAGGTACCCACCAGGCTTCAATCCAAAAGTGCCACCACCTGATCCGCGTGTGCCTGCGAGTGTGTGTGTGTGTGTGTGCGTGTTATCGTTCGTGCATCAGTGAGAGCCTTGTGTTATCAGGCCTCTGCACCCCCCCAGCAGCCTGATTGAAATGTAAAATGAAAGTGTCATAAAGCCTATATTGTCAGCCAAATGCTAAGTTATGAAGAAATAGTAACAGGCTCTTTCATTAAGGAAATGACAGCTCGTATTTGCTCTGATTTTCCTTTCAATGGAATGTTTCTGTAATGACTTCAATACTGAGAAATGGAGAGAGGAAAAAGGAGGGGAGAAAAAACATCTGGCATCAATGACAACATTTTCTTTGGATATTAAAAAATGCTGTTTCTTTGACAGCATGTTAAGAGCAACAATGTTTTTTAAAATAGGTGTACCTTACTGTACAGATCACACTTCCAATGGCTCCACAGCCTTTAAGCGTTCAAGCTGTTCAACATTTTTAGAAAAATAAATTAAAGAGAGAGAATCACCTCATCCATGCCAACAACTTATAAAGTTTAACTGTAAAATTACAGTCGCCTCATTTTATGTATGTGAAACATTGTTTTTCTTTCTTTTTTAAAATTAATTCATCTCTGAGTTTATTATGTTTCAGAGAAGGTCTGACCATGATGGCATTATAATGAAGCAGACACTATGTATTTAGGTTTCAAAAGACAGAAGAAGAATTTATGGCATTTGTCTAATCCACACATTTTTTTTCAGTGCTTCTGGTTAGTCTCTATTCATGTTGTTCATGACTCGGTGTTTGTCTGTGACTTTCACTGGCCTCAGTTTTTCCTCTCCAATTCTTTGTAGTTGAATTATACAAAATCAAGTTTAGCAAACTGCAATACAACAATCAAAATGTGAAGTGTCCATACTTTCCAGCTCATATAAACTCAAACACTGATATATTGATTTTTAACATTTTCTCACGAGAAATTGTGATATGATATACAACAGATGAAATTTCGGTAACAATTTTGTTAGTAACTTGTAGGTCAGTTCAGTCAGCCCAACAGGGAGTAAGTATGACATGGAGGTAAACCTACACTTTCTTTCCTGGTGAACATGGGAGAAGCTTGCCTTCAGGGCTTTAGCAGCAAGACTTTCTAACATGTGAGTAATGCTGTCAAAGGGTCTCGCCTGACCCAACCCATAATCATTTCCTATACCTAACCCAGCAGTTTTCTATGACCATGCAAACCAAAACACAGTGAGAAACCATAAAAGAGGAAGACATTAAGATAATAACGCAACTGTAAGTCCAAAAGAAATATTTAGTATCCTTATTTTCAAATGGTGCACACATTCAAACTGACTGGGAGACAGGCCTGTGTCTGATCCATTTGTTCACCATGGCCTCCTACCTACCTTTGTGGACTGCAACGATGACCTCTCCTCCTTTCAATCATACTGTCAGTGTGAGAAGTGAGTAACCAGAGAAGTGTATTTATATTGACTCTGGACATCTGCCTTGACGTGTCACGAGGAAGAACCCGGAGGCTGAGGTTAGAGTGAGAAAAAGAAGATCGAAGAATGGGACACTGATACAGGGAAGTTCTGGCGTCTGCAGCCTCAAGGGGCATCTGTTGCTTTGTTTCCCAGGCCGGGTTGAGTATGAGTGAGCAAATTCAGTTTATAAGACAAGCAGACATGCAGAATCAAAACTCAACACTACCCCTTCTGGCATTAGTGACTTTGAAGAACAAAGATGGGGTGATAGACGAGGCAAAGTGCAATAATAGGGAAAGCACACTAATGCCACACTTGCATTTTGCAGGTAAGAGTGATTCTGCATTAGGAACAAAATAATAACAAACACCCTCGATTTAAAAGCCATTTTAACAGACAATCATCAGAATTTGTCTCATGATCAAATGAAAGAAGCTTTGTTGTAAAGAGATTAATAAGGCAATGACATTTACGGCCTCTTACATATAGAATCTTTTAGTTTACCCTTAACTGATCATTGCCTTATAAGAGAAATACACATTTTAACTTATTTAATAAATGAGATTAATTTTAACAGCAAGTAATGGAAATGTGTGGTTTTAGGTGATAACAAAAGAAAGCCCAGCAGCCAGTTTTATACAAGCTTTATTTACAATGTCATTTTTAGCAGTGTAGGAAGCACGTTTTCATCAGTAAGCCCTCATTGGACAGGTGCTATAATCCAAAGTAGACAGGATTTCTACTTTCCTCATTCTTAAAATGTCTACACGCTTCCCAAGTCACATACTTATGTACATAGTGTGTTTGTATACAAGCTATATAAAACTTGGCAAATGGAAGGTTATTTGCTACTTCAATACGAATTTTGTTCATTTTCACAGAGTAAAAAACAAAAACAAAACAAAAACCTACAGCAAACACTGCACGTTATGATTACGACTTGTTAACAGCTCCCTGTTCATATTTTCTTTCTAATACAGTTTGACTGGTCTCCATTGTAGGTGCGCAACCAGCTAACAACAGAGAATACTGGGTAGTCATTTCATCTTAAGCATGTTTTAAAAGAAAAATGCACTACACTAGGACAGAGTTTTGTAGGATTACTGCTTTTCTCAATTAGAGTTCGGTTAATTAGAAAACAATGAGTAATAACCTCAGCATTAGGTAACTTTACTTTGTACTGACAAAGAAGTGGCATTGACGAGGTCTGAAAGTAGTCCAAACTAGCCGATTTGATGTATTATTAAAGAACAAACAGATGCAAATAAGAGCAACAAAACACAGGAGCTGATTTCACTGGGATAAAAGGGGTTAAGACATTGTGCTTTTTCTTAAGGGAGATTAAAAAAAAAACGTTTTCCTCAAATCCCTGATATAAATCTCAACAGGTCAACCCCAATGTGGATGTGTTTCATTATATACAGATTTCTTACCAGCGTATGGGGATGGACGGTTAAGAGTTCTGTGGAATAACATTTACAGCTGAAACTGCAGAGGTCACAGGCTAATGGTTTCAAAAACTCTGGGACAAGACACCGCCGTACTTTGCTACTGACTTCATACTTGAAAATATTCATCCACTACTCAGTTTTGGAAAACAAACATGACTTGCAGAGATAACATTTTAATGCAGTTAAACATCCATCCTCAAGAGCTAATGAACCTCTTTTCCCACTAAAAAGAAAGAAAAAAAAACAACAAAAACCCACCAGTCTTTGCAGGCATTAAAAAACATGACCATTTGTAGGGCTGAAGTAAATTATTAAATTAAAAATAAAGAGTGATTTGTTTGTTAAAGCAAAAGAAAAAAACTTTTTAAATAAAACGATTTCTAAGAAAATTCTCCTACTTAAGAAACGGGAGGTACATGTTCACAAACTTTATCTTCCTTTTGTTGCATAAGACAAGTATTTAAATGATGGATAAATTACATCCACTGTAACAATATGAGTGGTGCTATAATACTACTAAAAGTTTAACACTGCTGTACAAGCAGCAAAAGAATAAGCTGTTAAGATTTAAAAAAAATGCACACCATGAATCATTTAAGCTTATGTAACATATCAAATAGAAGTAAAATAGATTAAAAGCAGAGAAAAGCCCACATTAAGCCCAACACAATAATTTATGAAGTTAACATCCATATTTAACATTTTTCCCCAAATAACAAAATAAATGTGTGTGTAAGATCTATTGTTACAGAAAGAAAAGGACCAAATTAATGTTTTCATATAACAAATAAAAAAAAGGCACTAAATCAGATGATGCAACCAACGCTCTTATTTAAATTAATGTATGCAGTCATACTTTTGACATACATTTAACCTTGAGTCCCGCTTTTCAATAGTTTCATAATCTTTAGGGAAAATAATGACATTTATTTAAAGAAGCTACATAAAATGTACAATATTACTCTCAGTAACATCAATGGTTCTCCATTACTAATACTGTAACATGTTTAAGTAGTAAGCGTCCAAATACAGGATGCCTCTCAACTGTCTGATGTGAAGGGCCTTTAAAAAAAAAAAAAAAAAAAATTTTTTTAATATATATATATATATATATATATATATATATATATATATATATATATATATATATATATATATATATTTATTTTTTTTTTTTAGGAGAGTCTATGGTCAGCAGGACCACTGGAGACCATTTCCAATTTTAGTGTGATGAACCAATTTTACTTTAAGTGAATAGACGGCACATCAGCCTGCATGAGCTAATGCACGGTTTCATGTCTGTACTACCAAGAATTTTCAAATCCAAGGTAAAATACACCAAGATATGGTAGGGCACAGGTTATTTGCTTCTAAAAAAAATATTAATCAATTAGGAATCAACTGAAATTTGGCTACTATCAGAAACACTATGTAGATGTGCGTTTAACAAAACAAAACAACAAAAAACTGCAAGCAGGCTTAATGGGGGCTTTTACTGCTTTTCAAAACACATCTGTAACAATGTCTTTCATTTAAACACTTTATATTTATATCTCTGCAAACACTTTTCGGGCAGCATTGTTGCCTTTAGTCCAAAACTGGTTGCATTCAATACTTGAGGTAAAAGCACTTTTAAGATGCAATCTAGCAACATGTTCAGGGCTTTCATAAAAATACTTACTGTAGAAGTTAAAAACAGAATGGAGTCCTATTTTGTTATGCATACTGATTTGCCGGTTATACCTCTCAAATATTACCCCAATCCTCGAGCCACACAAATAAACAGAGTATGCAGGAATATGTCATTGAGGTATCCCTAAGCAGCCAAACAAAATCAAGTTAGACATAAATACTAGAGAACAGGCCTATTTAAACCCAAAACTTGACTGACAGATAACTGGCTTACTCCACTCCTTTTTCCTGGTTGTTTGTAACATGGTGTAACAGACTTGATGCAGTGTGGAAGCAAACAAGCAGGCATGTTTATGAAGGCTACAAGAGGGGAGGAGGAGAGAATGTAACAAAGAGCATCAGGGTGTGGGGAAAGGAGTCGGAATGGTGGAAAAATTAACAGGGGAAAGGAGAGCGAAGGTTTTCTTTTCCAATCCCGTTCCTCCCCGGGTTTGTCTGGAGGTTATAATGCGTGACACCGCAGAGGGTTGTTAGTGCTCGCGCTGCTGCTAGTGGGCTGGTTATTCGCAGACTTGAGTCAATGCAAAGTCATGCAAACAGGTAGGTAGTTCATGCACGCGTGCCACAGCCTAGCCCAGCTGGGGGTCAGTGTAGGCCACATAAAGAACAGGCCAGGCTACACAAGGCTCGGGCAGGTCATTGGTGTGCCAGTCATGCAGGGACATTGCTGTTGAGGGAGGGGAAAAAAAGAAAAAAAAGAAAAGAAGTAATGGTCAGATGGCAGGGCTTTTTAGCCTAAAATCAACAATCTGCTCCTGATCTAACACAAAGCAAAATTATTTCAAGGTTAGTAAGTTATGATTCCTGATATGCGTTAAAACTGGAAAATGACAACGGAACAAACAATCGGTTAAACACATATTGAGAAAAGCATACCCTATTTAAGACTCCCATTTAAAGTTATATACCTGTATGTAGTGCGCATTTTAAACACCCTTTAGCAAACCTGGAAAAAAAGTGCTTTTTACTGTGACAGCAATGAGCTGATTATAGAAAGTGATATGGAACAGTCCACTCTGATGTGTGACACTGAACAGGTCTTCATGTCCACTCTGCAGATGATCCAGAAACTAAATCTCTTTCAACAGACAGTCCTCAGGTCTAAAACTCTCCAACCATCTCACCGCTAAACGTTCTGTGAATACATTATTTTGTCACGTCATATTAGGGGGAAGGTAAACCTGACAGATTGCCAAGGTACAGACATTTATATCAAACACTATGGCACATAAGGTGTTGTCTGTCAACTCTGTAAATGCTGGTGGCTCCTTGTTCTCTTAGATACTTAAAACTAATTTACACCAGTATGTACACTAGCACAGGAAATCTATCAAGTCTTAAATTGCACCACCTGGAACAATTTCAAAACCTAAAGAAGTCTCTTTTTTTTCTTCGGGAAAAAAAGCTACCATTCACAATTATTGCTGCACCATTACCAACAATCATGCAGTCCTATTTGAAATCACTCAATTAAATCAGTTAGAACGTTTAGCAAGCAAATCAAAGATTTACACGAGACATTACATAATCCTATGCTTCGATGTATTTGCTGGTCGAGACTGAAATGAAACACTGACACATTAAACTAAAAGTTGCTTTTACCTCCTTAAAGCTACATCATAAAGAGTTACAATAGATGACGCAGGACAGAAAAGCTGTCAAGTCCACTGCAAAAAACAAGCTGAACTTGAAAATGTTACTACAGGTAGAGATGTGCATAAATACTGCATGAACAGGTAGAGCGGTTCCTCTTATCAAAAATTACAGTAACTTGACAAGGACACGCGATTCTTCTGAGCCTTGCAGTCTGGAAAACCTGCATGGCACAAGTTTACTACATAGCACAGGTTCAAGAAGGTCAGTGGTAGAGAGGGAGGAAGAAAGGATGTTTGGTGTGATTGGTCAGAACCTATTAAATATGCTGAAGCCTGATAAAAGGTAGAAGTCTTGCATGATGGGCGTCAAGGTAAAATACGCTTAGGGGGAGGAGGAAAAAAAAAAAGGTGCAAGATTTGGGGGCAACCTTTCTTGGCATCTCTACCTCATGGATCTGATCAAGAAGGAAAAAAAAAGAAAATCAATCGGCAGGAAATGCAGGAAAACATTTACTTCCATTAGAAATGAATGAAAACAGAACGCCTCAAAATAGGCACATCGTTCGGGGGACTTGTAAAATAGCTGGCTGCAGCATTTCGTGCCCTACTGCCATCTACCTGGCGGTAGCTGACTGGGCGTGACCGGGATACTGGCGCCGGGTGCTGGTGGCTTGTCTCTGCCGGGCCAGGAAAGACTGACCAGAACCAGTGTTGGCGAGTCGATCTTCAGCAGCCTTCTTCTGCAGAGACATACCCTGGTAAAAGAAACAGAGGAGGAAAGCTTAAGGCCCCATTTGAAAGTCACTACAAATCAGCAACACTCCAAGTCAAAGACAGCCCTCAAGAAGGAGCGCAGACTGTTAACACACATATTAAGACAGTCATTAGATTATTTGCTAGTTAGTCCACCAAGCCTGAGGTATAGGAAATTAAATTAGCTGACATTTAACATTAGTGCTGATTTAGCAGCTCATGAACAATAATACCAGCAACTGATGAGATATATAATGAGCAAACAGCCATTGACGTTATTGAATAGTCTGTGCTGCCATCTAGTGGTGATTTTCTTGGGCAAACAAAAAGGGGTGTTTACCCTCTGTGGTAGAGAAATGTATTATATCTGTTATCTACAGCAGAAAACATACGCAACATTTAAAAAAAGCTCCAATTATAACATTGTCTTTCAATGCTTTAGTAGATGCTTTGTTCAGCTATGAATTACTTCCTGACAGTAGCTATTTCTGTGTATTGCTATTATTACACTGAACAAAAATATAAACGCAACACCTTTGTTACTGCTCCTATTCCCCATGGGATGGACGTAGAGACCTAAAATTCATTCCAGATACACAATATAACCATCCCTCCCAAACAGTGGTCACAAATCAGTCCAAATGTGTGGTAGTGGGCACATCTGCTATATTGAGATAATCCATCCCACCTCACAGGTGTGCCACATCAGGATGCTGATCTGACATCATGAGTAGTGCACAGGTGTACCTCAGACTGCCCACAACAAAAGGCCACCCTGGAATGTGCAGTTTTGTCTCACAGCAAAATGCCACAGATGCCACAAGCAATGAGGGAGCGTGCAATTGGCATGCTGACAGCAGGAATGTCAACCAGATCTGTCGCCCGTGCATTGAATGTTCATTTCTCAACCATAAGCCGTCTCCACAGGCGTTTCAGAGAATATGGCAGCACATCCAACCGGCCTCACAACCGCAGACCTCGTGTAACCACACCAGCCCAGGACCTCCACATCCAGCAGGTTCACCTCCAAGATCGTCTGAGACCAGCCACCCAGACAGCTGCTGGAACAATTGGTTTGCACAACCAAACAATTTCTGCACAAACTGTCAGAAACCGTCTCAGGGACGCTCAACTGCATGCCCATCGTCCTCATCGGGGTCTTGACCTGACTCCAGCTCGTCGCCGTAACAGACTTGTGTGGGCAAATGCTCACATTCGATGGCGTCTGGCACGTTGGAGAGGTGTGCGCTTCACGGATGAATCATGGTTCACATTGTTCAGGGCAGATGGCAGCTGAGAATGTCCCAGTTCTTGCATGGCCAGCATACTCACCGGACATGTCACCCATTGAGCATGTTCGGGATGTGCTTGACCGGCGTTTACGACAGCGTGTACCAGTTCCCACGAATATCCAACAACCTCGCACAGCCATTGAAGTGGAGTGGACCAACATTCCACAGGCCACAATTGACAATCTGATAGACTCCATGCGACGATGTGTTGCACTGCATGAGGCAAATGGTGGTCACACCAGATACTGACCGGTTCTGGGTCCCCAGACCCCCAATAGCGCAAAAAACTGCACATTCCAGGGTGGCCTTTTGTTGTGGGCAGTCTGAGGTACACCTGTGCACTACTCATGATGTCAGATCAGCATCCTGATGTGGCACACCTGTGAGGTGGGATGGATTATCTCAATATAGCAGATGTGCCCACTACCACACATTTGGACTGATTTGTGACCACTGTTTGGGAGGGATGGTTATATTGTGTATCTGGAATGAATTTTAGGTCTCTACGTCCATCCCATGGGGAATGGGAGCAGTAACAAAGGTATTGCGTTTATATTTTTGTTGAGTGTACTTGCTTGGCCACAAATCTCAGCTGTATGTGCCACAGTGCATTTTAAAAAGAAGACCAATCGTCTGTATCACCAGGATTTGCTTCAGACTGTATAGGTGCTCCTTACCATATTGTACCAGGCTGACACAATCAGTTTCTCCTCGTGATCTCTTTGGCTCTTTGTCTTGTCCATTTCTTTCTGTTTGGAGGAAACATGAAGGCAAAATCAACCTTAGAGTGGAGGATGTTTCTAAAACAAATATTGGCACATGAGTCTATTACCGTATTTCCCGGACTACAAAGCGCACCTGAATATTAGCCGCACAAGCTAAAATCAGGGGAAAATCCTGTTTTGTACATACATTAGCCGCACCTGACCAAAAGCCGCAGGTGTTTCAATATTGACTTATCATATGTAAGAGAATATGCACAAAGCGAATTGTCAGGAAAGAGATGGCTGTTTGGAGACACACCCCTTTTATTAATATTTTGAAAATCAAGTTATGGGTACATATTTGCACATGTGCTGTGCTTCATAAATGAGTAACAAATGTAGTACATAACAGTAACCTACAGCACACCAGAAAAATAGATTCAGACTACCTTTTAGGCTCAGGTGCAGTGACACGGCTTTAACAAGAAGAAAAGTCAGTCATTCACCACCATCTTCCTGCGCACTAAAACCACCAAAGTCCTCTTCTCCAGTGTCGGAAACGAACAGGCTCAGGATGGCTTCGTCATCCACTCTCAGCTTCTTTCCTTCGTTGTCACTTTCAAAACCAAAGATAATCCTCATTGTCATTGTCAGTGTCAGAGTCGAACACCCTCTGAAGGGCCGTGGCGGTGTCCTCCTCTTCATCATGCAGCAGTCCAGCCCTTCGAAATCCGTTGGTGATCGTGGATGTTTGCACACTTTTCCACGCTGTCAGAATCCACCGGTAGAGTTGAGCACAACTTGCTTTTCGCAAGTTTATCGCCGCTCGTCATCCACGACTCCCGCTGAACGCATAGCGCTACTTTGAAGTTTGTTTTTCGCGCTACTTGTACGGCACTATGTTGCCTGGCGGATGGACATGTGACCAACATACCACTCTTGAACCCCGATCCTTCCGCCAGGCAACGTAGTGCCGTACAACAGCGGAACAAACAAAACAAATCGTCTTACGATATCACAAAAATCATGGACAATCTATAGAAAAGCCGCACCTGACTAAAAGCCGCAGGGTTCAAAGCTTGTGCAAAAAGTAGCGGCTTATAGCCCAACAATTACGGTACTTATTTTGCCAGGCCCTTTTTTCAGGCACCCTAATTCCCAACTAGATAATTGATTACCTCCAGTGAATGCAACATCCTCTCCTTCTCCTGCAGCTGGTTTTTCAGGGCTTGGACTTCAGGACCTGAACCTTGGTTCTGTTTGGGGTCCAGTGTTCGGATTACCTGTGAAGGACACATTCAGGTTATGTTTGGGGGTTTTTTTTGTGTCCCATACAGCCCGCCCTAAAGAATACTATTCATTTATGGACCCTTTGCTAGTAAACATTTACTCACACTCTTGGCTTTTTCGAGGTATTTCTTGTATCGCTCCTCCATCTGTTTCATGTCTTCATCTTTTTTCTTCAAGGCCTCTTCCAGCTCCTCCACTCGTTGGACTGAGAGGGGAAACAGCATCTTAGTTTAGATTTCCTTTAAACTGACTCATACATTTTAATGTCAGTGCATGAAGAGTTACCTGTACAGCAACATTACACACAAAATGTTTTAAATGTCAGCGTGTTTTGCATATTCAGATATCACCGTAAACTCACTGCTGGTGTTGTATTTCGGCTCCATTTCATCAATGAAGGCATTTTTCTTCAGCAGCTCATTATTCAGCTCTTGTACTTTTTCCCTAAGAAAAAGAACATTGCACCTTATATCAGGTAGCTCACAATATGAAATGCAGAATTAAGCGACATGGGCAAATTAAGTTAAAACACACTCACATGTGCTCCTCATATTTCTTCTTCAAAATAGAAGACTGGAAGAAAAAGAAGAAAACAAACAAAACGGGCGAATGTGTTAGAAATCGTGGTATCAAAATTCAATCATTCCTGTACGTTGAACTGTTTTTGGAAAAGATCATGATCCAAGATGTGGAAAGATGAAGAGATGAAGAGACCTTCAGTATAGTCAAAGTGTTGATGATACTGAGAATGTACAATTAAAGCAGGAACCTAATTTCTTTACATTTTGAATCAGCACCAGTCCCCAATTTGACATCAAGGCGACGTGCAGCCAGTATAGACAAAACTCATTTTCAGAGTACTAAGAGATTACATGCTCCGATTGCTACAGGGAAGCTAGAGGAGAAGACAAGGACTTTGGGGTTTCTATCAGGGGAGGGGATTTAAAACTACTCACAAGAACAGAGAATATTTGCGACTTGCTACTACTCTAAAGTGTAAATGCTACATTCGGTTACACATTCTTGTCAATATAAATATGTTTTAAAAAGCTATGCAAACATCAGAACTGAAAAGTCTAAAAGCTGCAACTTGCTGAAATCACAAAGATATACTTACTATAGTCTGACAGTGGAGAACAGTTGGAAAATAACAATAACAAAAGAACAAAATGGCAAAAATTAAAAAGAGGTGCCAAATGTGACATAATAATCTGACAGTTTCACATCTTTGATTCTCACATAAATGTTGCATCTGTACTTTCAAGGTTATTTGAGGGAAATAGTTTTCCATTCTCTTCTTTCTGTTGCATGATTTTAGACACTGTTCTCGTGATATTGAGTGAAAGGAAAGATGAGGCTGATACTGAGATCTAAGATCTACAGTGACGGACAAGAAATTAAACCAGAAACCCCACAAAAGAAAACAAGTTTTAGATCAGTGTTAATCAGGCAGTAAAGACAAAGTTAAACATGCACGTAAACTCTCTTCCTCACATCAACCTTCCTGGGAGATGCTCCAAATCGCATTTTCTTAAAAATCTGTTGTCCCATACTAGGAACTAGTTTGAAAGAGACAAGGAACAGAGAGGAGGGCCATGAAAACATTTAGCATCAGAGGTGAGGCGGCAGGCAAATGTGTTAATAAGATGGAGAAAAATTAGAGTTGCTGAATTGCTGAGGAGCTTGTATTAATCTCGTTCACTGTCGCAATCAAGCCTCAAACACCTGTCTTTAACATGGCTAGACATCGTCCCAAGAAAGCTAGTGTGTCTAATGCTACAGCAGAAATAATTGTAAATAAATAAATAAATAAAATGACATATGCGCAGAAAGGGGAATGCAAAAGCTGTTAGAAGTTGTTAATGTTTACAGTGCATTGAGGTAAGCACAAGAATTAAAAAGGCTGATGTTGTGAAAAAAATGTTCGTTGCCTTTTTCACTATTGCACATGACTTTCCAGGACCTAAGCCGTCAGTAGAAACAGAGCACTGCACTCTCTGAAGTGTAGTTTGATTGCTTTCTGTGTTTACTGCCACCAGTAAACTGGTGCTGGAATTAAACACAGTATGAGTACATGAGTACAAGCATTTACTTACATCATCTGCTTTTGAACCCTGTTCTTGAAGATTCTTTTGTAGCTCCTCTACCTGACTCTGTTCCTCCATCAAGCGCTGATTTATCAACCTAGATAACAAGTACAACGTTTCACCACAGTGTTGTTATTTTCAACAAATCAGTGACCAAACTGCAAAATAAACTGTTGTAGATCCAATATTAGAAGGAGATTTTTAGCTGATAAGTCATTCACTGAAATACAACAAAGACAAGAACAACTGTGTGGAGAAGTAAAGGCGAGAATCACCCACATTCCAGCACACAAGTGAAAATGTGGCTCAATATTAATATGAACAGACCAAAAGGAAGAACAATATTATTGTTTGCTCTTCTCAGATTCTATATCAGTGAGACACTGGGTTCAGTAATAGGTGATTTCCTGTTAATACCAATAAGCTATATGTCTTTGTGCTCGATGCCAACCTGTTCTCTGTCTCCAGTTCATTTTTTCTCCTGTTGGCATCCTCGAGTAGACTCTGCAACAGAGCGATCTTCTCATTGTCTGATCCCTCCTGAGCCAGTTTCAGCATCTTGTTTTCATGCTGAAGACGAATCACGTGTTCTCTAGAAACACAGAAGCATCAAGAGCATTAAACTCAAATAACAAGCATTCTTGTTTTATACCACAGTCTCAAAAATGCTTCAGAATATTAGTCTAAATGATGAACTTAAAATTCGCAATATTTTGTTATTTATTTATTTTATCATCTCGTGTTAGTATAGGGCACAACGTGCAGAAAGGGAAACCTCAACCACAACAGGAAGAGGGCTCACTTTGAAATGGTGTACTCCTGTGCACGGAAACATACACACAAGCAAGCTCAGGTCAAGTAGTGAGTGTAAGTGAGATATTCACTTCAGCGTAACTAATCACTGTAGTGAATCACCTTATTACAACACTGTCTGCTTAATGAATTATACCTATGGCCTGCTCCGTTTTAGTGCTCCTGACAGTGTTACAGCAGTGGGTTAAATCTGACAAATTCCACACTTGAGTCAAAAATGTTATCTACACAAATTTGGTTGGATATTCCCTGTATTTAATACAGCAGGAGATAAAGCTTGAGGCCAGCCTTGTCTTGGGCTCTAGTGTGACAGACAGCCAAATGAATATAAAGCACCTGAGAGCCTTACATTCAGCTAATCACCAAAACAGCAGGATGGGTAGGAAGCTTTGTGTCAAGCCCTGTTTTTAGGGCATGGCACATGAATCCATTCCAACTGAAGAACTGTTGTTTCCAAACAATTTATTACTGACTACAGGTACTGACTACGACTTTCAGGTGAGGTGCAGTTGGCTGAGGGACTGAATTTTCAGCTGCGAGTGCGACTCCCTGTTTTACAGTTCAGATCAAATGAACAGGCAACAGGTGCCTCTTATAAAAGCAGCATGTTGATACTGAAAAGTCACCAAAAGACATCAACTGGAACATAAAGTCATTAGTCATTCACAAAACAACATGTTTTCATCATTTACCTTTACAGTAAATGAACTGCCTGGATGGGGTTAACCTTCCCTCTCCCTGAAAGTAGCTTTTAGAAGATTTGTATACAAATCCACATTTTTCCTGGGTTCACAAGTACTGAATAAAAATTTAAGCATATTATCCAGCCAACAGAAAATCCAGCTGTCCTGGAAAGCTGCTGGCAGTCTGATGTAACTCACACTCAATTATTACATAACGCTCTACAGGGTTTTTAAGCTAAACCCATCCACCATAAAACAGCAGAGAAAGCCTTGAAGCGGGCTTGAAACTATCTGGTTGTAAAATAAATTACACTAGAGACATACTTTACTATCCAAAATTTAGGAATCAAGCCTTAAAAAGTGAATTTATTTTACCAGAGCATTAGTTATATTCTTTTTGCATAGTTTGCTGTTGTATTTGTTACTCAGTTATTAGTTTTTTGTTCTTTTTTATTTTAAAAACCAACTTCTAGGATGATCTAATATCATTATTCTTCTCTTTCATTTAAAATAATCAAACTGGCACAAAAACATATGGGTTAAAACATATACACACACACACACACACACACACACATACCGCATCTCTGGAGTGGTGATCTCAGCAGCCAGTGAATCAGAACCATCGTTGCTACCCAATGGGAATAAACCTTTAAATACAGATATTAGTTGTAAATAAGATGAGCAAGAATTCATTAAACTTATAAGAGGCAAAGCTACACCTATTATATTTCAGGACAAAGACATTTCTTCACCTGATGTGAACTGTCCCTCTTGAGCTTGAACACAGTGTAATTCCTCAATAGTTTCCTTCAATGAATCTCTCTCACTTCGCATACGCTATAAAGAGACAAAGAGTCAAACGTGTGAATGAGCGAGACAGACAGAAGGTCAAACAGCAGAAGTGCAGGATCTGGAATCAACATCAGTGTGCTTAGTAGTAAAACATTTCCAGTAAAATACTTTCCAGACAGCTGCGCAAGTACCAGTTATCAAGAGCCTTTGGTCAAAATTTCCTCTCATGCTAAGTTACAAGGTTTGGCTTTTCTAGCTGTAACAAATTTGATTTCATCTAAAAAGAGAAACAGGTCTGAAAGAACAGTAAAGTGGCATATTTCATAAAAACAAAACAAACAAAAAATTAAAGTAATTCTTTTGTATGTCATCAGTCCTAATTTTAGTCACATTAAATATACGTACATCTTTTTCTTTTTGTAAAGAATCGACTTTCTCTTTGAGGCGTTTATACTCAAACTCCATCTTGTCCGCCTTTTTAGACTCCTCTGACAGTCTGTTCTGAAGTTCAACCACCTGTGAAGAGAGATGACAGTTCAAAAGAAGACCTGATCGCTAAAAAATTATTACACAAGCATGAAAATTGTAAAACAGTACTAAGACTGGGAAAATGTAAAACTTATTTATTTAGGAACAGGTACCTGTCTCTTGTACGTCTCCAACTGGGCTTTGGCAGCATTCGCCTTTCGTAGCTCTTCCTCTAAGCCAACATTAGCCTGCATTAAAGCTGTGGTTTTCTCTTCCATAAGCTTGTTCTGGAAAATACGGACATACATTTTTTTTTTTAGACTGAAAGTCATGTTTCACAATCTGATTTACACGTTTTCAAGAACTGCAGTGTTAGCACTCATGAGAATAAAAGCTGTATTAAAGTTGCTGTGTGTGTGCGCGCGTGTGTGTGCGCGCGTGTGAGTGAGAGATTATACTTGTCTTCTGAGCAGTCCCATGTCCTCCAGTTTCTTCTTGTAGTGTTCCACGGTGCCCTCCAGTTTTGACACCTTGTCAGATGAGTGCCTGCGATGAAAACAACAAGCAGTTTTATTTTCACCACTGTCATACTGATCCTGCTGATTTCCACACTGGATTAGTTAAAGTTTAGTTTATGGACAGATAACAAGCTGTAAAGCTAAAAGTTTTTTAAGCCATAGTGTTTTCTTGGCTCTTTTATTTTCTGTCTTTAGGCCAATACATCTACTAATGAATGAATGCTAAAATTAAAACGTGTGCTTCACAGCACCTTAGCTAGAATTACTACAAACAACAAAGCTCCTGTCTTATTAGTTTTTTAGTTTGTTTTAATTTAATAATTTTAATATGTTAAGGGTTCGTTTTGCATCCTCAAAATACCTGAGGACATCAATCTCATCTTTTAGAGACTGGGCCTCATCAGCCAGTGATGTAAGGTCTTCATTCTGGGACTTCACATCCAAAAGTTCTTTTTCCAGCTCCTCACAACGGATCCGGTAATCATCTTTTGCTGCCTCCAACCTAGAGGGAATTAGAAACAAGTGTCATTGAGCCTGCAGATTTTGGGCATTAATCAATTCAACCCTGACTTGTTGAAATTCCTTTCCACGTTGCATGCAAATCGAGACCTGAAGGTTTCTTCCTGTAGCTGCTCCAGTTGCGTCTGCAGCTGAAGATGTCTGCGTCCAGCAGGGCTGTTTATATCCTCTATGGAGTCAGACTGGTTAAGTCTCTCCATTAAGACCTGGTTTTCTGCTAGCAAACTGCTCTTCTCCTCTTGCAGGGCTGCCACCTGGAGAAAGGGAAGTGTTGAAGAAAAGGCCAAAGAATGGGATACACGAAATCATGAGTGAAATGAGAGGAATGGGATAAGAAAAGGTGAAAAATGGGACAGCGTGGAGAAAAGAAAGATTAACGGGAACACAAAAGGTGTGGAAATGATCGATTGAAGGGATTTTAAACACATGAAAAGAAGAGATGCAGAAGGGAAACAAGTTAGAGATGATTTATAACTTTCACAATGTAGGTAAGCTACTTTAATTTGCTTGTTTCCTTTACAGCATCCAGGTCCATTAGTTTAACAAACACACACCAAACACACCTTAATAAGGCAAATCAATTAACTCCAACATGGCAGAGAGAGCTACATGGTTGGTGTTTTCTCAGTGTGATGGGCAAAGCAAAGCAAAAGCTGCTGCTGCATTTTAATGTAAACAGTAAAAATTAGATATATTGATATAATTTGTTGAGAGAAAATACAAACCTTCTTTAAAAAATTAATATAATCAGTCAATAAGGAAGGGATTTTTATTAATTTGCCTGGATCAAGTCTATAAACATGCCTTAAAACACTGGAAAATAATTTAATCCTTCTGGGACTTTAGGAAAATTATCTAGTGAATCTATTTGCTCTTTTTTATTTTATTTAAAAATGCATTTTAAACTAATATGGTGTGACTCACTCTCTCTTCTAAAAAGCTTAACACTTCCATGTCTAAAATTCCTACGAAATTCCTTGTGAAAATTCCCTTATGGCAACAAAACTGTATCACATCAAAGATGCGAACCGTGCAGCTCAAAACGCAGGAAACAGGGTGAAAATCAGCTGCAATTAATTCCAAAACCAGCACACGGGTTCCTCAAAAGATACCAAGTGCCTTCAGGTACAGGCTTAATAATTTTGCTGACTGCTTGCTGATCAGAGTTATGCAACCAAAAAAATAAAAAATAAAAATCTGAAGACTGCATAATGTTTAAACAGTGATGAACGCATTTTTCCAATAAGTGACTCATTTCTGAATTCAAATGTTAACCTATTTCCCTCGCTTTCTACTATTGCTGTGGAAAAGCATGGGACACACCAAGGTAAAAGAAAGCCACATCTGACACAGCCAGACCAAACTGCAGTTGTGCCTGGTGTGCTCCAACAGGACAATGTGTACAGTTGCACAAATGCTTGTGCACAAATGCTTGTGCACAAATGCTTGTGCACAAATGTGTACACATACATGCACACAGAATTTGGAAAAGGGGAACCTGTTGCAAGCAGGCTAAAGAAAATCACACACCATGAACATAAGAAAGAAACAAAGAAAATAAAGTCTGGATTTACCCTCTCTTCTAGCTCATTAAAGTCTAACCTCAGTCTATCACGCTCCTCTTCTGCACGGAGAGCCTTTAAACCAAGGCAAACAGTATTGAAAGAGTAAAGAGGAAAGATAAGAGGAAACTGATTCAACACAAGTGGAGAGCAAGTATCCCTTTAAATTACAGCTCCACTTTTTGGCAACAACTGCAATTAACAGTCTTTCATTTACAGTGAAGATTTTGGGCTGGTGGGTCAGATCGCCAATTTGGCAAGGCAATTATTAAATAAGGAACTATGGGACATGCCAATCAGTAGCAACTGAATCAACAATTTTGATGACATCAATCCAAAAATGGAGCTGCTTTTAAAGTGTAACTAAAAATATCTGTAAACTATATTATGAAGTATGACACTTATGTAACAAATGAGTTAGAGCAGAAAAGTTGTTCACAACCTTATTGTAATAGGTTGTAGTGGAGTGTAGTGGAAGAGTAAATGTACACGGTGCTAGCTGTGAAGAGCCTAAAACCACTGGCCGTTATTCATACAAAACCAACCTGCAAGTCAAGCTCGCGACACCTCTGGGCAATCTCTTCCTTGGTAGCCAAAGCATCATTCAGCTCCTCAACTGTCTTCTTCAGCTGAAAACAGATTAAGCATAAATCAAGAACTGCTGCTCCTCAAAATGTTTTATGTAGTACACTTAATAAAAAAGGAAAACAATTCCATGCAGACTTGTGAAAAATTAAGTACATCCTTAATATTTTCATATAAATTAAGAGGGTAAGTAGCAGTCAGGTGCTGCTAATCAGTGGATTCACTGATCAAAAAAAAAAAAATAATAATAATTTTAATTCAATCTAATCCAATAGCAAAGAAGGTTTATAGAAAGACAATATAAAAGCAGTAAAACTACACACAACAATAAAAACATTGTTGTTTTTATTGTTTTTATTAAATTTACATCCAAAAGATTCCAAGTACACAAAATCATAAGACATAATCCTCCAACCCCCCCCCCCCCAAAAAAACCAAACAAAAATCCACAAGGTAAATAAGAGAGACATAAAACTAAAGAACGCTACTGCACAGGTAATAAAAAAGTTTAGATCCTATGACATCTTACTCGTGTTCTTCTCCGTCTGCAGCCTGAAGGAAGTGGTTCAAATTCTCTGAAGGGGATGAATCTGGCTCAGCACAATAGCTCAGCCCTTTCACACTACCTGCTGCTCATATACAGCAAGGAGTAGACTGTGGGAAAACTATTATTTTGCTGGCTACCTTCACAACTTTGTTCAAGCCTATGCTGTTCTTTGCTCTAACATGATTATGAGAAAAAGTTCATAGAAAAAGACTGAACAAGTATACAAGTATGGATAGTTTTGATGGGTTGTCAGGATTTTTTCCCCACTAAAACAAACATAGAAACAAGGCTTAGGTTTGCAAAGCTACATCTGAGCAAAGCACAAGAGCTCTGGAAAAGAGCAGATCTTTGGACAGACGACAGACGAGACCAAACCGGAGATGTTTGGTGACGATGCAGAGGAAAAACCAAATACAGCCAATCAGCACACCTCCTACCATTTGTCAGCCACAGGATATGGCTGACAGATGGTACGAAGCACCTTATAGTAATTGAGTGGATCATGAACCGATCTGTATACCAAAGTATTGAAGAGTCAAATGTGAGGCCATCTGTCTGACAGCATGGCCAAAATTGGGTCAACAGACCAAGCACAGCAGCAAATGTACAAGAGATTGCTGAAAAAGTAACGATCACACTGTTGCAATGACGGAGTCAAAGTCTAGATCTCAACCTGAGTGAAATGCTGCATAGGAGCTTGTCAAAGCTTGAAATCTACATACCTGTCTGTCCAGATCCACATATGAGTCAGTTCCTCCTGTAGCTGGAGTCTCTTTAGTCATCAGCTACAGATACAAACAAAAATGATTAGAAGTGAAAACAACACTAGCGATGGATACCATTAGTTTTATTGGTATCAATATTACTATTTATCATCATTCCTGAATCGAATAGGTTTCAAATTTATAATTAACAATACCAGTGACCAGAGTGTGTTTTTTTATCCATAAAAATGTGACCAGTTAGCTGTTGATCACTAAAAAGCAAGAATCAAAGACTCTTACTTTCATTTATTAGTTATTATATGCACATAATACTTTTTAAAGGTCTAAAATAGATAACAAGGTACCTCTTGGATGGCAGTCATGACAACATGCTGCACCGATTCTTCCATCACCATTATGGTTTTGATGTATTCTAGGGATTAGAGAGAAAACCAAAATTAAGAGTAAGTAAGTATAAAGTAGCACATAACTTTCTGAATCAGTGGGTAAAGCAGGGAGACAACACAGAACATGGGCCTCTTAAATCCAATATTCACCTTGTTTCTGTTCACAGGTGACAGCGCAGCCCAATATAAGTTGTAACATCCTTCCAAGCTCAGCTGCATCAGAGTGTTCTCCAATAAGATTAACATCAGGTAGTGGGAAGTCATTAATATCCTGGCCTAAGACCTAGAGACAAGGATGAAATATGTAAGGGCTATACATTGTATTGGTTTGTATTTATTTATCAGGGTCAATGCACAAGAACATGAATCTCCTAAGAGAAGAGATGCATTCTACCAGATTTACATCAGTTACTAGATCATTTCTATCCACAGTCACCGGGGAGATCAAGCAATAAACACAAATACACAAAATCACGTAAGCAAGGAAAAATTATCCTAACACAAATTCAACTGGTAGTTCCTTCAATAAAACACAGACTGTAACACAGCACCAAATCCCATATAACAATTACTGTCACACATAAACACAAATAGATCAAGAGGATAAAAGAGAATCCCCCTTTTAACATCACATGAGAAAGAGTGGCAATAAACAGTAGTTCAATGAGCTTATTCCACTTCCTGCCAGCTTTAAACATAAAGGCAGATTGGAACAAAGCAGAGTTCCTTCTAGGAACTTCACAGTCCCCTCGAGCTGTGAGCTCCAAGCTCTGGTTGTGTGTTCTGGGGGGTGGCGCACAATATTATGAACAATTTAAAAAAGTGAGTTGTACGTCTGCATTTTTTAAAGTATTTTACATATTATATACACACATATACAGTGTTTTGGGGTTTAGTCCATCTGGCAACCAGATGAGTGAAAGAAATAGTATTCACTGACCAGTTGCAAGTCATTGCTGGAAGTTGACTGTAGTTGCTGGGAAAACGATTGCTAGAGTGCCAGGCACATAGGCCTGTGTAACCTGTCGCAAGGGGAAAATGTGTATTCCTCAACCAGATGGCAATACCGCCTTGTGATTGTTTTGGTCACTACTATATTGTTGCGTTTATAGTTTGATTGGAAGTGATGGACTTGTCGACAAACTCTTGCCAGCTACTCTCCGAGCTGTTAAACTGTCAAAAGTGAAACAAACCAGAAATGATGAAGGGCTTTATACAAAGTAAAAGTTGTGCCTCAGTGCTGCAGCCAACACGTTTCACAGGACACAACTTTTACTTACAAGTCGAATGGTCTCCATTTCCAGTAAGTATCACACTTTATGAACTTATCCTACTCCTCAGCTAGAACAACACGACAGATAACCTGAAAAGTAAACGCGATTAACTACAGACCACCATGGCAATGTCTTAGCAACCTAGCAATCGGTAGTTGTATCACATCCAATAAAACAGTAAATTTTAAACAATAAAATCACATCAGAAACCTCAAGAACAACTGGATTATTAGGACTTGTGATGACTTAAGCTGACTGGAGTAGAGTAGACAATCACTTCTCCTCTACAAGAATGTCTGGATGTAAAGTACTGAAAGTTCATTTTAAAATCATTATAATAATTTAAATACTCTCACCTCCTGGATATAGTCTAGGATGCCTTTCAAGATTTTCTTTAGATTGCTGATCTGTAAAAGAGAAGAACGTATATTATTAGTAAAATTCAGGTTTAATCAGCAAATACTGATAAAAAAGAGACCATTTGACAAAGCCCATCTCATGCACACTTTGCTATTATTGAAATCAAGAGTAAGTCATGTTTACCTTTAACCTCCAGTTGTCTCCAACGTCTGGCTTGATTCTACTAATCCAAGCATCACTAAAATACACTACATCTCTAGAAATTTCAGACAAAAAACAAAACAAAACAATGCAAAGTGGGCTTTGGTAAAAATAAAAAAAAAGCATACCAAATTAAATGACTGGGGTTTTTTTTATTCATTTGTGGACTATGGATTTAATATAACTTTATAGAGATTAAACTGTATTTGTTTACCTAAACTTTACAATGATGTAATAAAATTCATCAAAAACTGATTAGAAACATTGCATTTTCTTTCTACACAAACATTAACAGTAACTACTTACATTTTCTGTAGAACTTGTGCCATGACAACACCACTTGTCAGGTCTTCTACAGTCTTGCATGGAGCCTCTACTCCAAATGTCTGGATCTGAAATAAGTAAACAAAGCGCTGGTTACAGAACTAAACTATACAATTATACAGGAGTAACCAGTGTGTTGAAAACAGCATAACATGTTTGAAACACTAGAAAAAACCTATTATAAGATTAAACGCCCTGTTTTAGGGAATCCCTTGCTCACAATCATACTGTCACAGCTGTATGCTGGCTAGTATCATCACACTTATCTGCTGTCCACTGAGCAGATCCACCGTACGCATTGCAAATTTTATAATGGTGCCTTTTAATAACTCTCAATCATCCACAGTACTAACAAGAACTCACACTTACTGCTCTTGCGGACTTCACTTGTCATTCTGCTCAATTTCTATTATATCATTATTTCATTATGTCCCTTCTAACTATTTCACATGTCTTCTCTTCCTACCCTCCATATTTTTCTGTAGCATAC
The DNA here is from genome assembly GCF_057381915.1 of Diplotaxodon limnothrissa. Classification (NCBI taxonomy): domain Eukaryota; kingdom Metazoa; phylum Chordata; class Actinopteri; order Cichliformes; family Cichlidae; genus Diplotaxodon; species Diplotaxodon limnothrissa. Next base: position 43,340,606 of record NC_140602.1, on the reverse strand, counting down.
CCCTCTGGCAGAAAGTCTGTTGCCCAGAAAGAAGTGATATCAGTCTGCATGCCAACTTTACAAGAGCCAAAGGAAGAAGATACACTAAGAAAAGGGATGAAAAACCTAGTTAAAATCCTGTTTGTACATAATTCTGTCTCCCTCACTTTCTATTATATAGTATAGTATATACATAATGCAAGGCCTCTATTAAAAGTAAAAGCCAACCAGCCGTCCACATATTTTGCTCATCAACAACGACACAGGTTAGTGAGGTTTGTTTCTTGCGGCAATCTATTTTTCTGTGAGTGACATAAACTGAATGAATGACACAGAGGTACCAAAAAGACACCAGCAACTTTGTCCCGGTTCTACCTGCTTGTCTCTGTGAGTGTCATCATTTTAATTCATGTCTAGTACGTTTTCCCACCCTGCTTTGTTATGCCGGGGTTGAAATTGAAAAGGCTGAACTGAATACATGTTTATCTCGCTGCAAGTCTGAGAGACTGACTGGACCAAGACTTTTACAAGTGTTTGCTGTCACTACCGAGTTTTAACATTTATTTAAAACTGAGTGTTTTATCTTTTTTTTTTTTTTTTTTAAACAAGATTAAAAATGAAAAATGAATTCACTGTTCTACACACCCACACTTATTGATAAGTGGAAGAAAATGGATGGATGGATGAATTTACTGTACTAAACTAATTTGATTTCTAACTATTTTAACAGTTTCACACTAATTTATATTTTAAGTTAACAATTTAAGTCTGGGACCATGGGAAGTGTGTTATTATGTCACAGAAAAGCAACTAACGGCACTATTTCATCATTAGGAAAGAACAAGATTAGTAAACAAGAAGACACTTGACACTGTGCACCTTAGAAGGACACAGCTCATGTGGTATGAGGAGAGCATGACATTGCAGTAACATCCATCTACAAGGAAAGCTTTTAGACTAGAGTTGTATTTAGGCTGGACATGAAAGGTAACGCTACAGTTTAGATGCGAATTTTGAGTCTTTTCCGCTTGTCTTTTTTTTTTGCACTGTAATTACATTGGGGGGCCAATTAGCTGCAAAACTTTATCTATTACTGCTTTCAAAATAAGCGATTTGTCAAATAGTCCTAGGCAGCAGGAACAGAAAGCCAGACACTGGCCAGGAGCCAACACAAAAGAGAACCTAAACAATAGTCGTGATTATGTAACACCAATTACTGGGGAAAAGGCAGAGAAACTTCACCTGATTACCCACACCCACAGTTTTCACTCCATCTACCAGCTCACTTAAACTCTTTTGCCAGCTTTAAAGTACAGGATACAGTTACTTACTAACTTCCTATATTTGATGGAACTGGGATAGACGATAATAGCAAGACTTGCCTCTTAAAACATTTGCTGTGTTAGCTTTTTTAGGCAGTATTAAAATGTGTTACTAAAATACGAGCACGGCAACAACACAAATCCCTTTTCTTTTGAACAGCCACTGAGTTAAGAGGAACTGAGACAAGACAAACATCTAAGTAGAAACGGCTGCATGGATCCCTATTGTTATGAACTTAGTACTGCACAACAGCAATATTTGGTCTGCATCGTTTCCTTTTGCAGGAAAGGCAGACAAGGAAAGAAAATAAAGGAATAGCCAGCCCTGCAAAAACCACACTGACCACTAACAAACGTGACACTATGCCGGGCAGTCCTTAGCTGACAACACGCTGTGAGAGTTGTACAAAAGAAATGAATTCACGGCCCCTGACACGCAATGTGCTTTTGTGCTTGATTTAACGTATTACCTCAAGTCATCTTAAATCAATCAGCTACTTTTCCACTTTGCTGACTGATAAAAATTTCCTTTCATTTTTGTGTGGCTGTAGCTTGAAAAAGATCCTACACTATTCTTTCTAAACAATAGTGGCTTTCATGGTAATGTGAGCTTGACAGCTTTAGCTGCATGTCCCACTGTCCAAACCAGCGCAATACATAGAGTAACACTATATAACAAAGCATCGGAAAGGAATGTATGCTGATGTGATTTCTAATAAAAGCCAAAGCTGACCAGTGCAGGTGGGTTGCTTTATGTGCAGGTGCAGGACATTGTGCAGTCACGTTTTCCATGAATGAAGCCAAGTATCATTCTGTTCAGTACACTTATCCTCATAAAAACGCCTTTAGAGATTAGTTAATTATGTCACATTTGGTGTCTTGAATGTTGATCAGGCACAAATCTAAAAACAATTAACCCAGTAATTACATCAGTCACAAATAGCCAATCAGCCTTCAATCAAACCTAATGTTTATCGCCAATATGCTGGATTACATCACTGAATATAAAAAATATGATTTAATTTTATATCCATCCCCTTTATAGTCTCTACGTTTATGTGAATCAAGAGCTAAATACATGCAATCGGTAGTTACAGAGGACTAAATCTAGTTAGTATTTCCTATGCTTTGGTAAATACTGTCTTGGAAAGAAAACTTCGGTGATAGACCTTTGTGTTGCCTCGACTAAAGGGCAACAGAATATGAGCCCCAGTGTAAAATATTATATATAATATTTTATAATATAAGCCTAATTCAAACTTTATTGATTTCAGATGGGATGTCAACTTTTGAGATAGCGCTAGGCTACTAAATGTCCTCTGAATGACATCATCAGCTCATGTTCCAATCAGCTTATTTTAATTAAACTAATCGTGGAACCCTGAAGCACTCGTCCAAGAGCAAAACTGGGCTAATAAATGTCCTCTTAATTATCAGGATCACCTTCCATTCAGCTTGTTACGATTATACTAATCAAGAAGCCTTGAAGCACTTACGAGAGAGCAAAATAAGGCCAACAACCACTTCAGCAACTACTGGAATAGTACCGTCTGCACACCCTGGATTTTTATGAAAAACTGCTTCGACAGCTACCCTTTTGTCCTGCTCAAGGCAACTTCTCTTAAACAAGTGGGAAGCGGTCCAAAGATACCTTCTAGATATCCACTATAGTCCCTAACCTATGTTTAAAACCGAACTCTGGTTTGTTTTCCCCCTTGGTGTGGTTCACTTTTATAGATTGTGAACACAATAATCGCAGGTGTGGACAAAAACAACCAATTCGAGACCCTTTGAAGATGTTGGTCTCAGTGCGGCTCCAAATGAACTACAGAGCAGTTTCTTTATAGATGTGCAAAGGTCTGTATGGGCTAGCAATTAGCCGTGAAAAAAAAAACCCAAAATTTTCCATGTTCTCCAAATGTCCAGAACACAGCACCTTCTTGCTGTAGTTTACTTTTATTGCTCCTTCCGGAAATCCATCTGGCCAATAAGCGGAGTGAAAATTCTCATGTGATTTGTAGTGAGGAATTTTGCTTCGCTTGGAGCTCACTTGGATTTTTCTCTGCGTTAAAAGAAACCAGGCAAAAGCGACATGTTTACTAGCACCCCATATGGAAAAGAAATAGTAAAAACTTATATGATTTACTCATGAAAGTGGCCACTTTCTCATTACTTTCATATATTGTTTTAGTAAGTATCCAAAACATACAAGTTTCATTATATATATTACATTATATTACAATTATATATAATTTTTCAATGGATCTTACAGTATATCTGTTTTCACTCTCGTATGCTTTTCATACAAGTTTCACACAAGACACAATACACAGATACAAACTTTATAAGAGATATATATACAGTGGGGCAAAAAAGTATTTAGTCAGCTACCGATTGTGCAAGTTCCCCCACTTAAAATGATGACAGAGGTCAGTAATTTGCACCAGAGGTACACTTCAACTGTGAGAGACAGAATGTGAAAAAAAAATCCATGAATCCACATGGTAGGATTTGTAAAGAATTTATTCGTAAATCAGGGTGGAAAATAAGTATTTGGTCAATAACAAAAATACAACTCAATACTTTGTAACATAACCTTTGTTGGCAATAACAGAGGTCAAACGTTTACTATAGGTCTTTACCAGGTTTGCACACACAGTAGCTGGTATTTTGGCCCATTCCTCCATGCAGATCTTCTCGAGAGCAGTGATGTTTTGGGGCTGTCGCCGAGCAACACGGACTTTCAACTCCCGCCACAGATTTTCTATGGGGTTGAGGTCTGGAGACTGGCTAGGCCACTCCAGGACTTTCAAATGCTTCTTACGGAGCCACTCCTTTGTTGCCCGGGCGGTGTGTTTTGGATCATTGTCATGTTGGAAGACCCAGCCTCGTTTCATCTTCAAAGTTCTCACTGATGGAAGGAGGTTTTGGCTCAAAATCTCACGATACATGGCCCCATTCATTCTGTCCTTAACACGGATCAGTCGTCCTGTCCCCTTGGCAGAAAAACAGCCCCATAGCATGATGTTTCCACCCCCATGCTTCACAGTAGGTATGGTGTTCTTGGGATGCAACTCAGTATTCTTCTTCCTCCAAACACGACGAGTTGAGTTTATACCAAAAAGTTCTACTTTGGTTTCATCTGACCACATGACATTCTCCCAATCCTCTGCTGTATCATCCATGTGCTCTCTGGCAAACTTCAGACGGGCCTGGACATGCACTGGCTTCAGCAGCGGAACACGTCTGGCACTGCGGGATTTGATTCCCTGCCGTTGTAGTGTGTTACTGATGGTGACCTTTGTTACTTTGGTCCCAGCTCTCTGCAGGTCATTCACCAGGTCCCCCCGTGTGGTTCTGGGATCTTTGCTCACCGTTCTCATGATCATTTTGACCCCACGGGATGAGATCTTGCGTGGAGCCCCAGATCGAGGGAGATTATCAGTGGTCTTGTATGTCTTCCATTTTCTGATGATTGCTCCCACAGTTGATTTTTTCACACCAAGCTGCTTGCCTATTGTAGATTCACTCTTCCCAGTCTGGTGCAGGTCTACAATACTTTTCCTGGTGTCCTTCGAAAGCTCTTTGGTCTTGGCCATGGCGTAGTTTGGAGTCTGACTGTTTGAAGCTGTGGACAGGTGTCTTTTATACAGATGATGAGTTCAAACAGGTGCCATTCATACAAGTAACGAGTGGGGGACAGAAAAGCTTCGTACAGAAGACGTTACAGGTCTGTGAGAGCCAGAGATTTTCCTTGTTTGAGGTGACCAAATACTTATTTTCCACCCTGATTTACGAATAAATTCTTTACAAATCCTACCATGTGGATTCATGGATTTTTTTTTCACATTCTGTCTCTCACAGTTGAAGTGTACCTCTGGTGCAAATTACTGACCTCTGTCATCATTTTAAGTGGGGGAACTTGCACAATCGGTGGCTGACTAAATACTTTTTTGCCCCACTGTATATATATATATATATTTTTTTTTTTCCATATGGGTCATTAACTGATACAAACTATAGTTATGAAAAACGTATCGTGTAAACTGAGGTATTGTAAACTGGAGGCTCCAATTTTGCTCAGGTTCAGCTCACGAGTCAGCAGTGTATTAAAAGGGTTGACCAGGAACTTCACATTAGACTACCTGGTTTACCACAAACATTTTTGGCCATCACAGATAATTCTTGCATTAATAAGAACACATTGACTGACAGTATAGACCATAAAGGGCCACTGAACCAAAACAATGCTTCATCAAGATGTGTTTCATAAGCCACTGCAACACGTAAACTTGGTTTCATATGTACTTTTGGAAATGAGCGTGTAGTGAAAAGTAAAAACTCAGCTAGTCAACCAAAAACAATAAACAATCATGTTATTATAAATGTCAGCTGTAGTACATAAGTTGGTGGTAACACATGGGGTGGACTGAGACCCAACAGGAAATCCACACCTAAAAGTTTGCAGTAACAGCTGGGTCAGGACATGCTCAGCTGTGGAGAACGTGTGCACGACTAAATAAAGTTTAGAATGTAAGCGATCACGTATTAAGAGGCCGGATTAGCCTTTTTCAAATCTGCAGCGCATCGAAACCCTAAATCACAACATTGATAAATACACCAGACTAACCATCTCCTGTGTGTTTTCTCAGATTTAATGGTAAATGGCTGATTCTCATATAGGGCTTTCTACTCAAGCATTCTGGCCTTATACAACATGTCTCATTCACACAATAACTTCTCTCTATGTGTGAATGTGCAGCATCTAAGTGCTGCACATTCACACTCTGATACATGCATTAAGAATAACTCTGGGTTCAGTATCGTTCCCAAAGACACTCTGCCACGCAGACTGGATCAAAAAGGATCAAACCACCGACCTTCCAGTTAGTAGATGACCTGCTCTACCTGCTGTGATACCAAACCTTCCCAAGGGCAAATTAATGAAAAACAACAAAAACATTAAATCCTGTGGCTTTTATTCATTAATTCTTTTTAAACATCCAGTAATTTCATATAATGACAGTAAAAGTACATGATGTGTATTTTCCAGTCATGTGCAACCCTATATATTTAAAGTATGAGTTGAGAAATATCTATACTATATATATTAGTATAATATATATACTAAATATCTAGTTAATTTTTCATTAACAGTCTGGATAATTACCAAAGCTACACACACTCACATGTAGCATGCAGTGGGAGATAATCACGTGTTCTCAGTCCGGGAAATATTCCACTTGTTTTAGCTGTGGGCGCTTGCAAGGCGGACCATTCAGCAGGCAGAATACATGAAGCTGAATGGCTCACCGTGAATTTAAAGGATAATTGCCTGCATTGCTCTTCATGCAAACACATTTGGATATTATAGACTTTGAACTAGAAAGCTGGGAAGGTAAATAGTGTTTCTCCAAACAAATCTAGTATTTACAAAGTCATTAAATAGTACTTGCAAATTTAATTCAAAGAACATGCATGAAAATCAGCTATGCTTGATCTTAATGCTGCACTAATCTAAACCAGTAACACTTGTCTCGTTTTAGTCCTAATTAGTCACTGATGTATCTTCACTGTTAATAGGCATGTAAGGTATGTGAGGCATGTTTGCCAGATCCATTATCACTATGACAAAGGTTTACTGGGCCTTTTCACAAAGGGAATCAATTATTTTATGCTATGTGTGTAAAACTAATCTGTGGGGTCATCTACTGCTCTTCTTGACACATCTTCAGTGAAGTTTCTGGAATCACTGGATGTTTTATGGCTTCAAGTATCACACAACAACATCCAGGTGACCCAAGTGAACCTGCTCAGAAACCAGCTTGTGTGCAGATATGCTGACATTAGAGAAGCAGGGTAGCATGCATGAACTCGGCTCCAATATAACCAACACCAGATAGATGTTTCCATTATACAATTCTGACATTTCTACCACTAGAGTATTGTGAAAACATGTAATTTTTCCATGCAGAGTTTTCATAACGTTCCATCCAGTCAAATGCCTGAGCAGCACTTTATTAACCTTAAGGTCACTGGTTTAACCATCAGCAATCGTCACGTCATACTATGGTAAATGAGGATGTGACAGCTTTCCAAGTACAACGTGTTATGCCTTTTCTAGAAACCCAGTGTTGGGAGACCTCATTGATCAATGTAAACATATACCAGTCTGCAGCACGTGACTCTACAGTCCGACGCCTTTAGCTTAAATCCCAGTTTTCAGCCTCTGAGCATCAACAATATAGGGTAATGTCTGGTTAAAAATCCAAGCCCAAGAAGTTATTTAGCATTAACATTTTATTCAGAAGAAGGAATGAGGAAGAAAGGCGAACATAATAATATGCTACACTGAACAACGATGACAGGAATTTAACCCCAAAGCAGACGCCGAGCGTTTATCCTCATACCATAAGAAAAGACAAAAAAGGTTTGACCAAAAGAAGCTTTAAATCATAACAAGGCCAATGCGGTTTGACACACCATTCGGTAGGGATTTAGTAAACGAAAGCTCAAATAACGTTAGATAAAAGCCCGATTACACAGCGCATGAATCAAAAATCAATAGTTAAGCCATGGTATGTGGTGTGCTGGCGGCTAGCAACCAACACATCAGCAGCTAAACACAGCAAACAGCTGGCCTGCATACGTAACCACTGTGAGGAGAGTCATTTTCCTCTAGCCAGCTAACGTTACTCCCGTTAGCTCTTCGAGCTACCATTAGCCTAGCTAGCGTCGCCGGGGCGCCGGAGAACCGTCTGTCAGCGGAAAAACAACTATAACTCGATTACTTACCCATGTTAAGAGGCTTTCACACACTTCCATACGATCCAAAGACTCTGATGTACTCATCGTGATCTAACGTAGACCGACTTTACGTGGCGAAGAGAGCCTGAACTTGATAGTCAGCTTCATACACTCCCGAGATCTCTGGCTCTCTGGGTGTCTCACAATCCGTCCGCCAATGGTCGGGTTCGCTGGTTCGCTAGTCCGGCGTCTACCAGAGGCGGGCTGTGTGGGCGGAGTCTATAGTTCGTTTTAAAGGGCAGTTCTCACTTTGAATGTACTGTCAGCACTGGCGTGCACAGATAGAGACGAGGTGGTGCTGAAGCACTTGCCCTTTTGCCCTCAGTCCAAAAAAGTGCCCTTTTTGAAAGACGTGATTTTTTTTTTTTTTTTTTAAAGCTGCGCGATTTAAAAAGGTGTGAAAATAATGGCTTGATTTGTGCCCCTTCTTCAAAGACACCCGAACCCTGTCGCTTTTTCACTGTCACCGTGTCACGTGAACACGCTTGCAGTTCATTTGTTGTGAGGCGTGTAGCAGCGGCATGACACAGGACTACTTGGAGTAGGCATAGTAGGCTAACTATAGCGACTGGGAGCCACGGCGGACAACACGGCAGCTCTTTCCCTTCCCAACCAGTCAGGTAACCCATGAATCGAGTGAAATTATTCTGTTTGCCCTCTAAGACCAACCTGCAATTGTTTTGTTGTGAAGTAGCCTGTCAGAAACTGCACATGACAAACTTTGCCAGCTTACCCCTCCATCCATCCATATGGATAAACAAAAAAACGACACATTTAAAATGTAACCTAAACCATTTAGGCAACCCCACTCTCCATCAATTCCGACCTTTTTGCATACACTATTGAAAATATCACGTTATGCTATAGGCTAAGGCTACATGCCGTTAGGCAGAGGGCTCTTTTGAGCCCATTTTTCGTTACAAATTTTAGGATGATCTCACGGAAATCTGTGAATAAATACAAAGTTTTCAAACTGAAGTCAGTGACGGGAAGACATCACACTTTTTAGAGATGGAACTGCAGAAAAACCTAAAACCTTGACATGATTATGAATAATAGAATTATGGACGTTTCTCCGTTTTTGTGGATTAGCCTTTCCATAACTAACGTCAACTACTGTCCTACTTTGGTAAGATTGAAATTAATGTCTTTGACTGTCTTTAGTAGGTGTCTCCTGTGAGAAAGTTAGAACACCGTCCAACTGTCTAAAGATGCAGTCTTTAGCCTAACTGGTTGTTACTGACTCAGCGATGCTCGCAGACATTTACGCACTGTGTTGTGACCTGATTGTGACAGAACAGTGACGTTGTTATTGGTAGTTTGAAGGGTACGGTGTTGGGGGTGTTAAAAGTTTTGAGAAGCACTGGTTAGACATGTTAATTTTTTTTGGTGTAACATATTGGCAACATTAACACATTAATTTGCTAAAGGAAAAATGGGCAGTTCCCAATTGCCTGTGAAAACGACCATTCTGCCCTGTTCTTGTAATGACCACAGTCAGTCTTATTCGTTCTCATACATTTTGGTCTATTTATTTACTAATTTCAGCAAGCATAATGCCTAGGAAAGAGAGGCTGAGAAAGGAGAAAATAAAAGTCAAATTGCATTTAACCTGTGCGATTTTTTTATTATACAAAGAAAAGGTTTTCCACATATGCAAAAAGTGCCCTTTTTTCCCCCTGGAGCACTTGCCCCCCAAAATGTCTGTGCACGCCACTGACTGTCAGGTATTAATTACATGAAAAGCTAGTCCACAACCAATTATTATTTCAAAAGAATCTGAAAACTAGCACAAAACAAGCACCAAATGAAACATTCATTTATTTATGGTTCTAAAATATGTAGACACAATCACAGGCAAAAAAACAAAACAATCCAAGGAAATTACTTTTTTTTCTGGCAAGCAAAACGGAAGCAGCGCATAAGCTTGGGAAGACATACAGCTGACTCAGTGCTGCGTAAAAGCATAAGTCTAAATGCTTATAGAGAGCACCAGAGGGTACTTCTCACAGTGAGACACCCAGTGGGGTTTAAAAGAAAACTAAGCCAAAATACAGAAAGTTTGTTAATAACTAAGTCCAACATATGATTCAATAACTTGTTCAACTGATGATATTGGTAAATGGTAAAATGGTAAATGGCCTGTATTTATATAGCGCTTTTATTGTTGTTGAGCTGTAGCTCTTAAGGTTTGTTGTAATTTCTTTGAGCATTGCATAGTCTGACCTAGGGGTGGATTTTTGGGGACATCCACTCCTGCGAAAATTGGCAACTGTCTTGAATATTTTTTCACATGTGGATCATTTTTCTTGCTTTCAAATTATCCACACAGAATCAGTCCACACAAAAATGTTGTTGTACATGCACAAAGACAATAAAGGGCTATTCTGTTCTATTGTAAAAAAAAAAGTTGGAGCAGGTCTAACCACACACAAAAAATTCCCATCAAAAGCAACTAATGATTTATAAAAGAAAACCACTTGATTTCTTCATGCAATTGCCACAATTCCATTTAATTTAGATGGAATCCCACTAACCCTGAGAAAATGAGTGCACGTGATATCTTTGAAATTATGTTAATAGATTGTATGAGAGAAGCAGCATTTTTACACATTTCTGACATGCATTTTGGCATGTACACGAAGTCTGTGCACAAAGTGCCCCTTGCATGATGCTTCCAAAATAAAGATTACATCAGGGTGGGACTTCCAAAAAACCTCTCAAATGTAGTTCACCTGGAGCATTACAACATATGCTGCTGTCTCTGGCTTTAGTTTAAACTGAAAGGGACACTAGTGGAGCAGTACTCAAGTATGACACATACTGGTATGTGGGCACACCCTAAAACAAGACATTCCATGAGGTAGCTGCTGGTCTCCTTTTTTGGTAATCTAAATCTCTGAAATACAGTGAAATTTACAGTTAACCTGCTCCTTTTACTTTGCCTACCATGACAAGCTTATCAAACATTGGCTTGAATCCCCAGAAACCAAATAGCCTGGACTCAGTGCTCAAAAAGTAACCATGGTTACACAGTAACTTTGAGGGAAAAGGGCAGATAATGAAGTCTCCCTCTCTGGCTCCACTAGACAACACTACCTATTTAAGTAATCACAACTAAAAAAAAATAAAAATAATAAAAGAAGTTGAGGTGGAGATATTTACTGTGCACCAGTCAGAAGTTCAAGCTGGATTTACACTTGAACAGTTTGGTAATCCCCCATTTATTTATATCCTCAGTAAAACACATTTTGTATAGAACATTAATTTAATTTGAACATAAATAAGACTTTAATACATTTCAAAATCTGACAGATTGAGAGACTCTGACGTTCTGAAAAGCTCTGTAGTGCGTGAAGCTGAACTGACACTGACAAACTGATTAAGATCCTGAAATGTGAAGAAGAAAAAAAAAGAAAATCCTTAAAATAATCTTTGAACATTGAAACATGACATTAACATTCATTACTTGAGTGAGCTGATGATTAAAAATGAACTTTAATCAGTTCTTTCTTTTCTTGAAAAACAAAGTCATCTCTAACTGAGAAATCATCATCAGACTGGTTGGTGTTGTTCACTATATTTTCACGTGGGTAAGCCCAGGAAAGTTCGAAGCATGTTAGAATGGATGAATAAATCTAGACGTTTCCAGGTGAAAAACTTTAGTGATTTTGACACAAACATTGGTTTCAAGTCATGGTTATGCAGGTTACAGATCACTGAAATATGGGCGTAACTATAAATGAATAAAGCAGGTTCTAATAACCCCATTAACAGGGTTCTTGTAACACACCTTTGCTTGTCAACTGACAACCCAAATGTAGACTGTTGACTTTAAATCCATTTAATAAAGACATTACAGTTTTACACGATTGTCTCCATAATGATGACATACACATTAACCAAATGCCCGTTCATGGCACTGTTGACTATTTAGTTAAGGTTGGAAACTGACAGGCAAGAAAGACTTTCCTGACTGACCTCAGTGCCTGACTCCAAGTAGATTTTTACATTGCATCCTTATATTCTGCTTCTGTTGGTACTGACTCATATGACCTTAGAATCTTGAATGGTAAATTCTATATACAGAGTCAATATTGAGAGTACTTTTTTTTGCTAACCCATCTCCTGTGATAAAATAACATCCAAGGCTTCAGAGAGAGAGAGAGAGAGAGAGAGAGAGAGCGAGAGCAAAATCTGTATTATCGACTAACTGCTCTTTGAACATTTATTCCGTTTTTTTGCACGTCCTCAGATGTTGACTTCACTCTTCCCGAGGCTTTTGAGAAGGCCTAGCCGTTCAGTCTCTGAGTAACCACCTCTCTGTACATGATAGAGATGTACACAAAGAGAAGTAGGATTACAAAGAAATCGTCCATGAATCCCAGAAGACCAAAGAGCGCTTCGGGAAGGATGTCGAGCGGAGAGGCCAGGTAGGTGATTGCCCCAATGAGGCAGAGAAGAATTCGAATCCTGAACATCCAGAAGAGGCCACCCACAGTAAACATCTCTCTAAAGGCGTGACGAAGCAGAGTGGGCACATCCCGCAGTCTGTCCATAAACTGAGGTAAACCACAGAAACAAAGTTGTCAATAATAACTCACGTTTATCTCATTTAAGGTAGTATCATATCGGCCATTTCATGGATGGCTGCAAATTTTAAACCCCTCTCTTTCGCATGTCTCCCATGATAGACTTGCAGAGAGAGCAAACATCCACTTCTTTAACAACTTTCCTAACTTTTGTATCAAGAATATAACTGTTGTTGGGTTTCAGACTATGACTCACAGAGACAAAGAAGGAGTTATACAATGGAGAAGTCCGCAGCTCCCAAGACCAAAGGAGACAGATCAGGTCATAATCAGATGAGCACCCCCCCTTAAAATATAACCATATTCTGGGTTGTACAGAATGAATATTCGAACTTAAAGCCCCAATCTAAATAAATATCACTGTGAAATACTCACAGATCTCGGCTGGCCGGAAAACCTGCGGTTGTAATCATTGATATCTCTTAATATTAGCTGAGGTTCAGCTTCCCCATCCTGTACCCTCTGAGGACCAGCGTGCTCATGAAATAGTGGAAAGAGCAATGTTACCTGGAATTAAAAGAAAAAAAAAATTAAAGATATTTTTAAGAAGGATACCAATACTGATATTGATGATAATCACATACATCGGTTGACATATATACACTTTTTTTTTTTGGGGGGGGGGGGGGGGGGGGCTTTGTTGCCAGTACAACAGCAAAACTGCTGAGAGAGATTGGGATCAGAGGACAGGCACAACGGCAGGCTATAAGAGAATTAGCTAACACTGCTGAGAGGACCAGTCACAGGCTATGGCTACAAAGGGCTGACATCACTTGGGCAGCTAAGGCAGTCAGCTAACTGCGATACACATGCCAAGGATTGATCACCACGACCAATCCTTGGCATGAGGCAGGCCCACCACGGGCCTGCCTCAACAGGGGGCGTCGAAAGAGTAAAACATAACATTAAAAGTTTTGCTGGTTGACTGCTACAGCTGTCTCAGGGCCTCCTGGGGACTGTGCAGTTAACTTCATGGTAGTACTAACTAAAAAGAAGAATGAAAAACGTTCCACTCTTCTCCCCTCTGCTCTTCTTCCCTTTTCTGGTAGGCAGTGGGGAGGTAGAGCGCACAGCCAGATCCGGAGGGGAGGTGTGGGAAGCCAGATCGGGCGCCTCCTTCCAGCTCTCCTCTCTGCTCTCTCCTATCTTATCTCATCTTACTTGTCTTACTCCTCTCTGTCACCTTTTCTGTCCCTTTGAAGAAATGAGGCTCCATAAATGCTAAAGAGGTAAGTATTTCTCAGTTGTAGTGAATAGATAGAAAATAAACTGTAGAAAATTAAACAGGAGAAAGAAGGAGAGAAAAACAATTTTAACATAAATCATTGACACACTCCAGGGCCTGATCAACCCTGGCAGGGCCTCCTTGGATGAGGAGTCTAGTGATAATGGCCGAAACACCCGATGAATCCAAGGTCCACTACGGACGATGTGTCGCAAATTTAACAATTTAGATCAGATCTCTAATCCCTAAACCTAAGCAGGGGAAATGGCAGGCTAGCTTGGGTAAACGAAGGCACACGACGATGTGTGCTGCTGGTAAAGTTTCTGCGCTGCTTTCTTCATAACAGCCATCCTTCAAGATTTTCTCCATTAAAAGCAATGCATTGTCTGGGATTGTAACATCTAGTCCTTTACTGAAACATTAGAGGCATAGATAACAGTTTTCCCCAAAATTTGCCATGTGTTTTTCTTTTTATGTACTCATTTATAGTTATATCGGCCAGTTGATATTATAAATCAACTGGGTGGTAATATATATATATGTAGAGCAGTGACAGGTCACACAGCACCGCTCTGACTGACACATCACTTATTCCATTTAACACTCATTTCCAACAACTGTGGCAGTAGCTAAACGCCTAAAAAGAATTAAGGTATTTTTGTGCATTCAAAGATATGAATACAGAACAGCTGGCAACTTATGAATATCCCTAGTGTGCATTTTAACAAGTACTGAAAGACTCACCATTTGTCTGCAGATGGGGCAGTTAATAGCTCCCAGCCAGGTGCCGTACCTCCAGTAGGCTATGATGCAGGAGCCTGTGTAAGAATACAGGATATGGCACATGAGTAAAACTAAAGCACAAAAAAAAAAAAGAAAAAATAATTTTTTTTTTTTACTTCAAATGATGTTTTCCTTGATGTGCATATTTTCAAATAATGTCAACATTTGTAGAAATTTTGTACTTTTTGTACTACTTTTTTAGTAATGAAATAAGCGATTAAAAGAATGAAATCATATTGTTTTGTTTAGTGCACATTACTGAAATCTGTACAATAATCTCACCACAGAAAAGGTGTCCACAATTGGTTTCCACAGGCAGAACAGCCTGCTGTAAACATACAGGACACGACATGTCTGTGTAATACTGCTGCCTGGCTTCAGCCTGGGGATTTTCATCCTGCAAAATGAAATCAAAAGCATACAAATTAAAACGTTTAGCACATTTGTTATAACAGAGCGCACAATTTTGAGAGTCATTCCCTCCAAATGAACAATAAAAATTATAAACCATTTACTAGCTGTAAAAGAATATTAATATTTATCTATAATCAGCCCTTTTGCAACTTCCTGTTGTGACTTGACAATTTAAACCTTTTCAGTTCCTTCTTCTGGACTTTTGCCAGTTCTAGAGCCAAAACTAATTGCTTCTTTTAAATTTCAGAGATATAAATATAAATTTTAGAGGTTGCTTTCTTAAGATAACATAGAAATTAAACACCAACAAAATAATAGTTTTAGTAAAGGATGACATCCTCCAAATTAAAATATAATCCTCAAAACTCTGCTTTTCTGAGTTTGAAATGTTCAGGCGATGTTTCAAACCACTCAAAGGATTCCAAGTAATACGTAGGGCTAAAAAGGCTAGAGCTGCGCTTGCGTCTTTACCTGCTCGGTCTGGAGCTGTTGTCGGACGGCTCTAACATGCTCCTGATTCTCAGGATGAATATTTTGCTGCTCTTGTCTGCAAATGTCAAAGGATGATTTGGCAATCAGATGTTTGTCAGCGTAAACTATGAAACAGAGCATGACAATGCAAATCCAAGACAGTGAGCTAAGTTTTAATACACTAACTGCCTGTGAACACAGTAATGAAACGGTAACACTGATGAACTTCATCATCAGTGTTACGAGTAGCCCTAAAGTGCAATATTCTACATGATTACAACCCTCAGATATATGCATATATTATCGGTCCTGAACACCTGTCATCCAAAGAAAAAGAAAACGGCACTTTCCTTTTATTAAACAACAATTGCTTACCTGCAGAGGAGAGTGAGGAGGCCTGCAAGGAAGGCGACACTGAGCACCACCACAAATAAGACCTGGTTGCTGACACCTTCAATGAGAGTGTCCTCATCTTGGATCAAGTAGTCCAAGTCCCCATGCTGACCGTCCTCCATCACCCACACTCATAGCCTACAACTCTGGAAAACAGAGGGGGAGAAGAAAAAAAAGATCACTAATTACAATTTTAAATGTTAGTAAAAGCTATATAATTTAACGGACTATGAGGTTCCACTAATGTATTCCCAAGTCTGTGAATGCCACAAATCTGTGGGTTTACGGAATTAAGCTGCGAACTTAAAGGCTTGTTTTTAAGTGACCTGTTAGCAATAGCAGCGATCAGTCCATTCTTACCAAAACGTTACAAAAATAGGGTAGCGACACTTTATGTCTAGTCTACTAGCCTACTTGTCCCTGCATGTAGCATTCTTCCGTTCACTGTGTTGCTATTATCAGCTAGCAACGCCCGCTTGCCAAGTTTAGCGCTGGCGTAGATTAGCTTTTAACACATTAATGAGCACCGCTACTGTTGGTAATGACAGTGCGTGGCTTTTGGAAGTTCCTCCACCATAGACAATATTGAGCCCTGTAGTTATTTATGTACCAGTGAAAGAAGGACAGCTTCTCTCTTTAAGTCTGAGCTCTTACGGGACATTTAACGACTCTTTGACGACAGGCTTAGCAGGGCCGCCTTAAATTATAGCAAAAGAGTGTGGCACAGAGCATAATGAAGCTAATACTGTTTATGTAACGTGCAAAGTAATTTGAAACGTTTTGCAAGACGGACTATGATGAAAGAGCTCACCTGATAATAAGAAGTCCACCTCCAGTCGGTAAGCTCTTTCCAAAAGCTTCACCTATCCGCTCCATCCACTCTATCGAGACATTTCCCTCCCCAATTATGACAGCTTTTAGAGGCTCAGTCAAATTAGGAGACCAGGCGCAATCGCTTGCGTGTTGTTGCTCTTGCTTGGCATGCCGATGGTAATGTTTCGGTTTGCAACGACTTCCTTTCCTTCTTATTCTCTTAGAGGTATGCAGGTTAGAAGCTACGACGACAGAATGCTGCCCCCTAGTGTTTAGTAATGACGTTATCTTTGTACTTTATCCTTTATCCCATTATTTTTTTGTTTTATTTTACATAAATTAAACATATTATACAAAGAGAGAGTAATTTCTGAAATTATTTAACTGCTCAGAAAAATAGTTTTAGCTTTTTAATGTATGTATTCTCCTACGTTTATTTAACTTCATTATTTATGAGAGACTTGTATTCTGTCTCTACTGACGGAAATGTCTTACCTTAAATAGAAAGACGTCTTCATATAGTGTATAACTTAACAATTAAATTTCTTAGTAATGATCCAAGCTTGTTAACCACGCTTTGACCAATAGGTGGCAGAAGTGCTAATACAATGTAGATGTTTCTTACAAGAAGACGAAGAAGAAAAAGAAGGAGAAGAAGAAGCACAAGCACCACCACCGCTAGTGCATCAATATTACGAACAGTTCTACGAAGCTACTTTTGGCGACAAAAAGGACCCAGTTTTACACAGCTCTCTTTAACTGAGGCACAATGCCTCGTTATGCACAGCTAGTGATGGGTCCCGCGGGTAGCGGTAAGGTAAGTTATCACTCATTCAGTTAAACTTGTTGAAATACCTTGTTGTGCTATTCGGCTAAGGCATGAGGTTGTCTTGTGTTCAACACAGACTGCATCTGCTTTTTGTTTACTGGAGTTCATTTTCATTTCAGAGTACCTACTGCTCCACCATGGTCCAGCATTCAGAGACCTTAAACCGTTCGGTTCAGGTGGTCAATTTGGACCCAGCAGCTGAGCACTTTGATTACCCTGTCATGGCAGGTAAATGCAGCATAGTTTTAGTTTATATGACATAGTAGTGTCCATAGAAGAGAGGAAGATACGATTAACCCTGATAAATGGCTTTTAATTAGGCTCTAACATTAATTCTTGCTTTAGTATTTAGCATATAGGAGTTATTTTACACAACCCACATGGTAACTTTATTATGTTTGCTCTCAGACATTCGTGAGCTTATTCAGGTGGATGACGTGATGGAGGACGAGTCTTTAAGATTTGGCCCAAACGGAGGTCTGGTTTTCTGCATGGAGTACTTCGCAAACAACTTTGATTGGCTGGAGGAAAGCCTGGGCCACGTGGAAGATGACTACATATTGTTTGACTGTCCAGGTAAATGTTTCAAAGAGGGTATGTTGAAGCCAGACTTCCATTAGCTTCAGCACAGTGCAGTTGTTTGTGCTGGAGTGTGGATGGGATTCAACATATCCTGGGCACTGTTATTTGTTAATTTTGTTAAAATCACCAAAATAGATTTACACTCATGACCACTTACCCTCAAAATTACCTTAATTCCTTATGGCATACATTCAACACGGTGAATTCCTTATAGACTTTGGACCATACTGACACGATAGCATCACAAAATTGCTGCAGATTTGTCAGTTTGTTTGAGATGCCAAAACGTTGATTTTGGCCATCTGAGACTGAAGAAGGCACTTGGATGAGTGATATAATGTTTCTCCCACTGAAAGTGCTATGGTTTTGATGGACAGGATCAATGTTTTGGGATTTCATTACCTGGATGATTGAGCATGCAGCGAGACATAGTTTGAGATGATTTTGAGCTTTGTAGTATGACAAATTATCCTACTAGAAGCAACAGTCAGAAGATGGGTTTACTGTGATCATAAGGTAGTCAGCAGCAATACTCAGGTAGGCTGTGGGGTTTAAATTATGTTTTCTTGAACCTTTGCAAATTATAGCCTCAGTTTCCTGGTCATAGTTGACAGTAGTGGCACCTGGTGTGGTGTTCTGCTGCTGTAGCCTATCCGATTCAAGGTTCAACATGTTGTGCATTCAGAGATGTTCTTCTGTAAACCTAGGTTGTAATGAATATGAGTTTACTCTTGCCTTCATATTAGCTTTAAACAGTCTGGTCTTTCTCCTCATACATGAACAAGAATTCTCACCCAGAGAAGTGGCGCTCTTTTTTTTTTTTTCTGGACTGTTGTCTGTAAACCCTACGGATGGTTGTTGATGGCTGTTTGGGGAAAATCCCAGCAGATCAGTTTCAGAAATACTCAGACCAGCCCGTCTGGCATCAATAACCATACCATATTTCCCTTTTCTGATGCTTGCTTTAAACTTCAGCATATTGAACATGTCTGTATGCTTAAATGTAGTTGAGCTGCTGCCATTAGAGAGTAACAAACCTATTGAATTGGCAGATGAGTGTATATATCATTATTTCAGTCTTGGAACAAGGTATGTTATCGTTGGAAAAGTGGTTGTCCGTGTGTGCCTCATAGAACTGGTGTGAAGCGTGGCTTCTCTTTACAGGGCAGATTGAGCTGTACACACACCTTCCTGTAATGAAGCAGCTGGTGGAGCAGCTCCAGCAGTGGGAGTTTCGGGTTTGTGGAGTTTTCCTTGTTGACTCGCAGTTCATGGTGGAGTCTTTTAAGGTAACAGTCTCACAGTGTCTTCCTCTGATTTATTTGATTTTCCTTTTTTAACTTCATTTCTGTACAAACACAAACATAATGTAATAGTGAGAGCACACCTTTTACTTGTCTCCTACTGTAGTTTATCTCTGGAGTCATGGCTGCCCTCAGTGCTATGGTGTCATTAGAGATTCCTCAGGTAAACATCATGACAAAAATGGATCTGCTTAGCCCCAAAGCAAAGAAGGAGATTGAAAAGTAAGTTTCATATGAATTGACAATGTTAAGTGCACACAAAATCTACAAAAGTAATTCCCTTTGTCGTCTGTACTAGGACTAGATTAATGTTTTCTTTTCATGTTATTCAAAACCTGAACATGTTTGAAGACACAATTCTTAGTTTTAATTTGCTTACATTTTTATGCATTGCATTTTTTTTTTTTTTTTTATAAAGATACCTGGACCCGGACATGTACTCGATGATGGAAGACGGCTCCAACACAATCAGAAGCAAAAAGTTCAAGAAGCTAACCAAAGCTATTTGTGGTCTCGTAAGTAAAGGCCTTGATTTGGTACTGCATCATGTTTATGACCAGATTGATATTTTTATTAATATATTTGTCTGTTTTTAATGAGACAGTATCTGTTTGTGTATCTAGATTGATGACTACAGTATAGTAAGATTCCTCCCTTTTGACCGCACTGATGAAGAAGGTATTAACATAGTACTGCAACACATTGACTTCTCAATACAGTACGGAGAGGACCTGGAGTTTAAGGAGCCAAAGGTGAAGAAACAGCACAACCCACCCACCCCAATTAAACACAACTGGAAAAAAATAAATATATATATATAATAAATATATATTTATATAATAAATATACTGTGTGTGTGTGTGTGTGTGTGTGTGTGTGTGAGAGATGCATTATATAGCTTTTCATGATCAACCAGTTTTTTTTTGTTCTGTACCTTGTTTTCCTACAGGAGGTTGAGGAACAGCCTGCTAACCTAAATTATGACGACATTTTTCAAGACAAAGCGAACAGCTGAGGCGGAGTACGGCCAATCCTGCAAATACAGACTTTGTGTAGCAAGACTGGCAAAGGAGTTCCAATCGGACTGTTTGTTGTAACTGGATGGATACCGAGAAATGGACACGTGAAGAAGATTGTGGATATCATAAATAATGTTTCATGTTTTTTTTTTTTGTTTGTTTTGATGAAAATGAAGCTATTCATTTAAAAGTATATTTTAAAACAGTGGTTTGATGCATTTAAATGCTTAGCAGTTATTAAAAAATATTGCTATTATATTTTTTTGAATAAAATGCAACGCAAAATACACGTTTTGCCGCCCGTGTGATGTAAAGTGTTTATTTAGCGCCCCCGGCTGGTTGATACGCCACATGACACGTGGCCACTTCCTGTAAAGCCGAAGGGTGGGACAGCACGGAAGCAGCATCTTGCAAGTGTTGGAATATTTCTGTCGCTGAGCAGTTGGACTGATATTTATCATTCAACATGCCGGTGAGTAAAAATAAGAAGGAACACACTATTATTGACGAGCAGAGAACTTTACTGCTAGGTTTAGAGCAGAAATATTGCGCTGAAATCCCACTGAGTAGGAAAAAAGGGGCCTCCGAGTTAACGTTAGCATAGTTCGCTAATTACCTAACCATTTGGGTCGCAATTTAACGATGTTTGACATGTCAGAAAGCGCAAATTCGCGTTTGATGCTTTGTTGCAAATAGGTTTTAGCACGCTGCCTATACTACTACTTATTATTTGGTTCTACGGTAACATAACTATTAAACCAGGCTAGCATAGTAGCAATGATGCTATCTGGCAGAAATGTTCCCAAAGATATCAGGTGACAGCAACTTTTTCTTTTAATATTTTTCAGGCGTATCACTCAAACCTGATGGCCACCGAAACGAGGCTGGTGGGGAACATGGCTTTGCTCCCCGTCAAAACTCAGTTTAAAGGACCAGCCAGGGGAGACGGTAAGGCTATGCGATATATTTTACTTGTGTAATATTTATCGAGTATATTTTACTCGATAATGTCCTTCACATAACGCATATCAATTGTAGTGAAGTCTATAGTAGTGTTTTTTGATTTGGTTAAGTCATTTTTAGGCAATGGGTTGTATCTTGTTATGACCCCTACTGTATTTCCTGATACATGCATCAGATACACTTCCTTATATGGTGTAAAAAGCTCATCCTCAACTTCTAACTTCTTCATTAGAGTCTATGAGCACTTCTGTAATAAAACGGTGCATTTTGTAGTGTCTACTCCACCTAAAGGTTCATTTCAGTCTTCCATGGTGTTGTGGGTTTGACAGGTTCAGTGCTATTGAATAATAAAGTTATTATATTTTGTGATTGGGTGATTCTAGTTGCTTGTTAGCAGCTCATAAATCAAGAATGGAGCTCTGCTGGTAGCAAAAAGGCCTGCATGGCCAAAACGGGAAATGACATTTTAACAGTGACACATACATATGCACAAATACTGAATTTAGAGCCATAAATTTGTTGATTTCTTCTTTGCTTTTTTAAATTTTAGGCGTAGATTCTGATATTATTGACGAGGCTATCTACTACTTCAAGGCCAATGTTTTCTTCAAGAACTATGAAATCAAGGTAAGCAATTCATTGACATTTGCACTGTTTTGATTGCATGTGTTCCATGTTTAAGGAGACCAAAATAGTCATAAACCTTAGGGTGGTTTTGCTGTATTTGTGCCCCCACCATTGTATCAACATATAATTTTTTTTTTTTTTAAAGTAGCTTAATAAGTTTTATTTGAATAAGGAGGCAGGTATGCACCTCACTGGTGCCCCTTTTCCTCTATGTTTTCTCTTACTCTCTGGAGCAGCTGAGCACTTGGTTTTTCCACATGCCCTGGCTTGCCTCTTCCTGTGATTGCAAACAGTGCAATCTTTTCATAGTTTGCATAGTTTAGGCTGTTCAATTCTGAGACCTAACTACTACAAATTACAGTAACCTCAATGCTTTATATAAATTTTTCAAAAATGTGTGTGTACATGTGTTTCTTTCAGAATGAGGCAGACAGGACACTGATCTATGTCACACTCTATATTTCTGAATGCCTAAAGAAACTACAGAAGGTAAATTGAAATCCCCACAAAGGGCTTAATGCAGTTTCATCACTTGTAGCAATGAGCTACTTAAATATATATATTCAAGTAGGTGACCAGAAAACATAATCAAACTATTTCCATTGGGATATGTGGCTCTACAGTGCAGCTCCAGGAGCCAGGGAGAAAAGGAGATGTACACTCTGGGCATCACAAACTTTCCCATTCCTGGAGAACCTGGCTTCCCCCTTAATGCTATGTATGTCAAACCTGCAAACAAGCAAGAGGAAGGTAAGAAGCCACAAGCTAGGATTAGTACATGTTTGTCTGCCTTAGGGTGTTTATCAGTAAATAAGTAAAAACAAACTTGACATTTCACCATATTTATACCAACTGGTTATGTTGTTTCAATTCCCTGACTCTGAATTAGACTGGTTCCTTTGTACACCTCTTATATTTCAAGGTAAAAATAGAAATGCTGACCTTTAAGCTTTAGGGGTCTGGGGCTGAAAATGTTGTTTTATACTTATGTGATTATCATTTATAAAGTACCAACTGTTACACATGAAACTAATGGAATTCCACCCTATTTAAAAACTCCTGAAAATATCGAGTTATTTTACTGAACTCCATATCCAAGTGAATCCTCTCAGATCTTTTACAGCAATCTTACTCCTAAATCTAAATGCCTGGATCTTTTTTTTTTTGTACAGTATATTATGTGGAAGGTCGACTACTAAAGCCATGCCTTCCTGCTGTTAAACAGTAGTTGTTGCTGTCTGTGGCTGGACTGATAATATTTGCTCTTCATCCTTCTTTAGAGACTATGAGGGCCTACCTCCAGCAGCTCCGACAGGAGACTGGCTTGAGGCTATGCGATCGTGTGTTTGACCCCCAGACAGATAAACCCAGCAAGGTAAGTCTGGCATGTCCAAAGTGATTGGCTGTTGCGGTCTGTGAACATGACAAGGGAAATGTCTCAGGGCTAATGCACCCCTTGTTCCTTAATTACTGTGTCTGATGCATCCAGTAGGATTTAAGTTGCAATACAGAAAAGAACTTGCATAGCTCATATTTGGATCAGAGGCGAACGAAAATTAACTGTTGTTCCTGTCTTGATTTCCTGCCTCCTTTATCTGATTTATACAACTTAATATCAAATCTAGGTCACCACACAGCTAACCCAGGAGGGATACAGGCTTAAATGCTAGATTTAAGCTGCTTTCTACAATCTAAATATGTGCAGGTTTCAGCAGTTAACACTGAAACGTGTCCTTTTGACTGAAAAGTTTACCAACTTTTTCTTCTTTCAGTGGTGGGTTTGCTTCGTCAAGAAGCAGTTCATGAACAAAAGCCTGTCAGCCCCTGGACAGTGAGCAACTAGGACTGCAGTTTTCTACACTTGCAAGATGGATTTTTGGGTGGGGTGGTAAAGGAGGGTCTGCTTTTGTGTTAAGATTTTATACAGTTTATGTTCAAGCATGTCTTCACTTGTTGATTATATTGAGCTGGTGCTTAATTCAATAAAGCAATTATGGAGACGCGAAACTAGTGCAGTTATTGCCGTTTAGTTTTTAACCAAATGTGCCACTAGGTGTGAAGGAAAACTTCAGTGACTTGAGGTCTGTTTAAGGATGTGTTGGTGTACAGCGGAGGGAAGAAAAGGTTTCTACAGAAAGAACAGTATCTGCACGACTTTATTCACACTTTTATATCAATACAACTATATTTCATTTGACATATCCATGCTATTGTAACCATAAAAAAAAAAAAGCTGTTACATATAAACTTCTGTAAGAGGTATTAAAATAACTGCTGACCTGTGACCTCTTCCATAGGAATGAGAGAATACATTTACTCTACATATGCAATCACAAGGATAGGAAGAAAGTCTGTTAATTTAAAAAAATAATAATAATTAAAATCACGGTTTCTCTTTGGTTTGTATGAGACACCTTTTTTCCTTGAGTTAAAAAAAAAAAAAGGCTCTTAAATGCAGTCCTTGCTGAAGTTAAGGCAGTGTTCAAGTTCACCAACAAAGGAAAGAAGAAGCACCTGAGAAAGAGGAAGATGTGTTTCTAGATTTCCATCTGATCAATGACTGCGATTAATGAAAAACTGCATATATAGTGAAATGAGTGGCTCAGTGTTGCAAATTGAAGGAAAAAAAAATAACTCGAGCAGTCGACACGCAACAGCTTCACTACAAATAAATAGATTAATATAAACAAGCTTTAGAGAAGGTGCATTTATCCTGGTGCCTTCTCCAAAATCTGATGATTTTTTTCCCCATACACAGAATTTAACATTACACTACTTAATACATTTACTTTGGGGGGAAAAAACAAAATAGGAGCAGTGTACTGTCAAATTCCATAAGTATGCAAGCCACACAAAAAGGCTGCACATGTCCTGCTAGTGAAATGCTGATAAAGTGGTAATGATATAAAACTGCAGCATTGATGTTACTGCTGTTCAGCAATATTCATGAAGAAGTTTCTTCACTGGCAAAAAGTTGCAAAGATCTGCCAGCCATCTCCCTCAACGGGCAATCCACATCCAGCTCCTACCCAAGAAAAAAATAAACATTTCAGTTTCTGTTCTAGTTTCATAAGGAAGTAAATCACTATGGTAGAAGGCTATGAATTCAGAGGGCTCTAAAAATCAAACAAACTAACAAAAAAAAAATAAAAAATAAATAAATAAATTTGTAATGCATGAACAATAAAGCTTCTTCTTGTCATTACTTAAAATGCAGCTAATGCCAAACTTGCTCAAAGGCAGCCTAGCAGATGTGAAGAGGTTAAATCTGGGTGATTGTACTTACAGAACTGATGATCAGACTGACGCCTTAGTCAAAAGCAGTGTCTTGGCTTTTCCGTACACAACGCGCCACCTTTTTCTTAAAAATTCCTGTAGGATCTTCTCTCCACTCTTTCTGCCAGGTATAATAGACAGTGATTGTATACAGTGTCATTTACTCCCTCCATCACTTCTTGTTTCTACATCTTGGCCACACAAGCTGCACAAATCAGAGATGCCTGTAACACGTTTACTTCATTTCTCTTAGAGCTTACACGTTGTCTGAAGCTAGCGGAGAACATGAGCACTTACAGCTGCATCCACATTGGCAGGAGAATCTACATTGGGATCTGCCAGCATGGAGATGACACTGATCATGATGGTCTCCACTGTATGGATCGGTAGCCAGCGCTCCTCAGGCTTCTCGTAGCCGTACTTGTCCTCACCAGGTTCGTGCAGAATGGAAATGCAAACTTCGCCATTTTTTGCCACTGGCATAAAAGAAAACAGGAAAATAAACAGACTGTTACAGTGCTGCAGATATAAAATAAAAGGTAAAAGCTCATTAAGGGACTTTTACCACAAGTGGTGTGGTATAGGCTTATTCCATACCACTTGTGGTAAAAGTGGCTCATGTCATACCACTTAAAAGTACACGATTGATGGATCTATTGATCCTCACCCTACTGATATAGTTAACATACACAGACTACCAACTGAAGAAGCAATCATAATAGCAAAATAATGATAATAAAAGCAAAACATGTTTCTTCTTAAAGTGTTATTGGTTATGTATTTAATGTCATTTAAAGAATTTTTTCCAGATTCACAATTTATTTATTTTATAAAATGAAAATTTGAGTAATTTAATTATAAATATAATTAGTTTTTGTCCCAAGTACAATCCACATTATTACTTAAAAAGCAGATTTACCATTCCTTCACTCTGGTATCACTCAATTTCAATCATTTCAACTAAATATTAATTGTGTTATGTATATATGATGAAACCAATCAGCCAGCTGAGAGACATAATCTGTCTAGCGTGTATTGAATCAGCCCTGGGACCCAAAACATGTCACCTAGAACGGGCAAAGGAGACATCCTGGAAGAGAATAGCAGCTCTACTCTGAGGTCCTCACTCCATTTCTAAGGCTGAAAGATGACACCATTCGGAGAAAACTCATTTCCATCACTTGCACTTGTGATCTTATTCTTTCAGTCACTACTCAGAGCTTGTGACCACAGGTGAGAGTAAGGACATAGATCAGTCGGTAAACAGACAGACTCACTTTTACACTAGTCTCCTCACCACAACGAACCAGTACAGCACCCACACTGCTGCCAAGACTGCACCAATCTGCCTGTCACTTTCCCAACTCCCCTCTCTTGAGAACAAAACCCAGATATACTTGAACTCCTCGACTTGGTGCAGCAACTTGTCCCCTACCCAGAGTGGGCACTCTCTTCCAGCTGTGAACCGTGGCCTCAGACCTAGAGGTGCTGATTCTCATCTCGACTGCAAACCACTCGGGTGTAACCTGAAAGTCATTTCTCAATGTAGCCAACAAAACCATATCATCTGCAAGAAGCTGAGACAAAAGACCCGATATCCTCCGTCAATTAGCTGTGTCTAGAAATTCTCCCCATAAAACGAGTCTGTGACAAATAAAAGCCTTGGCGGAGACCAACACCCACTGAGATGGAGTCTGATTTAATGCTGGGAATGCAAACCAAACAACTAAAAACACCTAAAGCTAAATGATTACTACAAGTAGTTATAATACACAGTTTGCCTCTTGCTTTGCTCAGGGCATGCTGGCATGTCACAGAAGCAAACAGTTGCTACTTTCCCATCTGTGTTTTGGGAGCAAAGTAAACATCTTTTTTTTTTTATGTAGGTCTTCCAGTCCAGTGTTGGACAGCCACATCAGGTGTTTTCACTGTGATTTAGTGGTCATTAAAATGTGTTCAGAAATTGCAAAATGATGATGATTAATCTTGTAAATCACACACGCTGCTCTCCGGTATATAAGCTGCATTTATAGGGTAAAGGTAGTGGTATCGGCAATGCTGGCCCTGTATTTGCTTCATATCTGATCAATACCAAAATCTGCAGTATTGCACAGCACTACTGTACATACCCGAGTGTTAAGCTAAGGCTTATATATTTTTAAAACTCATAATTCTTGTATTTTTTAATAATATAAATTACCATCTAAGCCATTGGCTGTGATTAGAAGTAATGTTTGCATAATCATAACCACAATTTAAGACAGCCCCCCCCCAAAGAAAAATGCTAATTTTCTATCCTTTGATGTAGAATACATAAAGAGGAAGAGGTTCTGAGATGCTTGCTCTTACCATTTGGATGCCAGATTTCAGTGGCGAACTTCATCTTAGGAGGCTTCAAAGGATAGTCGCGAGGAAATGTTAAGATAGCTTTGAAGAAACCTCCTTCACTGAAAATGAGAAAGAGGATGGTGTTAACAAGACCAGCTTTAGCTTCAGATGGATATAAATCCATTAGTTAAGATCAATAAACAAGAATCACTCACTATAATGTGTCTTGAGGTCCAATAACGACCACTTCCCATTGATAGATGTTATCATCGTCCACGAGCCCGGCAGAAAAGCCGTCCACTGGGTTCTTGATCAGTTCTGCAGATTCAAAGTGATCAAACGTGTTTAAACTCACCACACTGTGTGTTTCGAATAACATCAAGTAGACATGGAGAGAGTAAGCACATGTAATGAATGGGGGTGTACTGACTTTTAAATAGTAGCTGTTGAGCAATAGCAGCTAGCCTTAGTCATATGTCCGCTAACAGCTGTGTGACACGCTATCTACGCGCGACACGTGCATTACAACTACATTTTCAAGCTTTTATATATAAAACACACAGGTCACATATGACAAACACTGCTACTACTAAACAACAACCAAACGAAACACGTCTGCTTCTCACTTGTGACTGACAATAAAACAAAGTGAAATGCTAGTGTCCACAGACTTAGCAGCAACAGTTAGCTAACTTACCTGATAATTGTTTACGCAATAACAACGAAGACTGTCCCGTCATTTTACAAATGTATGTTTTCGAGTAAGAAGTAACTAACACAAACTAAAGCTGTGGAAACGATTTAAACTACACCGTCCACGTTTCTTCTCTCTCAGACAGCGCCGTCAGTGACTTATAAAAAAAGTGGTCTGAGGAAGTAGTGAGCCATTTTTACCCTGAGTCAGATCTCTCAGGCAAATCTTCCTCCCCATGTACGTAGCATACCACAAATGTCAGGGTAAAACTAAGC
Organism: Diplotaxodon limnothrissa; assembly: GCF_057381915.1. Taxonomy (NCBI): domain Eukaryota; kingdom Metazoa; phylum Chordata; class Actinopteri; order Cichliformes; family Cichlidae; genus Diplotaxodon; species Diplotaxodon limnothrissa. The sequence continues at coordinate 43,311,910 of NC_140602.1, read as the reverse complement.
TAAAACTGTGCTAAAATATTTAATTAAATCGAATAAAAATACAACTGGGTTTTAGAAAAAATGTAACGTAAATTAAATCATGTGCACATGTAATGACAGTTAAACAGCCAAATGCCGTGCATTAAAAAAAAAACAAAAAAAAAAAAACAAACAAACCTCTGTTATCTGCTAGCTTAAAAAAAACTATCATTTTACCTCAAATTAACCAGGGAAACATTAAGACTACAGATATTAAAAATCTCCCTAACAAACATATAACTGACTAAAACACTTTGTTTCTCCTTTATGCATATTAATGTATAATAATAACATAATAATAATGATAATAATAATACATTTTAATTATAGGCGCCTTAGAGATCGTCAAGGTCACCTTACATTAGTACAGCAAAATAAAAACATAAGGCCCTATAAATGGTAAATGGCCTGTAGGACCCCAAAGCGCTTCACATATCCAGTCATCCACGCACACATTCACACACTGGTGATGGCAAGCTACATTGTAGCCACAGCCACCCTGGGGCGCGCTGACGGAGGCGAGGCTGCCGGACACTGGCGCCACCGGGCCCTCTGATCACTACCAGTAGGCAACGGGTGAAGTGTCTCGCCCAAGGACACAACAACCGAGACTGTCCAAGCCGGGGCTCGAACCGGCAACCTTCAAATTACAAGGCGAACTCCCAACTCTTGAGCCACGATTGCCACGGCTATATATATATAAACCCTCTGATGTGTAACCTTTACTGTTAAGAGATATACAGTATGCATAAAAGCAACCCACAAACCTGTTAGATAATTTATCCTCATACCTGCTTGAGATTTAAGACATTATTAATTGAATATGAATCTTACACACCAAAACGATAAAGTATTATGCATGTTGTTAGAAATGTTATTTTAAAGTCACTTTTGTGGCAGTTGCATACAAACTGTCCCTGATAGGGGCTTGTAAGCTATGCAACTGACATTTTATCATACAGTAAATGTATAATTTCACTAACAGGGAAATCAAATTCTCCTATTAACCACTTTAGAATCTACAAATAGCAAATAAGCCAATGTGATTTGATGCTCCTGGAAAGATGGTACTATTTAAAAAAAGAATGAAAAGAAAATAATGTTTACTTAATCCAGCAGAAAGTGGCTCTCGCTGACTGATGGCTGCTGGGGCTGTGTGTGGGTTGTGATAAAGAAACTAGCCTGTGCAACAATTCCTTGTATCAGTCTCATGAGAATGAAGGTTGTTAGCCAAACTGCAGTGTGTCATTCAAAAAAGTAATTAAGAATGACTTGTAAGTTTTAAATGCCATATAAACTACCACTGCTTTAAATTAAACTTTAATGCTTTGTTCTGGATGAATAAAACTCCTGTTGCGTTATACTACACATTGTTGTTACAAGCAAACAAACCAGCATGTAGTGAATGATTGTCTATTATGCAGATAATAATGTAAATGAGATGAGTGCTTAAAACTGTATCTCTCTACGGTGCTGACATATTCAATCCATATTCTCTTTTTGTAGCTTCCTGTGGTGCTGAAACATTCAACAAAGATAGCAGTTGGTTCTATAATGCCCTTCCCCAGTGTCTTCTCCATAGTAATGAAATATTATCGCCACCAATCAGTGATTATAAATACAAAAATTCTTTAACTAATAACCACAGGCATAGACTAGTGCTGCATTGCAAAACTCACACAGTGATTAAAATGTGAAAAGATTGTTAGAATAGAGAGAACTTGATCAGGATTATATGCAGGTGTACAAAAAGTTCAAGGATTCATAAAATGACCTCACTTCAAAATCAAACAATCACCGAAGGGTAATCAGAAAAAGTAAGAGCGTGTCAGCGGCACTTGTGCTAAAGCAATTTTATACATGAAAATGTGTTTCATTGCCTCTGTAATTATGCCATTATCAGCATTAAAGTATTGCTAATGTTTCAATTAAATATGTATTCTGAGTGGAGATCATTGGCTCATTACACCTTGATGAATACAACAAGAGTTAAAATGGGATTTGGCAGGGTGGGGAACCATAAGATCCGGTGCAGCAGTGCAGTTTGAGCAAAAGAATCACTCAGAAATAAGTCACATAATATCTTGTACTGTGAGTTCTAGTAAAGATTTTTTTTATATTTTGGTTCTCATCAGACTTGTGCTGCTACTCACATATTCATTGCTCTAATTCAACAAGATGTGAGCAGATGTTTTATGAGCCATATGGCTGATTTCCAACCCTTAGACACTATAAAGCTAATATAAAGGTGAAATCCAATGAGTGAATTGAATCAGCATCAAACTGCCTAGAATAGTATTTTCATATAACATACAACAGAATAGTTATAAGCGTACTTAATTTTATTTTGCAAGATTTAAAAAAAAAAAACATAACTCATCAATCATGTGTAGATCCTGTATTTGATTTAAAAGCTTTTAATTTGACTATTACAGTGGGGCAAGAAAGTATTTAGTCAGCCACCGATTGTGCAAGTTCCCCCACCTAAAATGATGACAGAGGTCAGTAATTTGCACCAGAGGTACACTTCAACTGTGAGAGACAGAATGTGAAAAAAAAAATCCATGAATTCACATGGTAGGATTTGTAAAGAATTTATTCGTAAATTAGGGTGGAAAATAAGTATTTGGTCACCTCAAACAAGGAAAATCTCTGGCTCTCACAGACCTGTAACGTCTTCTGTAAGAAGCTTTTCTGTCCCCCACTCGTTACCTGTATGAATGGCACCTGTTTGAACTCATCATCTGTATAAAAGACACCTGTCCACAGCCTCAAACAGTCAGACTCCAAACTCCGCCATGGCCAAGACCAAAGAGCTTTCGAAGGACACCAGGAAAAGTATTGTAGACCTGCACCAGACTGGGAAGAGTGAATCTACAATAGGCAAGCAGCTTGGTGTGAAAAAATCAACTGTGGGAGCAATCATCAGAAAATGGAAGACATACAAGACCACTGATAATCTCCCTCGATCTGGGGCTCCACGCAAGATCTCATCCCGTGGGGTCAAAATGATCATGAGAACGGTGAGCAAAGATCCCAGAACCACACGGGGGGACCTGGTGAATGACCTGCAGAGAGCTGGGACCAAAGTAACAAAGGTCACCATCAGTAACACACTACAACGGCAGGGAATCAAATCCCGCAGTGCCAGACGTGTTCCGCTGCTGAAGCCAGTGCATGTCCAGGCCCGTCTGAAGTTTGCCAGAGAGCACATGGATGATACAGCAGAGGATTGGGAGAATGTCATGTGGTCAGATGAAACCAAAGTAGAACTTTTTGGTATAAACTCAACTCGTCGTGTTTGGAGGAAGAAGAATACTGAGTTGCGTCCCAAGAACACCATACCTACTGTGAAGCATGGGGGTGGAAACATCATGCTATGGGGCTGTTTTTCTGCCAAGGGGACAGGACGACTGATCTGTGTTAAGGACAGAATGAATGGGGCCATGTATCGTGAGATTTTGAGCCAAAACCTCCTTCCATCAGTGAGAACTTTGAAGATGAAACGAGGCTGGGTCTTCCAACATGACAATGATCCAAAACACACCGCCCGGGCAACAAAGGAGTGGCTCCGTAAGAAGCATTTGAAAGTCATGGAGTGGCCTAGCCAGTCTCCAGACCTCAACCCCATAGAAAATCTGTGGCGGGAGTTGAAAGTCCGTGTTGCTCGGCGACAGCCCCAAAACATCACTGCTCTCGAGAAGATCTGCATGGAGGAATGGGCCAAAATACCAGCTACTGTGTGTGCAAACCTGGTAAAGACCTATAGTAAACGTTTGACCTCTGTTATTGCCAACAAAGGTTATGTTACAAAGTATTGAGTTGTATTTTTGTTATTGACCAAATACTTATTTTCCACCCTGATTTACGAATAAATTCTTTACAAATCCTACCATGTGGATTCATGGATTTTTTTTTTCACATTCTGTCTCTCACAGTTGAAGTGTACCTCTGGTGCAAATTACTGACCTCTGTCATCATTTTAGGTGGGTGAACTTGCACAATCGGTGGCTGACTAAATACTTTTTTGCCCCACTGTACAATACATCTAAGATTTAAATTTCCAGTTTATAAAATTTCACTTGCTAAGCAATCCTTACATTTGAAAATGGTCTTTCATCTTCCTTTCCTGTCTCCTCTTTCTCACGCTTCTCCATCTCTGAGCGATGCACATTTCACTTTCTCTCTATGGGAAATGGCTACCGCGACTGTACATTTACAAAATTTTACAAAAACTGCATTTTCTAAAAAGGTTATTCCATTCACGCTCACTCCTCTTCTGTAGCGCTAGCTAGACGCTGAGTAGCACAACCAAAACTTTATTTGCCTCTGAATTATGAAAGCATCGCAGGAAAGGGAAGGAAAAAAAGAGATGCGTTGAAGGTGTAAGCGAGTGGTAGGATGCAATTATTTTCTTATTAGTGAGCAAGTGCAAATATCTTCATGCCATCGCTGGAAGTAATGCCAGGCCGCAGCACATAAAAAATTAAATAATTTGACAGTAATATGCATTAACCTGCCTATCAGATTTAATTGCTCATTAACTGAAGGTGCTGGAACGGTGTTTCAGATTGTTCCGGTGCTGAATACAACTAATGTCTCCCTTTTTTAAGCTTTTATTGACAGGATAGTAGAGCGAGTAGACAGGAAGGCAGAGAGATAGCATTGGTGGGAATGACATTCAGAAAAGGGTCCGGTGAAGATTCAAACCCAGCCCCTCCCTCCAGTAGTCTTTGGCAAATGGGTCACCTGCTAAACCCAGGAGCTATAGAAGGACCCCAACTAATATTTCTTGAATTAGTGCCGATTAATCAGCTTTTTATTGTGGCTTTATTTAACTTATTAGAGCTATTGAAACAAATCTGTTCTTATCGGTTAAAACAGTTGAGCCAGTAAGTGAGAATCTTCATCCTGAGCCCATAACTTGCGCCTATCACTTTCAGAGGGAGGGTCAAGGGGTCAGATTTATTTTCTTTCAGTGCCTGAAGGTACATTGCAAACTTCTTGGCAAAAATGTGTGTTGTGCATTGATAAAAACAAATATATGGAGGCAAGTGTATAATTGCAGAGCTTTCACCTGGTTTCCTAAATAATAAGGTGTATGAAGTTTAATCTACCCATAGGCACAGGCACTGCTTGTTCGAGGCAGTGAATCATTGTGAACCTTTAACAGCAATCTGAATCGCATGAGAGTAAGTAATCCCACTAGCTCTGCAGTGCAATACTAGGAACAACCTTTTCACTAATTGCTTCAGCAACAGCATGGTGACTTTCCATCACAGTATTCTGCAGTTTCATAAAGGTCAAAGATATTCTTCATGCTTTATCTAGCCCTTTTCCCCCAAAACTGTAAATGGTTCCATGACCACAATCATAACTGAATTAAGAAAAGTTATACTAACTTGTAATTGCATTCTTTGTATATATATACATATGTATTTAAAAAAAGCAGTCTGCTGAACCAGTGCATTTCAAATTGTTTCAACAAATAGTGAAATAATGGAACTGACACCATGTTTAGTAGTAATTGCTGCTACCGTTACACTGGCACAAACAAGTTTAGTAACAAGCAATTTCATACATACATATGCTCATTGATCATTTAAAGCACCTCAAAAACAACAGTGCAAATGGTTTAACTCAAAGTTAAGACTTCTGATCTATTCAGGCCAAAACGCTGTGTGAAACTGTGCACAATCATTTCTCTGAGGTACTCATAACCTGCCACTTCATTGTTTTCCTCATCAGAACATGCTGACATTTCAGTGAAACACAGTGAGTATGGTATATCTGATTTCCAGGCTTCAGCCAGCCACAGCTGAATTACAAGGAGTGGGCACTTTTCAACCATTGTCACAGAGGTCTAAGTAAATTATCAAGTAAGAGGTATAGGTCAGCAGCTAGTTTGCCTTCTCAGTGCAAACTCCACTGTGATTTTGAGACAACTCTAATCAGTGCAACAAATTACATTCTAATAACCACTGCCCTAGACTCGGTCTTTTCTCCCAGTGCAGTCTTTCACAGATGCAGATGTATGCAGCATTTTTACCATCATCATCCTATATCATAGTCTAATGATATGGCATTTAATAGTACCATAACGATAATCAAACCAGCATATATACAGTAAGTACAGCTTCTGTTTAATACCATGGTTATTTTTAGTGTGCTGAGTTAATATCACACTTCCCAAGAGCTCCATTACATTCACTTATAAAATGGATGTTACAACATTGCCCCTCCTGGACCCATTGTTTGTGCATTTGTCTTTATTTACTGTTTCACTGTAAAAGATAAATGTGTCTGAAATTGATTGCTTTAATCTGCATTTTGCTTACAGCACCATCTAATGTTGCAAAATGTAAAAGCTTTGGATCTTTTCACACAGTCAGAGGCAAATAACAGTTGATACCCAACCAGGCCAAAACCATCAAAGTATTGCATCATTCTTCAAAGGAAGCATAGCTTACATTTACATTCCAGGCACTGTTAAATGGAGAGGGAGTATTTTATGATGCTGACACCAGCACATGCAAATTGTATTTAAGTTAAATAAATAATAAATTGCAAATTATGTTGGGTTAAGACTACAACAGCCATCCATCCATCCATCCATTCTGTTTCGCTTATCCTTGACAGGGTCGCAGGGGGACTGGAGCCTATTCCAGCTACGATAGGGCGAGAGGCGGGATACACCCTGGACAGATCGCCAGTCTGTAGCAGGGCAAACACAGAGAGGCACAACCACTCGCACTGACATAAGACTGCAACATTTTTTTAACTCTTGTGTTGATTTGGCACACTATACATTGATTCCTGCACAATACTGCTCTCTTTTGGACAAAAAGAAACAAGAATTATAAGCAAACAATGGCATGAGTGGTATTGGCTGCCTTGTGCTAAGCCTAAAAAACTAACACCTCCCTGTCGCTGGGCCAGGGGCCGGGGGCGCCCTTAGTCAGGGCTGATTGCCTCTTCCGCTCGCGGGGGGGGTAGGCGGACTCACCTGAGCGGCATTCGCAATCATGTCTCGCTGGCTTAAAGGGTGAACTAGATCCTGCAGTGTTCTTGTTGGTTGACTGGGAGCTGCAAAGTTGCAGCTGATTGTGAAAACAGCAACCGTAATAATAACGTATGCGGAAAAGCATGAAAATCGGGTTGGGTCTGCCGTGGAGCTATTAAACAGACCAAAATGGAAACATTTGGCTATAATGAAGACCATTACATCGGTCAAAAACTAATGTAGCATATGAGCACGACCACCTCGACTGTTTACCAACTGTGTGCTTAGTTTTCCACAGGACTGCATAAAGTCCTGTAAAAATTTCTTTTTCACATGACTCAAAATCCTCTACTGTTCACTGACTCCTGACCAGAACCAAATCCCACTTCATTCCTCACTCTGACTAATGCAATTGAGGTCTAAGTTTTTGGCTTTCTGGTATAGACAGTAACAGTCTGAACCCAGCTGTAGTGTGTTTAGGGTTACCACATTGCACATTTGCACAGTTATGATTCTATACTAATCAGCAAATAGCTAAGCAGCTGCAGGATGAGACTGTGGATGTAAAACATGAACTGAGCAACCAGTTAGTTACTGCAAGCTTGACTTCATTGCTTTGGATGAACCAACACAGAGAAAGATGCACACATCCAATTTAGACCCTGCCTTACCTATTTTAAATGTTGGACATTTAGATGTGTTTTTGTTTTCTGCAGTTTCCTGCAATGTGGGAGTTATCGAAAGCAGCATATGGAAAATGACAGTTCTTCTTCTTGTTGTTTTTTTAGTCAGGATGACAGCAGCATCTGTGAGCATGCAAAAAAAATTCACCCTTAAGACCAACTGAAGTAGAAACTCCTCCTGATACATATTTGATTAAAAAAACTGTCTTTTCTCTGCATTTATAATGGGTGCCTGTGGGCCAAAACCAAACAAGTCTGTAAAGGACCACCTGGGGTGACTAGAGTGCTGGTTCAGGCAGCATGAAATTTTCTGGAGAAGTCACAAGTTTTAGAGGAGCCGAACAAACATGTGAAAAGAAAACAAGGGAGATTAAGGGAGATCTTAAAAAAGTGAGGATGTCAGTTAGGGTGCTAATTAGTTAAAGTCCATGACATTTAATGTGCTTATGTTTCTGTCACTAGGCAGGGAATCTAATGATATCTTTTTAGATAAACACAGATTTCACACATTCTTCTAGGGAGGAATGACTCATGTGATAATGCAGATGGTTAGAGCAATAGAGTCAACTATAAAAAAAATTTTTGCATTGCATTACAGTGTCATAGGCTCAAAAACATCAGCGGGGAAAGCAAGTAATAAATATTAGGGAGAGTAGGTGAACTGGAATCTAAACATGTATTTTATTGCACAAAATGATTAGATCAATAAATTACTACACCAGAATGGCCTTAGGGGTGGAGACTAGCAATGCAGTGTGAAATATCAACGGATAGCATGCAGTTTTTCAATTTCAAACCAAGAAAGGTGGCCACATACTAACATGCATACAGACCTAATGAATCAGCTTATCCAAGTCAGGGACCAGAGGTGGGGAGCCTATCCCAGCTGTCATGGGACAAGAGGATGGATAAACCCTGGACACGTCGCCACTCAATCAGGTCTAGCAAGGAGAGACAGACAAGCATTCACACTCATGTTCACACCTACAGCTAGTTTCCATCCATCTATTTTCTTATCAAATTCAGGGTCGCAAGGAGGCTGGAGCCTATCCCAGCTGTCACTTGGGAACAAGGCAGGGTACACCGTGGACATGTCGCCAGTCCATCACAGAGCAAAAATAGATAGGCAGACAACCACACCTATTGCCACTTTAAAACCACCAGTTACCCTATTGTGCAGTCTTTGGACTTCAGGGAACCAGTGCAAACTCCACACAAAAAGGTTTCCAGTCAATTCAAACTTCTGACCTTCTTATTGTGCAAAGCCCTTCACCACTGTGCTGCCAGCATCTCTAATGTGTAAGATAATGAAGACAATATTAAATGATGGCAAGCTAAAGATACATGCCCTGAGTAACAACATGGAGCCTTAAATAAATCTTTAAGAAGAGAGGAAAAATAATAGCCAAGACGGTGAAAAGGCAAAATATGTGGAGGCTGTAAAATGACTGAAAGAGAATTAAGCATTTCACCTTCACAGTATAACACATGGATATCTATTTCTTAGAGAAGGCTGCTACAACCACAGATGATGTTTTAAGCCCATGCATTGACAGCATGATAAAGGGATCATTTTTGGTCAAGCCTGGAGTCATTTTAGAGGTTTTTTGAAGATCTGTATTGGGTGTTTTTGGAATGTAATGGTATTTTTAGAGATCAAAGCACATGTAGGCGTGGAATGCTATGAAGATGTTGCTGTAGCAAGTAAAGAAGCAAAATGAGATCAGTGTATTTGAAATCTGACTTAAAGGGATTTAAAAGCGGTCAATCATAGAGGAAAGTAACAAAGAGACAGTAGAGGGAGTGGGAGGAGAGAATGGACATATATGCTAGATAAGAGTTGATGATGGTAACCAGCACTATTATATCCCACTATATGGAGTTTAGTTCAGGTTAAAAGGCCTGAATAGAGCAAAGTTTTTATATAGGCCATTTCTGCGAATTCAGTCATCCAACACAGAAATATAAAGGCTTTAAAGTCTTCAAAGTACCATAGAAAAAACAGTCTTCTTATTAATGGCCTTTATGTAGTAAGTATAAACACTATGTAATGAAAGCTTTCCAACTATTGCTAACCCTGACTAATATTTCTGTGTGTTGATTTCCACTTTTTTATATCACAGAACAGTTGTAATTCAGTATTCTGTGTCAACATTTGCCTACATTTGAGTGGTTGAATTTACTGTGAACAATTGTATCCAGAGTAAGTCTGACAAGACAAACAAGGGATTTTTACTTGCTCTCCATATATCACAAATCCATGCTAATTTTTTTCTTGTTGAGCATTAAGATTTTTATTTAAAAAATTTCATATCAAAATAAGGCTGAGAATATTTTTTATTGTATGAATATATTATTTAGAATATAAATTTCTAAAGTTCTTTGTGTCAATATATTTAGTGCTAAGTTGTCAACTTTGCCCATACTGTTGTGTAGTGTCTGTAAAAGTGTATAGTGAGTGATGCAACAGCAAACAGGACTTTATCATACTTACCTGTACTTAAAAAAGCTTTCCTATTCTGAAAAGGTCCACATGTGGCAAGGGTTGATGTCACCTTTCAGTAGATGGCAGTGTGAACCAAATTTTACACGGGAAGGATTTGCTTCCTTAGATTTACAAGTTTAAGACTACACAGGTTGAAACTTACGTGATTTAAATGATTTGACAGCATATCTATTTGTCTGGTATTTTCCATCAAGAGAGAGGTTGCTTAGTGTGCAACTTTCTGTACAATTTTGCTGGACAAACACACTAGAGAAAAGTCTGCTGCAACCACCAGTGATTCCTCTAAATGTTATAGATAAGAACTTTGGACTCCTCCCGCTCTTTTGGTGAGCTACAGTGTAAATCTTGCCATCCCAGAATATATTTTCCTTTATGCTGTACAAATTTCAATTTGTACAACATAAAGGATTTCATCTTCAGTTGACGATGAGATACAGTGGAGCAAACTGAAAGAAAATAATAACAAAAGTCATTAAATAAAACTAAATGGATCTCAGTCTTTATTAGTTCTATGGTTAAAATGGGCCCCCTCCATTGATCATCAATAGGTGCACTTGCAGTGACAGCCCCCTCATTTCCATTATAAAGCAGAAAGGAATGTAAAAAGAAAAAGTAGAAATAAATTAGTTTGGGTAAATAAATGTCTCCATGACATAATACATGAATAAATGGATACATGTAGTATATACATAACAGTAGTAAATCGGTAAATAGAATGCAAAATTAAATTAGGATTTTAAAAAAAGGTTTTAAAAAATGGGATGGCAGATTGGTTAACAGTGCCATTCAGTCCCATCCTGCATGCTGTAACAGTTGCTATCGTAATGCAGTGTATCACCACATGGCGGCGCCTCCTGTCTCACGACTGGTGTCACCCCCTTTTTGTTCTTCTTCGCACTCCTCCTGTAATGGATGCTCCCGTGTGTACGCGGACTAGTGTGCTCTTCAGTAATGTGTGGTAGAGGTAGCACTTATTTTTGATATTGTAAATAAATGAGTACTTTTTGGAAAGTCAGAAGCTGTTGCTCATTCGCTATCCACCTGCACACCTCCGCGGCTGGCTTCATCTCCACCGCACGTTACAATGTACTCCCTGCATGTGCCTGCATTGGTTCTTTGCAGGTACTCTGGCTTCCTCACACAGTCTAAAGAAATGTATCTTTGGTTAATGGCGGTGATCCTAAATTGGTGTGAATGGTTATCTGTCCCCCTCTGATAGACTGGCAACCTGTCCAGGGTGCAACCTGCCTTTCACCCTGCGAAAGCTGGAATAGGTTCCAGCCCTGAACAGGATAATCAGTTAAGAAAATTGATGGATGGATAAATAAACACAGAAGTAATTGGAAAACTGGCATTTTCAGATAGCTCAGGCTGATTCCCACCAGATTAACAATATAGGGCAACTCCAGTCACAACAGCAGCACAGTTGTAGATTTGAGCATAGGGTGTTAATTTGGAAAGAGTATGGATATGTTTTGTGCCTAAGCCTTTAAGACATCATTCAGAATGTGCGAGAAAAAAAAGTGCGCTTTGAGGAAAAAGAAAGTGAAAGGTTACAGCAAACAAATAGTTTTTGTGATAAAAGTGTGAGGTTCAAATTTTATTCATGGAGAAATGTTCCAGCATAAAAGTCATCACAAAAGATTAAATATTCCAGTTAAAAACACTAATCTGATATGTTGTCAAATTACAAATCAGGTGTTTTTTGTTAGTCTGATGTTTGACAGCTCGGTGCAACCTTTGCCAGTTTTTTGTTTTATTTTCACAATGATGGGGCCTTGCTTTAAATAATGGAGCATTAAATCCCCCCGGGGACAGCGCAAAACCCTGCATGGCTGATTACATCCTGCTTTGATTTAAATGCACTCATCCCTCACAAACATCCTCGGAGTCTACCCGTTCTGCCTGGAAATTAGTGAGCCAGTCAAAATGATTAATAAATGGCTGGTAAATAAATCTAATTTTGTCACTGTATAGGCGACACATCACACTGAGGTTTTCGTATTAGGGGTGCTTTACAAAAATGTGTATAATGAGTCACCAAAAAAAAGAGAGATCCAACCTGAATTCTTGCTCTGCTGAGATAAAAACAAATACAAGAAGTCAAAGAAAAACAAATGCCTTTCTTACTTAAAAGATTTCTTGTGAAAAAAGACTTGCAAATAAATACAGCACTTCAGCTCTGTAAAAGTGCTTGACTTTTAAATCTAAGATAAATTATATATTAAATGCAAATACACACGATAACACCTCATACGCCCCAGACAGCAGACAGATTTCAGCTGTTATGCAAAACAGACTTCTAATGCGTTTTTTATTGCTGCCTGACATTCAGTACAGGACCTTTAGAACTGACATTGTAAATACTTACTGTCAAAAACCAGGGTAATACTCACTGCTTTGTGCTTATAAAAGCCAACTGCTCTATCGCTGAGCATTGTCTAGCAAAGTAATAGACAGAGGGCCCCCTCAGGCATGTGACCAGGAATAGCTGCTGTCCTGATTGTCCTCTCAGCTGGTGACCGTGAATGAAAGGCTGCATGTGTTCAATGTTCATCAGTGTTCCTATTTATTTACTTACACGAATACGCAACGAGCTATGACACAGGAGAAAGCTGAATTGATTAACATGATTACAGGATGAAAACAAAATTGGCTCGGATAATGCAACATCTAACGGAGATCATTCATGCACGCAAATGGCTTGGGCAGCAGCCGGGTTTAAAATTAGTTTAATATCCCACTGAAAGAGCGTTACACTTTGAAATATTAATCTACTTTTGGGAAAAAGTATGATTATGCCGTATTATGTCTAGTTGAGGAAGAAAGCCCTTGATTTAGGGTGCATAAGTACCATTGATTTTAAATGGAAGATTTCTCTTTTCCTATTTCTTCTTCGTCAAGTGTTTTAAATTAGACCAGTGTTAATAGGGGAGATATTCTCACACTTTTGTTTTTTCTTTTTTTTGTAGACGTTGGTTTTCGGTTGATGTTTTGAAAGCATTTTAATATATTGAATGGTTTTCCGTGTCATTCGCCGTGTGTCTGTAAAAAATAGGCTGAATGACCAATTCTTTAAAATTCATTTACCATCGATGTTTCAGAGTGCACATGGAGGAAATTCTCAAGCATAACGAGACTCAGGAGGCAGAAACAAGATTACTAATAATCTCTGTCTGAGAAGCTGAGTTTTGATGTATTACTCCACAACATGACTTTAATGAAGGCAGGTGGTGCAATCAGAACAATGGTTAGTGTAATTGCATTTAACATATTGCATCAATATGTCTGAATTTAAAGTATTCTCGAGGATTGTAAAAAATTGTCAAAAATCACATATTTTTATATCACATCTTACAGAAGATCATGTCACTTCTCCTCTCTTTTGGCACATCTCACAAATGGCAAACACACTATCGTCATGGTATCACTATAGTGTTTCATTCATCTATGGACGTTTCTCAAAGATGGATAATATACTTGATGCTTTCTGTCCAATGTATACTGAACTTATAGCAATAATAGCATTTCAAAATTCTTCAGATAAATGGATAAATAGCAAACTATTTTGGTAGCCAACTGGTAATAGATGCAGTGATCTATTGAAATCTATAATAACACACATGGAAATAAAGTATTTCAGGTAAAACAGAAGTTGTACATTTGTAACAAGTTTGAAAGTCAATATTAAGCGTGACCATCTTTCGTCTCCAGCACAGCCTGAACTCTTTCAAGCAAATTTTCTTCTTCAAGCAGTTTTAGACTTCCTGTCCTCCTCCATATACATGAAGAGAATTTAAAACAAACACTCTCCATAAACCTGTTGCCACTGATTTTCAATTTGTGTAATTTGTTATACCTCAGCCTTTTGTCCCTGTTTCCTTTTCCTTAACTATGGCTACTTGTCAGCCACTCTTTCATTGAGACCATTTCTAATGAGGCATTGGCAAACAGCAGATGGATCAACTGAAGAACTGCATCTCTTAGGTCTTGTCTCAGCTCATTGCTTGATGTTTTCCTCTTTCTTAATCACGTAGGGTTCAGATACTTTTCTTTTGCTAGATAGTGTTTTTGAGGCCTCTCACTTTTCTTTTGTCCTCCACGTGTCTGGTTTTGATATGTTTTTAGAGGACACACTGCACACCCTGCTAAGATATGCTGAGTTTTTTGATAATAGGTCTTTAAGAATCACCTTGTTGGTGCAAAAATGCCGTGTTTGTCAAACTATGTTATCTTTGGCATCTTTTGTAGATTCAGATAAAGAAATGGGAGCAGATGATGTAGTAGTAACAAAAAGTGTCTAAAGTTTTTTTTTTACACTTGAATGATTCAACAGATCAACGTTAAGTGGCTCAACAAACAAAAAAACAAACAAAAATTCCAGCCAGGCATGAGGAATAGACTACTACCTTTGTACGGTACCGTAGAATAAAATAAGAATAAAATAAGTAGATGTGAACAGCGTTTCAGATGGTTAACTAGTCCATCCAATTTTTGTCACTCAACTTATGGTACTATGAATTACCTGAGTCCATTCCCACACTGCTCAGGTTACCGACTGGAATTGTTGGAAATCGCTGACATAAAAGGAAGAACTGGCTAAATAATCAGTTTCTCTTTTCCAAAGACCAAACTAACAGCATTCAGAATGTGCAAACGTACAAGTCCTCAGTGTCCTGAAGCCAGCTCCTGGCAATCATAAACTCTTTTTGTTACTGTTGTTTTTTTTCTTGAATATTCAGCATTTCCACACGAGCCCTGTCACCCACACCAAGAGCGTATTTATTTTGCATCACATGCCCCGGTATGTGACATGGACTGAATAAAAACAGAAAAAAAACTTTAGAGACTCTTCATAGCACAATTTTTGGGTCTTTTTTTCTGATCTCATAGTGTGCACAGCATACTTAGATGAGGAATGACATTAAAGTGTCCTACCACACTTCCTTGTCCTCAATTTTGCTAGTTAAAGAATATATAGTCCTAATTACTACAGATATGTTCTGGGAGTTAACACAGAAGACTGTGCTCCCAAAGGCTTCTGGCAATTTTGGGTGCTTGACTACTTCAAATTGAAAAGATGCATATACAGCCTCTGGATCATGGATATCTCCAGAGATTTCAATCAGTATGCTGCTGCTTTAGTGTAATTTGGAATCCAGAGAACTCGATCCAGGTACTTCAGTAGTAATGACAGGCATACCCTCTAGCTGACATCAATTCTGTAGATTTCTGATTGGCAACCAAAGTTTGACACATCTCCCTACTTAACAGTTATCCAGTGTAAGCTTAAGTCTAGAGGGAAGATTGACAGGAGGCTGAAGCAGATCCTTTGGTGCTATCTTATTTTACTACAGCTGAACCAGGCCTATTGATTGAGACATTTAATATTCCATGTATACCGCTGAGCAGCCTAGCCCCTTAAAGATGTTTTTATTGTCTTTTCTGCCATTCATGTAATAAAATCTGACTGTTGCTGTTTAAAGTAACATGATACGCGTGTGATCAAAGCAAACCTCAGACTTAATCACAAGCAAACAGAGCAATATTCCATGAAGATTAATTTTCAGAGTATCTGTTTTGCATTATGTGGTTCTTTCCCTTCATCCTTGTTTTTGCTATGGATTGAGGAGAGGACAAAATAAAGGTGACTGCTGCAATTTCATCCCTATTGGCCCAATGGCAAATTGGCCCTTTATCAAACAGGGACCTCATCTATCAAGCCAAAGATGGGTATTGAAATTGTTCTACTGGCTACAAATCAGGCCAACGGATCGCCCTTTATCTCAGACAAGGCCGTCATCACTCTGTAGTGGCTGGAAGGGGAGGAACCAGGCCACTTAAGAGTCTATCCTGCCTTCCTTTGCTGATGGATGTGGCCTACTTGACCTCTCCGTGACCAGGAGCAGCTGGACAAGGGCCAAGCCTGTGATTAACCTGCATCACAATCGGGCTGCATGTTTTTTCTACTTTCACACTAAAGCCCTGAGTTATTTTGTTGTTTTTCCTCATCCTGACATGCTGTTGCTATCTATTTTTTCACCTTTCTTTTTCTTTATTACTGTTGGCTTGAGTTTTTCTACCCTTCTAATCTTGACACTATGTCTTTGTCTCCCTCCCCATCTCTTCTTTGCACACAGTTCCTCTTTTTTTTCACTGTTTTGCTCAGTCTTCTCTCTCACTGCCAACATTCATTTTCTGTAGCCAATCAATGCAAATTGAGAAAGACCATAATGAAGGACAAGACAAATGGGTGCTGTGTTCTTAGCTGTGCCTCCCTAGTTTTATATATTGTTCTGCTTGATATGATTGATGGAAGTCTGTCCTCAGGTAATACCTCACTCTTGCCAGATTGCACACAAGCAGCTATCCATAATGGTTAGATATCCAAACTCCCCGGCTACCATAATCCAACTTTGTGTTTCTGTCAATATGAATAACATAGATTTTACTGTATATCTCTACCTTTATATTAAAACTGATGAAATGGTTCCCTCTTCACTACTGACTCAAATTGACATCAACATCAATTTACCAATAGGTCAAAAGTTATGACAGCATTTCCAGCTGACATCTTTTGATAGCAGAAGTGCATACCGTAATGATGCAGAGTGATCAGCCTGACTTGTGATCTATCATTCCCTGATATCCATGCTGGGCATCCGGTATCTTTGCTCATCTTCCCTAATCAATTTCATGACTTATGGGTTTAACTGAAAGCCCATCTACAACCAGATCCCCTTCTTAATTATGTTTTAACTGCTCTGCTTTCACTTGATTCGATTCAATCACAGTGCAATTAACCTCTGTTTTTATTCATACTCCGTCATAGGCAGCAATATTATCTTTACGTGAATAGTCATTAACATAAAGCTGCTTTGTGTCATTGGGCTGATTGGAGACATTACCTGGGACATAGGAAGCGCCTATACACATCATGGCAGCAAGATGTGTATGTATGATTAACAGTAAGTTACTCCTTGTCATTATTACTTTTATAGATGACTTTGGTTTACCTGATTATCGTGGGGGGGTTTTTTGTTGTTGTTGTTTTTGCAGCACTCGATTCTTTTTAGCAATGTTGAAGAATTCTGAAATCTCAGAAATGAAAGTGGTTAGTATATTCTGATGTAATTATTCAACTCTAGCAATCCAGAATAGGATCATAAAGACAGCAGTTTACAATGATGTGTGGAAAGCTTGGGTTGCCTTGACATGCAGCACACATTGTTCACACTGTGTCCGATATTAGAGTAGTAATATTCTCTTTAAACATTACAATGCACCCAGTTCAGCCTTGGTTGAAGAAAACTTGGTTGAAAAATCAGATTTCACAATGGCCCCACAACTCACAGGTTCCAAAGATCAGCTGCCAAAAATGGCGGATTTAATGTTGTGGCTAGTTGTTATAGCCAAAGCAGCCCAAATGATCCAATCCCTTGCCACTTCTTCTTTTACCCCCTCGGGGTAGTCCCAGAAAAGAGCAGAGCAGAGAACCTGGAGGCCATCGCCAGATCCTCCTGTTTCAGCAAAACCATGCCCATCACAGGTGCACCACCTTTTTGACTTGTTGCCCTCTGGTCAGCGCCTCAGGTCAGTCAGGTCCCAAACCTCCAGACTCACAAACAACTTCTTCCCCTGGTCCATTCAGACTGTTAACGAACACTATCCCGTGGGTGGCCACACAGTCTGAAGTGTAGAGGGAGTAGAGCAGTGGCGAGAGGACACTTCCCTGTGGTGCTCCTGTGTTGACGGTGATGCTGTTAGAGACGCATCTACCCACCCTCACCACCTGAGTTCTGCCAGTGAAGAAGTCCAACACCCAAGCACACAGACAGCTGTTGAGTCCCAGATCCCTCAGCTTTGTCTGCTGGGCACTATTGTGTTAAACGCTGAACTGTAATCAACAAACAGCATTCTCACATAGTTACCCTGTTTTTTGTCCACGTGGCTGAGGGTGGTGTGCAGGACGTGGGCGATGGCGTCCTCTGTGGATTGGGGTTATGGCCAAAAACAGAGAAAAATTCTGGTTTTGCTCAAGAATAGATGACACAAAGGTTGGTAATCAGGGAATGCTTTTTTAACATCAAGAATTAAAAAAAAACAACCAAACAAACATAAAAGAGTCAAACGTGTTAAAAACCATACATAACCAAACCATGCATCATACCAATTCAAAATGGAAAATTATAAATCGTAGTAAAAATCTAACCATCAGGTGAGAGAGTGTCTCTATCACCCCAAACAAAGCTCTTATCCACCTCAATCTCACGTTCTCCTCTGTTATGGAGCAGTTGTGCCTGTATAACTAAGAGCTCCTGGTAAGTTCTCTCCTGGTCCCAGGTTGAGAAGATGGACTGCCCCCCAGAGGCTGCCAAAACTTCAAAAGACAAATCCAAATTATGACAAAGCAGAGCCAGCTACCATCCTGATACCCCTTCTATGACTCATTGTCACTAGCACTAAGCCACTGCCACCCTAAGCACTTTGAAATAAATGCAAAGTATTTTTGGCCAACACTACTTTTATGTGTGCCTCGCATGTGCGTAGCAGACTGCATAATCCCACGGCTTGCCCTTGGTGCAGGGCAAGAAAATTGAGCACTATGAAACGCTAATCAAATTTAGGGAAAACCATTTCTGAATTCTGAGAGACTTATCCCATCCCATCCCCTTGACTCAGTATGTGTCCCCTTGGGGGAAGCGGGGGAACCTCGGCCTGCACAGTGTTAAGGAAAGGGAAAAAAACTGAAGTCTTCTGGGAGAAGAACACCCACACACATAATGGACACCTGCAGAAAGTAAAACAGGTCAGGACTCCAGTGGTCTGATAAGGCAGAGGACTCATGAATTAAAGAGTGGTGGGGGGAAATATGACATTTTTCTTTTCCATTCTGTCTATCAGGAGTACACTCGCTTGCCAGTGAAATTACCTGGAGAGAAGCTGGTCCGATAATGGACTGGCAGAGGAGAGATTCACTATAGTAATTTCTCTCTCCTAGTAAGGGCAGATTGGCATTGAAATTTCAAAACACTTTCACCGTCTTTTGGGAAATCCGAGAGGCAGAGCAGTCACATTATCAGAATAGATCATTTGTATCTGCTTAAATACCTATTTTTCTATTGTGTAATAGGAGCTGGTCTTCCACAAATCATATTGGGTGAATATTGGATTTGCAAGACTCATTGTGCATAATTACAAGCGCCAGTGTTCATCATTTCCAGAAGTTATATACTGTTCAGGTTATATATTAAGGTTTCATATTTTACAGCATTTTATATTCTGACCATTGCTTTGACTTCACATTCGTTTGAATCAACTTAGTCATGCAGACAAAGTTTTGCATATTGTTGTTTTTTTTTGGGGGGGGGGGGTAAATTGGAACCTTTGTTCTCTTTGTCCTTCTCTTTGCAGATGATTAATATAGAAGTGATAATGGAAGAGAAGGGCAGAGATGCAATGGCTCTTCTTTCTCTAATGATTGGTTTAAGTGACTGCTGTAATGGGCTGGGATGTCAGGGCCAGTGATTTACAGAATGTCGTGCCAGTGACGCTGCATGAAGGGGCAAACCAGAGATTTCAGCCTCTATGTTCATATATAATGCACTTTTTTCAGTCCTGCAAAGCCAAGTGTGGTTCTACATGCTGAATGCTATATAAAGAGAAGAGAAGAGGAGTGGCTGTGTGCCAAGTTAACCTTTCGCTGACTGCGTGGGTGATGCCATGGAGGTGTGTACTGGCAAAATGATGAATGGGGCTCACAGAGAGAAAAGCTGGATGCAGTTTCTTACCATAAGCCTTGAAGTTGAAACTTTATGAAGAACCTGCCTATAGTGGTAAGCCGAACAGGAACTCTGAACTCTAGATTTATCAGATACCTTTGGAGCAATATTCATGAAACAGTATTATTTCTCATTTTGGAAAAAAAAAAGTTCTTTTGCCCTCTATGGGGTCTTTTAGTGGGCAAACAAAGTGAAGGGGAGCCTGAGGGGAGGAAAGGTGGGTAAATAGCTTCACTAATGGAGTCCTAATCTGCAGAGGCAATCTGCAGAGAGCTGCCCCCGGCTGTGCCAGTTGGGATGATGAGAGGTGAGGTGACAGCGTGGCAGTTATTATTAGTGGTATCATTGATCAGACGGCTGCACCGGCAGAGTTGGAGAAAGATGATGGATTCGGTGGCTCCAGCCCAGCTAAGACACGAAGGCTGTCAGAAGCCGGTCAGGGAGGGGCTCAACACATCCATGAAGGGATTAAGTGGATGTGGGGTGTTTATGGTGTTGTTCTGCACGTTCATGTAAATCAGGTGGGGTCTTGGCCATAGTTCAGATGGGGGTTGGCTCTTTTTGACAGAAGTCATCTATCTCAGGCAAGGACATGTTCCAGATGAAAGAGTTTGTGTTGTTAAGTTGGAAGTCTTACTACAAGGATTGTGAAGGAAAAAACCCACTGATTACTATCTTTCCATTTCTCTGTGTGAAAGGCTTGTGTACTCTAATCCAAATAACTTTTCTCCTGACCTACCTTTGCCCTCTGTAGTTCATGATGAACAACTGGTAATGTTGTCTATCACTGAATTTTTACAAGAACTTGGAAAATGGTAACAAGTATGCCAACAGAAAAGGAAGGTTAAGGATCTAAGGTATGCAGACCCCCTTGTGTAACTATAGGAAAAATTCCCATTATTGCCAAAGACATGGTATTTAACCACTGAAGAGTTTGGGGAATTTTCACAGAAAGCTAACGACAGAAAGACCAACTTACATTTCCATTCATGCTGATCACACTGCTAAAAGCAAAAACTACTGTCTGTTATAAAGATCGTTAAAGCGTGGGATATAGTTATACATTTTTGTTATTGTTGTATGTTTACCAGTTTCTGCCTGGCACCAATTCTTCATGTCAGAAAAGCAGCTCTGTTGTTTCTGCTATCTTGGAGCATAATTCATGATGTCTTATTAGAGGTTTTTTAGAGAGCTTTTCTGAAAGTCTTTTGATGCCCGAAGGTATGACGGCAGGTGATTCTCTTTGAAAGACTCAAACGCAATCCTCCCCAACTGAGACCAAAGACAGCGGGAAGAGAAGCAAAACAGAAAATGACAAAAGGTAATGATATTGATTGTTCTGCGTTTATATTCATATGCCTACATTTGGCAGTCATATTCAGTGGTTTCGTTTACTGAGTAATAATACAGCCTTTGAAAGAGATGTTATGGGGTCAAAGTGAATACACAATTTCATTTACATTTCTTTTCTTTGCTCCGTTGTAATGTTATGTCTTTTTCATGTCTCGAATTCAGTCTTCCGCTCCATCTTGGGCACTTACAAATAATATAGCTGCAATGGTGAATTAACAAGTGGAATTCAGAGCCATAGATTCAGACTGTTGCCTCAGCTCAAGTGTAATAAACACATTGCTTCTTGGAGCTTTGGCATCTGTTTGAGTTTCATTTGAAACTGCTATTCTGCAAGCAAAGAAAAAAATATGTAATGTAAGTGCACAGCTATTTGAATGATTACAACTGACAACTGAGTATGAAAGCGGTAAGCGACACACATAAACTCATTGCACTGCATCTATACTTGCTCTTAGGCTGCCTCAGGCCTGTCTGTTTATTAGACATCAGTCTGGAAAAAAACCCATCCACATTTCCCCTGTTATTAGATTTTTCTGAATGATTTTTGATTGCTGACTGTAGTCTTGTATCTAACTATTAGGTGTGGAAAACTGAACAACACCTGATGTGTTTAGAAACTTAATTTTTTCTCTTTTTCAGTAAATTGTACCACTATTCAACCATGCAAAAAAACAGCAAGAAAGCAAAGTATTTGGTTTAGATGTTTCACAAAGTGTTTTGATATAAAATATAAAGTGAAAACAGATGATTTAGCCAGATCTAGAGTTTTTTTTACAGGGAAAATTCAATGAAAGCAGATGTTCAATCAATCAATATAGTTTTTTGTGCCAACTGGGGCAGCTGGTTATATTAGTGAGGGCGTCACACAATTAGAAAATGCAAATAAAAGGGCACATTGATAATGATGGATCAGTGATCAACACTAAAAAACACATATGGGTGAGGAAATATTCTGAATGATAAATAATATGATGTACTAGAATATTTGCAATTTAATAAAACAGTTACTAAAAAAAGATTTTCAATTATTTCAATTTTTTGACCAATGACCAACACTTCTGAAGGGATAAGCTCATGCCTGCTTTGGTCAGATAGAGGGCAGAGTTGCTCTGGAGCTGACGCTGGGCCAACTCAAGCAACTCAAAATTCCCTATTGAGATGCGACACATCAGAGTCAGTCCTATTCATTTTGCTGGCTCAAGCCCAATAACTATAGGTCACTATGATGTGATTACTTTGTAATGTATTTTGTCACCACAGAGAGCAGGAGTAAAGAGAATGGAGCAGATCTTTGTTTTCTCTTTCTCTGCTGACCCCTCCATTGATTTTTGCTGCTCCAATCAGTCAAAGCAGGCTGAATCCAGCCTTGTTGAAACACTGTCCTACGCTGATGGCACTCTTTGAAACAGGGATGTCAAACTCAAACAGCCCAATTTGATCTTAAGTAGTACTGAAACTACATGATAAATGTGTAAAATTACAAAAAGTTGTAATTGTTCAATGCACAGGCTGTCTGTAAGTATAAAACATCTAAGTTTTTGTTAATTTACTATAACATTTAATATAAACAGAGTGTCCTGTAATTACAAAAGATTAAGTTTTTGACCCATTAACAGATGAAAAACAGGAACTTTCCTTTCATTTTACTGTTTATTTGTTACTTTGATGTAGAATGAAAAACAATAGTGGTTGGTTGTTTTTATCATCAGGAAAACATGTAAAACTTATGAAAATAGTTCAAAATCTTTGCGCTCCTTCACCTAAAGCTGTCCAATTCTGGTGAATTTGAGCCTCCACCGGCTTGATCCTGGCCCCCGGGCCTTTTGTTTGACACCTCTGCTCTAAACTGTCTCTGCTTCATGTTTAGTCATGCTGCGTTCCTTCTTCAGGATGCTTTAGTTATAAATTGTTTTCGCAATAAGAGATACAGTGGAGATGGGACTAGAAATCACTTCCTAATCTAACCTATAAACTAGACATTTTGATAGTAATAACTATGATTTTTGTATTTCCTTTGTGTCAGTTGAACATTTTGGAGTTTGACCATGCAATTCCTGCCTTCACTTCTTTAGACCAGCATAATGGCAGATTGTCATATAATGCAAACCAATGGTGTGCATGACTACTGAGAATAGGAGCCAAATTGTTTTCGAAAAAGGAAGAAATTTCATTTTACAGTTCTTTAACACCTCTGTGCCCTCAATTAATCCTTTGTACCTCTTTCTCCTGCCAGATCGCCTAAAGCTGCTCCTTGTCACTCATGTTCTTCACTGTCTTTCATTAAGACAGCTGGAACTGTTCTGCATACTTGACTTAGCATTTGCTAAAGGCTTAAGTTGTAATCCCATCTCTGGGTCCGGTTTACATCATATATTCATAAAGTTTCTTTAGTAAAAAATGTGTACAGTTATGCAAATATTATGATTTAAACACAGATGCCCTGCTGGATGGAAGGAGCAATGTCTTTTGTAGCCTTTACTCTGGCTCAAACCCATGTGGTGCTCTAATGATTGCTGCAGGGAAATTGTTCACTCCGTCTTGATGCCTTTCTGCAGATGCTGCCCTTCTGTAGTGAACTCTGTTATTGTGATGCACATTTGAATATTTTCAAAATATGTTATGCCTTTACTCATTTTACTGTAAAGTCCAAAGCTCCTTGTAAGATGTTAGTGAGCCGGAGGCGTTTGCAAACCCCACCACAGCGAGGCATTTATCTTTCCTTCACTCTGGCTGATGTTAAGGTTCAAAATTGAGGAGGGAGAGTACAAACCACCCTTGGTCCAGAAGCTCTTGGTCAAACAATGATTTTAATGAACACACACGTGTGGGAAGACAACTCTGTACGCAGACAGCAATTGATCTTCGACTTCCTCAAAGCATACACAGATTTTATACCGTCAGGGCTTGATTTACTGACGCCCCTTCATGCGTCACAGATACATTTTATACATACGTCAAATCAACACCACAATGACCTTTAACACAGAACATCATCTTCTATTTTCATGGCCGATTCCGCCGGTCAACCTTTCAGTTCCTCTTTCTTGCCGAGAAGACAAGGACGGTTCCTCTTTTACCGAGACATGACTAATCTCTCTCTCCTCTAAATAAATCTAACTCATGTGTGTGTGTCACGACCTCACATGCTCTTTCTCAATTCACCTGTTGCACTTCTGACCTTTCACTAGACCAGAGGCTCACTGAGACTATGTGTATGTCTTCTACTAAATAAATGTTTTAACCAAGAACCTCTACTAAAACCTTAATATAAAATGACCTGATATAAGTGTTTTGTAAGCATGTATTGCAATTCCTTCTATGTTCTAGTTTTCCCTCAGCATGTATCACCTGAACAGTCACGTCAGTGAAGCTTAAGACCTTTAAAGAACCTGAACATCAACTCAAATAAGCACAGATATGCATTGTGTACACAATAGTTATAACTGCATCTGAAATACAAAATTAACATCATCATAAACATCTTAAGGCCATCTTAAAGCTATCTGTTACATTGTTAAAGCAATGATCATACTGCAGATTATATTATTAATGCAATGGTAATAATGATGATTATTTAACAATAGCAGTAAAATAATTTCCCTGCTCCACACTCCCTCTCTCGACCTCTGGAACACCAGAGGTCGCAATACATTGTGTCCTCGCTCAGACAACCTCATGTCATCTAATTGGTCCAGTAATAAACACCCGCTCCCATTCGAGAACACTCCATGTGTAAGCTTAGGTTTTCTCGGTCCCTCTCTGGTGGTCTCGGACCTCCCTGTGGTCGTCGAGATCTTCTGCAAAGGAAACAAAACACCTTTTCCTGCACCTCCCTAACTTATCCTATTTGGGATTCTTTAATCAAAAGCATGATCCTAATTATGCTCTTAACTTATTGACTTGTATTTATATATATTCTTCAACGTTCCTCATCACTTTAAAATTCTTTAAGCGCTGGTTTCACGTCCGGTTGCTCGCTCTATTTTTCCCTTATCTGATCATCAACATCCTGTGCACAAATTGTCGCTGCTGCAAGTTCCTCTACTCTAATCTTAAGTCACCTTTTTAACAAGAAAATCATCGTAAGCGCCTATTCTACTAAAAGATCCAAAAGAAAAACAACCACTTTAATCAATTAAGTTTAAGCATATAAGCAATTACTCCTGCATACATTTCAACATAGCTAAATGCTGCCTAAAAACAACTCCTGTGTGTTAACACTAACTTCATTTTAAAACCTCACATTTCCTATGTTATAACCCGTTTTGGTATAGCCTTTTTATTTCATTTGCTCCTTTTAATTTAACAATACCTTCTAATTCTAGTTTATCAGACTTAACCAAAATATATGCTTTCCTTCCTTTGGTCCTTCTTTAAGTTCAGTTAACAACTAAATGAATTTGAGGCCTTTTGCCTGGAATCAATACTGTCATGTGTGTTTCTGGACTCTGTGTCTGTAAGCGCGTGCAATCCTTCAGTAACTTCAATAACTCATATCAAAAATTGCAATATGTATAAAAATCATTTCTATTTATAAACTCTCCCCTTTATCCTAAAAATAAATCTATGTAATATCTGTATGTGTAAGCCTACATTATAACCACTTCTTCTAGAAATCAAAAGAAATCAAACCTGTTCTCCTCCTTCAACCCTCACTAATTTTCCCCTAAGGATATCTTTTTGTCAACGTGTCCCACAATTTCCCTCTAAGATTTGTACACAGCTTTAAAACCCTGGTATTGTATCTTCTAAACAGGATTCAGTTCTTTAATCCTTTAACCTTAACATAAAAATAACAGTTTCAGTTTTACCATATCCAAATGATCAAAAACCCCAAAAGTCCTAAAATGATCCTAAATTATTAAACAATTAAATTAATACACCCTAAACCCCCCTTTATTTTGACACATGAAATGTGTCAAAATACTATACAAAACTAAAAATGCTCAGTTTTCCCCACTCATGTTCCAATCTATATCATAAAAATAAACTTAAAACAGAACAATTATCAGTCATGTGTTTCTTCAATTAATGGTAACATGAGTTATATCAAAAAATATTTCCCCTTTAGCATTTGGCATTCTCCCAACAATATACTATAATCCCATAATCTAACCCCAGTCAACAAAACAGAAATTTTCTCTGGTAAAAGCAAATTGTTTGTCCACATGTATTCATCCACACCTTCATCCAGTCACACATTCACATGCAGTCACACCATATATTGCTAATAATGGAGCAAGTGATCAGATTCTCCACCCTCAGCAAAATGAGCTCATTCATTTTTTCCATAGGAAAATATTTCTTTATGCTTTTGGACTGGATTGACTCGCATAAAATCCTTTTTAGACAGGGACTTACGACCTTGATCAGTCCCCACAGGTAGCTTTCTCCTCAGCCAATTGTAATCTGGAAAGCCCCCCTTATATTTGCTCTTCCCGAGAATTTTCAGCGCCGTTATTCACTGTTGCAGGCCTGCTTAAAACAGAAATTAAAAAAATAGAGCTGATTGTTAGCTCATAAAAACAAAATCAAAATCACCTGACAGGTTTTCTTTAAGTGCACTGTTACAAAATAATGGGCCCAATTTTTAGACATGTCCATGTTTCCTAAAACTCCCTCTATTAAAAACAAAAACAACAACAACCCGAACCTAACTGACAGAATCAACCCATCACCACAACAACCTCAACAACCTTAAACACACAAAAGTTTTGCCACCACATAATTTCACCTCCTCAATACACCGAAAGTCTCATTAAAACCACACAATTTGCACACAAAAATCACCCCCTTATGCTCTGTAACATACTTACATTCAGCATAAGACCCCCTTACAACAACATATCACTAAACTATAAATTTCCTACCCAAATCTGCACTTCTCTTCTCTGCTATGCTTCCTCTTCTGAAAGTCACTTCCTCAGTCACACACACACACACACACACAGGAAGTTCCTCCGTCACCACTCACTCCAGCTAATTTGCATACTGAGTCATCTCTCAATGAGTTGCTGTAACAACAGAAACATATGTTTAAACATTACCAACTCATTAAATCATTTTATTTCTTTCTACAGTGATCACTACTTGATCACTCAGTACGAGAGAGCACTCCTAAGTCACTCTTTTTAAAACTACTTTAATCACTTTTATTTTCATAACTCCCTTTGTCATATAGCTTCTTTGAGTTATTCCTCAGCTTCAAACTCAAGTGTATTTCATTAACCATTCACACCATTCTACCACTCATACAAGTAGCAAACTGATCTTCATTGCGTATCTTTGTGTTCTAAGCCAGGTTTAATCAGTATCTATACAAATAATCATCATGAGCTTGTCTTGTCTTTATAAGGTTAATGCATTTTCTGTTTGTGTATGTTGCTTTTGCAGTGTGTCAGACTCCTTCATAATTCTCCACTTAAGCCGTCAGTTTCTTTCCCAAATTTACTAACCCTCATTTTGATTTCCCCTTAAATAACAGCATTCCTTGTCCTCAGCCAGAAGGTAGGGCTCCACTTGCCACTTTCCCCTCCGCCTTAGCCCAGCGGCTTTACCCTTGAGGTCCCGTCTTCTTCACTTCATCTCACCAGTGAGTCTGAGCTCACAGGGACTGAGTGAGGCCGAGTAATCGTGACTGTGCCTGCCTTAGGTTGTCCCAGGGTTTCGAGGTGGGATCTTACCCGTCATGGGCTATCCAGCCTTCCATACTCGCCTGATACGGGGCCCAAGTGGGCAGGGGAGGGAACACACTGGCTCTGGAAATTAAAGGAGTGTAAGCTGCTTCCTTCATTGCATCTTATATTAAACTATCTCACTTCTGATTCCTTCCTAGAATAATTTCACATATGGCACTTTGTGTATGTGTGTTTTCTATTCATTAATGTAATTGTCAGTTATTTTCTCTCTTCATTTTACCTTCTTTTGTTTGTTTGTGACGTTCTACTTTAGTTCTACTAAACCTTGATGTAAAAACAATACTCCCTTATTTCACGCACACACTCTGCATTTTGCCTACGCACACACTTCTCTCTCAGACTTCCTCTGTTCACACACCGCCTTGCACTCACTCTACTATCAACTTTCATAGTGTTATTATTATTTAGTATTTTGTACACCTCACACCCAATCCCTCAAAGCCTACTACTCACAGCATTCACACACTTAGAATCACTCAAAATATGCTTTCCTAAAAGTATTTTAGACATGCTTGTCATAATCAAAAAGAGCAAGTCAAAAACAAAAAACAATTGAAACCCCTATTAATTCTCACAGCACACACAAGAAATTGAAAAAATAAAACACACCAGCAACTATTGCTTGAGAGAAGGTACTGAAAGTAACATGTTAATCTTAAATATACACAGTGCACTCTATATTTATCTATCTACATTCAAACTCAGTCAATAACTATACATCCACTACGGCAACTCAAAACTTTATTTATAACCCTCTAATGAACATAAATGGCATTTGAAACACACACTCAACAATGTTTGCAGCAGTATTTGTAAAACCAACTGTGGTTTAAACAGTTCACTGCTTACTCATTTGCATTTTCACTCACACACACACCGTCTAAAAATAGCTCCAGCATTGCCTCAGACTCCTTTCACACAGAGATCTCTTATTTTATATTACAAAGACATCTTATATTTACAACCACTGTCAGATCTGTCAGCTTTAGCGCCTACACAATTTCGACAAATTTAAAATAACCGCCCAGCGGATAAACTCCCTGAGTTTTTTGCGACCAATTAACCAGTATCAGACTTTAACTGTTTCTGGCCTCATCTCTAAAATCCCTAACTCAATTTAAAAGCGTCAACCAACCCAAACTTTGCCTGAAGCTCTATTTTTTGGCGTTTCCCAGCCAAGGCTTTCTCCGAAGTTTTAAGTTAAAGTTACATGCCCGAAGTCCAACTTCTCCTGTCCAAAAAAGCGCAGGTACCGTTCCAAACGGTAAGGAGACTCTAACTCCTAGCTATTTTGGAGGTTCCCAAGTTCTCCCCGGTTGCCGACCGTACTAACCCTATTCGCCGATAGGTCAGGGCCAAGCGTCCTTGGCCGGGAGGGAGCGTTACCTCCGAGAACTGCACTTCCTAGCAGACTCTAACTGCCGTCCTAGAATAATTTATAATACTTTGAAACAACAATCAACACCCAACACAAGTGTATGACTGAGGCAGATCTACCCTGATGGACAATGGGGACTCTAACCCACAAAATGACCAACCAAGGTCTGACCTAATGACCAACCGGGACTTTAACCCACAAAATGACCAAATTCCCTACCAAACTACTTGAGACTCTAACTCAATTTCTTTGGGACTTCAACCCAGTATTTAAACTTTTCCTAGCAGACTCTAACTGCTTTAGCAGACTTTAACTGCTTCAACTTTTTCTTGACAGACTCTAACTGCTTTAGCAGACTTTAACTGCTTCAACTCATGAGATTTTCCATCAAAATCAAAACAGACATCCACCAGTAATTTCAGTGAGTAGACTTAAATTTTATCATATCCAATTTGGCACACTTTGGAAATAATTCAACAGGTAGTGCCTTACCTTTGGATAAGCCGGCTTATGCCCACTCACTTCGACCACTGGAATTCATGTCTGCCCGTCAGACCACCTAAGACCAAATTTCTCCATCTACACCTCCAATTCTCCCTCCTCAACCACCAGACGAAGCCCCCAAATGTTAAGGTTCAAAATTGAGGAGGGAGAGTACAAACCACCCTTGGTCCAGAAGCTCTTGGTCAAACAATGATTTTAATGAACACACACGTGTGGGAAGACAACTCTGTACGCAGACAGCAATTGATCTTCGACTTCCTCAAAGCATACACAGATTTTATACCGTCAGGGCTTGATTTACTGACGCCCCTTCATGCGTCACAGATACATTTTATACATACGTCAAATCAACACCACAATGACCTTTAACACAGAACATCATCTTCTATTTTCATGGCCGATTCCTCCGGTCAACCTTTCAGTTCCTCTTTCTTGCCGAGAAGACAAGGACGGTTCCTCTTTTACCGAGACATGACTAATCTCTCTCTCCTCTAAATAAATCCAACTCATGTGTGTGTGTCACGACCTCACATGCTCTTTCTCAATTCACCTGTTGCACTTCTGACCTTTCACTAGACCAGAGGCTCACTGAGACTATGTGTATGTCTTCTACTAAATAAATGTTTTAACCAAGAACCTCTACTAAAACCTTAATATAAAATGACCTGATATAAGTGTTTTGTAAGCATGTATTGCAATTCCTTCTATGTTCTAGTTTTCCCTCAGCATGTATCACCTGAACAGTCACGTCAGTGAAGCTTAAGACCTTTAAAGAACCTGAACATCAACTCAAATAAGCACAGATATGCATTGTGTACACAATAGTTATAACTGCATCTGAAATACAAAATTAACATCATCATAAACATCTTAAGGCCATCTTAAAGCTATCTGTTACATTGTTAAAGCAATGATCATACTGCAGATTATATTATTAATGCAATGGTAATAATGATGATTATTTAACAATAGCAGTAAAATAATTTCCCTGCTCCACACTGACTGAATGTGATGGCAAATCACATGTTTATATGTCATTATACTATCATAAACCCTCTAAACATTACCTGATTACATGCTAGGGAGGCCTTTGTGGGCAACACATATTCTCACTGAAACAATTTTTTGGCATCTAAAAAGTTGATAATTTTCCTTTCCTGTTTAATTGCCACATGATTCCCTTAAACGCTGTACCTGAATTTTTGTTGATGGGGGTTGTTTCTTTTGTAAGTTTATCTATTAAGGATGAATTCTGGATTTTGCTACTAAACATTTCTAATCTACAGCATGTTGTGATCTTCTTCAACCAAGATATGAAGAGTATGCAGAAAATACAGAGAAAAACTCAGCTAGGTTATTAGGTTATGCTCTTGTTGTAGCCTCAACTGAAGGATGCATAACATTTACATATTGCTGTCTACAATATACTGTACTTATTTATACAAAAGCCAATTTCAAGTCAGTCACCCAAGGATGTTGTACAAATCACAATTAAAGGTCAACGCTTGCATACAAGTAGCAAAAAACAATGAATAAAAGCATTCCTTTATTCAGTCAGGGATGGCCAGATGAATTTGTATGTATGCAGGTTAAAAACCAGGCAAATAAACAGGCACGCACACACACACACACACACACACACACACACACACACACACCCAACACTACAAAACCAACAAATAAAGAAACAGATGTATACTGACACAAGAGCCAGAAGGAGAAACTGGACAAACCACACGCAAATTTAGAACCTATGAATAACCTCTTACTCAGCCACAGAGTTATCATACATTAAAAATGGCTTTCAGGACAAAGTCTGGCAGAACAGATTAAAGCAGCTAGTTTTAAGAGCACTTTTAGGATTAATTTTGTGGAAGGGTATATTTTAAACCAAACAATAGTCTGACCAAGTAATTTTTGGTCCTTTAAATCAGCCATGGTTTCCACCTGAAAGGTATCCCATGGTTTCCTGTCATGATGCTAACTGTGTGGCACAAACAAAAAAATAGGACTGCACAGGTGCCACTCACGCCGAAGGTGATACCACAAAATAAAAAGAGCAAGAAAGCAAGAAACACTGGCAGTTTTTTTCCCCAGGATAAGGATTAAGAAAAAGCATTTGATTTCTGGGGTTTTTTCTGTATTATTGTAGGCTCTTTACCTTACAATATAAATAAAATGAACTTGAATTGAACTGAACCTAATAAAGCTTCAAGCAAAATGAAAAAGCAAGTGAAAATAAATTAAGTGACACCCATCACAGCTTTTTTCGTGACTTTCCCCGTTCAACATCCATTTCAAGAGAGAACCATTATTTATTGGTATCTAATAATACCCTCACTTTATCTCTGAGACACCAATGACATCTGTAAAAACAGCACTATTTGAAGCCCTGTGATTACGAAACATAATCAAAATGTCTTTCGTTTTTAGTCTTTGTCAATTTTGTCAAATGTATGAGCATAAACGGGTGTTTATATCATCCATATGATTGTTATTCCTATTTTAAACATTTCTAAACAATAAAAGCTAAAACTCTTTCCCAGAAAATAGTTGGTGCAATAGGACATAAGTCATGATATGACTCACCTTCATCTTTGTTTCACTGTAATGAACCGCTGTATTAAGAATCTAATATTGTGTTTGAAAATATCTTCTTAAGCACACAGATAGATGAATCCATAAGTTAGTCCACATAATAATAATTGAATGTAGGAAGTGAAAGGCCAAGTATTATCGGTGAAGATAATTGTATTGGATGGTGAATAAACTGATTAAAGCTTGCTTTTGTGCTTTTGTCAGTCTAAAAAAGCAGACCTGTTTCATCTTTTCCCACCAAGAGCTTCTGTTTACAATTCAGCATGATGCTGCTAATGAATGATACTCTTAATTGCCCCGAATCCTCACGAGCTAAATGAAGCATAAAATACTTATGTGACTGTGTCACCACTGTGCCAACTAAACAATAGACTAGGCTGGCCTGCATTCATGTCATGGTGACATAGTAAATAACCTGTTAGCTAATGAGCCGATGGTGCTTGTGGACTGCTGATCCTTGCATACAAACCAAGTTTTAGATTATTTTACTTTTGACATGCTACACTAATTTTATTTTTTCCTTTCTAATATATCCATTTTCTTCTCTTCATCCAATTTAGGGTTGCAGGGCATACCGTGGGCAAGTTGCAGGGCTGACACATAAAGACAGACAACCATTTATACTTATGGGCAAATTAGAAGCCAATTAACCTAACCCCATGCATGTCCTTGTATGGTGAGAGAAAGACAGAGTACCTGAAGAAAACATGCAAACTCCACACAGAGAGGACTTGTGGAGTACATCCTGATGATGTTTGTTATAGTGTCTTGTTGCATGCTCAATCATCAACCCAAAAAGTTGATTCTGTTGATCTGGATGCAGTGTTTTTACTGGGAGAAATTTTTCATCACTCATCCAAGTGACTTGAGTCTCAGCTGCAGGTTTCCCAAACCTTTTAAACACTACATTTGCATAATGATTCACCGGTAAGCTAGTACCACTGGCAAACAATGGGCTGTGAGGTCAGTTTCTTCATCATTCTACCACTCAAAACGCTATGTCCAGAGGAACAGAATCAACTTTTGGGGGTGTTAGTTTTAGCCTTAAAGTGCAACAGCCAGTGTGTATATATCTCTATCTCCATCTCCATCTCTAGATATAGATATATAGATATATATCTATATCTATATATATATATTATTGGGGTAAACCTCGGTGATTGTACACGGTCATTGGCTGACAGATAGTGCACTCCTGGTGATTGTGATTAGCCGGGGGCTTTATTACCCTCTGTAAAACATTCCAGACTTTAATGTGCAATAGAGCTCTTTCTTTATACTGCTGCAATGCACCCTGTTCTTCTCATTATAAACATGCTGCTCCTGCACTTGAACACCTTTTCAACTTTCTCGTGAATAGCCACACCACCTCCTTGGGTTTAACAGGGTTTAAGTACTTTCATATGTCACTTTGACACAAGCAGGGACTGCAGAGTAAACACTCTGTCAGGCATTTCTTCCACAGTTAGACAGTTCATCTGATACAGTTTGATGTCATGATTAGTGAGGTGGACAGCAGGCATTGTATTAGCTTGTCTAGACATTGTGACACAAATCTAGACGACACAATTTTTCCCAATAATATCTTCTTTTTAGAGTATTTGTTGCTCAGAACACATTTTGTGGCTTAAGGTCGATGCAACTGCCATCATGATGAGACAGCATAAAAAAAATAAAATTTTTAGATCTGGTTGTTCTTTTGCTCCAAACCACCTTTAGTAGACTAGCTTTACAAACCATTAACATGGAACACGTGTGACTGGATTGCAGTAACATGTGACCACATATAATAAAAAGCACCAAAAGTAGAAAATGTGATCCAGTTGCATTAACTACTATGTGATCAAGGACATAATTTGGCAACAATGAAACACTGTAAATGTGTCTCTGTTGTTGTCTAAGAAGAAAATTAGAATGCCCACTGAGGGACTCTTGTCCCCAAAAAGTCTTTGAATTAAATGATTATACATATAAGAGAAAAGATGCCTGCACAACTTGATTGATTGCATTGTCACCATTAACTTTCACTACAGTTACGGACATATTAGGAGAGAATTTGAAGAGCTTAGTGTTATGCGGCTGTCACGGTCCTGGGTCTCCTGACCCAGCGTTTTTAGTTCTTTGTGATTTTTGTATTATTGTACTTGTGTGTGATTTATTCTATGGCTTCTAGTTTTGATCCCTTGCCCTTCATGTCTCTCTGTGTCCCCTCTGTTCTGTGTAATTGTGTGTCTTTGCATGTTTGAGTTTCTTGTTTTCTGTCACTCTGCATTGTGCATTATGTTCTCATGGTTGGTTTTTTGTTACTCTCTCTAGTCTAGTCTCTTGTGTTCCCAGCTGAGTATTTCCCTGTGTATTTTGGTTCTTAGACCTCTGCCTTATGGTTTATGTCTCTCTATTTCTTAGTTGCTGTCTCCACTGTGTCAAGTTCGCGTCTCTGTGTGATACTTCCTGTTTTACTTTGATGGTCCGTGTCTCATGTGAATGCGTCCTGCTTTGCTTGTCTCGTCAGTCCTGATTTCTCCCAGCTGTGCCCTCCTTCTGTGTCTCATTCCCCTCGTTACTTCCCAGTGTATTTAAACCCTGTGTTTCTCTGAGTCAGTGTCGCGTCGTCCCTCATGCTGTGTGGATCTCCCTGTGTGTCTCTCTGTGAGTTTTCCAAGTTCCCAGTTTAGATTAGTTTGTATGTTTTTTCCCTGCCAGCAAATAAAGCTGAGTTTTGAGTTCACCTCCCTGAGTCTGTGAGTCCTGCACTTTGGGTCCAACTCCTGCCTGCCGCACAGCGATTCATGACAGTGGCTGTCCTTTGATCAAATCAGTGCAAACAATGGGGATGCATAATGATGCCAAGTTCAAAGAAAACAGTCTGATTATGTGATGGAGTGATGGAGTCTTACACCCCGCTTAATGGCTTAAAGTGCTGTATTTAGATGAAGTGAAGTTCAAAAGAGTTTTAGCCAGTACTGACTGATATTAAATTTTTGTCTCTAGTTGTCAGTTTATCTGCCCAAAATTAATTTGCAAGATACCAATTCAAGCAGTTATGCTTGAACAATGAAAGTTTGGCAAAACAGAATGCCAGAGTTACCAACATGGTGATTAAAATGCCATGAATAGTTTCGGAAAGTCTCTAAATCTGATCCATCTGCTCTCTTGATTTCCCTTGACCTCTTTATAACATTTCCTGATGATGGTCGCAGTATTAATAAAATAAGTATTAATAAAAAAGAATTAGGTTGACTGGTAGGAGTAACATGACTTCTTCACTACATGATATCACAAAAATTGGAACTCTATAGAACACAAGGGACAAGGCTGAAAATCAGCATCGGAAATCTGAGATCTCAACTCTGTATTAAAAAGGTGCATTATTGACTGTCTGTGAACACAGTTCACTGCAGCGATAAACAGAATTGTGAAATTAATTTTGAAAACTATGGATGCTGCATCATCCATACTATAGAGAAGAAGGACGTGCAGCTGGAAATGGAACTAGAATTGGTAACGTGTACATCTGGAAAGGCACCATCAGTGCTGAAAGTTTTTTGAGAGCAACATATACTCCCATCCAGACAATTTATTTTTCACAGAAGGCCTTGCCTACTTTAGCAGCTATAGTGTCTTTATAGCAAGACATTTAAGTACTATTTATGAAAGGGAGTAAAAGTAAGCTAATATTTTCTTTTAAAATTTGTTTATTTAATCAGTTTCAAACATTTGAGATGTTATATTGTGAATAAAATATGGGTCTGTAAGATTTACAAATCACTGCTTTCTGACTTTATTTAACTTTCACACGGCACCACAACTCTTTTTTTATTAGGTTTGTACTAAATACAACTTGGAATTTGTTTTGTAAATGATGGTCTTCATATAGTCAAATAGGAGGATAATGTAAAAAAAAAAAAATATAGCAAGTTTCAGGGACCTTAAACACCCACCATATAAATGTGAAGATTTACCATGATCGTTGTCTTCAAAGATAAAAGTGTTATTCTCAGAGAGACTATAATTGTTTGGTATAGTTCAAAACACAAACAAAGCAACAGGCAGCTAAAACAAACTTTCATGAAAGTTACTGAAGAAGAAAGGCAAAAGATGCCTCAGGGTTCAGGCAGGAGAAGGATAATGAAGAACAATCCAAATCATGCTAAAAGAACAAACTCAGGAATAAAGACAGGGAAGGATGTTAGCAAGCAGACGTGCTGACAACTAACAAAGGGAGGGATGGGATATAAATATACATAGATGCAGCTAAGCCTAATGAGGGAGGAGCAAACAATCCAAAAATGAAGGGAAAAACACAACGGCAGGAAGCAAAAGCATTAGAGACACAGAAAGTAAGTGATTACCAAAATAAAACACAATGATAAATGGAGTGGTACTTATATAGCACCTTTCTACTCAACTGCGCACTCAAAGTGCTTTCTGCAGCAGTCACTTTTTCTGTGCCTAAGTGCTTTCTAACAGTCACATACATGCTCACATTGGGGGGAAACTTGGGATTCAGTCTCTTACCCAGGGATACTTTGGATTGTGGCTGGACGATTTGGGAACTGACCCATCCTATCACCTGAGCTACAGCCTCCTCAGAAAGCACCAATACCAGATAGAGACATAAGATGAACACTGTTGGTGCTTTTCATTATGTTAAGCTTTTGTCTCCTCCTATGACCTGCAACGTTTGCTCATGGACAGTATCATGCAATCATGGACAGTATTCCAAGGTGCATCTAATATATAGGACATTGTGGCACAAAGTAGCCAAAACCCTTTGGATGAATAAGAGTGAACAAAATCACTCAGTTTAATATCATGTTTCTTTGCATATAAATGCCAAACTTTCATACTCACTGTTTTCACAGGCCTAACTTTGCACTGCAAATGTAATACAAACACATATATAAAGGAGAGGCAACCATCACTTTGTATTTTATAAATCTAACACTTCATAATTGCATAATTTAATTGGCTGGTTGTGGCTGGGGTTGATATTATCAATATTATTAGCATTATCTTTTGAGCTCTTTGCAGACTCCTCACTTCACAGATATCACGGATGCTTTGAGATGGGTGTCTGTGATCCTCTGCACAGTTTTAATCACTTGCTGCACAGCCTTCAGGTCATACCAGTTTGTGACATTTCCCGTTACGATGCTTTCTATTGCTTCTTTGTGAAAGTTAACTTCAGATGAAGAACTTGACTTCTGTTTAGCCCTTTCAAGTTTCTTTCAGAGGTACAGACATATAGCAGCCTTCTTCACCATGGTGAAGATGTGCTATGGCCATAGCAGGTTCTTTGTGATGTCTCAAAAACACTAAGGGATGGCTTCCAAGACATCAAGTCAAATCCTAGACTAAAATAACCATCTAAAAGTTTTCTCAATCATGCTTTGAAATTCTCCTACGCTTAGTCCTGAATGAAATTGGCAATTTTCTGAAGGAAGATTGGTGCTTCTCTAGGATTAAATTGAAGCTTAAACTAAACCTCCAGGGATGTAGGTTTAACCACAGGTTAATGTTTGTCGAAGAAAACATATGGATTACTTGGACTGCATTAATTAAGATAAACAAGAATTTGATGAAAGGAGTTTTCAAGATCATTTTCAAATGCATGAAGGAAATACAGCGGAGATTATTTCACTTCCGTGAACCAAAGAGGACAGCCTGTACCAATTTGGCACCAGGTGCCTCTAAATTTAAGGTGTTTTTTGGTGACATCAATGAATGATTCGTATGTGAAGACATTCACAGTGTATGCAGTGCTACAAAAAGGACAAGCCATAGACTGCCTTGAGGCTAGCTAGAAGTTAAAATGAATATCCATGAATATGAGCCTCATACAAACAAATAAAAAAATGTAAGCACCCTTCAGTTATAGTTTTCCACTGTTAAAAGGTAAAGTGGACATTGTAATAGAGTACTGCTCAGTGACAGTGGGTGTGCTCAGAGCACCATGCTTGCACCCCATGACAGTTGAGTAATGGCACTATAACCAGGCTCATGCACACACTTCATTGCAGCAACTGCACTGACCTCCCTCCCTTCATCCTTGGTTTAAAACAGTCTGATCCAGTCCAGATGTAGAATTAATTACCACAGAGAAACAGAAAAAAAACCCCAGATTTCCAGCATCAGTAATGAAAACGTCTACGTTTTTGAAATGAGAGGTGCATCTCTCGCCTTCATTTCCAGATCTACTAGCAGTATCTTTATTTTTTCATTTCCTGCTCCTCCCTAAATTACCTTAATTTAAGTTCATGAAATTCAATAGCTGGGCTTTCAATGGATAGTAAATGACCAGCACTAACCTTGCTACCCTTGCCTCTGAGGATTTGAAGTTTAAACTGCTTTGCAACCCTTTAGTTTCCTCCATGTGTTTTGTCACCTGAGAAATAGAATAATTCATACAAATTTCAAATAAATGTAGATTAAATGAGGAGATAGGAACACACATAAACAACAGAAAATTTAACAGGAGAAAATATGTGCAAACTATCTAGATGGACATAACCTGGTGTTGTCCAAAGGTTGCTGGCACTCCAGTATTCCTGTCAGTAACTCATCCAAGTGGTCTTCATTTGCAGGTCCCCCACTGTGTTTTTATGTTGTGCAGTAGGCTGTAGATGCAGCTAACGTAAGTTCAAACCGGGATGCAAATGCAGATAAACAAACTTGGTGAATGAATCCAAAGTTGAGCTTTACTTACTGAATAAAAGGAAGGGGGGAAACGCTAATAACCACAGTCACATAGGACATACTCACAAACCAGATGATCCTAAAATAAAAAAAGACAAGGAAAGCCAAGGTTAAATGTACTCGCAGGGCTAATTTGGAAATAAGACACAGGTAGAAACAATTAAGGCATAGCAGACAATCAGGGAAGAAAGAAAAATAACAAAGGTAAGACCACAACGAAACATATAAGAAAAAATTACCATCATCATCAGACCAAAAGGCATATAGCTAACACTGAAAAATGAAAACAGACACAGAGGAACAAAGAAGAGCAGAAGGAAATGGAGATGCTAGTAGCAGAGAGAGGTTCAACAAACCCAACAGATAACGAGGACCAACCACTTTGTGGTCTAGTATAGTCTTGACAAAAATATTAATGTTTAACAATAATCCAAAATCAATAATCTAATGTAATGTAATGTAATGTAATCTAATCTAATCTAATATAATATAATATAATATAATAATCTATTTAAGACACTGCATGAATTTTAATCATAGCTGGCCTAAGAATCAAAGTATTCATTGTAAACATTGTTATTAATTACCACTGAAGCAGAAAAGTATTTTATTACATTTAGAAAAGAGCGTTTGTGATTTGCGCTCGAGGTTACAGGCAAAGTGTGTTACAGTTAGCCTCCTAAATGACTCTGAGTGGATAACTGAGGCCTTTATTACCAAAGGTAAATGGGCTGCGGGGCAATCTGTTGCTGTCGGTCCCATTTAGCCAAGCACTGCAATGGGGAGCTCATGTTTGGCGGCGCTACAAAAAGTGAGATTACATAGGTGCTCAAGGGGCTTTAGGCACCTTGGCAAATACGGGGCTATTCTCCATATCACAAAGCTGAAAAGGAAAATCTCTTCACTCTCAGATAAACCTTTTTTTTTTTAAAAAGCACCAACATTAGAAATGCTCTTTCTGATATATTTCCAGACATGTCTGGCATTTTCCTGCTATTTTCACATGCTGCATGATGAGAAAATAGTGTGTATTCCCTCTTTCAGTGGGACAGGCTCTTTCATGATAGTGTCAGGTTGTGGAAACACATTGTATATTCCCCGTAGCTCTTCACTTCTGTGCTTGCAGTAATAATTTCAGTGTATCTGACTTGTCTCGCATGCAAATCAAACACCAATGATTATCTCCTCCTACCTGATGTTATAAAATGTAAAGTTTTTTCTGACTACAAATGACTTTGTGACAATGACTCATCAAGTAGGGGAGAGCGGGGTAAGTTGTCACACGGGTAAGTTGTCACACTGTTCATAACTCCAACACTAGAGGCTCTATCTCAAAAATGAAATAGCCACTTTGTGTGACTTCTTCTTCTATAGTCAACCTCCTGTTCACATGTGGTCAAGACTGCTCTAATCTGAGGTGAGCACATCTTTTTTATTTTTTTGACCTAAAAGGAAAAATAAATCACTTTAAATTTTCTTCAGTACAACTTTGTTAGGTATAGATGTTACAGATTATTATTTTACACAAAATAGAGGAGACATTAACGTGTCTTTTGATACTTCAGCTGATGTGCTATGTTGAGCTAACCCTGACATTTAGCCAAAATTAGCATAAATGTCAGTTTGGGGCAAGTTGTCTCATTAACTTTGGGGCAAGTCGTCACATGTGACAACTTGCCCCAGTACAAATAAATGCTCCAAAAAATTGTGATATTGTAATTCATTTGTATTTGTAATAAGGTTTTTGAAGAAAGGAAGGAGAGGCAGGAATTAAGGAAGGAAGGAAGAAAGTAAGATGGTTCGAAATTATCAACGAAAGACAGAGCGTGGCAGAACACCACCTGACATTATGTTAAAGGCAGTCAGGCAGGTAAAGATGCAGAACAAATCAATCACAAGTACAGCAAAGGATTTTGACATAAATTACCGCACTGCAATTACTGACAGCAGACTACCAACTCCAGAGGACATCCAGCCATATCCAAAAGCTGGCCGCCGAAAACCATCCAGCAAAGGAAGAAAACGACGCAAATCAGCAATTCTAACCGACACGCCAGTGAAGCAGCAACTAGAAAAAGAAAAGAATAAGGCTGAATCTAGCAAAAAGCTGTTTCAAAAGAGAGGGACGCGAGGGGGGAAAACATCTGGACCTATGAAGAACAACGCAGCTAAAAGAAGAAAAATAATTCAAGAGTCATCATCAGATGATGAAGAGTGCTTCTGCCTTGTCTGTGTGGAGCCATTTTCAAACAGTCGTCCAAAAGAGACCTGGGTAAAATGCGTAAAATGCAACAAATGGGCCCATGATGCTTGCACCTCAGGCCAGGCAATTTATGTGTGCCAGAATTGTGACTATGAAGTTGAGTCTGATTAATCAGAAATAAGGCATCTGTTTTGTTCAGAGTATAAACATGTTAAGTAAAGCAAGTTATTTGCAGCATTCCATTCAGTTATGATGGATTTATGTGCAAGCCAGAGAACATTTGAGTTTAAAGTTCAAACTAAAGTTTTCTTTCTACTTAATGTTTTGATTAAAATGTGTATTGGATTGAAATAATTGTTTTTTTCCAAATTCTCTTGGCATAATTGTTCAAATTTCCAGTTTTGGTTTGAATTTAACAATTAAAATCAATAATCATAATTAAGTATTTGTGTTCATATTTTAAGATAATCTAGTGTGACAACTTACCTGCCGATGGGGCAAATTGTCACAAGTGCACATTCTCCTTTCAACAGTCTACAACTCCGTAATGAGATAAGATATGAAAATGTAATCAATACATCATATGTGCCCGAGACTTCCGTCTTTCATTTGGTGAAACATTTATTACGTTGTGATGTATGGTGCTCAGTAAAAGTTAGTCAGTGTGAAGAGTGTGACAACTTACCCCGCTCTCCCCTACTTTCTAATTGAAGTGTAAGTCTCTGTCTCAAGGTGTATGAAAATAGTCTGAAGGCATAATTTTTTACTGTCTGGAAGATTATAAGTTAATTCAAAGGTTGCGGGTGCTGTGTGCTCAAAAGTAATGCCCTTCCCACTGCAGTTAATGAAGCCAGGTTTTCTTTAGATGATTTATTTTTAGATGGTTTTTTTTTTGTGTAAGTGACTCAAAGTGTATGCTGTTTATTATTATTTGCAAGTGAATTCTGTGTGATTTTGTGGAGTCTGTGGGTACACAGTGGCACGTTTCTCATCAATTCTTACACTTCCCATCCATCTTTCCAAGAGCAATCACTAAAAGTTAATGAAGCAACATTCACCTGAGAGCTTCCCATCAAATACAGCTTCACTTCAGATGTAAAATCGTTTATACAGCCAGAGGAGCATCAACATAAATTATACAC
Source organism: Diplotaxodon limnothrissa (assembly GCF_057381915.1). Taxonomy (NCBI): domain Eukaryota; kingdom Metazoa; phylum Chordata; class Actinopteri; order Cichliformes; family Cichlidae; genus Diplotaxodon; species Diplotaxodon limnothrissa. The sequence continues at coordinate 43,269,343 of NC_140602.1, read as the reverse complement.
TTTTAGCTTCGCTCACAGCTCGCCTACATCTTTTTCTTGTTTTTCATGTTGTTGTTGTTTTTTGTTGTGTTAAGCGATATGACAGTGTTTTACTCTTTGTTTCATTTACACTCCACTGAAACCTGAACCTCATGAATGATTTTGCTAATTAGCATTCACGACAAATGGTCTGAACAACAGCAGTTAAGGGTTCTTACAGTTTAGTGGTGTGATATGTTGACATGTCACACATTAAGTCTGAACCATATAGTATGAAAAGGTTTCTTTTTGGGACTTAAATATAGAGCAGAAGAAAACAAGACTGGAGAAAAAATTTAACCATTTTATATTTAGTATTTTGTAATATTGCATGTACTGGTTTCTTGTAGTTACAGCACGTTGGCAATAAAAAAAATCAGTTTGGTAAAAGAAGAAAAGGAAAAAATGGGCCATTTGCTATAATTCTCCCTTTTTTCTTTGCAAGGTATTAACACCATTTTCTTAAACTAAAAATCAATTATGCACAAACTACACTCAAAGGCAGCTAGCATTTTAAGTGGTCAGTGCCCATAGAAGAAAAGCAGTGTGTCATGTTAGGTTTTTGCTCTTTTCCCCCCCTGTTTCTTAAGGACATGATTTTCAGATACCTTTTGTCTGCTGTAGACAGTTTTTTTTTTTAGGCCTACTGCTTTTTCTTTTGTTTTTCAAGTATCCAATTTTTTAGTTTATTTTATTTTATCAGGTATCTTTGGCATTTTTCATAGTAGACATTTTTGCAACAGTCTGCTTGCAACAAATCGCTTAAAGATATCATTTTAAATTTGTTCTTTGGTAAACTGTATGTTACGTGTAGACACAACACACATTCAATAATACAACTTTTACTCTGAAAATGCTGAAGTCAAGGGCTGGACTGAAAATGAGTTGGAAAACAGTCAATAAAATGTCCAATTAAAAAAAGCTTTGAAGGACCTTTTGAAAGCTAACTAATGACTTACACAGCTTAAAAAAATTACAACAGACTTTGGCTGCTTGGAAACAAAGTATAAAAAAATGAGGGGTGGTTCAAGAGTTTTGCACAACAGTGTAGTTTTCTCTCGAATGCTCTGCTGTTACTCCACAGTGCCTGGAGCTTTCAGTGTACGCTTGATAATAAACAGCATGTATATTTGAACAGTGAATAAACTGCAAAACAATGAATAACATTAAAAGGAGACATACATTGTTAAAATTAAGCAAAACGCAGCAGCGAGCTTCTCTCGCCAAAGGTCTCCAGTTATCAGGAGTTATATTCACAAGTCTGAAAAGTCAACAAGAGAAAATCTGAGAAATCATAATGCTTGTATCTTCATAATTTATATATTTATTACTTTATTTAAGGTTTACTGTCTGGTTACATTTTTATAAATATTCATAGATGTCAGGAAATGTGCTTTTTCTAAATTCATTAACAGATCCTCAGTGCAGACTGACGTACGTCATGTTTCTACTGTTTTTATCTGGAATGCAGCCCACTGTAGTGTCACACAGAGTGAGCAAATCCAAATTAATCACCACAGTCATCTCTAATCTCTTTATTGCACTGTACACTGTGGTTTCTGCTGGAGTATAGATTCCTAGCTTTTTAGTAGGAGGCTCTTTTCTATATTATCCAGTTGCAATCTTGCAACCAGCTGAAAGAGAGAGAAAAAAGGCTATTCAGTTCCCGTATTCAAAACAAAACTCAGATATAATGCAGATAACTGATAAGACTCTCTCATATATAATCAGAAATTCATCCTCCTGTGAAAGCCTGTCTGTCAGTACTTTATGGTAGCCAGCACATCACCAGATGGGATCAACCTATTAACTGCACTCATAACAAGGTGAGTATAAAGTGAGGTATTTTCTTTTTATGCAGGGCTGGTAATGATAAGGCAGTTTTAATAATATTATATTTGAAATTTATCACTACTTGTATCAGTGCACATTAGATCTGATGGCTGCATTGCTGGTCATGAACTTTCCAAGTAGATCTCACCATATCAAATTGGCCAGTCACTCAGTATTAGCAGCTCTACAGAATATAATGGCAGCTAATGACAGTTCAGCCTTGATATGAGCTCTTTCCCTGACCGTCTGTTGTTAGTAATGGCTGAGGGAGTGGTGTAGTGGGCAAGTAAAGACCATGGCAGGTTAGACATCAATCTCCTCTTGTGGGGGAAAGGTCTCTCTTTGAGACTGATAAATGTTAATTACTCAATCCTGACATCAGTCAGAGAGCGCAACCCAGGCAGCAAATTAAGGAGCTGGTGATGGAGAAAGGGGAATTACTTGTGAGTATGAGGCATTTTTTTCCCATATTAGTTTGTATTTTAAGTATTTATTTATTTTATTACCTTTTTATAAATCTAATTAAAATCACATTCTGAGTCCAAAGGAACTGAATTAAAATGCTGGACGAGTGCAGTAAAATATTCACTTTGGTCTACTATCTATTTGGTTTATTATCTGGCAAACTTTAACAACTCGTCTTTACCTCACAAAGCCCCGTCTGAGTTTTTAAAGGCCAGTCTTTAAAATGCACTTTGCATTAGTTTCAGCAACCAAACTTAAGCCATGTTTAAACTGCCCACTCTGAACAATGCATGCTCATGTGGATGCTTGTGTAACTATAGAGCTGTGCGACTGACAGATTTAAATTACTGGTCACTTTGTTAGGTGACGCTTCTGATAAGCCAATTACATGGCAGCAGCTCTTTGCATTTAGGGACGTAGACTCTGACTGTGGCGGGTCTGAGTGTTTCAGAAACTCCTGATCTGCAGTAACTTCCCCACTCAACCATCTCTAGGGTTTACAGAGAACAGACTAAAAAAAGAGAAAATGCACAGTTCTCTGAGCAAAAATATTTTATTGATCCTAGAGGTCAGAGGAGAACGGCCAGACTGCTTCATGAAGCTAGGAAGGCAACATTAACTCAAACTTGTTACAACCAAGGTATACAGAAGAGCATCTTTGAATGCGCAACATACTGAAGCTTGAAGCAGATGGGCTACAACAATCAAGAACAGGAAACTGAGGCTACAATTCACATGGATTCTGGCCAATAGATGAAAATTTTTACCTGGTCTGATTGGTCTTAAATTTTTGCTGCAACATTCAGATGGTTGGGTCTAAATTTGGTGTACACAACATGAAAGCATGGATCCATCCTGCCTTGTATCACAATTCAGGACTGTGGTAGAGATGAAAAGGTGTGGAAAATATTTTCTTGGCATACTTTGGGCTCCTTAGCACCAAATTGAACATTGATTCAGTGCCATAGCCAACCTGAGTATTGTTGCCGACCTTTTCGATATTTGCCCATGGCTGCTTCCAGCAGGATAATGCACCACATCACAAAGCTCAAACTGTTTTTTTGAACATGACAGTGAGTGCACTGTATTTAAATAACCTCCACAGTCAAGGGATCTTATTAGAGCACCTTCGGGATGTGCCGGAACAAGAGATTCTTATCATGGATGTGCAACTGACAAATCCACAGCAACTGTGTGATGTTATCATGTCAATATGGACAAAAATCTCTGAGGAATATTTCTGGTACCTTGCTGAATTTAAACTCCAGAGGTACATCTAATAAAGTGGCTTCTAATTGTGTATTAAATTACAAAAATTGTGCCCTAGGATTGCAAAAACAAGAGTGGTACATTATTCAAGATAAAACATTTATTTCTTTTCATAATGGTGCTCTAATTTTTTATGTGTATTATAAATCCAAGGCTCCCCTTTAAATTTATATATCTCTTTAAAAGGTAAAACTGACAGAGTGGCTGTAGAGGGTTTTCAGCTAGAGCTTTTGAAACAAGAGTGTCAAAGGAACAACAAATATGAAAAGCATTAGGGCAGGAAGTTTGACAAACGCGTGATGTTTTAGAAGTTGTGCTGCTGTGTTAGTATAGTCATGGTATTAAAACTGACAGAAATAGAAGATGTGAGGAATAAAAGCGAAAGAAAAGAAATTTTCACCAACATTGAAATATAAAAATAATAAAATCGATAGAGCTGTACTGTCAGCACTTGAACACACTGACTGTCAAGCAGTCTGCATTGGAAACAAACAACAAGAACTGGTTCACATCTACATCTACTACTGGCTATGGGTAGCCAGGTCTTAATAAACCCATGCATATTGTCAGAGAGCAAATGATAGAGGTATCCTTAAAGGTTTTGAACAATGGTGGAGCACTGTGGCACAAACCACGCTTCTCAGAAATACATACAAAATAATCAAAAATGACCTTTCAGCATGACCCAATAAATGATCATAAAACAAATTAAACAGGAGTAACTATGATTTGAGGTTTATGAACCGGAACCACTTAAGTCAAAGGCAAAAAAAATGAAGCAAGTATTAACCGGGGGAATTAAATAAGTATTTATTTGGTGCAGGGGCATATCGTCCATCTATTTGTCCTCATTAATCAATATAGCAGCTAACAGCCTTGCTCTGAGTCTGCCCAGTGGAAGTGGCAAGGATGTGATACAGCTAATCAATACTTCAGTGATTTTGCCTCGAAGAGAACACATGCTCTGTGAGTGAACCAGCTGATGAGTCCTCAAGAAATTCTAACACTAATCACCTGAAAAACTAGAACCGCTACAAGAGAAATCTTTTCTTCAAATTAACACACAACTTGATGCAGGCTCGACATTTTTGTGCATGTGAGCTAGAAAAAGAGAGACACAATTAGAGAAGAGCAGACAGCCACAAGGATAGACTACAATTAGAGCTCACTGTATGTATAGCAAAAATAGGATCAGGACTAAACTGATGTTAATGATATTGAGATAAGTGTGTGCTAATTGAGGTTTCTTTGGCAGTGTTTGTGGACATCACCCACATCTATGCAAGCTGTTTAAATTGGTATCCTGTATATGAAAACAGCAAATAAGGGAGATGCGTCTCTTATATTTTATTTTATATGATGTTTTGCAGCCTGTGTTAATTCTCTTCTACCATGGAAACACGCTACAGTCAAAAGGAGGTTCGTGCACTGATGCGGTTTAAATGTTGTCATCATTTGTTAAAAGTCTGTTCGTGGGAAGTTTCATCCTTGCTTTCTCTTTTTAGAGTTAGCTCTTTTCTGTGCTCTGTGCACAAATACGTTTTGAAAAGAAAAGGCTCCATCGTGTCTGTGTAGGTTCTCAGTCATCCAGGTCATGTTAAGGAGCTTGGAAAGAATGGACAACTCCCACTAGGGATTAAATACTTGGGACTCGCCACCATTTGGTTTTAGCACTGAAGAAGCTTCTTCAGGAAACTTAAAGAAGTCCAGCTGATTTATTTCCAAACTCCTCACACTAAAGGCTTCATCTTTTTTCTGAACAGACAAATGTGGGTGACTTTCAGTAGCGATTTGGAGTATATCCAAATATTGTTTGCTTCAAGATGAGCAATGAAGCTGGAAAATATTGGATGCACTTACAAAACTGTGCAAGCAGAAACCTGACAGAGGAGTCAAGATAGATTTCTAATCAGGCCATCAGTAGGACTCACCAATCAAAGAATTATGGTTTGTAATTAAGAAATGTGTTTATTTGTATTCGTGCAACCTCACAATGACACCACACCTATAGTTAAAAAACACTGCTGTATGTGTCCCCACATTCAAATTATTCTTTTTTATTTTAGTTTTTTTTTTCTTCCACTAAACAACTGAATGAGGCGCTCCTACAGAGATCACTGTGAACCAGGCTATTCATTTCTTCAGTTCTGTATACTGAAACAATACAATAATTTGCAGGTATTGATCTCACCTAGCTTTACAAGACAGTGAGCAATCATTTTGCCTTTGAAACCTTTGGCTTTCAGGAGCACTCTGTTATTGTCAAAGTTCAAGCTGGCAGGAAGCTTCCAACATGCCGTTAACTTCCAACTAAAAGACTGCTGGATTGCTTGGCAGTAACACTTTTTCTGAGAATGAGTCTGAAAAAATTTGACCCCATCCATTCGCACCATCACATTATTGCATCAGGTTGGAGGTATTTTCCAACCTAGCACAGATTTAGGGGAAACAAATCCCTGTACTAGTAGTCAAAGTGGAAAGCATTGTGATGAGATAAATCAGCTTGACAATATGTTTCCTTCACTAATGGTTTTCCTCTATCTCTTTCTCATTCTCAATGAGTTACATTGACACTCTGTCTCTGAACTCTTCGGTCCTTCATTTGCATCGAAGAATACCTAAAAGGTGGATCTCAATGTGAAGGAAGACGGGTTTCGCAGCGGCATCTGATCTTTTATTCATAACGCATCGCCGTCATTGTGCGTCTGTCTTTCCACTCTCATTCATCAGCACATTATGATATTGTTTTGTTTGTGTTGCCCCTGCTGCGAGAAGGGAATAAAACAATTCTCTTTTTAAATCCCTAATCAGGTCAGCCTCTGGTAATGACCCTAAATTGTGTGTGTGTGTTTATGTATGTGCATGTATGAGAGAGATATTGGGGGGATATTTAATCATATCAGTGCTTACTCACTCCTTTTGTCTCCCCTTTACTCTTTAAGTAGGAGGGTTCAGGTTTTACTGCATTATGAAGAAAATACATGAACTGCGGTATCTTTTGTTGTAAAACCTTAACAATGGAGCTGGGCTCACAGCTAACCAGCTCAATTTAACATTTATAGAGAAAGTGCAGTGCGATTAATACTCCACTCAGCCTTTACACTCACCGTTTAGGATTCTTTCAGCGTCGCCACTTATGCTGCTCCGTTATGATGTATGGGTCACTGACAGAAGAGATGCTTTACTTCATTCCACTGCTGCATAAGAAGCCACACAGACTTACTTGAGAACGGAACCGCACCAAAGAAATACCACATAAGTGTTTACCAATGGATCCCAGCTCACAGGAACTTTAGTTGTAATGCCAGCAGTATAGGCAAACAGATCGAACACGACACATTATCCCAGGCTGGCAGAAAGCTGTCAAATACATGACTGCAAGAAAATTCGCACTGCAAGGTCTGTGCACTTTAACAGTGCCCATGTCAGACGGACGACCCTGTAAAAAAGAGATGAGACTCTGAGTCGTGTTTATCAGAGTTCACTTGAAAACTTGTAAGGACTGCTGTAAACCAGACACAAGCATCTTAAGTGTCTTGTAAAAATGATAATTTAAGACATTACATTACGATCTAACTGGGGTTGGAAGGAAGACCCCCTCCATCCCAGCAGCAAAACAAAGCTCTGCACAGTGTGGCTCCTGCACTTGCCTCCTAAATGTTGAGAATATCTGCAATTCTTTATGATTGTAAGCAGAAAAAGAATCTTTTATTTAATTATTTAATTTATAAAAGTCGATAAAATGCCACTCATACATAGACAGGAGTGTTTCATTTTTGCTTCATAACTGGGTCTTTTTTAGGCAAGAAAAAAAAACTATATTAATATGAATTATGAACTCATACAATGACTCACTCTTTTGCAAAGGTAATTATCCCGCCAGACGCAAATGCTCTTCTCCTCTGATGCAGTGTGCATGCAGTCAGGTTGATAAGCATGGAGGAGCCTGAAGAGAAAAGGAGGTTGTTATATTAGGACATTATATGGATATTATTACTTGAGGAAAGTAAGAATTACAGAATGCTTACTGCTGACTTATGTGATATTCCATTACATTGTGAATTGCCACCTTCTGCCTGTATTTTGTGTGTTCACTTAATTGACACATTTCCATAATATATTGATGTGCACATATTGCATAAATTTCTGCGTATCAATATGTGATAGAAAAGTCTTACTGAGATTACCTCCATATATTTTATGCACAAATCGCATAAAGATTTGATGCACAAATTGTATAAAATTTTCATGCACCAATTTTAGGCACAAATTGGTGCATAAAAATGAGCCATAATGCAGTAACTGAAGGATATGATGCTTGAAATATCCACGAGGAGCCCCTCTAGATGCCAGTTTTATGCATCCATGCCAATGTTCCATTAAAACCTACACAAATGCATACTGCTGACAGGACATAAAAAGTTCCTGAACTTAGTGGATAAGGGAGCATGGCAATCATACAGAGATCATACATATATCTCTGGACAAAAGTGTTGAGCCATGCCTCTTAATTTTAATAACCACAGGAACTCAGCCACCAAGTGGACGACCAAAATTAAAATTACAGAGCACGGTCGCCAAGCACTGAGGTGCATAGCAATCCCCCCCCAACACACACACACACACACACACACACACACACACACACACACACACACACACACACACACACACACACACACACTAACTGCAGAGCTGTGAACTACCTCTGGCATTAACATCAGCAGGAAAACTGAGCACCAGGAGCGTCATAACCTGTTTTTTTTATGGCTGAACAGCTCCAGTGTGCAGGTGGCCCAGTACATTTGTCTGTATGTTGTAAGCAACTTCAAGAAAAACGCAAGATTACTGAGAGGCACAACTAATCACAAATACACAGTTAACAAAATATAAACTTAAAAAACTAAGATATGAGTAAAATAGTTGTCCCTGAATAACTACAGTTGCTAGTGACAGATCTTTTTTGTCTCCGATCCACAGAGATCATTCATCGTGTCACTCTTGTCTTGATGATAATTTAAATGCATAGCTCCACTGCTGAAAGGCTCTGTACTGTTCAATGGTTAATGGGTATCCACAGTGTGTAGGGGTGGATTGGATTTCCCTGAACCACCCTTTGGTACTATATACTATTTTCTACTATGGGGCCAGATTGCTGGAGCAGTCCCACAATGAACTGAGCCGCTCATCTCCACTCATCTCTTTTTCTACTTGGTCCCATAGTTTATGTTTTATCCTGGTCTCCCAATGTTCTACTTTTTTTCTCATCTCTTTCAGCTGCACCCTCCCACCCCCACCAGCCACAGTAGATGGCAGTGATCTCTTCCTGTTTAAAGGGAATTCTTCCTTTCCACTATTGCCACCTACTTGCTCATAAGGCAATCATCTGTTTGTCTCAGATATTGCAGGGCCTTCACCTTGCAACATAAAGCACAGTGAAGGAACTGTTATTGCCTCGAGGTGAAGTATAAAAGGTAAAGTGTGAAGTATATAAATAAAACTGAATTGAACTGAATGCTTAGAGTTTGTCCTTCTGGTCATGCCTGTTGTATGAGACAAACATCACAATTTTTGTGGCTCCTTAGAAGAAAGGGAAAAAAGAGAGAGAAATGCTAAGAAAGTCAACCCATTCAGTGAACCTCTCACCATTTTGCAAGCTGAGCTGATGCCTTGAAGCATGCAGCATAGCAACCAGTCCCAGAACAAAACCAGGAGACGCTCAGAGCAAACAAGTGTCATCTCATGGGACTCATGCTCACCAGGAGGAAAACGGCAGTCAAGCTTTCTCCTGGAGGCTGTGTGTCTGAGCAGGATCATGCCCAAACTCATCTCTTGCCTTACACTGGCATCAGATAATCTGTTTAAGTGTATTTTTGCCTCTTCTATCATTTCTTTATTAAACACTCACTGTGCAAACTGTTAGGTGAAACCGATGACTTTAGTTCTGTAAAATTAACAGTAGTTCAATTCTTCCTAATGCAGCTATATGCAAAAATCCAATTCATGAACACCTTGCGTGTGAGTCGCACAGTTGCTCAAACCAGACGTTTAACATGTGATATGTTCTCATCAACTTGCAATGCAAGTGCAATAAACTTCTCACAAGCAGCCATAAATGATTAGTTTAGGTCGCAGCCACGATGTTTCAGAATATGTCTGCGACTGTAAAAAAGTGTGAAGAGACGCATAATCAAAGAGGAAGGAAGCTAGACAGAGAGGCTTATGTAAGAAACAATTCAAGGATACTTCTTTTTAGCTGGTGACATTGTTTTGATTGCTGGTTCTAACATGAATATTGGCAAACACCTTCCGCCACTTAGCGATCTGTAAAGCATTAATTTGGCATCATTCAGGCATCCTTTTTTTCTTTTTAGAGTAATAACATATTACAGGACATATAGTGGCTTCTGTAAATAGAGTGCAGGAAATGATAATTATATGTTTGGATTTGCCGCTTGAGAGAAGATGTGACACGCCAAGATCCTGAAAGCAGCTGAAGCCGTACATCATCGTGGAAGTCAGCACAAGACTCCAGCAACAATAAAATGTGCCGTTCATCTTTTATGTTAACCTCGAATCAGATGTGTGTTATGGGAAGATCTCCTCTGGCGCTGTGCTTTGCGGGGGAAAAGCATAATTTGTTTCTCTTTTGATATCTTATTCTACTTGAATGGTGCTATAGGAGCAGGGAGCAAGAAGCAGGAAAGGGGATAAAGGAGGGAACTTTTCTCCTTCAAACCCACAGGGTCCCTCCATTGCTCTGTTGATGGTCTTTAATCGGTGTTTGGCACTGATGTGAAGAGGCTTGAGCTGCAGGGTCACCCTTTTGATACTTTTCAACATGACTCTGGTTTGTGTGCCTGTTCACTTTTCTCTTAAAGAATAGTCAATGTGAACACTGACAGCTTGGCCATTGGGCTTTCACCCAGCAGGGAACGCTGACTTTAAAATCTTCACTAGCTAACCTTTTTACATACTAACAAGAGTACTGTGGCGAGATTTTGGGATAAACATTATTTTTCTTTATTGATCGGCTCCATCCACTGAAAAAGGCAGAATAGAAAAACAAGGTTAAATGCGCCATCTTCTAAATGTCACTGATTTCTTTAACCCAGAGCTCAAGCTCTGATAACAGTAGTGTTTATGGTGTCGTTGTGCCATGTTAGGTTGGCCATCATGTTCAGCCTGCAGCTGATCTAAGACACACTCATAATTATGCAGCACTCTCAAGGTCTGAGTCATGAAGCTGAGCCAGGGCAGCTGTTTGCAGTCAGAGGTGTCCCATAGAGGGCACTGTTGGTTCTCATGAACGACCTGTGGCACAACAGGTTGCAGTGCTCCACTCTCTCTTCGCCAAGTGTACATTCGCTGTCCAGCCAACTTGACAGGCACGAGCGGAGAAATGGGAAATTATGTTTTGCCATAATTAACCAGCTGAACCTGATTTTTTATTTTTAATAAAATGCTTTAAACGTAAACGCGTGCCTCAAGCTGTCTTTTCCTGCAAGGCAGTGCACATGACATTGAGCTTTTCATGTAAAAATCGGTTTATTCCAAACAGTGTTAAATAATTCCTATCTCCATTCCGCCGTGAGTCACGTGTATATGTTCATTTTCGCCCCCGAACCAACAGCGTAATTACCCTGCATCGTGAGGTGCCAAGCTCCTTTCTAATGTGCCAACTTTATTTATTATGATTACTATTATCTTTATTTCCAACGATGTGGGACAGAAAGCGCAGTCGTCTCGTGATCTGAGCTTTAGAAAACTGATGGGACTATACTTGCTGACGTGACTCCCGCAAACCCTCTAATTTGCCAATTCAGCCAGGAGTGCGCGTCCCATTCCACCTCCCTCCACCTCCACCCCCTCAGTTTCTGCACCAACACTCTCCGGTCCACAACTACAGGCTACAGAGCGGCAACAGGATCCGCTTCACCACCGCCTTTCTCCCGCGCTCGCTGTCATCTGTGCACGCGTCTTCGCCGTGCGCAAAGTTGCAGATAATACAAGTCCTGTACGACACTTAGCCCTCCGCGTGAACTACAAAGGCGATCTGGACCGTTGTAAATCCACCACTATGTGAAATACAACAAGAAGAAAACAGAATGTCTTACAAAGTGTTTGGATTTTTTTTTCGAGGATTGTTTTTTTTGCTGACCTCGTTGATTTAGGGAAAACATTTATATATATGTACAAATTGCAGCCTGATAAGGAAAAGCCGCTCGAATTTCAAACCACATGCCAACATTGGATGAGACCGCGGCGCCCGGATCTTGTGCAATAAGAGAAATGGTAAGAAGCCACAGAGAAACACCGCAACACTTTCACACACTTGTTCTTATTTCCTTTGATTGACGTTTGCGTTGCTTTATTCGCTGCCTCCCACTCGACAGTTGTTGAAAAAAAACGTGTTTATTTTCTAGAAAGATAGTGAGACTCTAAGCTGTTAAAATTATGGCACAAATTCAGCAGAGGTCTGCCAAATATTGAGCATCCTTTGGGTGCTGGGTGCGATTTGTGACAGACGGTTTGTTTTCACGCGTCCCAAAGCACCTGTTTTGTCCTGTGGGTGAAAAAAAAACCTTAAGCTGAAAGAAAAAAGAAGTTGATTAATATAAATTCTCCATTTTGGGAGTGAAAACGAAAAATGCGGACTTTACTTCCCTGCTGTTTGCCCTCTACATGCTCTGTGTTTCACTGGGGTGACGCTCTGTGTTCATGTCTGTGATGGCAGGTGGTTTCGGACGGAATACAACAGTTTTGCTTTAAATGGAGAACTGCTCAGAGGGGATAAATTGTGTGCAAAGTTGTGCTGCTTTCTGCTGAGGGAGCTATCCATCCGGCTTCCACCGAATTACCACGAGTCCGAGGAGAGACATGGGGCCGCTCCGGTGGATGGGACTCACCGCGCTTCTCCTGTGCACAGGTACGACCCCCATGCGAAACCACAGTGAGCACTTGTGTTCATACATCTGCACAAGATTTATGGAAATGAAAGTTAATGGTCATGAAATAAGAGACACTATAAATACATCAACCTTTGCTGAGTGATTTCATTCACCTAATGAAATGCAAATGATGTTCTTTCAGCCAGCAGGACATATATAATTTATGAGACATATAATTAGCTGTAAGCTGTTGTGGCAGAATACAAAATGACGTGTAATATTAACATGAATGAACGATGACAGTTGCCTAGAGAGAGTGTGGGTTTGGTTGTTGGAGCAGGATGCAGTGTGTGAGTGTGGCACTGCAGAGCACCAGGAATAACAACAGGCTGCAGACACAACCCAGCAAAGCAGAAGAGATGCATCTTTTCATTAAGTTTGAGCTGCTCTGCTCTTGGAAAAAATAATATATGAGGGTAAATGTGTACTTGTGAGCGACAGCCATTGTGTTCAGGATGCCTAAGTGTATGCATTTTACTGTGAGATGAAGCTTTGTGTGACTTTAAAAATTGCACAGGCTTGTGGAGAAATTCGATTTAAAATGCCAATCCAGGGAAAATCAGTTTAATCCAGAGTGTTTAAATGCTATTTGAAGCTCTATGTTGAACATCCTCTCTTACTTTGCTATAGGTAGAAATCATCTCTAGCCTCAAATACAAAACACTTACTCTGTATTTATGTGTAAATTTATGTGCAGATTTTTGAACGCAGACAGCTTAAAGTTGGATTCATTAACACACAAACTTAAAAATAATACACTAGTAATTTAACCTCATTATCCAAAGCATTCATTTGCATAAATACACAATGTATCCAAAGACTATATTCAGGTAAATTAGGTTACGTTTAACTTTTAATAGTATGTAATGCTTAAAGAGTCACTTTAAGTTGTTGGGCATAGCTAGTTTTTAGTAAAAGTTAAAGTAGGCTACAGTATTGGAGACAAAGTTAAAGGAGGCAAGGGTGAGATGGTCTGGACATGTGCAGAGGAGGGATAGTGGACATTAGTGAAGAAGGCAGGTGGAAAAGAGGAAGACCACAGAGAGGAATGCACTGAAGGTGGACATGCAAAGGGTTGATGTGACAGAGGAGGATGCAAGGGATGGAGTGAGATGGAGGAAGATAATCTACTGTGGCGACCCCTGAAGGAAGCAGCTGAAAGCAGACAGCAGGTTAAAACATGTTACTGAGTCTTCCTGGTTTTCTGTCACCTTCAGAACGAGTCAAATCTTTCTGTTTCCAGTTTTAATCCAAGGCAAATCACATCTTTCCTGGAATACAAAAGACACAAGCAGAGGCATTTATATTCTTTTAGGAGAAGAAATATAACTTAGAAGTGCAAATAGTGATAAATATTCATAATGTGACCTAAACTCTTGCTGTAAATATCTCTCAGATCTACTGTATCAAAGCTGCTTTTTTGCGTTTTTTGATGCTGGTTAAACTGTGAATTTGCTTTAACAAATCTCTGTGATCATGTAACGACTTTCCTCATTTGCTCTAATGGACTCCTTTCTAGTGATGATGCCCTCTGTGAATTCCTGATTAGAAAAAAAAAAGTTTTTCGTTTTACTGAAAATTGTTTTGGGGGAAAAAAAAAATTTCTTGAGGGAAGTGATTCTCCTCACAAGCTGAAAGCCACTCCAAAATATGAAGGTATCCAAAGATTGATCCATTTCTCATCAGTTTGGTCAGCCTCTTCAGGTGAAAGTGGAAAGGAAGAAGAAAAAACAGATTCTGTCCTGTCAGTCAACCTCCTGCTGTTCACAGTCTCTGAGGATATTATGTCTCCAGCCACCTGATTGCTTTCACCCAGAGGTTGTCTCTGCGAGGCGAGCACACTGACAGGCACATACTGTAGAGCATACCTACACACACTCACATACTGTCAGAGTAGCCATCAGGACATTTGGAAATATCTACAGCCTGGCATGCAGTAGGATGTGGTGCTGGCACTTTTTGCAGATTGGAGCTCTTTGTCAAACAGAAAAAAGTATCGGGGTGAAAAATTACCTTTACAGGGATGTTTTTTTTCCTTCACTTTGTCATATGGCACTGCCATTTAAATTGCCTTATTTGCACAATGTACAGTTTTTATTATCACTTACTCATCATAGCACTAAAAAGATACCTAAGTGCCTGGCATAAAGGGCACTGTACTAAACGTGGGAGGATTCTCACTTGAAGTTTGCCTGCTCTTTGTATGTGTGTGGGTCTGGCCAGAGTCGATGGGGAAATTGGAATGGACAGTTGAAAAGTTACAAAACCAAAACACTCATTCAGCATTAATTTAATAATAGCTCACTTGTGCTCTCACTTAAACACACACACACACACACACACTTGCCTTTTATATCTTAGCGAGGACATCTAATTGACATAATGCTTTCCCTAGCCGCTTACCCTAACCCTAACCATCAGAACTGAATACCTAACCCTAACCCTCCACATTTTGAGCCTCAAAAATGCCTTCGAATTTGTGAGGCCTGGAATTTGGGCCACATAAGGGGCCGTTGGTTCCCTCAAGTATTGTAACAGTCGAAATTTTGTTCCTCACAAAGATGTATAAACATGAGCACACACACAAACACACACGCAATATTGTGTTGAAACAATAACAGTAGAGTTGATTTACTCATATAAAGTACATAATGCCAGTGTAAACACAGTTTATTTAAGTCTATTCCAGTCTATCATCAAACAACAATGTTAAAATTATATGATTCAGTAAAGATCATCGTCTTTGAAAATGTTACATGCTTTCTTTCAGCATTATTTGTCCATGGCAACAAACAGAATAGTCAAAACACAACAGTCAAGTTAGTCATAAGGATTAGAAATGTTTGATTAAGGTAGGGACTGATAGCTGCTTCCAGCTAATAAAAATAGAAGTCTTTCTTGCATCTCTGAGATGATACAGGGAAGCTCAGTCTGAATTGTTCAGAATTTAAAAAAATGACATAGAAATTGTTCACATATTTAAGTGCAACAGTTCTCAATGTAAATAGAGCATGTGGGGGGCTCTGTAGTAGATAATGTTATTAAAATATTTGAGAAAAAATGTAGAAATCTCTGTACACAGGGGACAAGGCTAAAAACCAATATTGAGTGGCCGTGATCTCTGGGCTCCAAAATCACTGAGTGGTCTCAGGAGGTCTTTAACCCTTTAAAACCGGTCAGAGCGGGCACGCTCCGTTTCGCGCAACTACTTTTAAATCCCAGTAGCACTGCAACCACGTGAGCTAGCGCAGTAATTTTTTTTGCATATGAAACCAGAGGAGTTGTACTTACTTCTTATGCCACCAGCTTGTCCTAGGTCACAGTTTCCTTCCACATATAGCTTTGCAAAAACTGCATAAAAAGCACTTGCAGCAACAAAAACATGATATTCCAGAAACACGCTTTGCCGCTCCGATCAGCTGTTCATAACACTTCCTGCAACGTCAGCGCGAACTATCGCACGTCCGCCATGACCTGCCCGAAACCAGAAGTGACGTCATTTTCGCGGAAATGTAGTTTTTTACCATCAGGGTCTCATGGGCCTATACTGGTGTTTTTAAAGGTTATGTTTGACTTTATGACTTTCTGTGTTGTTTCTGGGATGCTTAGAACTAATATTGCACTGCTGGAAATAGTTTATTTTGATCCATATGCTGTTTTTTTGCAAATTTGCACTATAATATTTATTTTCGTTTTTCCTGCAGTATATACAAATTGGTGTATTTCAAAAATAAAACTATGAAGACACTCAAAATAAATTTCCTGTGGTGGGAAACTAGTTTGTGTAACTTTTTTGTATTTACAGTTTTGAGGGATAAGCCTCTTAAAGTTCTCTAACTAGAAATATATGTTAAAAAAACAAAAACGATTTTTCTATTTTATTGCACTTTTTTGCAATTTATGTAATTACTATGCACTTAATGCAGACATATTATTAAAATCTAGGCTGTAATGGTTGTATTGATGTATAGCAACTTGAAATGCTCCCAAAAATGGCACCACACCATGTAAAAATATAATATAAGCTCTGGCGGACTTGGTTCTATGGTAGGTCTTAAAGGGTTAAGAAACAATTTCAGTTTGTTGCTATGGGAATGCAAGTTACGTTATTACCGTACAAGAAAAAATATGCAAAAAAAATCTTGGAATACCGCTAACTTTTCCTGGCCTTTTTTATTTTTATGAGCTTAATTGAGATGCTCTTTCTGATTTCTTTCTGGAAATCGTGGATGACACGTTCTTTGAGCTGAAGAGGAGAGCAATCATTGGCTTGTTCAATAATAATATGATGCTACAGGGGTGTATTAGTGGGTAACTTAGGTTCCATTAATGCTGAATGATATATAGATGTTTGTCCTTTTCAGGGGCGGTCTTGAAGACTTTATCAAGGGGACGAGTGCTAAATACCATAAATATAATCCACTGAAAACATTTAATCCACTGTGGAATGAAAAATTTAACAAAGAAAGCTAAAATTTTATAACGAGTAACAACAGGAAGCACTGGGTTCATTGGTTTCTGCGGTTTTCAAACAGAGCTGTTTTGGAACAAGTGCATCAGATTTAAAATGTATGTATCATATATTTTTCAAATAAAACACACACAAAAAAGTGTTTTCAACACTTGATGTCTTTATCTGCTTTATTTATATTTTACTGAGTATCCCAACTATTTGGAAAAAGTTGTTGTACATAAATATTAAACTCACTCGTCTCTTTGTTAGGTACAGTTTGCCCTTGCTTTCAGAACCACCTTAATTTTTTATGGCATAGATTCAACAAGGTTGCTGGAAACATCCTTCAGACATTTTGGCACATATTGATGTGATAGCATCACACAGTTGCTGCAGATTTGTTTGCTTAACATCCACGATGACAAACTCCTGTTCCACCAAATCCCAATGGTGCTCTGTTGAGATCTGGTGACTTCGGAGGCCATTGGAGTATCATGTACTATTTTTCATTTTCAAGAATCCAGTTTGAGATGACTTGAGCTTTGTGACATGTTGACACTGTGGTCATAAAAGACATGGTTAGCATAAATGGTACTCAGGGATCCAGACTGTGCCCAGAAAATATCTCCCACACCACCACCGAGCTGAAGCATTGATAAAAAGCACAATGGATAACTGCTTTCATGCTGTTTAAGAGAAATCGATGCTGCAGGAGAAATCGATGCTCATTATACCAGGCAACATTTTTTCATCTGGTGGCACCTGGTGTGATTTTCTGCTGCTGTAGCCCATCTGCTTCAAGTTTTGACGTGTTGTGCACTGACAGATAATCGTCCACAAACTTTGGTTGTAATGACTGGTTATTTAAGATACCGTTTCCTTCCTATTGGCTCGAAGGAGAGAGCGAAACAGGCAGAGAAAACTTCTCTGAGGAAATAATCAGTTTCTGAAATATTCAGCTGGTGGCAATAACCATGCCACACCTTCTTCCACATTCTGATGCTCAGTTTGAACTTAAGCAGGTCCTCAAGACAATGTTTACATGGATAAATGCTTTGAGTTGCAGCCATGTGATTGGCTAATTAGAAATTGGGGTTAACGAGATCCGCTTTGATAAACAGGTGTTCCTAACAAAGTGCTGGTGACTTCATGTTCCTTTTTTTGCCTTCTAGTTTGGCAACAGGCTGGAACCCCTATAAAAGCTTAAAAATGGTTCTTGGGCAAACATAACCTCTGTACTCCTATAAAAGGTTATAAAAAGTGGAAGGTTTATGTTTGAAAGGTGATCCTTTGTATGTAAAGTTCAAAAGCCCCATTAAGAAACTCTACATGTGCCCCCAGAGGCAAGAGATTATCTCCACATTCTGTAGCTCAGTGAGTTTTGATGCTGTTGTCACAATATATTCCATCAGGAATTTTAGTCAGTTCAGCTTCATTGACAGTTGTTGTGATAGCATAATTAGAGTTTGGTGACGTTCAAGCATCAGTTGCTGTTGCCTGCTGCGTCAAATTTCAAGGATGCGTTTTTGTTACCCTGATAAATTTTTATCTTCACGTCAGAGGTAATGCTTTTACAGCGCCCGCGCCGACTTGCTCAGTCAACGTCTGTATATTATTTTTTCCTGTAACTTTTCCACGATTTTGAAATCGCAAATTAAAACTCGTACTGACATCAGCTGATTTAAGCAAACAGTGTCTTCGCCACTTTTAGATGCCAAAGTGTATTTGACAGGGATTAAAGTCATTCTATGGGGTGTTTTTAGAAACAGGCCAAAAGCTGAGTTAAAACTGATTATCTCATGCCACTGTGAAAGAAAGTGAGAGAGGAAGAGCCCAAAGTGACCCTGCACACACATTAAGGCTGTGAAATCTAAACTGGCAACTACCTCCAGGATAGTAAAGTCTCATGGGATATTACTTGTTGGCTCTTAACATCTCCTGGATTAATTCTGGGAGGGAGTTGGCAGGGATGTGTGGTTCTGGGCAGTGATTTTACTTAAAGAAACAGCAGAGGCCTGTGGAATTAGCTGACTTTGTCGAAAAGTCTTATATAAAATAACCTCTCGTCTTTTCTTCTCCGTTTTCTCCTGTTTTCCCTCTAATGGGTTCTAAGTGCTATAATGGCGATAACCATAAAACAAAAACGTAGGTACTTTTTACTGAAGGGTTTTGTCCAGGAAGGAAAATATTGAGCGAGTCTTATTGAGGGTCTTTCCTGGGGCAAAGTCAACATTTACCACACTGAAAAAAGACATACTGCATTGTTTCTAAAGCTATAAGTCAAAGGAGAAACATAGTTATTAATAATTTGATAAATCCATTTAAAAAAAGAAAAAGTACAGTGAATGAAATGTTGCATTGTAAGTTGATGGATGAAGCTTGGGTTATCCTGCGTGGCACTGTAGTTACACGAGGCTCCAGAGAGGAGCAGCAGGAAATGTTACACCAGGGAGCCATATGTCATTTTGTATGGATCATAACACAGAGACAAAAGTCATAAAATGAAAAGAGATGTAGAGTTATGTTGAGAACAAATTGTAAGACAAACCAATCACATTTGTATGCTTCAAAAAGCTTCTGCGCACCATTGTCTCGAATAAAGCAAATTGAATTTTATACGAATCCTTCAGAGAGCAGCAGAAAGGAATGCTACAGGAGGGAGCCATAAGTCATGATATAAGTTTTATATGGATTACAGCACAGGGAGGCTAGTCACAAGATGAGAAGTATGGTAAAGGCTTGTTGCATATTTTTATCATGAAAAGATGGAATTTTTTTAGTTTTTATTATTTTATTTTTTTAGCTCTAAACATAACCGGTGCAGTAAAAAGTAAAAAAAAAAAACAGTTTATGACCACTCTTTGCTAAGGTATGCTTATGCACAATCTTTTTAAGGTACTTGGCAGGTAGGCTGTTCCCGACATCGGGAGGACTTGTCACAGTTCGTCTGTGGATTTAGGCTGTCGCTCAGTTGCTTCCATCTCCTCATGTAAGCCCAGACAGACTCAGTGATGTTGAGATCAGGGCTCTGTGGGGGCCACACCATCTGTTCCAGGACTTCTTGTTCTTCCTGCTGCTGAAAAATATTTTTTTATGACTTAGGCTGTATGATTGGGGTTGTTTTTCTGGTGTTGCAGAATGGGTGGGACCAAGTAAACATGTAAATGTGCGCCAGTGCTACTCTAATGGGAAAGTAGTAAATTATGATATAAATGATTAACCATACTATAACACTTAAGCTGCATTGCTTTTGCTTTGCTTTCATCGACATACATTTTGGGTCACGATGTTCAGATAAATGCAAATCTTAACCTTCCTTTAGCTTTGTTTTAACCTCTGCCAGTTTCTAGGAAAACTTTTGAGTTTTTAAACTTAGTTTTTTTGTGTGTTATTTCCCCCTTGTGTTTTCTGCCTGTCACATTGCACCATGGCACAATATACAAATATTTTTACGAGGAAAATTATTCAAAAATATCACAAATGACAAGTTTGAATTCAGTTTGTGCTCTGTTTACTTTACCTTCGCTCACTGAATGGTTAGTTTTGGGTGCCAAAACTTCTTGGTTAGGTTTAGGAAAAGGTGCACATTGAACAGTCACTCTTAAAGTACAGATATCCAGGAATACCTTGTGTATGTCCCTGCAGCAACTATGACAGATTGGCAGTATCTGATGCTCTAGAATAGGCTGACATTTTGTAAGAAACACAACTGAATATTCACTTGCAATGATTTTTCCAGAATAGAAGGTCCTAAGATTTTGTACCACATGCAAGTCATAGGGTTCACAGGGACATCCAAAGTGCAGGACTGAATAATCATCAGAGTCAAATCTTCAAATTCTGAAGTCTTGTGGTCCTGGATATGAATCCATCTGCTGGCCGGTGTCTTTCTGTGTGAGATTTTAAAGTTCTTTCTCTGCCTGTGTGGGCTCTCTTTAGGTCTCTGGATTCCTCCCACGGTCCAAAGAAATGCTTCACAAGGTCAACTGGTGATTCTAAATTGGCCGTAGGTGTGAATGTGTCTCCGTGATAGCCCTGTGACTGGCTGGTGACTTGTTCAGGGTGTACCCCACTTTTTGCTCTAAGACAGGCCCAAGCCTAGAAGAAAATAGATGGCTCCTTTGCTTATGATAGTTTAAAAAATGTATTATGGTTGCATAATAAAGTATGTAGCATTCTATCCAAAACTATAGTTACATGTTTCAATGGTAGAGCAAAGCTCCCAAATCTAAAAAAAGTGCATGTGTAAACCTAATTATAAAAAAACACATCTACTCTTTAACTGTTAAAAAATTGTGTGGTCCAAACAATGTTTCTATGCATTACAGGCAAATTATTGTTTACCATTTTACCCAACATTTCCACACATTATATTTATTGCTTATTTAGGCTGTTTTGATGGCCATCTCCTGATCATAGACACTTTAATGTTCTCTTTATCGAAATTCTTGTTTTTCCTTGTTTTCTTCACATCTTACATGCTAACAAATAATTCACTTATTTCTATCAAAGTATATGCCTACTGTAACCTAAATCCCTTGGCTTTTTTTGAACTTTTTCCCCTCCTCCTCCTCATCATAACACTCCTCTGTAGAACTATCCTCACTTGCCGGCTCCATCGCAGTGCTGCCTGAAAATGATTTCCTCCTTTTCATCACTGGAGTCTGTGTCTGAAGAGCATGGGGGGATTACTCTCATCCTTTCTTTTGTCGAATAATGTGCTAACAGTGATGGCCTGCAGGAAAATATATGGCGCTGTCATCGTTTGCACAGAGTACCTGAGCATGCTGTTAACATGTCTTTTTATTGCTGAATAACACGTGCTGACCAAGAAGAAAAAATGTTTTCAAACCTGAGTTTCATGAATTTAATTGCATTGCTTTAACCTTTATGGCTGGACTCAAACACAGGAGCTTATTGCTGTGAGGCGGCAGTGTACCACCCCAGTTTATGTCTCCTGGTTTTGCACTCTAGGTGACCTGAGCTCTCATATTCTGTCATAGAAACGTATAAAACTTGTCCCCAAACTTATTAAAAACAACAATTCAGGGTTTAATGCAATGCTTGTATATTTTCTTAGTTATGAATTGAAGATATGTGTTACATAGACTGTAAGGTAAATATTAATCAGAACATAGATTAAATTATAACCTGTGGAAAACCAACTTTGACAGTTTTGACACCATCTATTAGGCCAGTGGTTCCCAAACTGTTTTTGCTAGGCCCCCCTTTGTTTTACAAGAAAAATGTTCGCGCCCCCCCACCGCAGAATGGCAGATAGAGACAAAATACTGTTAATCTGACTATCTTCAGGTTTTACATGCTTATATATACACACGCAGTTACTGTCCCTCTATTTACAAAGGCAGAGGCATCACGGGATACTGTTTGTCCGTGATTTGAACCGGGGGAATAAATTGTGGCAGGATCAGCCTGATATTATTTGTATCCCACTGTAACTTTGCTGTATAAAGAGCTAACATCTCCAAAATGTCAGGAGTAGTTAGTCATTACAACAAGTGTTTGTGAACTAAAAATCAACAATGTGGGATACTGTTTAAACAGCCCAGCGGTGCTCCCGACAAAGGGAAAAGCAATTCTGCAGGGGAGACCTACCTCGGCACTTGTGCAGGTGAAACCAAAGGGAAGATATGCTTCACCATATTTTCTAGTCTTTGGCTTAGAATGAAGTTGGTTTGGAAACATATTCAGCGATGCTTCATCTCCTGCTTTGCGTTTGTGTGGGCGCCCGGGCTAGCAGTGTTCAAGCGTTTTGTTTTGTTTTTCCCCCTTTTCATCCCGCGCCCCCCCCTGCCATGGGCCCCACACTTTGGGAAGGTCTGTATTAGGCAATGAATGACTTTTCATTTAAGGGGTTTTAGTAACATCATATTTAGGTTGTTCTTGTCATGTGGCGCATGCTGTATAAGATTTTGACACATTTATAGTAACTATAGCTGCTGCTTAAGAAAAGAAAGTTATAACAGCATCAGGCTAAGGATGCTGTAATTGAAATTGATATTGACTTTTTTTCCCCTTTAGTTAGCTAAAGGCATTAGCTAATATCATTAGCTGTGCATGCTAAGTGATTGACGAGAATTGGCTTTGCTGTTGCATGGTGACTTTACAGTACAGTGACTTTCCATCACATTTCTCTGTGCTGAGAATTAAAGCTACAGGAATATTGGTGACTCTTGTTTTTCCAGACTTGTGTCCACTGTAATTGCTCATTTAGTTGCATTTTCTCATTAGAACTTGTACAGTAATGACAGAGAATTGTGTTGTTCTCCTGACGTGATGCTCAGTCTTGCCTGACCCTATCCTGCAACAACAGCAGAAATAGCAGAAAAAGTGTTTTTCTTAAGCAATATATTTTGGGAATTAGGAATAGGATTTGACAAAACAGTTTTTTAAGGTTACATTGTAGGTGCTAAGTTTTATAAATAATTTAGCTTAATTATTTGCAGATGGTAAGTGGTAAACTATATTTTAGAATCTACTAATTACAACTAACACATTACTTAATATTACATATAAGTAATTTAATTATTGTAGAAGATCATTATGGAACTGTTAAAAAATGAATTTTGGATAATGTGTTGTTTTCATTACGCAATAAAGAAGAAATGAAAAACCGAGGGCCCGCTGTTAAACAGATTGAACGGGTCATTGCCTACATTTTAAATTTGACCTCACAGTTGGCTAGAATAAAATAAAAAAACAAATTTTAATGAATTAATTATTGTAATAGTAAAACAGTCAAAGTTTACTATCTTGCCCACGTCTGCCTCCACTTCTGCAGCCGCTCTCTCATCCACCGTGCACACTGCTCTGCCAGATGTTTAATTTATGCCACTGCGGTTGTGTCTGTTTGCAGAGGCATTTGCCTATTTCTCTCATGTAGTCCTCCAAAATCCCACCTATATGGTGCTCAGTGTGAATGATGCTGTGCGTTGGCCGAATGCTGATTTGTTTACAAGTGGGCTGGAATGGGGAGGGGAGCGACAGCAGAGTTCATCACAAACACAAAAAATGATCAAAGATCAGAAAATGTAATACGAAAAGTACAGACGATAGCTGCAGTGGACACTGCCTATTGTTTTCAACACTTAATTTCAGTTAGTTCTTTGCACGTTATGAATTTTGCTCTTCTTTTTGCTGATGCTGATGGAACAATAAGCCCACACACTGATTGTCCCATATATTTTTGACACTTCACCTGCAGTCTCACCACTGCTGAACCCCATCAGTCTGATGCCCTTCTCAGCTTTGTTCCTCAGGCCCTAAACACTTCCAATGAGTTTTAGACCATCAAATAAGTTTTAACATTAAAGGTGAAGATAACACAAACAAATACAAGATGCAGTTTCTAAATGATGATTTCATTCATTAAGGAGAAAAAGCCATTTAAACCCACCTGGCCCTGTCTGAAAAGGTAATTACCTCCTAACCTGAATATTTGGTTGCGCTACCCTTGGTGATAAGAAATGCAATCAAGCTTTTTGCAGTAATTGGCAATGAGTCTTTCACATCGCTGTGGAGGAATTTGCACAATTGTTGTAATTCAGCCACATTGGGGATGGGGGGAGGGGGGTGTTTGAGTATGAGCAGCGTGTTTAAGCTCATGCTAACGCATCTCAATCTGATTTAAATCTGGACTTTGATTAAGTCACTGGAAAGCCTCCATTCTGTTTTTTTTTTGTTTGTTTGCTTGTTTGTTTGTTTGTTTATGTCTTGGATCACTGTTCTGCTGCATAAGCCAAGTGCACTTGAGCTTCAGGACACAAACTGGTGACATTCTCCTTCAGGATTTTCTGGTGGAGAGCAGAATTCATGGTTCCATCAACGGTGGCAAGTTGTCCAGGTCCTTAAATAACAAAGCAAATCCAGGCCATCACACTACCGCCACCATGTTTGACTGCTGGTGTGATGTTCTTTGTATGAAATGCTGTGTTAGTTTTTCACCAGATGTAATAATGCAACAAGCGTGGCAGTAATCAGGCCTGGGTGTGGTTAATCACAGTTAAATCATGATTTAATTACTTTTTGATATAGGGCCAGGTA
This sequence comes from Diplotaxodon limnothrissa, assembly GCF_057381915.1. Lineage (NCBI taxonomy): Eukaryota > Metazoa > Chordata > Actinopteri > Cichliformes > Cichlidae > Diplotaxodon > Diplotaxodon limnothrissa. Next base: position 43,244,290 of record NC_140602.1, on the reverse strand, counting down.
TTTTCACTCAAATACATGACATCTTAATTTAAAACTTGTGTTACTCGGGTTATCTTTGTGCGATATGAAAATTTGCTTGGTAATCTGAAATCAGTGTGACAAATATGCAAAAGAAAAAGAAATCAGTAAGAGAGGAAAGGCAGCTCTCACTTATGTCATAGCATATATCAAAATGTAAACAACACGCATTGCTAGGCAACCAGGCATGCTGCAAATGTTGAGCGCAGCATTTTACATTGATGTGTATTGGACGGAATCGGCCATATTTTTTTATCCCATGTACCCCAAGAATAAAACAACTTAAGGAAAAGTCGATGGGGTTTTAATTTTAACAAAGTCACATGATTTTTAAAAAAGTCTTTTTTGGCAGTTCTAAAAATTGAGGCTCCAGAAAACATGTCATAAAGGGATTTTACTCCTCTGTGATTAACTCCACTCTTGCAGCATTGTCGTCTCCTTTTCCAGAATTCCACAGAAAATTCGTTGAAGAAAAAAATGGATGTAAAATTTCTCTCTTTTCCCACAGGTTTCTCTTTACTAATAGGATGAAACACAGCAAAGATGAAAGGGAGAATAATCGATATATGACAGCGTAATGATGAAATGCTTCCCTGCTTCCCCTCTTCACTCTTAGTGTTTGGAGGATTGGGATTACACCATGCCTAACCAAAGCATGAAGATCTGTGCTGATTCACCTCGACACACATAATCACACACAGACGCGTGTGCACAGAATCATTAAAGATTTTGTGACACATTGTAGCTGTGCACTGTAAACACACACACACAGGCACACACAGCCTCATCTCCTTGGGCAAACAACTTCACAGCCATCCAACTAGGAAAAGATCGCACTCTGCGGGAGGTCTAGAGACAATTAGCATAACTAACAGAACACTCGGCACACACACAGTAAATCAGAAGGAAATGGGAATGAACCTACCCACTCGGAGCATTGAAAGAATTTTAACAGCATTTTTGGCACCTCCTGCAAGACAGATTGACAGCGAGAGATCACATATTTATCTCACTTCATCAGCTTTGGTCCCATAAGACAATGGAGGTACAGTACGTGCTTTCCTCTCTTGCAAGTCTGTCACCTGGGTTTCATCCCCCCCACTGAGATGTCCTCACACTGCATCACTTGCCAGAAGAGTAGTGCAATAAGTTGTCAGAGAAAGCCAATAACCGTTTTTTCTTTTCTTGTATTCTTGAAGATGGTTATATCATTTTTGCCAGTTTTTGTGTGTGTCAATGCGGCAAATATGGAGGTAGAGGAAGAGGGGGTATTACGTGCCTAGGTCAGAAAAGTAAGCAATTCCCTGTGTTATTTTTCTTCTTCTTCTACTTCTATTAGTGTGGAAACAGTGCGGACGTGTGGCAACGTCAAAAGATTTTTCTTCTTAAGTCCCAACGCAGTTTATCTTTCGAAGTCTCCTTTCTTCTTGTCTGTCTGCTGCCTGTTTTCATGCTCATTATTGGCTGCTTCACCTGAGTGTCAGTCTGCGGTGAAGAGCTGATCCTCATTATTTAATTTACCGCCCAGTTCATTAAATGTTAAGAGACAGAAAAATAACCACTGGAAAAGTTTAGCCTCAGCGCAAAAAACACAAAATACAAAAAAAGAAAGAAAGAAAGAGGAAGTGGAGGCAAATTTTAATTTCAAACTTGATAGACACTACAGAATTGAAACCTAAGGGCAAACTATTCCACACCTTTAGGAATGTGATTCCCAAACCGGGACTCAATTCCCTTACCAATTTTCAGCAACACTGCCTCAAGAGAGGTAAACATTACTGAGAGCCCTATCCAATAAAAAAAATGTATTAGCAATAGGACTTCCATCTTCCCAAACCTATATCTGTATAAGTGCTAATAGTTTGATCCAGTAAGCAAAGGGGAGCTCAGAACACTTCAACCATAGTGATGAATAGATTTAAATAGTCTGGCACTTTTCAGACTTAATAATTGGGTACTATTTGCTTCAGATTATCAGAAATGTGCACTAGTGCGTGTAACTTCTGATAGCCAGATAATACTGGTTCTTCAGTATTACTTTGTGCGGGAACAAAGTATAAGGTCATAAACAGTTTTATATAGTACCAAGGTTTGGATTTCAGTAGCTGCATCTATGTGTATCTGTGTTTCACTTGGCTGGCTGATACATTGGCCAGAAGAATGAGACACAGACATTGATCGATTTGTGGGCTTCGGGCCAGACCTGGGCTCAGAATTGTGAGCAGCCTTAAAAACTGTTATTGGTCAATTTCTTGTTAACGTTAAATGTGCTGATGGCCAATTGGTAGGCCCTATTAGGTCAGAAAATTGCAGTCTGTGCAACAGTGGAGCAGATGCCATCATGAAATGAGAAAAATCTGTTTTTGAGCAGAACGGTGTGTGTGTGTGTGTGTGTGTGTGTGTGTGTGTGTGTGTGTGTGTGTGTGTGTGTGTGTGTGTGTGTGTGTGTGTGTGTGTGCGTGCGTGTGTGTGTAATAGCAACTCTGACATACACATGTCTGCTTCCCAATTTCGGTGTAGCCTTCCAAAGAATGAATCTGATTTGCAATAATCAGATATGTTGATAAGCACATATGGCCCTTATTTATTTTATCCCCCCATGTATTCTCTTCCTCTCGTCCTCCTCATCCATCCTGTGCTCAACCCTCCTTTCCCTGCTTACTAGATTTCCCCACCACCTCCACCTTCACATCTTACTCTGAGTCCTCTTATCCTCTGTGGCCTTTTCCCGCTTCATTGATGTTTTCTCTTTTCCTCACATGAAATAACATGCGCAAATTAAAGTGAAAGATTAAAAAGCAAGATTTGTGATTTTCCTCAATGCACTGGAATATTTAAGACTGTTAGGAGTGCAACTGTAACATTTCAAGGAAAAAATAATTAAAAGACACCCCCCCCCCCCCAAAAAAAAAAAAGAAAAAAAAAAAACAGGGGTGAAGACATTAAATGAAGTTCAGCATTTTGGTAAATAACTCTTAATTTTAATCTTTTTCTTGTGTGTCTATTTTATATAAGAAGCTCCAGCAAGCAGTTAATTAAGGTAGGATCAGGACTGGAAACAGGAAAAATGGCACATCTTGAAGCCAGTTACTAGTGAGCCCCTTGCTGCCTTATTTGAAACAAATAACCCACGTTGCATGGGTTATATGTACAGCCTTCATCACTGTCAGGTTGTTAAACCACCAGGACCCACCAGGAATACAACTTTAGTGTGCTAAAGGTTGCCTATTTCAGACAAAGACAGGCTAACCTTCTACCCCAGCCTGGGCTCACGGCAGTTCCTGATATAGTAACAAGCTTTAATCTGTTTATTTGTGTTGCTGGATGGGAATTTTCTAACATTGTTTTGGTCCACATTATTTAATTTTTTTGAACTCCAACATTCATCAGTTCCTTTCATATGTACCGATCAAAGGGAAGAGAAAAAAAGTAATCATGTAAGTCAGGATGGCTACCACACCAGAGACCCACGTTTGAGTTGGACACATTATTCTTTGTAATATGTTATTATTTACAAATATGTTACTTGGTTAGGTGTATAATTGTACAAGGTTAGGCATTCAAACTGAAATAAAAAATATGGTTTGGGTTCAAATGCAACAATTGGCTTTAAAACTTTTTCTGGTTGCCATGGCAATACCCGCCCTACTATCAGCATAAATGGTACGTACATAAAATATTTGCATTAATCACAGTTGCTTTCATTAAAAATCACTGATTTTTTGTGACAATATCATGAGCTTCCATGCGACTGGGTTGTTCACCCTGAAGTCAGTCTTAATGCTAAGCAGAGACGACTGCCTGCTGACTACATCTTCAACTTTTTTTTAACATGATTCACAAGGATAATGCCAGTTCTGTCATTTAGCTCTGTGAATTAAAAGTTAATAATAATTTACACCAGGTAAATACTAAACCACTGCATTAGCTTCAATGAAGAGATAAATAAAGAGTTATTGTCAATGCACTGACACCTTAATATTCGACCTGTTTATTTAATATATGCCATCTTTGGTACTATAATATTAGGAAAATATCATATAGACATTATAAAATTATCACAGATGTTTGCTGGGTTGAGTCCTTGTCTTACAGGATCTGTACATCTTGCTTTAGTACTGTAATCCATGCTCAGACCATTTACCCACGTTTTCACTTTGTCCATCATGCATCCACCAGGCCGCCTCCATGAATTCATTACCTTTACCAATTTACTCAATTTAGAATTTAATTACCAAAGGTAACCAGACCAACTAACATACATTCTCACCAGAATCAAAGAGGAATAGCCAATCCACCACCTGCTCTGTATGGCTGCAATGGCTCCATTGACAGACAAAGTGAAGAAGACAGAACTTGTTTCATTGATATTGCAATTTCCTTCCTGTGTGCCTTCAGTAAAAATAGACCAAGTTATCTCTTTCTGAGGCCTCTGACTCATCTGGATGCTGTGCTAGCATTTGTCAACAAACAGATTTGAGGGCTTTGGAAAATTGGTTGATCAGATTAGCCTACATATCTGATCAGAGGCCATAATGTGCATTTCTATTGCTTTAATCTATGCTTAGCGTGTGCCTGCACCCTATCCAAGGCCGTAACAGTGATTTAATGATGCCTCTTATTTAGTCGTCTTGTCCCCATTTTTCACAAGAGTGATACACAGTGCTGCACTGAGCATGCCCAGGGCCAGATCTGGGCACAGTGCTTCAGTAATAGAGGATAAATCAATTCCTAAAATGTCCATACAGAGGGAGAAGAAAAGTATCCAAAGCTGAAGGATTCAGAGACGTGAAATCCCCTTTGTTTCACTGTGGGTATGAAGCTGAGTATCTGAGCCCTATGTGGGCTCTTGGTACCAGTCTTGGATCTCTTTGGTGGCAGCATTTTCTAGCAGGTAATCAGGAATCTTTCGGTCAGTTAGTGTAATCTCCATAAATACAGTAAAGGCGCACTCCTCATTTTCCAAAGATGTGGAAGGACACGTGGCACTTCTATTTAAGGTAACGGATGAGGTAAATATCTGGAGTGACATGGTCCGCTCAAGTCTTAACACCGAGGGCCTGAGGTGCGATTTCTATCTGCACTTTAATTTTCTTTAGCTTCTCGCCCTGTTTTAGTCCCCTGTGGTTTTCTTTGCTTGATGGTTTCCAGGGAGATTCAGTGACCGATGTTGACTTTTGCTTTAAATAATTCCATATAAAATAGGTGTATCATCATCCTTTTATAATCTTTGTGGAAACCTTTGTGTTTTCTCGAATGTAACATTTTGCCAAGCCAAGATTCGACTGACAACTTGGCATCTGTCTAATTGCTTGTGTCATGAATGTTTTTGGGAAAAGAAGCATCCTCCGGAGCCAGAAAATGTTGAGAAATCCTAAAATACATTTAGACTCAGTACTCAGCACAGTACGCAATACAATTGTTAGCCTGGCAGGAAGATGTTGTACACTAGGCGTGTATTGTGTAGGATCAGGATTTCCATGTAGTGACTGCCTGTCCTACACGGTTATCTGCAACAGCAGATGTGTAGCCTTTGTTTAAACAACCGTTTGTCAGTTTGCTTAAACAATCTGTTCGAAAAGACAGACGTCAGTGAAAAAGAAAGATATCAGTGAAACATGCAGTATAGATCACATTGCAGAGGTTGTTTAAAGTGGAAGGACTGTTATAAGTCATCAACTGTGGTTGCAGTGATTGTTTTCAGTATTGATTAGGTATATTTTTAGAATCTCCTCCCCTCAAAGGTGTCTTATTGCAACCTGCAGTTATAAGGTTGAGCAAACTCTAGAGAGTACAGCACTGGTCAAAACTTCAAACGCACTCGCATATTGCGTCCAAACTTTTTTCTAGTTCTGGATCTTAAATAAAAAGAACTAAAATGGAAAGGTATGGTTAAGAATTGTCTCAGAGGATAGTTAAAGTGAAAAGTCAGGTGCATTTGAGGAAATAATGCTGTCAAGAGCTTGTGCCTTTTACGCAGTTTATGATTCTGACCTCTTCTTATTCATGTTGAAGGACAGGCAGTCAATGAATGAAACAGTCATGCAACAATGGCTGAAGCTTGTTGAATGTGACCACTGAAAAAAGGATTAATTAGAAAGCTGACTGGGTACAGTTTGTTCTTTAGCCTCTTGCCACACTAGCACACAGCTTATGATGTCCCGCCCCCTGGTTACTGTTACAAGGCTGTGGCAGGAAGTAGCGCCCTGCTTCGAAGATGGCATACCTTGTCCAGCAGCTCATTATGAAGGTTCATTTGTAGATGATTTCTTTCCTTTAGCTCTATTTGGCAAAAGAAGGCGCAAACAACAGTTGCTTCGACATCTGTGTGCCGTACAAATTAAAGAAAGCTGTGCTAAGCAACAGAGCATTGCTTATGATCTAAAGCAGATGCTGCATGCCATCGAGGCAAACCCTTCTAGAGACAGGTATGTTGCCTCTATAAGGTAAAATAAAAGGTAGTGAAGCATAAAAAACAGGACCAAGTGAAGGAGCTGAAGCTACAAGTAAAGATGTGAGAAGGTAAAAAAAACCCAAAACAAAATATGCATCACCTTTTCTGAAGAATCGTGGCACTGAAAAACTGCATTTTGATTACTTGAAGGTTTTTCATTAAACACTTCAAAACCCGTTTGCTGTTTCCTCGCTCTTCTAAAGTGTGTTCTTGGATAACATGATGTAAACTTTTATCTTGAGATTCTTATGTTGGATTTCCTCCAGCCTATAAAACAAAATACCACCACGTCCATCATGACGCCGTACAGGCCGTACAGACGCTCTTTCATATGTAGATATGATTAAATTATGCCATGGGTAACTCACTGGATTGCATTTACATTTAGAAATGTTTTTGTGCTCCATCCCCCCCCCCCCCCCGAACCCACTTAAGGCGGGTACTACAATCACAGGATTGTGATGACCTAACATTTCCTGGCCGGTTTTCTACCAGCGCAGCACTGCATGCTTACAAAGTCTTGTCTGCCCATCAAAGCTAAGAAATGGCACCATGCTGCTTTTAAATTTATGGCTCACTTTGCTATATTAAACACTCTCATAGTTTTGTAATGGGTCTGGCTGGTTAATTAAGTGGGTCAGAAAGGAGATCAAAGAACTATGGTAGACAGTCAGTATTTTGGGCCACATCAGCTGTGTAGAGTCAGAATACCATTTTTGTAGGTGGGTCACTTCATTGATCTTTTCTTTTTGAGAAAATCAGAATGCTTTTTAGTTTAGAAGCAATTAACTCATCCTCAAATTGATTGTTTTGAATTAAAATTTGATGAATGGGATTTAATTGTGAAATTAACAGATTCACAGGCAAAAAGCTTTACTTTGTGGATTCAGAGCAATAGTCATTACATCACAGTTTCTATTTGTTTAAACTGTTTTTGCTGAAATTTGCCTATGAATGAATCAACAGGGCGACTGACTGTTTTAAGTTAGCTTGTTTAAAGAATACAGTGGATCTAATCGTGAGAAAAAAAGATTAGAGAGGTAGCCATCAATCACGAGCCCCCGTTTTTCCTGCTGTCAAACTTCCTCTGCACCAACACCACCCCCGACTGCAATTTTATAGGGGAAAAAAGGAACACTTTATCTTTCCAGCTGTCAGAGGAATGATCGGCTAGCTGATTATGATGTTAGTGAGGCAGTATGCAACACTAACATCATGCAGTAAGAGGTAAGTTTAACTGTTAAACATTTACGGCTGAATAACCTGCCGCACTCCCTGCAGTGCTTCCAGCATCCAAAACATGCAGGATGAGGTGTGTACATGAATATTAGCATCACAAATTGACACTGTATTTCCATTTGCCTGAAGCTTTTCTTTCATAATGATTTTTTTTTTCAGCTTTATTTTCCTGATTTGATAGTGCGCTGAAGAATAATAGTGGTAGAAATAAAAGGGAGGACTGAGGGCTTATCTAGCTCTGCAGGTGAGGTATTACAGGCTTCTCAATGGGAATCAGACTTATGGTGTGAAGTATAAGCTCCTGCACTGCGCACAGAATTCTGTACATAATCCCAATGCACTTTCCCATAACTGGGAGCAGGGACAAAAATGAAGGGCACACAGTTCTGTTGGTAGTATGACGCTGACAAGCAGACACTGAGAGGGGGCATAAGTGCTTGTCGAGCTTTGTGCGGCTGTGATGCTACTGTGGCGCAGCATAGCCAGGGAGCTTCAAATTTTCAGTTGAATGTAAAGGATGTTTTTTCCCCTTTTCTTCCTCATACAAAAGGAAACACATACAATGATGGGTTGATGATGTTATTAAAGGACAAAGGGCTTTGCAAGCCTAATTTTGCTTTACGAAGATATTAGTTTAATGCGGCTTAAACTACTAAATATAATGTAATCATCAAACAAGCTTATTATGTATTATTAGTGATATAATACTTTTGGATGGGTCATCCTTCAAAGCTATGTATGAAAGGAAAATTAATGTATTTTCATCTAATTTTCATTATGTATACTGATCTATTTTGGTGCACCGCAGTGTTGTTTGGCTTGGCTAATCAAAAATCAGTCCCAAACTTGTGTTATGTACTCATCTATTTTCATGCACATTGTGATAAAATGAGGCAGTGTATCTGGACCACTGAATATTCAGTGAGTCTTTGTAGACTAATTATAATGTGTGTCTTCATAAACTTGGGGACTACATGCGGTGACTGAATAAGGCAGAGCAGAAAATAAATTGATTTCTTGCTTTGATGCAGCTGTGTTGTGTGCACAAGTGTCTGATGAGGGGCTGCGTGAAATAAGAGAATCTTATTCTATATTTCTTTTGTATGGTAATGTAGGTACAATGCATCGCATTGTGTCGAGTCCTTGCCTCAGCACAAAGATTGCTGAGAATCTATTCTGGGCTGTGATCGAATTAATGGAACACTTTATTGGTGCAGGTCATGTTCGTGGTGTTGCAGAATTGTAATGAAGAAGAATGTTGTGGGATGTGGGAAGAGGAGGAACATTAAAATGCCCCCCCGGCAGGTTCTGAATGGGAAATGAGTCCATCATCGGACAAGGTCACACAAAAAAAAAGTGATGATCAATGGGTGTTTGGGTGTGTTTGCGCAAAGGGTTGCTCATTATGAGAAGCATATGGATACAAATATCAAAACATCAAGATTTATCCAGTACAAATCAAAATGTCCACTAATATAAACAAATGTGCTTAGTAGCTATTTAAGCATCCAGTAATTTTGCCTGGATTGATGCACACAATTACATCAAGTCTAAAATGATAGCCACCAAGAATGTCTTCTTTATAGGAAAAAGAAAACGTTTTTTCCCTATATTTTCACGTTTCTCCCAAACATAAGTTTCATTTCTGCTCACACAGAAAGATGGTCTGATGGATAAAAATACACTTGGGGAACTGCTTGTGTATGTCAACCGATGTTAATGATCATACATTTGTACTTAAATTGAAACAAAAAACTTTAAAAGTGCTGTAATTTAACATAAGCATATCATTTGGCACATTAATATTGGGACATTGGTGTAAGTAATGCAAACAAATGAGACCATTAGATCTCAGTGAGTATTTGATTTGCATTTTAAAAAGTGACTAAAATTCAACGAAGAAGACGGTTTTGTCTCAAAGATCATAAGAAGGAACAAATACTTAAAAAACAAGTGTCAGCAAACAATAAAGTGATAAAATCAGTAGTAAATGAGACAACGTGTAAGGTATTTAAATCCCTAATGGAGATGGGACCCTGCATCAGCACCATAGCACTCGTGCAAGCCAACAACCCACAGTATGAACTTTTCTCTACCTTTTGTTGGTACTTTTATATCAGAGAACTAGAGACAGTCAACTTCATCCAGGCATCTTACTGAGCCCCGGGGCTGCAAAAAGAAGCCACACTGTTTGTGACAAGGCCTTAGGGAAAACTGTTTGAAAACTAGGGTCAAAGAACTATTCATGCAGCTGCTCCTCATTCAGTGACGACATGACCTTGGATGTCTTGCCTCAGCTTTTAGAGAAGCAGTCCACAATCTGCATTGCATCAAGTTTCCCACCGGCCATCTCTCTGAAGAAGATACATATTACACGTATCGTAAACAGCCCAATGACCAATAAACAGAGTAAATAACACCTGAAACAGGGGGATCGGGCCACTTTCAACCAATCTTTAACATACTTTAAACTCTTTGTGAACTTCCAAGACTACATCTATGACTCTAGACAGAGTTAAGTCAAAGTAAAAATAAATTTCACTTGGCCAGTCATGCCACTGTCATTACTGCACAAAGTAAAGAACGTTACAAATTTGAGTCTGAAACAAAACGTAATCAATTCATGGGTTTTTTCATTATTAAAAAAACCCCTAACTTACTAACCAATAAAAAACCAGTAGCAAGTTGTCTGTACAATACAGAACAATAGCTGAAGCTGGAGTTGGGCTTCCCAGCAGACTGTGGTTGCTGAGTCAGGTCAGTCTGTATTGCCAGAGGGCATCCCATCAGAATATGGAGGATGTTCCTGCGTTAATATTACTGTTACTGTTCACCACTTTTTCTTAAAGAACGTCTTGTCACACTTCCTGTCACAGTGCGCATATATATATATATATATATATATATATATATATATATATATATATATATATATATATATATATATATATATAATTACTGAAGGCAGGGTACAAAGGTTTGAGTCATGATGACCTCATAGAAATATATATGTGTTTTTCCCAGTTTTGTGCCATATGGAGCAATAACAGTGTTCTTGGCTGTGTGTTGTATTGAGCATGGTATATGACATAACTATGTAACAATGGCAACAACAAATCCAAAGCAAATATTAAATTAAACCTGTAAAGTCAGGTAGCTGTTAGGTGATTATCAGAAATGTATCCTATTCTTGGACATCATATTAGGGTTTGTAGAGCCTGCTTGCTTCAAGCTACAGTTTCTGTAGAAACTTGTCAACTAATGCTTCTGCCTACTAATCACTTCTATCATAGGTCACTGCTGTCACCAGCTGGGAAATAAATAAACAGCATTTGGCCACTAATTTTCCTCATTAAGTGTTAAAGATTACATCCTAACCTTTTAGTGTACGACGACAACAACAAGAGCTGACCCTGCATGTTCAAATCAATGTGTTTGAAATACACGCGCACGCTAACACATAATCAAGCATCCAGTTGCTGAACGATCACTGCAGCACTTGTCCCAGCTGATAGTAATTGAAATAGTTTGTAAATACCATCTGTGTCCAGGTGCGAAACCCTCGCCTTTACAGGTGTGTGTGTGTGTTGCAGGGAAATGACCAGCATGCTGCTAACAGACAGCAGATTAATGCCAAGGAGCTGCTCAGTGACCCATGAAAAAATATGACAGTGTCATAACAGCCATCTGCTCTGCCTCTATTGGTTCTATGAATAAATATCCTGACTAAGCAGAAGGGAAAGCCAGTGGGGCATACAGAGCAGTTTCATGTCAACATGTCAAAAAACACTCACTTAACTTTTTTCTTCCCAATGTCCTTTACCTCTGTGTCTCTCCCATCTCTCTCTCTCCCTCTCTCTCTCTCTGTCTCACACACACACACACACACACACACACACACACACACACACACACACACACAATTATTAAATTTAAAAAAATTACAATGTCAAAAATTCATGAAAATGAATGATTACTTATTAATTATCACTACTATCTCTTATTTAATGGATTATCCACATGGAATTCAGAGGCTCATTTTCAATAACCTCCACTTCTGTGTTCAAATGACACCCTATGTTACCTAAATCAACTTCAATATGTTAAATGGTTAATTGCTCATTAGAAAAACTCTTTTAGCTATGTCAGTGCAGTCGAAAACTGTTGCGCTCATTAAAGAAGCAGTAAATTTGGCTTTGTTGTGTGGAGCATCAGCCCTTGTGGGTTTGATTATACACTCAAAATGGTAACAAAAAGAACTTTCTTCTGAAACTCATTAGATTATTATTGGTTTTAGAAATGAAGGCTGTTATGTATAGAAAAATGCCAAAAACACTGAAGCTTTTATTAAATTGTGTATGCTACTCACTTCACAGAACAGCTCAGACTAGCTTCTAACCACAAAACATGCAGAGATCAAAGTTTCAGATCACTGAGCAGTGCAAAACTAAGCAAGGGGACAACTACATCACTGTCTTGCAGTTTGAGAAACAAATGCCTTGGAGCCGCTCAAATGGTACCCGCAAAGCACCAGTTTTAATGGATGCTGGCCTTCCAGGCAGTTGCAAATGAAGTCATCTGAGACTAGCCAGTAAGAAAAAAGGTCAAAATGGGTAAAATAATGCCCGCGCTGAACAAAGGAGGATTAGGAAAAAAAACATGTACAGAGAAATCTTATTAGTTGTAGTTTGGGTTATAACAGCCAAAAACAAGACATTTATAAGACATTAAACATATCAAAAGTAGCATTCACCCAGTATTCTGTCAGTCACTGATTTCACAACTGTTGACCTGTTGTGGGAATGGCTTAACCATATGGCACCTGCAGGCCCCATCAAAAAACAGTACAACTAGTCGGAGGTCCTTTTTGGTGAGCATTTGCTAACAAAATGTCTTTAGATTACTTCTAGAAACTGACAATTAAAATACCAAAGATCTCCGTTGCTATAAGTGGACAGCTCATTGGCACATTCAAAATTTAAAGGACGAAATTGTCATTTCAGTTACTTACCAATCACTTTTGAAGTCATCTGATTAGTTAAATTTTGCATAGACATTGCTGTAGTTCATAGAGTTGAGCACGTGACCCTAACACTATTGCAGAGGCTTGGGTTAAAATCTGCCCTGAGCTGTTTGGCTAAGACCAAAAGGTCTCAAAAATACTTTAAAAAGAGGCATATTTGGCTTGATCCCAGATTTGTAGTGAAGTTGTCTTTCCATCACTCTGGAAGCTATTACCACAGGTAACATAAAATTGACGACTGACACCAGCGGTCAGGTGTCCTTGCTAAGTTGGAATAGTGATTCAAAGAGGCACAAACAATAACTCAGGCCCCCAAGTTGACACCCGGAGACAAAAGTCCTTCTGAAATATTGAAATATGACTCCAATTTTATTCAGATCTTTATATTTCATTCAATTTGGTGCTGCTTAGAAATAATAATAGCCATTAGCTCTATCAGCAATTACATTTACTGCATTGTTAGGCTAGAAACAGTTCAGTTACAGTTTATGGTCCTTATTTAAACTAATTCAGAAAAGGTTCTCATTAGTTTTATTATTTTGCTTTGAGTCAAACTTTTATCTTGATGTATTGGCTTATAGGCCTGTCACTGGAGATTGATTTCAGTGGGAAAGCAGGGCAGGGTGAAAAGGATTGTAACAGAAACCAAAACAGAACTGTGTTTTTGGCACACCATAATTATATTTCAATCATGCAAATGAGCTTGGTTTTGGTAGTTAGAGGGCTGTTGGAGTGTGTAATTGAAAATGCATAAGATTGTCTCGCATCAAAATGTCGAGGAATGCGCTGGCTGACTGCTAATCAGAATGGCCCCCACGTGCCACGCGCGCTGAATCGCTGCCTCAATCTCTCTAGAATTGAATCGTTTTATCTTAATTAACTGCACAGAATCCATCCAGGTTTGTTTGAGTGCCAATTTCTTTCACCCTTCTCCCTCTCGCCTTTTCCAGCGTGCACATAGTAAATAAAAAAAAAATAAAATCTGCTCTTCCTTTAATAAATATTTCTGGGCCCGACTGTGATATTGACTAGGAGCAGTGATCGAAGGATGGGATGCTGTCAGTTTACTGTAGCTGCATAGACTGTATCTTAAACAGATTGTCTGCTCTCTGCTGTCAGCGGAGCTGCAGTAATTTTGCTTGGTGGTGAGTTGCGCTACACCCCCGCTCAGTTTCTTTTTTCTTTTTTTCTTTTTTTGCATTTTATTTTCTCCACCAGAAATTTCTCATGTGGGTGATTAAAAAAAAAGTTTTGACCTGTTTAGAAGCTGATGGAAAAAAAAAAAACTTTCTACAATTCACATCATTATTACATGTAAGCTCCATTTGTTTTTGCGTGTTTGTTTTATAACTTCACTTTGTCTTCTCTTTATTCTCTCTTGGTAGCAGCATCTTCCATTAATATCCCCATCAGTATGGTTTTAGAGCTGCAGGAATGTGCTAGATTTGTGTTTTCATTAGTGCGTTTGTATCCCTTTGAAAGCCCAAGTCTCCCACTGTGGAGTTCAGCAACTGTTTCAGGCAGTTACAATGAAACAATTTTGGGAGATAAATAAGGGAAAGTGACACAAATGTAAAATGTTTTTTCTTCTGTGCAGATGTGAATAAAATTCTTCCCTTCTTTCATATCGTTACTCATTGATAACCCCGAGATATTGCAGATAAGTTCCTTAATAATGAGCAGTTTAATTAAATCATGTTTCCAGTCTGATCCCACTGCCCAAAACTATTTGAACATGTAATTTCACAGCTTTAATTGCTTCCAGCAATTAAGGAGCCTCTGTTAATTGCTCCATTATTGAGACATTGAACATGAATAATGAGGAAATTAATTTAAATTCAGTTTTTACTTTGCCCATTAGATAAATTCATTGAGGTGATTTTGCTATAGCAAATTGGGCATTTTCCCCCAAGCATCTATAGACCTACTTCTAATGCCCACGGCACTTATCTCAATTAGAAAAAAAGTTAATTTGATTTCAAAAAAGGGAAAACATTAGGTCTTTGTTGGTGTAGTGTTTGACAAAAAAGAGACGGAGAGAGAAAAAAGGGAAGAAAGGTGAAGGAAGCTGAAGCCCCTGCAATCTCAGCATGATTATTACATACCAGAACCCTCCCATTTGTGCTCTGAGCCAAGGTCACACCAGATGGTTTTAACAGTAATTCTACACCTGACTTGACCATCCTGGCATCCTGTGCAGATTATTTTGTAGTGTGAACAGGCTCTGCAGAGCAAAGCAATGCACTGTGGGCTGACAAGATATTTTCAAAAGTGTGATTTTATCTGTTTCATGTAGAGTGAAGTGGTACAAGACTCACCAGGGCCAAAATTTGAGAGGGGCATTGACAAAAGATGATTAGAGTTTAGACGCAGGGACAAGAGATGAAAAGGAGAACAAACTGGAAATTGACAACAACACTGTTCACTCAAGCAGGCAATCACCAAGACTCCAAACTCTTTGCTCTACAGTCAACAGGTTGCAGATTTCTTGCAACTGATTGCAGGTAGTTGTCGAGACTAAATGGTCACCAAGAGGTTTAGCGATGCCTTTAGTCATTGCACTTTTCATAGCGATTGCAGGGATCACCTACTGGGAGGCAACTTGTCCTTAAATGGGGCGATCGTGGCTCAAGAGTTGGGGGTTCGCCTTGTAATCGGAAGGTTGCCGGTTCGAGCCCCAGCTTGGACAGTCTCGGTCGTTGTGTCCTTGGGCAAGACACTTCACCCGTTGCCTACTGGTGGTGGTCAGAGGGCCTGGTGGCGCCAGTGTCCGGCAGCCTCGCCTCTGTCAGTGCGCCCCAGGGTGGCTGTGGCTACAATGTAGCTTGCTATCACCAGTGTGTGAATGGGTGGATGACTGGATATGTAAAGCGCTTTGGGGTCCTTAGGAACTAGAAAAGCGCTATATAAATACAGGCCATTTACCATTTACCATTTAAATAATTGTCTACAGTCACACTTGGACAGATTGGAGAAGGTCTGCAAGTAACTGCTAATTTATAAACACAGACAGATTGCCATCATGTTGCAGTCAGTCTGCACCAATCTGCAACTCATCTGCAATGCATCTCTTCGCAGTAGGTAACACAACCAACTAGTGTATTCATGTTGTATATAAAAGAGAGGGTTGCTAACAACCTTGCAGTTACAATCCTGTTCTGTGGATTTTTGTGTATTTAGCCAGCAGATTTCCAGTTTTATGTCAGTGTAACATACTTCATCCTCACATTATCACAAACAGATGGCATGTAGTTGACAACTTGACCCTATTTAATTGAAAACTGATTTCAAACTAACTCATCTTTTTGCTTTCTATGCTGGTGCACCAAAGCCACTTTGAAGATGGCCACAACAAGACCTGATCCCTGTCTTTGAAGTAAACCAGCTACTTCAAAGACAAGTTCATTGCACAAAGTCACAGTAATTGTGGTTTCCAACCACTGTTTTCCCTCATGTCACTGTAGCATTAGTTATACACCCTGAATATTTATTTGTGTCATATGACTCACTTATGTAGGTGGTAATTTCCAGTGAAAACATTATTCAAGCTTCGGTACATGTGTAGCATCAAACAAAGAATGGTTGAACAGAAACACTTCACTGTGTTAAATGGGCAGCTGTTTTCTAACAAATTAGCCAAAATGTAGCCATATCAGTATGCGTTGGTGCGTTGGGGAATTGCATAAACAACTGTTGGAGTGCTTAAAAGAAATTAGCAAAGTTGTCCATTCATCCTTCCACACATTTTTTTCCACTTAGGTGGGTCGAGTCACAATAGCAGCAGCCCTAGCCACCTCCTCCAGGTTCTCCAGGGGAACACTGAGGCGTTCCCAAGCCCACTTAGAGATGCAGTTTCTGGTGGGACATGCCATGAGGAAGATAGTCAAGATAGTCAAGTGCTGTGAAACTTTCACCTATGTTTATTTTCTGCTTATTCGCTAGAAGATGAACATCGAACAAAGCTTTGGCTATCGTCACAGACTGACAGCCAATTTACCAGATTTCCCTCACAAATTCAGACATGAAGAAAGGGCCAAAAAAGTTGTTGTTGATATTTGTTTCTTTTTTCTTTGTCTTTTTTTTCCTTTTTTTTTCTCAGCTCGAGTCGTCGAGTGAAATTGAAAACGACGGCTGCTGCTTGCTTTTCTTTGATGGCTTTCCCACACTTCAAGCTTGGATAAATGAAAGACAAATGTGTCTAATTAGCCAAAGCAGCAGGTGTAGTAAAATGGTTGGTTTTAGCAACAGGGATCATCTCCACTGGCTGGCTGTAAATATTGACTGTTGTAGATTGGGTTTATAGTGAGCAGAGCACATTGAGAAAGGCTGACCGTGACAGTAGCTGTGACAGCCACTGTACACTTCCTCTCAGCGTGCCATACAAAGTCTGTTTTCGTGTGTGTTTGAGGATGGATCCACTCTTACTCAGCGTTGGTGTATGGATGAGTCTCTGTTTTGCTTTGTCTTTCTTTGTCGCTGTATGTATACAGAGTCAATTTATGATACTGCCCGTAGCATTTTGTTATAAATAGGGGGATCTATAACATTGTTTAGTGTTCTGTGTATACATGTTCCCTTTATATCCAGAGTCTATTCGTGTACACGCATGAAACTATGCATACAATTTTGTGTGCTTTTGTATGCATGTGACTGACAGGATGTCAGGCTATACTGCAGAGGGATGTCACTACACAGTCGGTGTGAAGTGGTGCTGATGGGAACCTGGGGGAATGTTTCTTCAGGGTTTAGTTATAGGCTGAAACCGAAAAGGGAAGAAGAGAAGAGAGACAAATAGAAGAAGTAAGGCTGAAAAAATTAGAATTCATAGGGGGCTTATGGAAAGAACATAGGAGAGAGATAACGGGAGGAAAAAAACTGTTTTGATCAAAAATACTCATATTTACTGTGCATGAACTCCTAAAATGAACTTTATTCCATGATGAATAAAAACCAGTGCACCTAAAAAATGAATTAAATGGATTTAATTAAGTGTCAGCTGGAAACTCGGTAGAGTGTAAAGATTTATACATTTGTTTAGAAGAGCAGCGATGCTCGAGACTATGCTGAGTGCAAATGCCATACTGGAGGCCTATCGGTTTCTGTCTTCATTCATTCATTCATTCATTTATTTATTCATTTTCAGGCACAACAAATACCTATATTGAACATAAAATACACAAAACAAAAAACAAAACTTGCCTGAAAAAGGAGTGGGACGAAGAAAACTTATTAAATCCCACCCCTATACTCACTCATCAACAAAAAAAAACAATAAACTTCCCGCAGCTACGCCCATCATTGCATACAGACCCATCAACAGCCCCGGGCAGATACAAGCATCTAAGCGGCAGCTCGCAACCAACAATTAGAGCCTTCATAACTGAATACAGAATATATAAATTATAAATTGCATTACCACA
Organism: Diplotaxodon limnothrissa; assembly: GCF_057381915.1. Lineage (NCBI taxonomy): Eukaryota > Metazoa > Chordata > Actinopteri > Cichliformes > Cichlidae > Diplotaxodon > Diplotaxodon limnothrissa. The sequence goes on along the minus strand of NC_140602.1, from coordinate 43,226,136 downwards.
GGTAACAGGCAGTAATAACTACAAGTAACAGACACACATACATATACATACATATATATCTACACACACAAGTACATATATGTACATACATACGCACACTTTATTTTTTATTTTTTATTTTGGAATCCATACCAGCAATGGTAAGAGGACAGACATTACAGAGCACACTAAAACCCATCATTGAGTATACTGTGACCAGACCAACTGTTTGTAGAGAAATTTAAATCTATGAATATTTTTGCATTGTTTCAATTGTAAACTCAGACTGTTCCAGATTTTCACACCACATACAGACACACAAAAGCCTTTACGGGTTGTTCGAGTTCTGGGTAATTTGAATTCTCCAAAGCCTCTCACATTATAAACCTTTTCTCGAATTTCAAATCTAGTTTGTAAATTTGCCGGTAAAAGTTTAGTAAAAGCTTTATACAAAATTATGGATGTATTGTAATTAACCAGATCCTGGAATTTAAGTAACTTTGCCTGAAGAAAGAATTTGTGAGTATGATCTAGATAACCAGCCTTGTGAATAATACGCAGTGCTCGTTTCTGTACTGTGACTAATGGATTAGTTGTATTTTTATATGTATTTCCCCACACTTCCACACAATATGTAAGATATGGAAGAACCAGGGTACAGTACAGAGTACGAAGTGCATCTTTATCAAGGAATTGTTTCACTTTGTTCAAAACTGCGAGGCTTCTGGAAATTTTGGTTTTTATGTGTCTGACGTGGGGTTTCCATGAAATTTTGTTATCAATTATAACTCCCAAAAATTTGTTTTCACTCACATTATCAATTGGTACACCTTCAATGATAATTGGTAATTCTATATTATATTTTAAATTACCAAAAAACATTGCTTTAGTTTTATTTATATTTAATGATAATTTATTTATGTCCATCCATTTTTTTATTAATTTTAGCTCCCTGTTTACAGTCATTACAAGATCAGTATAATCATCGCTACTGAAAAATATGTTGGTGTCATCTGCGAACAGTATGAGTTTAAGTACTTGAGAAACATCAAAAATATCATTTATGTATACATTGAAAAGTTTTGGTCCCAACACTGACCCTTGGGGAACACCACATGTAATACCAAGTTTCTCTGAATGGTAATGCCCTATGCTAACATATTGTTCCCGACCTGTTAGGTAACTTTTTAACCAGTTACCAGCTTTCCCTCGAATACCATATCTTTCCAATTTATCCAGTAAAATTGAGTGATTGATTGTGTCGAAGGCCTTTTTGAGGTCAACAAAAATACCAACTGCATATTTATTTTTATCCAGTGTATCAGTAATTTCTTCTACTGCCTCAATTATCGCCATTGAAGTGGTTCTTTGCGTTCTGAAACCATACTGACCAACATTTATTATTTGATGTTTTTCAAGGAATTTTTCTAATCTTGAATTAAAAAGTTTTTCTAGAATTTTTGAGAATTGAGGCAGTAGAGAAATAGGCCTATAATTGGTAAAACTGTGTTTGTCATTACTTTTATATAGTGGTATTACTTTCGCAATTTTCATTTTTTTTGGAAAACAACCGGACTGAAATGATAAATTACAGATATATGTTAAGGGACTAGCAATATTCAGAATAACCTGTTTAACTACAGACATATTTATGTCATGATAATCCATTGAAGACTTACTTTTACATTTTAATGTGATATTTATTACTTCTTGCTCATTTGTAGCTAAGAGGAACAGTGAAAAGGGATTTGATTTTATATTACTGATATTTTTAAACAAAAACAGTAACATGTAAATTGTCCCTGTATAATATACTTGTCAAAAATCCATTGGAATATTAGCTCTTTGAATTCAACAAAGCAACCGAAAGACAGAGAAAATCATTCGCTTTTACTATAGCTGCCAGATTGCTGCCGCAATCACTTCCAATAAAGACTCAGGTGCACGTTAATCGGATGTTGAGGTTATATTTTCATTAATCCACTTTGCTCGGTGTTGAATAATGAAGGTTCTCTTGCATCACTCTTTGATGTCAGGAAACACTGGAGTTGTAAAAATTTGCTTTAGCGAGGAATAAAGACTGACATTTTGGCTTATAATTAGAGTAAAGGCTGTAATCTCAAGTAGAATTAGTTTTTATACTTTCTTAGCCTGAATGTCACAGATGTACCAGTACTGAAAATAATTTCTGATTAGTCATTCAGATGTATGTAATTAACAAATTAATTTACATTGGGTTTTCATCTGTTTTTATATCGCTTCACATCTGTCTTATGGTTTAAAGAGTGTAGATTTTTAAAGTGTTCATTCCAACCAGTACCCATCATCACACAGTGGTATCCTGTAACTCATTAGCTTCTCGTTAACCTCAGTGCCTTCTGTTCAAGCTATAACTGACTATATCGACTCCTATCCAGTCTTTATCACCAAAAGCAATGTTTCTTACATTGTTACATTGACTACAACAGCGCTCCAGTCTGTGGTACTAAAGCAGATAACAAAGGGCTGCAGGAGTCTTTAGTTCCCAGTATTTGTCCCTTGAACCGAACACTCCAGGATCTCTGTGTGAAGACTTACATTATATGCATTTCAGTAAAATACTTCCAGTAACAGTCATATGCGTCTTGGAAGGTACTAACAAACGATGTCATTCTGACCTTATGTTTTCTATAATAGCTACAGACGCTATGCACTAGATGAAAAGGACAGTTCTCCAGAAGACAGTAAATGATGCATGAAGGGAAAAGAGAGAATTTGAATACGAATTTGAAAGAGATGGTGAATAATAGAAGGCAGCACTACAGGTTTGGGTAGTTTCTGGGAATAGCTTTGAATCGTTATATCGAGACAACTGAGAGTTTGTAAGCGAGAGTTGTAATCCAGAGATGCCCGCTGCTAATTTTGTGGCATCTGTAAGATCAAGAGAGACAATAGTGGAGTGACTTGGGACCGTGCGTTTCGAATTCTAAGACCGCCTTAAGCTGCCCAATATTCTTTTTCATATCCAAGTCACTGAACAGTGTGCGCTGTCAGCTCAGCTTCAGCGTGTGCTGGTAGGAACAGACACTCCTCTGCATGCCCCACTGATCTCTACAGGGGGCTGTATGAAGATCTGGAACACACACATACATACATACATACACAAAAACCCCACTCAGATAGCAGGTCCGTGTTTTGTTCTGAGGTATTCATCTACAGCCGCATCTGCAAACACAGGTACAGATACGTAATACACATTTAGTACACCCACTGACCTGTATACGTTTACGCACAAAACACTGGAGGCTCGCGCACTCGCGATTTCTATTTGTGAGCCCAGCAGACCTCTCATACAGAAAACAGTGTGACCTTTGAAACCATGTCATCTCTGACCGAATGAGGAGCGCGAAGCATCCTGTGTGGCTTAGAAATGAGTTCACAGTGATGCTGAGTTGTGAATGAGAGCCCTGGAGACATTGCCCAGCTATGAACAGCATCCTTGTAGAGGTTTTGGATTGCGTTCGGTAGCCATTAACGGACTGCAGTGTGCTGAAGGAGACGAGCAGATCAGCTTGCGTGCGTACTTTGCACTGGAGTGCTTTCAAAACCAGTTTTGTAAAGCGTCTGTTTAAAAGGCGCTTCTACTGTTTCTGTTTTTGATAGTGTGTTCTGTTCGGGGCTTTTCATCATTATTTTGAAGAAAAAATAATTTTTTAATTTAAGTATTAAAATAACTGACTGTTAAAATTGACCAGATATGCAACATTCACATAATTTATGATGCAGAAATGTTAAAGATTTATCAAATGTGGAAATGAGCTGATTATATATGCGTTTGGTGCTGTTAAGGTCAGGCAAAGCAGACAACTGTAAGATGAGGAATAAAATGCACATTTCTTAATGACTTGGTAATGTTACTTTAAAAAAAATACCTGTAGAAAATAATTTTCTTCTGCCTTGCTGACCAAGGTCAATTCATTGTCATGTTTTTGTTGAAAGATGAGCAAAAATACTGCTTTTTGATTTTTTTTGCAGTAGTAACGCAGTACCATGCCTTACAGAGGGAAAGGGAATAGGGAAGCTGATGTATTGTAAGCAGGAAAAAAAAGTGAGGATTTGAATGACTTTAACAAGGGTCACATTATGTTAGGTTGATGTCTGGGTCATAGCTTCTACAAAACGATAGGTCTTGTGGGGGTTCTCAGTCTTCAGTGCCTACCAGAAGTGGTCCAAGGAAGGGCAACCGGTGAACTGCCGACAGGGTCACGGGTGCCCGAGGGATCAGTGGACGAATGTGACCTGATGTGATGAATCACGTTATCTTTAACATCTTGTGGACAGCGGGTCGCATGTGTATAATTTGTCTGGGGAAGAAATGGCAATTGGTTGCACTATGGGGAAAAAGGCAAACAGACAAAGTCATAGTGATGTACGAGACACTTCCTCATGGCATTGATATTATCTGATGGTGGTGTCCCCTTTCAGCAGTGCCGTGCACCCTGTCACGCTGCAAAAGCAGTTTAGAAATGGTTTGAAAAACATGACAAAAAGTTCAAGGTGTTGACTTGGCCTTCAAATTCCTCAGATTTCAGTTTGATCAAGCATTTGTCGAATATGCTGGAAAAAACAGCTTGCAGCTTGCAAGACTTAAAGGATGTAGAACTCGTGTCTTGGTGCCCAACTTCAAAAGTGTTGTGAAGACTTTCAAACAGGGATGTTTTGGACCTTCATATTATTTGATGATTTTAATGGATTTTGCTTATTTATGTATTTTTTATGTTTTCCCCAGTCAATTTGTTTGTATATTATATTTAAAGAGAATGCATAAGAGACACTGTAACAACCCCAATCTGTCCACTAATAGATAGTCTTATATGTTTTATTTGCCTGAATCTGTGCCATTGAATTTAAGTTCTGCTCAGGGAGCATTTTTTTTCTCCACTACTAGATTGGTACTTCTAGCTTTTAAAATTTCATGACTGTTGTCTCTGTGTGACAAAGAGCAACTGTGCTTTTATCTTTGATGGCTCTTGCTGCTGAAGTGAGAATATAAAAAAACAACAAGAGCTTGCTGGTGGCCTGGGGAGCTATGCCAGACTGCCAAGTTGCAAGGCATGATGCCCAATATGAGGCTCATGAACTGCTCAGCTGGGCTGTTAAAAAACAACTACCCATTCAATGTGAAACTTAAGTTAACGATACTGCGCGCAAAGTCATGAAAAAATAATACATCTTTTTTTTTTCTACAGTGGATTTCGGCTGTTGCTTGGCTTGCCACATGCTTGGAGGTGCTGATCACAGTCACAGTCAAAGATTGTTTTTAGTTTATCTGGACTGATATGATTACAAAGAACATGTTCAGGGCCACACAATCTGTGTCAGATTGATCTAAGCTAACATAAACAGGCCAGGTCTCTTGTGCTGATATTTAGGAAAGGTCATTAACTTGTGAAAATCATTTTTAGGTTCCCAGTTTGGTTGGAGATAATAATAGACAGCTTAGATATTGATCTGCTCTCACCAACAGAGTGGTTTTCTCTGAGAGCCTTCTTGGTTTTCTGGACTTCAGGACATGTGATATGAATACCAATGCATGTAAGAACAAATGCCCTCGTGCAAGCCCTAATAGAGTTAATTAAAAGAGGAACTATATAAGTGTAGTCATTATAGCCCTTGCCTAATCACAGGCCATTATGGCTGTGTGCCCATCTTCTTAATGCACCATTTTTTATCAGTATCAACAAAAGTGTCCAGTCAATTATCCCTTATGATAAACAGATTAATGTTAACATTAAGAAGTAAAGAGAGGGCAGGTTTTGACCTAGATGGCATTTGGATGATAAAAAGTATGAGAGCGATTCTGAGTGATTTCCAAGGACACCAATCAGTGTGGAAGTGCTAGGCTGTGGCATAAATGTCAGTGCGGCTGCATGTTACTGTATATGTCAGGACATGCGTGTAGTTGAGAAGGCTATGGAAAGAATGATGATGTAAGAAGAAAGATGAAGTGAACGTATGACAGCAAAGCTAAAAATAGATCTGTGGTAGATGTACACATTTGCACACATAAATTATAGCTTTCTGCTATAATGGTTGTGCTGACCTTTACTGGGTCTTTTTACCATACAGTACAATATATATACTTTACTGTATATAATGTAACTTTGTGTTATTGCATTAAGCTTTAAATCTTTTTCCTACTTTGTCACAGAAGAAAGACACTTACTTTATAATCTCAGACCAGTGTTTTATTGTGTTTTGTTTCTCACCCCATATAGCAAAAAGTGTCACAGTTATTACAAGTGACACAAACATATAACCACTTTAAGATTCAAATATTGTCTATAAAACAATATCACCTCATCAACTCACCAGTCAATACTTGTAAATGCTCAACTGGTGTCACAGAAAGAAAGAAAAACACAACCAAGTGCCCTATAAAACCCACCATCATTGTAATGATGAGGGGAGAAATGAGGACCCAAATGCAGAACATGCGTAGCAGTTAGCCAGGATGGAATGCAACTAAATAAATAGAGAAAGGAAAGAAGTTTAACGTAATGCAATTTATAGAATGTGATAACAAACACTGAGAAAAGTAAACCAAAACAAAAACTATATTGAAAGCTCACACAGTCCAAACAAAGTCCAAAGAGTAATGGAGTAAAGAGTTGCTGCATAACACAAGTGGGCGTTCTACCTCTAACCTTAACCAACCATGTATGTCTAGCTGTTGAGGAACACCCACTCCTGCTCAACAGTGGAGCGAATTTTTATAAGGTTGGTCAAGCTGAGACAATCGGGGTGCCACAGAAACTGATATCTTGTTATATATATACATCCATCTTCCTCCATTTATCCAATTCAGGGCTGCAGGAGCCTATCCTAGCTGTCATGGGGCAAGAGGCTGGACAGATCACCAGTCTGTTGCAGGGCTAATACAGAGAGAAAACATAGGACAATTCACACTCTCATTAACACCTGCGGCCAATTTAGAATCAGCTATTACCACTAACGTCATATCTTTGGACTGTGCTAGCCACTGCGGCACTATACTGCCCTAGAAAGAAAAAATATATATCATAATAAACTTTTGTAATGTAGCCCTCAACTGATCAAAAAATAGTACAGTATAAGTCCTTGTTGAAAAGTATACCACAAGAATGCAATACACAAATAAATAAATTGTTTAAAAATGCAAAAATGAAAGCAAAATTTATGGCTAAATTCTTTGAAGAAACACTTTGTGTGTAGTCTCTCTGTCCTTGGGACAGACATAATGCTCATGCAAACAGTAAGGCTGTCAGAGGTTACTTTGATCCTTTTTCTGAATTGAAGCTTCATATTTTTAAGCTTGTAATGAGACATTTTAGATGCATGTGTTGTGAGCAAGCTGGGATAGGCTCTAGCCACCCTGCGTCCATTAATTGGATAGGCAGAAAAGAATGGGTGGACGGATGCGAATGGATGGATGAATGGATAATGTGAGCATAAGATGAGCACAAGACCCTCATTCATTCATGCACATGCTCTTTATCCTCAGCAGGGGGATAGATTTAATTGAAAGTGCAGCATGATAAGTTATAGTTGTCCTCTCTATACCATAAGACTTTTCAACTTTTTCAAAACAAATTCAAGTCAAGAGTGTTTCACTTTTTCTAACTGAAAATTCTCTCGCCACATATGCCTCCTGTAGTTTCCCACAACCTGTTATTATGGAGGACCCACAGAGTTCTCCTTTTCGTGCGTGTGAAATGACTGCAGGGGGCAAATAAAATATAACTTTCTCATAGTTTTGCCATCTGGAAGAAGATGAAATAACAGATTTTCAATCACTTACTTTTGATTTATTTTACATTTATTCTGTGTGCCCATAGAGCGGGTGACCTTGGGCCTCTGTATTTCATCCATGAGTGCTACCAAAGAGGGACAGCTTTTTTTAAAGAGAACCATAGTGATGTAAAGACATTTTATGATGCGCAGATTTTTAGTTTACGACTGGCTATAAAAAAATGAAGAAACTTTCTAAAAAGCTTTTTCTCAGCAAAAACCTAAGGCGGTTGTGAGGTAATTATCTGACTAAACCTTTCACAGCTTCTGTTAGTCACAAAATCTGGCAAGAGAAGGATGGAGCTGACAAATAAAACTAGGTCTGAGCATTGAGTGAAAATGATAGACAGCCTTTCTCTTGGCATCTTTATTTCCATTTTCTGCTTATTCCCTTAACCACTAAGCTCACTCAAAGACTCAAAATTCTCCGTGGCACTTTGGGGGAGGATATGGATAAAGAAATGCATGCCGTGAGCATTTCTTGCGGCAGGGAGAGACCTCTGAGTTCATCTCATTTCAGAATTTCTGAGCAGCCGCGAAATGACTGTCTGTTCTCTCCCTCGGCTCCTGCTGGAGCGTGCAGTGGACTTCCTCGGGGCCATGGGCTACCAGGCTCCTCTGTTCCACGCTGTTTACCACCTCACTGCTGTCAGAGGCACACAACTCTCATCCAGTGCCACTGATCAACACAGTCCACTGTATCTCTGCCAGAGGCACCGCACTACACACATTCCTTAACTCTCAAAAAAATACATCTGGGCTAGACAGATATTATAGTTAGGCCTTTAGAGGCTTACCTTCTGATCATCTGGAGTTTGACCAGTGGGGTACATACTGGCTCTAATTCCAAGTATCTGTTGACACTGCTTGCCTGAGGCTATATGACAGTAAGGCAGGGGTCGGCAACCCTGGGCACGCGTGCCACAGCTGGCACGTGAAGGGTTAACTGATGGCACGACCAAAAGCTGGACTGGCCATCGGGCATCTGCCCGGTGGGCCAATGGTGATTTTTCGTTTTTATGGGCCGATGATTTTTTATTTTTTTTTGTAACGGTATAAACAACGAAAGGTGGTAAAAATAACTCAGTTGTTTGGTGGTGGCTATGGCGGAGCTGCCACAGAGGCCAGCAGGTGGATTAGGGAAAGGGAAGGCAGGGGGAGGAGAGACCCGAGACGGCCGCCGGTCCGAGTGTCAGGTGAACTGAACTTCAGGTAAGAAGTTATGACCTGCAGTTTGTCTGGCTCAGATATAAACCAAGTTTAGGTGGAGTTTATTTTCGTTGTGCTGACTTTTTACAGTCAGTTAGAATAACTCGTACTGCGTACTAGCTAGCATGACGGAGTTTCTATACAGCTGGGTGGGTGCTATGATGTTACTAGTGAATAGTGAACTTTATTTTATTCATAAGGTTTGTTAGTAGAGTTGCCAACCGTCCCGTAAAAAAACGGAATCGTCTCGTATCCAGAGAAAATATTATGCTTTTCGTATTGAGCTGAAAAGGAACAGTTTGTCCTGTACTTCAGCTAGGATGAAAAAAGACACAAAGCTGGAGTTATTCTGCACAGCTGCCTCTTCTTCTCTCATTCGCTCCCCTCCCTCTCCTGTTTCTACTTCAATCATGAAACTGATCAATGATCAGCTGATCGGCTTTTCTCTCTTGTTTGTTTATCGCCCACTTTGCGCCAGAAAGAGGAAACCAGCAGATGTCGCGCTAAACAACAGCAGCACGTTTAAGCTTGATCAGCTGTTGTTAGAATTTATTTAATATTAATTTCTAGTATCAGCTGATGTTTGCTGGAGCCACAGCTGTAAAGCTGCTGGTCATGATATCGTGATGTCTCTGCAATGTCTTCAGAACATTGCAGAGGCCTAATTGACAGTATTTGGCTCTACATGTCTGTGTGAGCAGATTTTCTCTCACATGAAGAGTGTCCTCAGGTAGCCGCCTGAATGCTGGACACTCGGAGACCTGTGTCTCTGAGTGGGAGACCAGAGATCACATTAACTTGTGTATCCCTGTATTAACAAACATGCCATATTGGCCCAGTTTATTTTTCTTATCATTGTTGTGAGGAGACTATAAATAGCATTTGCATTTTCCGTTGTACAGTTCATTTGCTGTTCTTCTTATGGATAAAAAGTGTCTTTTTTTGTTTCAAAATAGCTGATAACTATTCGCTGATAGTTGCCAACATCTACGAACAAATATAATTCTATAAAGTTGTTCTATATAGTGTGTAACTGTTAATATAGAGCGTTATTAAATTTATTGCTATGCGGTCATATGGCACATTGAATTCTGAGGAAATTTTAGATGGCACTCATCATCAGAAACGTAGCCGACCCCTGCAGTAAGGTAATCCAAGTGCGTTCATGGTCAGACAGTCGCACTCACTCACTCACTGGCGCACATAAACAGGGATATAAACATGAACTCTGACACACAAAAACAGCAAAAAGCAGCACATGCATGCTGCCACACACACAAATACACACAGGCATTATAACCATGGACGATCTGATTTCCTCGTGTCAGCATTGTTCCCACATCATCATAATTAATGTTGTTCCAGGTTCAACATTGCAAGTGACCAATCACCTTCTTGTGACGTCATTCCTTTGCGACTGGGAACAATGCTGACACGAGGAAATCAGATCGTCCTTATAACCATATCTGTCTTATCTCTCTTCACCCCAACCGATTGAGAAAGTCATCAGACTCCCTGAACCCTGAATAGATCTTTCTATACTATTGTTTAAAATATCACAGTGTATTTGCATTATGTATATCTTTATTATTGCTACATAAATGCAATGAAATAGAATTGAATATAACTGAACTTTGTACATCTTTGTACACAGTCTAATTGTAGGATATTCCACTTTGAGCTACACAAATCTTCACACCAACTGTTACACAAAGAGCACATCTGATATTGTTGCAAACACCTCCTAATAACTGTCCAAATCATGTTTAAATCCCCCCTACAAAAGGAAAGATCCTTGAGCTGTAAAATTGCTTCTGCAGTAGTTATATTACGAAATATGTTGCTTTTTTTTCTATTGTTGTTTTTATCTTTGCCTGAAATTCAGTTTTTTAGAGTCACTTGACGGCCCACATTTCTTATACTTAATCACAAACACTCAAGCAGAACAGTTGTATATCTCAGCTCTTTTCACCTGAATTTCTGTAACCCGGTATCATGGAAGGCCAAGTGCAGTTGTCTTTCTGCTTGAGCGAGAACATGAAAACAGTGACACTTGTATTGAAGAAGACAAAATAACAGACTGCCATCCTCCACTATTCTACCTTTCTAAAGTATAAATAAAACTTGTCAGAGTATTTCTTGGAACAGACAGCTGTTCCGTGTTCAGGAGACATCTTTGTTTTCTTAAATTTAAGCACCAATGCTTTATCTTTACTCTCAGAATAGCACTCTTCATTGAAAAAAGTGCTTTCTGGACATTGATCTTGCAAAGTTTTCTCACGTCATTCGCTCATCAAACCAAGGGACCAATGACCTTATGCAGTGTTGAGATTAGTGAGATTAATGAAACGGATGAACCAGAACTGGTTTGTAAAAATGCTGCAACTTCAGTGGTGTGGAACTGGTTTAGCTTTCGTCCATCAGATACACAACAAAGCACTATTTTTGGTAGAGCATGCTAGCGAGCTGTCGTTATTACCATGTTTTTTGGAAAATGCGGCACACTTAAAATCAATCCTTTGATTTTTCTGAAAATCGACAGTGCCCCTCATAAACCTGTGTGCCTTATGTATGAATTCTGGTTGTGTTTACTGACCTCGAAGTGATTTTATGTGGTACACGGCGCTCGAAAATCTGTCAAATGTTTTAGTGCGACTTTTCTAAGCTACGAAGCCACACCGCTTGATGGATTGTCGGAGCAATACGGCTACCGTAGGCAGGAGCCTCATGGAGTGATACGTACTGTGCTTCAACATAATATTACTGTACTGTGTGTCTGTATAACCTCTTTTTAAGTTTTTGGATATTATACATGGTTGTGCTGAGGATATGTCGGCCAATTTCCACTGGAAATGCCTCTTGGTTAAACTGTCAGCAAGGAATTTGCATTTGCACTGTAAAATTTTTATATAACGTTAATGCACATAAAAAACAGCTGCTTGTTTAAGTGAAAATACATTGATGTTTGTTTTTTTGCACTAATAAAGTCGGGGAGTTGTAAAGTATTTTGTCTAGCATCAATTATATCGTCAGTTATATCGTTATCGCAAATTTTCAAATGTATAATATTTTTGGTCATATCACCCGTGCTCTATTCTGTACTATGACTGACCGATGACAAAGTATAACTTTATTTCTGTACTTAAGACATTACAATAAGAGTTGCAGTGATTTTATCTTTTTCTATTGCCTAATAATAGTTTCACAGTACAAAAGACTACTGAAGCTGTGGTTTGACTTTAATTGCTGACATCAATAAACACCTATCCCATCCCAGTCTTTAGTTCATAATAGTCACCTGGATGTTCTTATGATAATCTCTGCCCCAGTTATTCCTTTAAATGTATCATAAGTCATAGCACATGAAGCATATTTAACAATGTATTGCAACTGATCTTCATTTAACTGATATGTAAATGAAGTTTGTTTATTAAGCGCTTTTCATAGACAGCCAGTCACAAAGTGCTGTACACAAAAGGCTAAAATAAACAGAATGTTAGGTACCAATATAGACACTACCAAAGGTTAAATAAAACACAGTAAGATTTTTTTTCGGTTTATTCTGTAATGTAAAGCTGTTAAAATTGTGTGTATATATATATATATATATATATATATATATATATATATATATATATATATATATATATATATATATACATACACCTCCTAGTGTAAGTAAAGTAAGTAAATGTTGAACTTGTGCCCATCCCCTGACCTAACCATAATTAATATTGTGGTTTACATTATTTGAGATCAGGGAGCCGCTGCAGTGCCTGATGTCCAAGGCCCATTGACTTTCTTACAGTATAACCCTGCTGGAAATGCCAGAACATTACTCACCCTGCTCGTTTTTGCCAACTCAATGCATTATTCTTACCCACTTAACTGCATCTGATTGTATATATTTGCAAAAAAGCACCCCGGTGTATAATATGCAGTATACCTCAAATGGATTCACTTGAATATGAATACCTGAGTACTGAGATTCGTTGTTATTTATGACATGGGACCCCCTCCATCCAGGCACAATGCCGCATCATCTGTCACTGTCACTGCTTTTATTTGACTCACTTTCAAAGTGTGGTTACTTCAGATAGGGAGAGAGCTGGTCACATTCACAAGTGCACCGAGGCAATCTGTGAGCCTAAATGGCAACAGCAGAGCACACATAGTTAGAGTTGAAGCCTTCGATTACCCCTGTGGGTGCCCTCGTAAGAAGGCTAACTGCTGCTCTGCTCTGCTCAGCACATTTCCCGTTCCTTCAAGAGCTCTCGTCTCTCGCTCATCTCATCTAAACAACCGGCGGCTCCTCTGTGACTCCCAGTGCCACCATTCTCCTCCTCTCTTTCTGACACTGTACAATGCACAACACTTGGCCAAAAAGAAAATGGACAGAATTGAAGTGTCATAAAAAGCCCATTTATGTCCCAAATGTGTCTTCAAGGCAGAGAGCTTTGAGGTTTTTCTTTTTTTTTTATTTCGGCACAACTGGCAAAGGGATGTTGATTGCTGTTTCTCAGTGCTTCCACCAGGGAGATGTGATGCCTTGCAAAATGACTGAAAAAAAAAGTTTTTTAAGCAGACAGAGAGATGTTTGGAAGCTAGTGAAATTTCTCCCCAGTCAGGCATAACTAATGCTCAAACAGGAACTTTAGCTTTTTTGTTTCCATTTTGTTAGGATTCCTGTGATGCTCAAATACATTATTCTCACGCAAGCAGAGAAGGAGGATGGGTTTTAAATGCCATTCTCTGTAGCAGTCACCTTTAGGATCTAATTGAGGCAGGTTGTGTTGCAACACATTCGTGGTTGAAGATATGGCAGCCTCATTTCCACGACTGCTTTGAGCATGTTATATGGAATTACATTTTTGTATTTGGGCAACCAGTGAGCAACCTCCAGTTGCTATGGAAGAATGTATTGTAACGGCTCAAGGGGAGGGGTCACTAACCCAAAGACTCATGGGACTGTTCATGCTGGTGTTCATGTGTCATAACAGCTATTCCAGTCATTTTGTGTTGCTTTCTCATTGTTATTGCTGTGAATCGCAGCTGTAATTGTGCCCTAATAGGCTGGCCAGTGCTAGATCCTAGGAGAACTGGTCACAGAAACCTCCTTGTGATTACTTTGGTTGTTAGCGTGTTGTCAGAGTTGCCTGTAGATTGCATGGATGACAGTGACTTGTCTGCAAAGTTGCTTGATAACTTACCACAGAGTGACAGGGAAACTTTACAAAAATGCAAATCAAAGTAGAAACGAAGACCACAAAGTCTGAAACCAACAAGTATCAAATGGCGCAAACTTTAGTTTGAAGGTTAATTATTTTCATTTACAGTTTGTATCGCTCTCCAAACAGTTTCACAACTTCTCAGTGAGTAGTTGATGAGTGTTTGAGGACAAGTTAGTGTCTTCCATGCAAACTACAGAAGGCTACAACCAAAGCAATCGCAAGGACGATTCTGGGCCAGGACCGCATAGCTCTTTGTGACCATATACAATTTTTGCCTAACAACCGTTGGTTATCATGAGGTTACTCATCAGTTTTGGGAATGGGTCTTAGCAAATGATTTCACAGAAGCTGCCAGCAACCTCCAGCAACCATTCTCAGCCAGTTGGGTAATACTCATATTCTCTAGTTGCGAGGTGGTTGCTAACTGGCCTCTAGTCTGTGCGAATATGCCTTGAGAGAAAATCTAAATATGTATTTTTAATATTTGAAAGAATATTTATTCCTTTATGATGGAGACTTGTTTAGAATTGCTGTTAGTTTACCTGTCTGTCTTTCTAAAAGTAAATATCTTTAAATCTGTTGACGTTCGATCTCATGTGTATGTTGTGTGTTTGAAAGGTGAGTTGAGAAAGACAGTTTTTTTCAGACTCAGATTTTATCGACATAAATAACCAAAGGCCATTTTGGAACTAAAAAGTCTATATGATTTGTCAGAAGCAAAAACAACTCAAGTCGCGAACAAACACAGGGCACAGACTTATCGCTGCTGTCTGTAGGGTATGAAGCCATGCCCTATCCATCTCAGTCGGGTCACAATACTTCATTTTCCCTCATTTTTCTGAAAGGGGAAAATATGATTCCACCTATCGATTGCTGCGTAAATGTGTTGCCTAGTGATGAAAGATGAGGTGTGCTTTGCTTTTATGTGATCCAATTAACCTCCAGCTAGGAGAGGGCTTTCTGCTGTGCCCTGCTTCTCCTGCAGTGTCGGAGTGCATGTGATGGGCACTTGGAGTGATTAGTGTTCCTGTGTGTTTGGATTTTGTTGACATATCATCCATGTCATTTCTCTAACCAGGGGATTATATTGCTATGGAGCTTAGCTTTATATCTAGTAGCCAGCAGTGAATGGAAGATGGCAAACTTTTTTTCTTTGTGGCTGTAAAAAAATAGGCATTTGTAAATTAGGTGATTGTTTTGAGCAATAAACAAATAAATTATGGGGTGATGATGCATTTATGTAGCTTTTTGAGCGGTTGGGTGTTGTAATAGCATAACACTCGTTTATAACAACTGAAATACCTTTCTCCAGTAACTTAGTGTTACTTAAGTGGTGTGCTGCTTAGTGGTTTTGGACACATTCAGCCTATTTCTCCCCTTTATGTGTTCATAAGGCTTTATAAGAAGCTGTCTTTGATAAGGTTTAAACTTCTTGACTTTGCCAGTGGCATTTTCTCTATCTGAGGAGCAGCTGACATTTATATCCAGCCCTCCATGAGCTCGAAAATACCTTTTTTTTAAGATTTCATTGTTCTGTGGCTGAGAATAAGAAAGTTACCTCTCATGCTGACCGACAGTAGGTCCATTGATAGTGACTTCGAGGTCCCTTAAGCAGTTTCTCTACAGTGCACATAGAGCAAATGTTTAACCAAAGGAAATGCCATGTAAAGATCACGTCCTAATGTTTTACCTTGTGGACTTATGAAAATTTGGGATTTCAAAAGCTTTTTAAATGTCAGTATTAGAAGAGGAAAAACAAGATGTGCCATCTTCTTCAAAACACCATAATCAGTAAAGTAAAAATGTGGGCACCACCTGATGCAAAAGTGAGCAACACCATTAGCAACCATCAAAATAACATATTGTTGGTTTTTTATTTGTTTTTGGGTTTTTTTTTAAAGACTGTTTTTTGTTTCTCAGAAATTTTGAATAGGTGCTCAGATTTTCTTTTTGCATTTCTTGTAGAGTTCTCTGAAAAGCTCGACTGTGGTTTGTTTGACAGATTTGTTTAAAAGTGGACTTTGAAGATATATTTTTAACACTAAACATAATTACACCTAAATCATTTATTTATACATTTTTGTATAATTATTTTGATAGTCGACTAGTCAGATCATGCATCAATTCGACGTAAAACGTACAGTTTATTGCACCAGCATGCATCTGCTCTTATATAACTATCATTAGCTTACAGCTTTAAGTGTTTCAGGTATGTGCTAACTAAAAATAAAAACAAGATGATAGTTTATTGAATTTAAATTAAATTTGCAAATTGTTTCGGTGGAGTTTAATAAACTCAGCCGTCTGCTCCTTGCTATCTAAAATATAACAGGACACCGGAGTATATTCTCGAGTGTCTCACACTTCTGATAATCAATTGTCTACTTGATGTTTATTCAGTCGTGTAAAGACTATAACTTTAATCTCAGCCAAACCAATTTACTGAGGAACAAATAAAATACTGAAAAAAGCCAAACAATATAATTTTTAAGTTATCTAAGTGACTTATATATATTTAACCTGAGTGGCGAAAGACGGCGGTGGGTTTGAAAACGATTTGCCGGGAGTCCGGTGTTCTCACCGGCTCTAGTGAGCCTTGAACCCCGGCTAGCTATCGAGCTAGTGGGTAACAGACGTCTCCAAAAACTTCGGAGCGCTTTTGAAAATATGTGGTGTCTTGATAAACTGAGCAGATATTTGAGGTTTACACAGCTACATTCTCACCTGAAAATATGTTAAACGTTTATTTTGTGACCCAGAAAGAATAATAAGAGTACTATTAAAACTAACTAGCTGCCGCCATTGTTGACAACTGAGCAGGGCCGCGCTACGAATTCTGGGACACGGTTTCTTCTTCTTCGGGGTTTAACGGCAGCTGGCATCCTTGTAAATGCAGTGCTGCCATCTTCTGTTTCAGTCCGTTATTGCACTCTTAAATCCTACTACTTATTCCTGCGTCTTTTGGGATCTTACAAAGCTTCAAACGATGCGTCGACTATTAAATTAGTCGTCGACGATTTTGATAGTCGACGTAACCGTGACTAGTCGACTAATCGTGGCAGCCCTATTTGCAACAATGCTCAGTGAGTAGTTGAAATGCAGTTATTTCCAATACAAATCTATACAGTGAAGACCGACATTAAAGGCGTAGCCCAATTGTCTAAATGCATCATCTGTTTTTCTTAGACTATTCATTGAAAAAATAAGAATGGAAAAACAAATGAGCATTTTTGCATTGTTAGTCCTTACCTTTCCTTTCACTATATTAAAATAATACAATAAGGTTGGATTTGGTCTGAAAGCTTGAAAGTCAAGGCTGGGGTGACTCATATCTCCGCCATTAATATAAAAGGAAAAGATATTATGGCATTATAGGCATTTGGATTGATATTTTCTGTTGAAGTCTTTTCCAAGTAAGAAGACAGCTGACGAGCTTTGCATGGTCTAGTTTCTTGGCAAATGTTTGCAAAATATCCTGTGAAATCAGTCTAACCTTAAAACAGTTTGGTTTGAATTGTCTCTCCTGGGCTTTCCTATTTGTCATCCTCAGAACTGAAAGTTAATGTGTGGAACCCATGGTAACGGCTGAAAATCGCCTCTTACATCTGGTAGATTTTGGAAGTGCGTCTTAATGGCAATCACAAGTCTCTTCAGAGTCTCAGGAGAGGCTCCTGTGTCTCCTATAGTTTACACCCTCTGAAATCTTCAGTCACTTTTCTGGTCAGGTTGCCAAGGAGGTCATCTTGTGCACCCCAGACTCATCAGACAAGACAAGCTCTTCACGCTTTTATAGGCAACTAGACCTCTTAAGGTGCCTCAGTAATTGAACAAGGTTGTCAGTGAAAAATTGAAGCTATTTATTTTCCCTGCTCTCTTAACAATAATGCTTACACCTTAAAACAAGCTGGCTAAAATATACCGTTGAGCCTTTGGGGTTGACTTGCAGCTCTGCATTTATATAATACAGTCAGAATTTTCTATTGTCTATTGTTTATGGCAATAAATGAACACGTGTTGTTTTAGTGTCTTTTTGTAACTACTGCCACTACTCCATTGATCTGTTATTTAGAAAAATGCATTGCCGGTGCTTTGTCACACAGTGACAACACAAAGTCTATGCAGCTCAGCAGGAACTTTATTCCATTTTACAATCCTTTATATACAGTCACAGGTCAGTGCCTTTCCAGCTATGGTGTTGCTTGTCCAGCGATCATCACTTTCATCAAAGTGATGGCAGATTTCCAGCGTCTTTGGCCCTCATGATTATTTGCTAACCCACAAGGTTAAGAAAATAATGCTATAATGCTGTCTTTACAGGCAGCAGCGAAAACATCATTAAAAGCTTTACAATATTACAAGACAGTATCAGTAGGGGTACATGGGCAAGTAGTAGTAATATTTTTTCTGTATTTTTGGTATGATGACATGCAACCTTAAATACCGTCTTTTTAAATCACTCATTACCTGCCTCATTCTGACCTCATTCTGACCTCCTGTTTACTGGCTATCATCTTGACCTCCCTCTCCTTCTTCAGGACAACATCACATAATTATAAATCTCGGCATCACCTATACCGTCCTGATTAATATTAAACCTGCCCCACAGCTGCAGAAAATGCAGGCAGCATTATTACTTGTAAATAGTTCAATGAAGTATTCATACATTTGAAGTAATACAATTACTGAGACGCAAGGATTTTAATACACTTCAATTATCCTCAGGCAAGGCCTAATTTTAGCCAGTGTAAACAATAGCTTTTGTCTCTTAATAAAATGTTATTCAGGAACTCTGAATGTACAATAGTGTAGAGTACTAACTAGTTAATTACCACCAGTAGTTAATTTAAATGCTTCACTTTAAGAGTGGCTGAAATCACATTACAAGAGTCTCCCAGGCTTAAGCACCTCTGAGCCCCCGAGTTGAATAATGCTGGGCAGACACTGTGCGATTTTTTTCAGTCGCGCGATTCAGCTCCTGCTCAAACTGTACGATTGACTCGCAGGGGTTAGAAGTTCATAGGACACGATGCAGGGTCTCACACTATACGGCTCGATGCTCTGATGCGACCTGAGTGCTCACACTGTGCGTCCATAAAATGAAGGTTATAACAGAAATTCTGTCGCTCGCTCTCCCTCTCTGTCTTTCACTCACACAGACACGCACACCACCACCATCAACTTTGCTAAATTGCTAATGAAAAACATTGATCAGGCAGCTGTGATTGAGCAGCATTGTAAATCCAACTATTTTCACAGTTGTTGTGGTCGCGATAATTTTGTGAGGCCACATTGAAAAGGCTCGGATGAGCTTTCCAAAGTTCTACAAGTTGTGCCTCCATCGCTTGTGTCCAGATCACACGCTGCACTGCCGTGCTGCGCCGTCTTTTTCACTGACATTTGTGTTTGCGCGTGCGCAGTGTGAGAAACTGCGGTGACACCCTCACGACCAAGCAATTGATGATCGGGAGCTGGTCGTGAGGTGTTAATCGCTTCTCGTTACCCCACGTATACTACACGATGCACGACGCACGATGAAGGCCAAAATCGGGCCGATCGCCAAAACGGTCGCATGACTCAAAAATCGGCTCAAAATGGGTCAAAAATTGCACAGTGTAAGCCCAGCATAAGCAGTTTAAAAAAGGAAATATTTGTTCATCAAGTGGAAGAGAAGACATTCTTGACTTAAGGATTGCACTTGAGATAAAAATTAATTGATCATCATTCAGCTGAATACAGTTCATCCCAAGACATGTGGTGGGGTGTAGTTTTAGCCAGCTGGAGAGGGAAAGGTGGGGCACAGTGATTCAGGGACTAGTGCCAGGTGGAGCAATTTGCACGCCTGCTGTGAACGTTCTAATCCACTTCCCTTCTTATTCGGTAGTGCACTTGGACCTGAGAGACACACACACATGCTGAAAAGCCACAGCTCCGGTTGCCTGCCACTTACAAGAAAGCAGAGGTTGGAGTTGTAGAGAGTGCACCCACGGTAACTCATAATTTTGAGTTATTCTGTGTGTACCTTGAAAAATAAACATGTGTGTCTTAAAAAAATACTTTAAAAGTCTGTCTGTAGACGTTGACATAGTGGTGTGACAACACAAATGTCTGAATGACACTTAATGAAAGTGTTTGCTGAGACATTTCAGGTATAGTGGCTAAACTGTTAGTGAGCTTCCTAAAGATTTAATGCAGTTGTTATACAAACATCCCACATAGCAAGCAGGTCTGGCCCGGATCTGGCATCAACCTGGCACTTCTGACTGACTGGTGTCATGGCAGGGTGTATGTCAACCAGATGTGGGCCAGGTCTGGCAATGATGGCACTGTTTATGTTCCTATTTTCCTATTTTAGTTAGAAGACCCAAATAGTTGGATAGAGCACTTTCAGTAATCCCAGACAGTAGAGGAGCGGTATAAAAGAATCAGTCCATTCACTGTCTGAATAGAGTTTTGTCATGTTACTTTTGCACTATTATCTTCCGGCACATGTTGTTATTACATGGCTTGATTAAGGTACACATTAGGCTGACATCTGGGGCCAGAGCTGAAACTGTTCTGGGCCAGCACAGGACCACATAGTGTGTCTGCAACTGGCCTTGTGCTGGCCCATGTGTGGGCCTCATCTGGCAAACCAGATCTGGGCCACCAAAGGGCCATCATTCTTTGCGGTATGTGGGCCATGTGTGGGCCATTGTGTGGGCCATACCAATTTTGCTTTGTGGGATAGGGTTTTTATTTGGGTTTACATTCACCTGTGTATTAATCTAATGTTGATAGCTGCTACATGGGTGAGACACACACCTTGGTAATTTTTAAGTGTTGTTTAAACAGGACTTGAGCTTGATGCCATTAATAAACATGCTGAAAAAAAGACTGGCTCTTGTGGTCTTTTGATGATAACATTGTCTTAGGACATTTTAGAACCCATCATGTACTAAAGCAGAACCGTTTGAGCTAAACAGGGAATTAGATCAGATTTAGGACTGGATTTACTAACCGTTCGTGCCATCGTGAAATCCTCTTTTGGCATTAAAAAGCTTCTGTAGGTATTTACTAAAGCAGGGGCAGTTTTCCAACTGATAGACGTGGATGCAGGTAATCTTACTTACTATAAGTTTCCTTTTCAGAGTGCAAAATTCTGGGAGGAGAGTATGTAAATGAATCACACAAATATGATTTACAAAGGTTGCACCACTGTTTACTCCAAGTTGTCCTGAATGTAATGCCTGGAAAAAAATCATGTATTATGTGCCCAGTGTAGCTGAGATATCTGCCAATAGGAAAATTCATTTATTTAGAATGAGAAGGGTAGAGTTTATCAGAAAGAGCATATAATTGGTGCGAGTTGATGGCTCAGAGCTGTCCGTGCACTGTGAAAGCTTTGGCCATGTCCTGTAACTCTTCACTGACTCCTCCACCCTGCATGTTTAAAGATGAATCCTACATGCTTCTTGTCTTCAGTAAAACTAGCATTTTGATAAAACAGAGCCTAACTTAACTGGACTGAGCCGAGCGTCAGAGAGAAGAGGAGAATCCCATTACGAAATGCATAGAAGGTTGCTTCTTTTTTTATAGGCAGCCGGGTTTCTTTACAGGGATGAGGTTTGCAGTGTGCCAGGAATTTAGTCACATTTATACACAGAGAAAGCTCCTCAATGAAAAAACATCTTTTCCCTGGTATCAGGTCTGTTGTCAGATTAAAATATTGGTCAGAATGCAGCAATTAATGAGACTGAAGCAGACTTTAAGTGTTAGATCAGTGTGTGAATGTTACAATATATTTTATTGACTTTAATAAATGACTGCAGCCTCAGACCGCTGCAAAAAAATTAAAGAGGGGTGCGCTTGGCGCGGTAACAGTAACTTCATTAACACTGGGCTGGTTCTATATCTGATGCTAAATAATGTTTGTCACATGTCCGCAGTTATACACTCATTTCAGCTTTATATGGTGTAACAGACTGCAGTTTTCACAAGCAGTCTTTTTACCAGAAGACTCTACTTTTGTACCAGATTCTTCTTCAATTGTCTCTTATTGATATTTTGTTAGCAGATATAGTGCAGCCTCATCTCATCCCATCATCATGGACCATTTAATTTCACTGTCCCTTTAAGAATGCTGCTCTTTATTGAAATGAGCTATCTACGTGTTTGCTTATAAATTAGAGCAGCGTCAGGAGATCACCTACAGGACTTTCTGTTCCCATGGGCACAGTTATATGATTGGAGACCTTAGATTTTACATGCCAGTTTTGTCAGTGACCACTAATTGTTTTCATTTCTGTGAAACATTAGTCTGGGAGAGTAGCATCAGCAGGTTGGGAGGCATTAAACCTTTGTAGGTGCTTCTAAAGGAGGTGAGAACAATGTTGTGCTAGATTTACAAAAAACAAAATTGTAATCAGAGTATCATAATAAAGGCATGCGGCCCATCCTGTAATGTTCTTGCTGTAATTTTTTACTTTTCTTAACACAAACAGTGCACCACCACCACCCTCTTGCCCTGCCCCATTCCAATCTTTGTTGCTGTTCGGGTTTTCCTACCTCTTACCTCAGTCTCCATTTATAAATCTCATTAAAAAAATGCTGTTTGATTAGTGACTTACTGAAGTTGGCCAGCCTAATATGTTTGATCAGGGAGTGGTTGCAAGATGCACACATGGTGGAGGATAAAGATAGGATGAGAGGAGGAGGAGTAGGAGGGAGGCTGAAGGGAGATGAAGGGCTTATATTTCTTGGGTGAAGTTCTACTTAGGTCGCCAGGGATAAAAACAGGTGATTATAAGAAACGGTTTGATTTGGAGCCACACATGTCTGTCTTGGGGACACGAATGCGTCAATACCATGTTGGGGTTTATTTTAGAAGTTGCTTGCTGCATGGTGTGAAATGATATGGGAAAAAACATTTTAATCTCCATTCCCATTGCTGCCATAGGCCTTTTGCCTCATACTGCATGTATATAACATCAAGTCAGTAAATCCCAAGTTTCACATCTGTCTAATGATGAGGTCTGGTTCAGCTGTTTGTTTGATATGTGATCAGATTCCTCAGGCCACATCCTGAGGGATTGGCAGTGCCCAAAATTACTCCTGTAGAGTTTACAGCCAGGATTTAGCACATGGAGTTAAGCTATCTACACAAATCATTCCCTTTTTCATTTGCAGAAACAGTCCTACAGACATGATTTACAAGTACAGTGCTGCTTACATGAAATCCAAGGGCAACTCAAGGCTACAAATCACACTGACTTTGCCTCTCTGTTTACGATGTCCTCTTGGTGTCATAGAAAGGGACATATTCTAAATCTCAAGTTACAAATTACAGCATTTTTTTTCCTGTTGTATTTAGTTTCATCTGTGTCATAGTAAGTGGAAACTAGGACAGTGTGTCACATCCCCCAGAGAAAAGGATAGACAGGAAAATCCTTTCACTCGGCTGTAAGCGTGATCCAGCACCGACTAAGGGCCGGCTCGCCCCTTGACCACGGTCTCAGTTTTGTCACTCGCAAACACAGTTTTCTGAGTAAAAGCTATGCAGCAGCAGTCACTGACTGTACGCTGTCTCGGCACACAGAGGGTGACTAATTTTAAGGTGTGATTAGCTTGAAGGTGTGCCACATGAATACAAACATGAAAGCGACTGCTTAGAAAACTAATTCATATTTATGATTCATTCTTATTCTTATTCTTTTTCATTTATCAGAGGCAGACATTTTACTATTAATGCATATGATTATAAAGAAGAAAGACGCCTGTAATTAGCTTCAGCTGTGTGGGTGTTTGTTATTTAGGCAGCAAACACAATTTTATTTAGCTGGGGTGGTGGCACAAGCAATATTTAGAACAATACTTAATTATTTCAGATTAAAATGGAAGCCGTGTGCTTGATTGCTGATTTTTTATTTTTTTGCCACTGACTTTTCAGTACAAATCCTGACCTGCATTTCAATAATGCCACAACAGACCAAACTGTTGTGATTCCCGGTCCGATGGTGTAAGTTCCCAGGGGGTTAGGCTAGATGGAACTGGTAGTTAACTAACCAACAGCCAAAGGCAACAGATAAATAAATTATACAGATACATAACAGTGAAAGTCCTTGACATATTGTAGAAACATTTTTAACTTTTCTCACAACATAATGCATGACTTTGAAACAGATTAGTAGATATAGAGGTAGAAATGAGGGGATAGAGGGCCTCCTGGTTTATCAATAACCCTTAAACAGGCTCATAATTTTTTTGCTGTGTTATTTGAAACAACCTATGCAAGGTTAAATACAAATGTGAAAGCTCGATTTTTCCCTGCCGCCCAATTTAAAGGTGTAAATGTTAACACTTATTTGGCAGCTAGAGGATGCCTACCTTTAGATTTTATCTACAGCTCATTAAAGTAGCTTGCACAGCCTAGAAATTGGTAGTTTTTTAATGGGGCAGCTCTTGCATAAACAGTTGCTTAACTATAAGTTTTAAATAGGTAATCTGAAGGTATATGCTAAATTGTAGCTCAGGTGTAATGTGAAAGAAGTTAAAGACCGGGAATATTATAAATCATTCACTTATGGATTTGTTTAAAAACGAACAATAGACATTTCACTGTAGGGGAAAAAAAGGATGGATGAATACAGCAGTCCACGTGAGAGTTGGGTGACCGTCAGGAAAGATGTTAGACACAGTGCTGCTTATGAGGTTAACACCTGTGACACCTGCAGTGTCCACCTGCAGTACTGCATAGTATGCGGCTAAGTTGGAAAAACAGAGCTGTGTAGTTGCAGCTTTCACTTCTCCAGACTCAAGATACACTGCTGCTGGTGCGAGAGGAGAGAAGCAACAGGGAACGATTCACAGTGGGGTACATTAGCTGAACAAATTCAGGTAAATTGTGTTTATTCACAACACTTGCCTGGTTTACCTTTATCTTTAAGGCTTATTTAAAATAAGAATTTCATTTTGCAGTGTAAAATGCTGTGTTTATTTTTACTGTGCATATGACAATAACATTTCTTCAAGGAAGAATAATCCCCCTACCCCCAAACTCCCTCCCTCATCATTTCATGTAAGGTTTTGGGAAGCTAGTTTAACCCTTTACTGCACTGTTTCTGAAGTGTTGCTCTTCTGTCTGGTGCTGTTCGTCTGGCAAGCTTGTCATTGCTTTTTGGGCCATGGATTGTCACAAATCACCACCATGCCACATCTCCCACAGCATGCAGGGTCCAGGACAGAAAATCAATGGACTCTCATGGGCAACTCCATCAGTGCACTGATGGTGAAGAGAAGAGGGTGGGGGTCAGGGCTGCAGAATGAGGAGAGGGAGAGATGGAAGCAGGTTTTATGGTGTTATTTTTGTGCCACTATTCTGAGCGCAAGTAAAAAAAAAATTGAGCGCACGTAAAATAATGAATTTTGTTCACTCAAATTCAGCTTTTCTTCGCTCAAAATAAATTTCTCCTCAAAATGCAACACTTGCACCTGCAAACTTTTTTTTACATGCGCTCAATTTTTTTTTAGGTGAGCTCAGAATAGTGGCACAAAAATAACGCCATAGGTTTTAGGGGCATGTGAGGCCCGATTTAAGAGCATGTTTAGCCAAACAACGAGAATAAAGAGTAATACTGAAAGAGATGAACGCCTTTGCATCTTTTGAAATCGAAAGGGTTTTGTCACCAAAACCAAGCACATACTGAGCACAAACATATGACAGAGCCATGCTTTTCCAAAGATGTGAAATATTCTGTAGATATATACAAAGTAGGGTTCATCCAAAAACCATATGTCACATAAGCTGACAAAGGCAAACAGCTGTTTTCTTCTTTGGTTAACCCAGCTGTTCTCCAACGTTTCTCCAATACTATCCATTATCACAAAGTTGTTCACTCTTTGTTTTTTATCTATGGCACATCTACGTACCAAATATTCAAATATTTTCAGTTTGGAAGACTTCAACTTTCCATATCTGATATATGTGAAATATGAAAATGAAAATGTTGGAATAACATACAGGAGTGCCGGAAACAAGAAGATGACAATGTATGAAAGTTAAAATAACAGGACGGAGAAATTAAAGGAGAGTGGGGGTGGGGTGGGAGATTGAGTTAGCGCACCATAATGAAAAGGATTGAAAGCAGGAGGGAACATGGACAAGCCTGATAAGCAAGTGACTGAGAAAGACGTAAGTGTTTTGGATTGTGTCGAGCAAATTCTTCCAAATAAGAGCAGTGGCTCATGAAAGTGATATCATATGGAAATGTCTCCAACACACCATTTAACATTCACTGCTGGAACTGACTGTAGATATGATTGCCTCAGGTTGCAGGCAATGCATGCAAATGTTATGTAAAATATGAAGTGTTGGCTTCCCTTTTCTGAATTATTTCATCCAAATTTTCTCATTAAGGTTTTAGATTTCACACCTCAATTTGATTTTACTGATACAATTTGCAAAATGAAGCTTACTTTCACAGCTACTAGATCCCTGGTAGAGATTTTTTCCAGTCTGTGAAATAAAGGCTAACAGGTTATTGTCATTTTATGTTTTTGTTTCAGTCGTGGACACCAAGGTGATCCTGGAGGGTTTGCAGAGGCTTGGCCCCACACCAATATATCTACCTGTCAGCTACCGGATCCTCAATGCAGAGTCAGCGTTCTTTTTACAGGAGGCAAACCAGGACTTAATGAGGAACTCCAGCCTCCAGGCTCGCACTGAGTCCTTTTTCATCCACCAGGCCCGGCAGATGCCCTTTGTCAATGCTAGCTATGGACCACTGTCTGTCCAGCAGCCTGTCCCCCTGGAGCTGCTACAGACTTCGCCAGGGCCCTTTAGCACACCCTCTTTCACTTCATCCTCAACAACATCAGTGTCGGCATCGCCTCTCTTTACATTCAACTGGAAGGTGCACACTTACATTATCAGCGAGAGGATTCACCCTAGCTGGCCGAAAGTTCAAGTGCTGTTCTATATTGCAGGCAGGGACTGGGATGATTACAGCACCATCCACAAGCTACCCTGTATCAGGATGTTTGCCTTTCATGAGACTCAAGAGGTGCGTGGAACATGCAAGCTAAAAGGCGATCTGGGGATATGTGTTGCCGAGCTGGAGCCCCTGGCCAGCTGGTTCAGCCCACCTACTGTCAGGCCTGGTAGGCAGAAGGTCTCCGAGGAAGCTCAAGGCACTCCGGTGGAGCTCTACTATATGGTTCAAACCACAGATAACGGAGACTGCACTTCAGAGGATTCAAGAAAGGGCAGCTCTGTCCTCACAGACCAGCCGAGGCCGTTAGGGTACTTTGCAGGGCATACCCCTATGCAGCGCATTGGAAGTGTCAGACTGTTTCAGCCACTGTTGGAGCTGAAACTAGACAATAACTTTGTGGTGATGGCACCCTCCAAACCCATTCGGCAGCGAGAAACAGTCTCAACTTTTCTGGCTCTATCTGCTCTTTCTTCAGTACAAATTTTCACCCTCAGGTGAGTCAACCTCCTCCAGGGAGAACGCAGTTTACTTTGCAGCTGTACTAATGTTTTCTCATTCTCCATTCTCCAATTCAAACAGAAATTGTTTGAAATGCACACAGTTGAAAAGAAGGGTTTCATTTGAATTTTATAAAAAGAACAAATGATATATAAAACCCTTTGAGAACACTAAACATCCAACCCTTCGATAATATACAACATTTACAATTTATCCATGTTTGAAATTGTGCTTAAGCTTATAAAACTTTTCTTAAGAAGTTCTTGGTCATTGTCACACTGTAAAAAGCATCAGACAGGGTAGAACTAATCTTGCAAAATAACAAAATATTATTGTTTCTAAAACAGTGTACTGTCTGAGTAGTTATATTACGCAGATAAATGTGCGCTCTTGTTCATGAAACCATATTCTACAGGGAGAAAAGGTGAAGCGTAATTATCATATTTCCTTTGGCCAGAAACTATGGTCTGGAAAAGCTCTTTTCCCCATAAAGATGACGACCTGCGCTTTACGCTTGATGACAAGTTTTGAGACCTCAGTACATATCAGTAAAAAAATGTAAAAAGTTAAACATAAATAAGTAAATGAAATTAATAACTTTTTTATGTAACACTTTTTGAAACAGAGTTACAAAGCACTTCACAGTTTGAATAAAAGCTACATATTGAAGATAGTGTACGCCAGGGCTTGGCAACCCTGGTCACGTATGCCATGATTAACTGATGGCACGACCATAGCTGGACTGGCCATCGATGGTGATTTTTCTTTTTTATGGGCCGATGATTTTTTTTTTTTTTTGTAAAGGCATAAACAATGAAAGGTGGTGGATTGGCCAGATGTGTAAATTTAAGTCAGTTGTTTGGTGGTGGCTATGGCGAAGCTTCCACAGAGGCCAGCAGGTGGATGAGAGAAAGGGGAGGCAGGAGGAGGAGACGGCCGCCGGACCGAGTGTCAGGTGAACTGAACTTCAGGTAAGAAGATATGGCCTGCAGTCTATCTGGCTCAGGTATAAACCAAGTTCAGGTGTAGTGTATTTTCGTTGTGCTGACTTTTTACAGTCAATTAGAATAACTCGTACTGCGTACTAGCTAGCATGAGAGAGTTTCTATATTATTCTGCACCTTTACGCTGCACAGCTGCCTCTTCTTCTCTCATTCTCTCTCCTCCCTTTCCTGTTGCTACTTCATCAATCAATCAAGCAATCAATCAATCAATCACGTGCAGGTTGTCCTGCAGTAAAATAGGACCCCCCCCCCCCGACCTTACACACACAACACAGACATCACATGGGGATACAGGTCGGAGATCGGTAGCGTTACAGAAAAAAAACACTGAAATATACACTACAATGGGAAAGTACAAGAGATAAAAAAGAGACCTCTACTCATGCTGGGCTCCTGGGAGGACAGCATGAGAACGGGAAACAGAAAAACTCCTCTGCACAAGAAAGCACATAAATGTCCACAGCACAACATTATGGAACACGTGACAAGCCACAGGGTCGGGTGGGGGGTGAGGAGTAATCCGAAGCAAACACAGCAGCCATCCTGCCCAGCGCTACCATTCCAGTGCGGGCTCAGACCCGCCGTGTTCCCAGGAGGGAACAAGCATCAAAGGCGTTTGGAAAGGGAGGGGGGATGAGTGTGTGCATATCAGTGTATATGTATGTGTGTGCGTGTCCAGAGTTCAGCTGAGACAGTGTCCTTCGCCCTGCTAGGCTAAGTAAACAGTCTTCCAGCCAACCCAGCTGGCCTTGCATGGAATGGGAAGGAACAGACTAAACACAGTCGTTATCAGGGTGCTTTTGTTCGGCTCCAGCCTTGCGACCGCAGCTGGTGCCGAAAGGGTATCCGCATGAAGTGATGGTGCTTTTTACTTTAGTGCGAACAGCTCATATGATCATGAAACTGATCAATGGTCAGCTGATCGGCTTTTCTCTCTTGTTTGTTTATCACCCACTTTGCGCCAGAAAGAGGAAACCGGCGGACGTCGCGGTAAACAACAGCAGCACGTTTAAGCTTGATCAGCTGTTGTTAGAATTTATTTATTATTAATTTCTAGTATCAGTTGATGTTTGCGGGAACCACAGCTGTAAAAGCTGCGTGATACCGGTTTGGTTATCTGGTGAGAGGGAAACATGAAGATGAAACCAGGAGATGTCCTGATGTTACTGAATCATCAGAGCTGAAAAGGTGATGGACAAACAGGTTTACCTTTTAGGTGACATGAATGAGTTGAAGGGAATAACACCAGGATCCTTTTCTAAGTAGCTGACAGCTGGTAACTGTGCAGGGTCGGGTCTAGCAAAGTTTTGCCACGGGCCAGGTGGGGCATTAACAGGGAAAGGGGGGCACTAAGAAATATTTTTCTTTCTTATTCTCATTTAAAATGTCTGGCTTTAAGTAAATAATTATCTGAATCTCACAACCAAAGTTTTCATCTGATGTAAAATGTATAGAGATCATACATATATCAACAGGACTGTACATCACTGTCACAGCGTTCGTTTTCATTCAAAGGCTTTATGGCTTTTCCTATAATACCTGGGCGACCAGTCTCTAGTCAAAATGCCCGGGCCGATTTTTTTTGTCCCAGTCCAGCCCTGGGCACTACACGCAGTGAATTAATCTGAGAAGGTGCATTAAAAAATAAATGGCCGTGCCAGCGGTGAACATTGCAAATTAGCTCACATAGACACATTAGTTGTGCCACTTCGTAATGATGGTATCTTAGCTGACAACTCCAACTACCAGATTCAACTTGTAGTTGGCTAAAAATCACTTAGCCTCATGAGAGGGACATTGCTAGCTGGCACCTTTTTCAAGCGATGTTGAAATTCCCACATTCCAACATGATTCAGGAGCTGTCCGCTCAGCGCAGCATCAGCACCACGTAAATACACGGATACATCCGTAGACTTGAGACAGAAGTCACAATGTGTTTTCAGGACTTTCAGGTGTATGGACCAATGTATGGACCAATGTTTTCTTTTCTGATCAAACCAGAAAGGCTTAATGAGCAGCTGGATTTGTCTTGTATTAACTGGCTGAACTCAGAGGACATCGAAATGCAGCTGACCGAACTGAAAAGCTCGACTCTGTGGGGGTCAAAGTTTGCAGAACTACGAACGCAGCTGGTATCCATAGCTGTGCGTGTTCATGGAGTTCACCTGCTGGACATCACTACCTGACAAGTTTAACTGTCTTCAGAACATTGCAGAGGCCTTATTGACAATATTTGGCTCTACATATCTGTGTGAGCAGATTTTCTCCCACATGAATAGTGTCCTCAGGTAGCCGTCTGAATGCTGGACACTTAGAGACCTGTGTCTCTGAGTGGGAGACCAGACATCACATTAACATGTGTATCCCTGTATCAACAAACATGCCATATTGGCCCAGTTTATTTTTCTTATCATTGTTGTGAGGAGACCATAAATAGCATTTGCATTTTCTGTTGTGGAGTTCTTGTTATGGATAAAAAGTGTTTATTTTTTGTTGTTTCAAAATAGCTGATAACTATTCGCTGATAGTTGCCAACATCTGCGAACAAATATAATTCTATAAAGTTGTTCTATATAGTGTGTAACTGTTGATATAGAGCGTTATTAAATTTATTGCTAATGCAATCATATGGCACACTGACTTCTGAGGAAATTTTAGATGGCACTCATCATCAGAAAGGTTGCCGACCCCTCGTGTACGTGTTCAAACATACTGACACATAATCAACCATATGGTCAGTTATTCATTCCAACGCATACAAATAGTGACAAACTATGGCTGAAAATAAAGGGGAAAAGATTAAGGGAAAACTAACCTGTAAAAATGAGTTTTTATCAGAACAAATATCAGAGTCAGCTGACCTGATTGACTAAGGAAAGCTGTTCCACAGTGTAGGCGCAACAACCTCAAAAGCGATCCCCTCTGGTTTTAAAATCAGAGCGAGGGACAGTTAGGGGACCCTGGTTAGAGGATCAGAGATGCCGGGTGCTATGATAAAGTCTCAGAAGCACTGCTATATAAGCAGGGCCCTGTCTATATAGAGCTGTATGTGTTAGTAACAGAATTTCAAAGTGGATTTGTAGTTTCACTGGGAGCCAGTGAAGGGATGCAAGAACAGGTGTAATATTTGACCGCTGGCTAGTTTTTGTCAGCAGTCTTGCTGCTGCGTTCTGCACTAATTGGAAACTGGCTATGGAGGACTGACTGATGCACGTGCTGGGAATTACAATAATCGAGGTGGGAGAAAATTAAAGTGTGAACTAAAAATACCAGATGATTGAATGACAGCAAAGGTTTGATATTTGCAATATTTCTTAGGTGACGGAAACAAGATTGGATGAGCTTTGAGATGTGAGTTTCAAGGTTGTGGGGGCTGATATACTGACTGACCCCCTTAGAAAAACTGTCTGGAATGTCAGTTTTACCAGAATTGAGATGAAGGAAGGAAAATGCCTACTTCAAGTAGGCTTTCAAAGGGTAAATATATTGCACTGCTTCAATGCAAATGCTAATTTCACTTTAAACAACTACTGACTCCACAACAACTTGAAATCTTTAAAAAGCACATTTATGTTAAAGTTTTCTGTGTGTGTGGGTGTGTGTGTGTGTGTGTGGGGGGGTAAATCTTATTTTGATCATGTAAACAATATACAGGAGATTATGTAGCAAAGAAAATGCTTTACAAAATAAAAGAAAATACATTTCACCTGTTCTGATTTATTTACATGTCTAAAAGGAGTGGGAAGAAGTGCACACTTATTTAATCCCACTCCTTTGCCATTATCAGTTAACATGGTCTTTCCTCCCCACTGCTGTCAGACTCTACAACAAAGACTTTTGCAGCTGATCAAACACACACAAACCCGCACATGAGCAATAAGACTAAGTGCAATACTCTTTTCTGACAAAGTTGTATTTTTACTCAGTTGAATATAGCATTTGTATTCTATTTTATCCTATTTTATATTTTATTCTATTTTATTCTACTGTTTATAGTATTTTATTTGATTCTATTCTGTACAGTTGTGTACAGCATATTATTCTTATTGTATTCTAATTTTTGCTGTATAACTTTGCACTGTCCACTTTCTGCTGTGACAAAACAAATTTCCCACATGTGGGACTAATAAAGATGATCTTATCTTAACATTTATTTAGCTTCCTTACTGATATAATCTGCAGTAATAACAATGAACATATTTCTAATATAATATATACACCACATAAAATATTAATTATTATCATATCAATATGTTTTTGTAACTCCATAACTTTGCCTCCTCACAACAAAGCCGGTACCTCCAGTTTTGAAAAGTTAACTGTACAATCCAAATAAGCACCAAATAACAACTTTCTAAACAGAGACATTCACTGATATTCATCATTTTCCATTTCTTTCTATCTCATGAAGATCGTATCTTTATGACTCTTTTTGAATTGCTTTATGTTTGGACATTGCTCTGCACTCAAACTGTTCCACAGTTTCACTCCACGCACAGAAACACAAAAGCCTTTCCTGGCAGTACGCACATTCACAGTTTCGAAGTGACAAAAAACCCTTAAATTATAACTTCTTTCTCTCAAAAAAAGCATGCTTTGAATATCACCTGGATTAATATTCTTTTTTTGTTCTGAACAGATTTTGTGCTTGATTTATTTTATTGATGCTCCAGAAAACTGAAAGAGCAAAGCATTTTACACTTACCTTCCAGCGAACGAGACACTGTTTTCTTCTGAGTGAACAGAACTCCAGAAAAACGATATAATTTTTTACAAAAACTGTGATGGATGTGTTTTATACAATCAGCTTGTTTGTCTTGTGTGCCTACAAACTTAAATTGAAGGATATTAGATTTCCCACAGCGCTTACGTCTCATATAGGAGTTTGTTTGCAGTGAAGTGGATAACACCTTAATTACACATTTGTGCTACTTATGAAGACTGTTTCATGTGTTCGCACTCAAAATTATCATGATTTAAAAAAATAAATGAATAAATCTGAGTTGAATCTGCACAGTGGCAGCAAAAATGTACTTGATTCATTGAGCTTTGTCTCATACAAATGACTTTTCAAAGAGACTGTAATTGCTGCATGTTGCGTGATGCAAATTAAGGTGTAAGGAATATGCATTTCCATCAAGCTACTTTTATTCGAGATCTAAATCATGGCAGATGAAATGGTTAGTGGCCTCAAAGTGGAGCTGTGACAGAGAGCCTTGGCAATTTGTCAACCCTGGGTGAGCAGGAAATCTGCCAAAAAGCCTCATTGCTTTTTCTCTCACTCCAGTGATGATGAACTCCCATGAAGTATTAGCGCTCACAGTGTGTGTTTATCACATTTGTCAGCATGTGTGTAAATGGGAACTTTAAAGGCGGTATTTTTTCCTTTAGTGCCTCTTTTGCACCAGTGTTGCACCCCAACCGTTCAGAAGTTCATCTTTTTTATGTTTTTCCATAGGGATAGCAAAGACTTAAAATTCAGCCAAAATACCTAATTAGCAACCAAAAGATTAAGCCTCAAAGTGTTTAAAAAAATCACAGGCTACTTTAGAGTACTTGACTACCAGCATGTCAAGCTGAACATCCATATGCTGATGATTAATCTCGCATTTGCTTTGTTGTGCGTTGCTTTTATCTTACAGGACAAAACCTGTGGTGCTATTCAGTGTGGTGTTCTCCCAGCTGCTGGATTTTCTGATAATACAAAACTTTCTTTAAATACCCTTTAAGGATTTGAAATGCCCATGGTGAAGGTGTGAATTCAAGTTCGGCATCACCAGCGGGTTGCTGGAGTTTGTGTTGATCCTTATTTTAAATTGCTATGTTGAACAAAGCGGTTTTTCTTCCCTCTCGCTCGAAGCAATGTTTGCCTATGCAGGCCGTGGGTGTTTATGAGAAGCGTACTTTACAAGTAGCTTTGGTGTGTTTCCCCCAGCCACTGATACATCATTAACTATTTATAGGGTTATTCCTTTCCTCTCCGCATTATCGCTTTCTCTCCTTTTTAACCCCTCCTCCTTTTCCTCCACCAGTTAACTTTTGACAAAAGAGTTGTGGGACTCTCCCAAGATAGCATTTACTCCTAAATGTGCTGCTGTCAGCTGGAATCAGTGTTTATATGCCTCCACACCAGTGACAGCTATGACAGGAGGCATTCTGTTTTCATGCTGTCCATCCCATTGTTGTGAAGGTGATTTTTGAAGGGTTTTTTTTTTTCAAATTTGTTCCCAGCAAAGTCACAGTGACTTCAATTCCCCTCAAAAATGTATATTTTCTTTTTAATTGAGAAACAATCAGCAGGCTTATATTTGATAAACAGGGGTTACTATTCTATCTTTTGGTTCATGAAGGTCTTCACAATTGTCAGTAGGGTTGTCAAAAATGTAATAGTTGCTAATCAGCATCGAAATTGCTATTTGATTAGGTGCTCTACTGTAGACAGGCAGGCAACAAGCCCCTCCCCTCACTAGCAGCTAAACACATGAACAGTAGTTGACAATCACAATGCTGAACACCACTTAATAAGGAATTTAAGTGGTAAAGGGATCTTTAGGGGGGCTAAAGATCCCTTTTTAACAACAATAACATATTAAACAGTTATGAATGTTAATCTGGCCAGAGCACATCTGATAGCCACATTATCACTAAGGTAGTGGCTATGGTTAATAACAGGATGATGCTAATGTTGGAGCTAGGCAGCAAAGTTATCAGTCCTTCCTGTAACTTTGATAGACAGTGTTAATTTGTCATGATAACACAATTATTTGTGTCTAAAAGGTGGTGTGTTTCTCCTAAAGCCTCAGATTGAAGCTGAGAAAAGTATACAAAGAATCAACTGATTTCCAGTGTTCTCAGCCAATTAGCCTCACGTATGTTATGTGTTCATCCCTGCAGTACCTTTGCATCCCACCAGGGGGCCCTGTCCCAGATATTGGAATTTACTGCTCTAGAGTAAGTGTATGAGTATTGCGACAATTAATCTCCATAAAAGTGTGTAAAGCTTGGCATATTGCTAATAATCTAGTGTATTCTTACAGACTAGTTTATTTCTCAAATGGAATATTTGTAATATCGAGATCAGTTAGTCTTAAAGAACGCTAATTTTCACTCCTTTAAAACTTGTATTTTGATTTTAATGCTTCACATAAATCATAGATTCACTTTTGGCGTCCTTGAGATAGTTTTTTGCATCTCAGTGTTACAGCTCTTGGAAAAAGTTTTTATCCTCTAAAGTAGCACAGTGATTGTAATTTGATCACATAAATTGATGCCTGTCCTGTTACTTTAGCTCCACAACTAAATTAGCACTCTTACCAAGGGCTATATTATGTGTGCATTTAACTCCCTCTGCTTTATTTTATAATTGGCTATGTTTGATCTAATCTGAACTAATCTAATGTAATTATTTTGAATGTAATTATAGGCTTTAATCCAAGCAGCTAAAAAAAGAAAAGAAAACAACACCGGCATGAATTTTCACATCTACACTCCTATTTGCAGACAAATACATGCACACATGTATAGTGACACCCACACACATACATATGTGGACCTTCTCTCTGCCAGCTGTAAAGTCATGGTGTGTTTGTCATGCTGAATGTTCCCGGTGGAATCAGTAATTCACTGCTCCCTGCCTCATTAGCCATGAAGAGAGTGGTGTAACAGGTTGGTAAAGGGTTCTCCAGCTACTCCTTATTCAACATGCAAATGAAAACACTATTTCCTCCTGAACAAATTAACAGGCTTTTCAAAAGATAAATTGCCCCAGCTGTATTGTAATTTTGACTAAACAATTCAACATATTTCCACAGATCCCCTCGGGGGCGGTGTTGCTGATGAATGCAAATGAATTTCTAATATCTGAGAGTGTGAAGGTATAAGTACGAGATCCTTCAAGCTGCTGTGCCAGCCAAACAGCCAGCACGAGCAGTTTTGTTTTCTGAAGACTTAGGAGGTGAGAGAGGGCAGGTTCATCGCTGCCCTGTGAATGAAGCAGCTGATTTAGCTAAGGCCAGTTTGTTGTTGCTCAGACGTTACGCAGAAATGATTCAGTGCTGTGTGTAGCTGATTCTGATCTTTAATACAGTTCAGGTTTACAGGTCTTGTGCTTTGGCTGTTTGTTTTTGGCAATTGTTTGCTGAAATATCAGCAGGAGTAAAGGCAGGAATAAAGATGTCCTCCTCAGTGTATTCAGCTTATCTTGACTGCTTTCCACCGTGATTCAGTTCCTGGTAAAGGTCACCCAAGATAGGTATGTCTCTTTTCCATTTTCATTTCTATACTTATCTGTACTCTTTCTTGTATTTTATCTGCTGCTCTGTCTTGGTTTCCCTCTCTTCTTTGTATTGTTTAACCTTTCTCTCCTGATACACGTTCTCCTTTTCTTGCTTTCCCCGAATTTGACATGTTTCTCTTCTTTGAGCTGCTCTGTGCTGAAACACTGTGAGAAAACCCCAGAATTCTGTCTGAGATAGACACGACTTGAAATTTCAGAAATTTGAATAAAAAACTAATTGTATTTAAAGCTGTCTGGTCTTCTTTACCTAGCTCCTTTTTGACATTTAGCCCCGTTGGCCAAAGTTATTTACTTTGACAGCACCTCATCTACTCATTAATAAGTTATACAGCATTAGAAATCCAGCGAGATTCACTATGGAGATCTTACTCTCTATAGGGTGTTGCAAAACAAAGCTATCGCCATTATCAAATAGCAATCTATTTAAGTCATTATATTTCTAACATAATGACTTTCTGTCATTGCTCTTTTCTTGAATTTGTCTTCTTTGTTTTTGCCTTCTCCCTTCACCCTTGTTTCTTTTGAAAGGTAGTGTGTTTCCAAGGAATGGATTTCTGTGAAAGCCATACTGATCTGCTGTAACATTCAGCGCGACACGTGCTTGAAAATGGCCTCATAACCCTTCTCAGACAGATTGATGAGCAGTAACGACTATTTCTCTGCAGTCATTGCTGTTGTCTTTCCTCCTTGGAGTTGTATAAAGCTTTGCTGCAGATCAGCAAACTAAAGCTCCTGCCTTCATAACCGTTGCTGATAATGAGTTAATAAAGTGCATTTAAGTAGAAGCGTTTGGCTAATATTTATACTCTACATTTCTGGAGACGTTGTCAAAGCCCGACCAATATATGATTTCTTTTGTGTGTTATTTTAAGACCGATACTAATATTGATATTTGATGATTTAAGAATCTAATATAACAGTCAATATATTTTCCTTTGCAGACACACAAAACATAAGCAGATTATCTCAACATTTACTATGTGTATTTATTAATTTCCTCATTTTTAATGCTCTACTTGATCTGCCCTCTGACAGGCAAACTATGCAAGGTCAGTGGTCATAAAATAGTTGATGGTTGTTTCTCTTGTCTTTTATTTACTTTGATTTCAATTTAACAGCTGCTATAAATGCAGATACCAGCAAATAAATAACATTGGCAAATAATAATGGCCTGATGATAAACCCACAAGTTGTGCATTAGATAATCTTCATACCTAGGCTTATGTTCTTACTACAGTTATAATTGAATAGTATTTAAAAGTTAAAAAAAACACATATAAACTAACATTAGGATGGGTCATAAAGTAAACAATAAAAAGATAATATACTTACACTACAGTAAAATTTATATTTTTTATTATACATTTTTAAAATGTCAGCTTCAGATTTTGTGTAAATATTTGATGTTGGTTTAAGATGCACAGTTTTTCATGTCTCTGCAAGGCCTCTATTAGAAAGTACGTCTTAAAAAAAGAGAAGTAAAAGAAAAACAAAACAATAATTGGTAGAGTTTCTCACATTTAACTGTTACTAAAAAAAGGTTTTCCCTAATTGATTCACACTATCCACAAATAAAATATTAAAAATCCCTTGTAGTGAGAGTTAGCTTCACATTGTTCACAAAGTTTCAGAATTACTTTTTGGAGTTCAAAAGTGAAATACAGTATCTGAGCACAGAGCGGAGGCGGCAACCCGATGTACAGGGAATGCAAATATGATGCATCGACCTCGTGTGTTAATTTGCACTAATTACTGTAGTATGTGACATCATAATACATAAAATAAACTTCAGCAACTTTCCGTTAAACGCTGGATAAACTTTTGCATAATGGGGGAAAACAGTAGACTTTCAAATACATATGGGAATCCTGACTCAGTCTGCTTTATTAAAAAAAAACCTTTAGAACTGAACATTTAGAAGATGCTTAAACATATATGATGTATTGCTATTCACCCAAAAAATAATATAGAGCTGAATATATCTCTGAACAATATTGCCAGCATCTTTCTCCAGCCATGATGCTAGTTTTTTCATCATCAGTCAGCTGAAGCATGGTTGACAGATAACATTTGAATGCTATAGAATTGTTTAGACTGTATTCATTAACAGTGAGTAATGATGTATTAATCCACAAACAGCTCATGTGATTAAACCCCAAATATTCAGAATTGCCACAAATACACTTTTCTTGATTTAGCTGTCATTGTGGCAGCTATGTTCTGTGTGTGCTGTGCAATACAGAATGAGCCTTGGCAACTAAAATCTCAGTCAAATCAAATCTGGATAGCGTCTGGATGAATTTTCTTACACTGTGTTTGATCCAATGGGAACATAGCTCAACACATGTGATCATAAATATGTTGTAACAACAAAATGTCCCTGTAAAGAAGCAGCCGAGGTTGTCATGAAGGATTACTCTTTTCTTTAGTTTCTTTTTTTTATCTACTGCTGCA
This sequence comes from Diplotaxodon limnothrissa, assembly GCF_057381915.1. Classification (NCBI taxonomy): domain Eukaryota; kingdom Metazoa; phylum Chordata; class Actinopteri; order Cichliformes; family Cichlidae; genus Diplotaxodon; species Diplotaxodon limnothrissa. Next base: position 43,186,688 of record NC_140602.1, on the reverse strand, counting down.
ATTCCTTTACTTATCCTGCAGTTGCTAACATCTTCAGGCAATATTTTTTTGCTACAACTTGTACAACTCCAGTTTTTGCAATCTGAGTTGAAGATGATATATATAGGACTAGAGGGGATGACAAACAGTGTGAGATTAGGTAGTGAGGCAGTACAGGCAGAATAAGCTCTGCCAGCTAACTGTGAGGGGATGTGTCTCTCTTTTTCTGTCTCTCTCAGACAATCATAAGCTTGGCCTTTTAATCACTTGTTTATCCTTGATGTTTTTTGTAGGAATTTACTTTGAAAGTTTGATTCCACAGACTCGACAGCTGTAACACAAACTCAAAATCAGAGAAATTTTAATGTGGACTTGTGGGAAAAGAATAAAGACAGAGATTATGTGTTGGCTGTCATAACTGCAGTCTTTTTATAGAGGCTGATAGCTAACAACTAAAAACATAGAAAATGCACTTTACTCATCCTAGCTATATGCAAAGTTCCTCATGCATTGTGGGTTGAGAGATGACTCTGAAAGATTGAAATTTTGTCAAAGAATATACTGGGAATGAGAGAAACTAGACAGCAAAGTCATTGGTAAGCAATGGTAAGAGAATTTTTGTCACTTGTAAAAGGGAAAAATGAAAATCAAATAGGTCTGAGTATGACTTATTTGCCATGGCTTTTTGCTTTCTTCACAAAATTTCAAATTCAAATCATTAAGACTCTCCCTCTTCTGTGGAAACCAGAAAGATGAGCTTTCATTTGAATTGCAAGCCTTTGCCAAGGTGACACAACTTAAACTTCAGTTGATGCCTTGCTTTGGCTGCAAAAAGAGGGAATCAAAAAAGCTATGTCCAAATTAGCGAGGATCAGTTTGTGCAGTAAGGACAGAGCTCACCAGGAGAAACTGCAGCAGCTGACATGGTGTTATCTTTGGTAGCCGTCCACATTAGGATTTTTTTCCTGCTGCATGTTCTGTTGCTTTTTTTCTATTTTACAGCATTGCCTTTCACCTGCCTATAACAAAAAAAGCCTCTGTATTCTTCTCTTCTTTAATAAGTCATTAAAAGACACAAGTATTCACATGGAAGAGTGAGTTCTTTTCAAAGAAAGGTTTGTAATAGTTCATTCAGTTGCCCATGAACACAACTTTGCCTGTGTGTTGAGCTTTGGGTCATGCACGTTATGTTGAAAAGTAGACCCAAATAGATCTGAGACTGAAGTAAAATAAAAAGTGAGCTTTTTATATATAATTTATAAAAAGTCCAGAAAAGGCAACACAAAAGGTAACACAAGTAAAAAATTGCAGAAAAATAACAAACATGAAAACTAGGAATATATAAAACTCACACAACAGACAATATGAAACATACAAAGTACAATGTGCAAAACTCTTGAGACACACACATTCCTTTATGTTTTACTTTCAAGGAACCCGACTTTCTTGTAATTTTAAAGTGGTTTAAAGCAACAACTCTTTAACTGTTCAAGTGGTTTTAAGCAATAGTTCTCCAATAGTTTAATAATAATTCACTTGCTATCTGAAGATCTTTTAAAGATTTTTGCATTTTTTAAAGCCACATAATTCAAGGAATAAATTATTGTTCTGTCTACACTAAACGGACAACTCAGCAAAGAACTGATTGTAAATTGTGTCTTTAGGCTCAGTTACTGAAAGTCTGTCTCAAAAACACGTAATTTGTCCTTCAGCTGAATCTATGAAAAATCCCAAAGATAACCCAGTTTTACTGGCATAACATAGTATTTTTGCACCAACAAGGTGATTCCCAAAGAGCAATGAGCTGAAAATCAGTCACAACATATCTTATAGATTGACGATCCAAATCTTTGTTTAAAATCAGAGGGATCACAGAAGATGTAAAATAGTGTGTGTCTACAGACCTCTATAAAACACAGTGGAGGAGAATGCCCTTCTTTCATTGAAGAGCAATGAAAAGAAATGATGAGAAAGTCTGCCCAAGAATGTTCAGGCTATACTACACAACACAGGTGCTCATGAAGTACTTACTTTCAAGCTTGTTGTAATTGTGAAAACTCTTTTTTTCACCTTAAATACAAAATTTCCATTTATGTTTGGAGCATTTTCAGTAAGTTGCTAAACATGGTTCCCCTTTTCCCAGCAAAATACAAAAATTAGGAGGAACAAGGCACAGTTGAGCATAATCGAGACGATCAAGGGAGTACAACCCAGATATAAGAGAAAACTAGTTAACAGAAGAAAATGGGAAGCAAACTACTATAACTGAAAAAAACAGACACCCCCCTTAATTGAGGGGGTAATTCAGATGAAAAGACAAACTCCATAGACATTAAAAGATAACAAGAACTCAAATCCAAAAAGATCTTGTGCTCAAGATAACTGGAATGATTGTGAAATTAAAACGATGAATGAAAAACTCTGACTAAACATAATCAAAAGACAAGACATATTAGACAAAGGATGAACTCAAACAGAAAACATTTAATAATAAACAGCACAAGAAGCTGGCTTGGCCCTTTCTGTGTGGATTTTGCACTGTGCTTGTGCTGGTTCTCTCCAGGTGCTCTGGCTTCCTCAATGCTCTATTCATGTCAAAAGACATACAAGGAGCTATGATTAAGTGGTGAGTCTAAATTTACCATAGTTGAGAATGTGTGTGAGAGGGTGTCGATTGCTCTCTATTAGGCCTACAATAGACTGTCAGCCTGTCCAGGTGTACCTTGCCTTTTGTCCCATGACAGCTGGATGAAAAGAATCCAAAAACTCCAAAGCATCTGGTTCATTTCATGTCAAATCATCGTTGGCTTCGTAGTTGACTGTCTCTGACTTCCATAAAAATTTCTGGAAAGTTTGGACAGATGTAATGATTACTGTGAATTTCTAGCTTCATATGTCAAATGCTTGCATTCAATGCAATGATGTTTATTTTTTTTAAACATTCACATTTAAACACATTCACATTGCAAAGGGCAACGAGTGACAATTTCTGAAAGTTATATAGTTATAGAATTTCACAATAACGCACAATAACGTTTGCTGTTCATTTATTTTCATGCTATATTAAGCAAATATTTTACCACAAAAACAAAAAATATCAGTAGGTAATCTAATCAAAATAAAACCCTTAACTTTTTACATGGTTCATATTTTTCCATTTTTGAGACCTAGTCTACCCAACACTTTAAGACGTAATGCTCTGGAGGAGTCTAGAAGAGTGTGATTCAACCGATTCAAACTGAAAATACTTGCATATAGGTATGGAAAACATAAAGCAACAATGAGTAACGATCATTCAAAAAAAGCATACTGCATATACTGTAACGTTATATGTCCAAATTATCGACAGCAGAAAAAGTCAGGCATCCAAAAACAGATGGGTAAAATGGTCTTTGACATTAAATGTCATTTCTATTTGAATCATGAGTGTGTTATTTTGTTTGTTTGTTTGTTTATATATTATTCACTGCAGAACTAAAATGCTAATGGTTATTCATCAGTTTTGTTTAGCCCCCTGCAATTCAAACACAGATCTGTGCCAAGAGCTGGACTGACTGAAAAGGGGGATACGAGGTGCCAAATTCCATCAATTTCCTGCCTGACAACGGCGCAGACTTGGGCTAGATAGTCTGGTAGGCCTGGAATCACTTTCCCTAATAGATTTAGAGAAAATTACAGTTGTCTCAATGCTGCAAATGAAATCTGAAAGTGTCTGAAAAGTATGTTAATCCCTAAAATACTGCGGTCTCCTGCAGAAACATCCCCACTAGCCAGTATTAAAAGTTAAATCGCTGTGTTTTCATGCAGCAGTAGCAACAGAAGCTGCTGATAAACACACAGAAAAAAACACATCTAAAAAATCTAGAAAAAAACTTGATAAAAACCTTATTTATTTATTGAATCTGCATTTCTCTGTTATTCAGAACATGTATTTTGACTTGTACCTAATCTGATCACCTCTGTCTTTTCTATATATACTATACTATACTATATTTTGTAGCTAGTTAGATTTAAAACTGTATATGCTGTTTGTTCTTGCTGACCAACAGCACTGCCTTTGGCTGTGAAGGTTTGAGGCATCTTACTGTTTGTAGGGGTGTCAGTTATCATTCCTGCTTTCATACTTTTAAAAGCATTTTCCTGGAGCTGGCTATGATAGTTGCATTACTGAATGGTAAAATTCACCTTCTGCTCCCCCAGAAGTATTGCTCTTTTATGTTTTTTGCTTTTACTCCCAGAACAGGTTGCCTTTCCCTCACAGACACAGGCGAAAAATACAGAGTTTGTGGCAGTGACAACAACAACAGAAACAAAAACAAAAAAAGCAGTGACAATGACCTAGAGAAAGAGGGAGAAAAAAAGAACTGACAAGCTGACAGAGTTTGGGCTTCTGGGGTGAATCATTAGGCTGATATAACATTCAGCATGCAGCTTGGAGCAGTGCCTTTGGCTGGGCTTTGAGCTACGTAGTGTTGGTCAGTCTGGCTGTAGCTGGTTGGGAGGTCAGCCATTGATCTGAAGATATAAGCTGGTACTTTGGATCCAAGCCTTCATGATCCTGCAGAGCTACCACTCTGTGTGGATAAGCCTTGATCTGCTCAGGGGTTTCAATCTGTGTGTGTGCCAGTGTGGCTGCGCTCTGTTTGTGTGCGTATACTGATGCATGTGATCTGTACGATTCTTGTTTTGTCAATCGCAGTCCTGCAGGAGAGAGTGAATAATAACAGTGAATATAGAGATAAATGATAGGTAAGATAGAAATAAGGTGGGCAGCACCCATGAATACAGTTATGGTAAAATTAATTATTATCTTACAAAGCATTACATTAAATAACTTCTAGGTGAGCGGTGGCAGCATGAATCGCTATAGATAGAATTAAAAAAACCTCATGAGTGGTCACACTCATTGGCACGCTGCACCTTAATTTTACCCCAGGTGACAGCTTCTGTATCTGACAGCCACAAATCTGAAATCTGGAATATTTCAACATGAATTTCTGTGCAGCGATTTGAACAACTTGAGTATTGTTCACGTCTATTGTTTCTGAAAAGTGACATCAAGTTTTTCTGATGCCTGACCATTCGGCTCAATGACTCAGCTGTGTGGCTGCCTTTTAAAATGTTAGTTAGTGACGTTAAAAATGAGCGGCCTTGTCATCACGTTGCTAATTCCACCTTATACTTAAAAACCTGCCACATAAAACAGTCTCTTTCCATTATTGTTGCAGTGTAGATTTTCAAGTACTTGTTGAAATAGAAAGTGAGGCAGGTTTTATCCTATAAGGAACAACAAAAAAAAGGAACCTGGGTAAGATGAGGGCACCTTGTGGAGTAAACAAAGAAATACAGATAGTTTTTCACCCACAGTTTTATCATTGGAACGTAACCAAATGCATCTTCTTCACTTAAAAAAGGCAGATTCTTGTTTCGACTGTATTCATTGTTTACTTCTATATTTTCTGGCTCCGTCTGTCTGGTTTTTTACCTTGTTTTGCTGGCACATTGCCACAAAGAGCAAAGTTTATTGGCGCATTATAGACACCCACTGACAATCAGTTAACGCCACACTGAAAAGGAACGTGTATCTCACTGCATGCTGTTGCATGTGTATCCTTCCTGTACAAGTGTGTATGCAGACTCATAAAAGCATTGCTCTATAGCACTGCTACTTGTTACAAACACCACAGGGCTGTCAGCACTGCCATAACAATTGACTAATCTGACAGATTTGTGGTCTGTGAGGAAAATGACTGGGTAATGGCATATGTGGAACATAAAAGAAATGCAATGTTAATATTAAAACTTTAAAAGATTTCATTTTTTCAGAAAAGCTAAAGCACTGATTTTTGTCTAGTTACCACAAAAGGATAAATCAGTTGTCATTATATTAGTCGGACTCGGAAACACCAGGATTTTTTTTTTACACCCCCCCCCTTAATCTCCACCCTGGTTTAGTTGCAGAGTAAAATTTAAAGTGGATTCTCATTAACAATGCATGGAATATGATGCAACAATCCCTTGTGCTAAAAGATTAAAGATCTCGAGTATTTCAAAGTTGGGAACTAATTTAAAAACTTTAAGATTTCTTAGAATCACTCTGGTAAGGCAGTTTGCTCAAGATAAACTAATGTCAGTATGTCATTCTGCTAAATTTCTCATTATTGAATCACAAACTTCCCTTTCAGGAGTTGGATCAAACTAATTTTGTTCATGAAATGTTATGGGGCTGATAGTATATAATTAATCTTTATAAAAACAAATAAGCCTGCAAACAAATTGAATTATTAATGCTTATTTTTTATTTACTTAAACTCTTAATATATCAGAGATTGAATGCTAAACTGTCACAGTTTCTGTGCTGGTTGGTAAAGCTGTAGAAGAATGCAAGGAATGATTCATCTGCTACAGCTATAAATAACTAAGTCTGGGGTAATAGTCTAAATCATTTTTTAAAAGGGTTTTGTTTTGATTCCTGGTGTTACAAACTGTTACTCTCTATGTGCGTACAGGCTGCACAAGACAGCACCTCCTCAATTTTCAGTATAATCTAAGAGAAAAGGGTGCCTTCACTCTAGGGTGAAACGCCCTTTGTGTTTTGCAAAGCAGCCTTCACTGTCATCTGCGCCTGGCGCTTGTGATTCAAATGCTGCTGCAGAAACCCTGCAGCGAGAATTTACAATGCAGATGTATGTTTGCTTTCTGCTCTCCTGTCGTTTCTGCCAATTATGTAAAGGCCTGTAAAGTCCTGGATGATCATTTCACTTGGTTCACTCACTAGTCGGCTGTATTCGAGCCCATAGTAATGGTGACTGGAGGAGATCTGGCAGCGTCATTCCACTTCTCTCAGCACAGATGAGCTGTGTTATGGCCCAGAGGACTCACTCTGATTCTCTTTGTTTCATTTTTGTGACACGCAAGCCGACACAAACACACCAAGCAGTACACTGACACAAATGTCAAATATCTTTCTCTGCTATTCCTATTCCTTTAGTAGCTGCTAAGTATATTTGTGAGCATCGTGAAATGTGCTCCAGTCCATTTACAAACCCTCTTCCATACAAGGTCACTTTTTCATGTCCATACTGGCATGAGGATTCATGTTGCATATCCTAGCTCTGTGAGAAAACCACTCGGTGGAACAGTTGTTGTAATTTTATTCATGTATCAACTACAATAGTTTTGTACATTTGGGGGTCACAACTGTGCAGGTTGGGCTCAGTTTGCTCCAGTCTGAGTTAGTTTGTCCTGACATGTGATAAAAGCGTATTGCTTGTCATCTTTCTGATCTAGCTGTTGCCTATTGTTGTGATAAGGACATTTTTTCTGACTAAGGACAGATTTGTTCACGGCCAATATTAATAGTGATACTGCCAATTGCAGCAAACACTTAGATGATGGTTTGTGCCATGAGCATTACATTGTTATTAGGCCTGAAAGAGGTGTTAAGTGATGAGCAGCAGGAAGCAAAATGAATTAAATGCAGTCTGCTCAGCTGAAGCTTCAGTGTGTTGTTTGAATTGCTTTGATGTGATTGATTTGCTCAGTGAAAGATTTTTCCAAGTATGGCCAAGAAAAAAAGAAAAAAGAATAGTTAAAATTTTTGGCTGCAGTCTATTGACTGCTTTCTCACTGCTTAGCCAAATGCTACTGTGTGCTACTTAACAAACTGAAGAGCATGTGTCAGTTTTTATAACTGAAACCATCTCCCTCAAAATATGATTATAAAGGTGAGTGTAGCTGTGGTACAAGATTAATTAGGATTAATTTTCACTTTTGTGGAAAGTTGGCCAAGGTAAAGAAAAAAAGCAAAATAAAAGAAGACAGCGCTGCCTTTTACTCCTGTTTCCTTAACTGCCATTGAGTATCATTAGCAGTGCTTAGACCAACATAGTATAATCAACAGAAGCATTTACACCTTATATATTTATATATAGTCATATTTATCTCCTTTGATATTTTTTTTATTTAAATATGAAAACATATTAATATTCTAAATCTGAGAAGAAATATTTGCACTGCAGTATTAAAAGCGTGCAGCTGCTATATTTTGTTTTTCGCTTTATATGTCAAGGTAGTTCAATCGAATGACCTGTTGTCCTTGTTCGTTCTTTCATCACTTGTCCTTTGGCACGCAGGGCTTGACTGTGGTCCGGAGGAACAGACCCAGCATTGTCACTCCACAAAGCTGAATGCAGACACACTGTGTTGTGGCCCAAGGGAGTCATGCAGATACACACAAACACACAAACAGAGAGAGCAGCCCAAGGGAGTCCTCTATGAAGGGATCAGTGTAAACATCCAGTGGCAGTTGAGGTGTTGGTGGCCCTGTGAAGTAGAAGCAGTGCTCAGGGCATGGTGCTTGGTGATAAGCTCCACTAACATGCAGTAAAGAAGTGAGTTGGTCATACCTGTTAAAACACCGCTGATAAACACTAAGAGAAAGCTCAAACTCCTGCAGGGGAAGTAAAGTGGGGCGGAAGGGCATGACGTGTTCTGCACCTTAGGTACAAGACTGTGTGTTTTCAGGTGTGTACATATAGGGCCAATCAAATCAATTATACAGTATCATAAGCTGAAAGGTATACTAAAGGTGGGCAGGTCAGTTATAAGAAGATGAAGCACAAGAGCAGCAGAATTATTACGTAACAAAAATACTGGAGAGATGTTAGGGAGAGATCCTATTTAATACCAACAGCCACATAAGTGTTACTTATATATACTGTTAATATTCCATGCCTTCACAGTATGGGATTGATTAGTTTTAACTTGAACTGCAGATATATTTAGAAAGTATAAATAGCCTATCTAACATTAATAAATGGATAATCCATCCTTAATTCATGTTTCAGATAGCAGGCAGAGTTTATTTTTTAAGGTTTTTCAACACTCATTTTTGGAGAAAAACCTGTACTGTCAACTTAATGCCTTGTTTTACCTAAGACATGAAGAGATGAAGGCATGATAATTAAAATATATCTTATTGAAATCAAAAACAGATGGAATACGGTGATCTGGAACTAGTGGGATTTAATATATAACCATGCACCAAACCAGGGCTCTTTCATTTATTAGTTAAGTACGTATGTAAAACCACTGCACTGTGGAGCCACTGCTTACATATTATAACATTAATTAACATTTAGAACACACAACATTCAAAAAAATGACTCATTGCAAACTTAGCTATGCCTTCAAAGCAGTGCTAGGAAGCTTTGTTTCTATGCACATGTGTTTCCTACACTCACCAAAATGATGATTTTATCCTATGCTGTTTTACTATTTCACTATTTCAAAGGCCAGCAAGTTCCTGTTTCTGTGAGAACCTGGGCAAATGTAAAACTAGAAAATACACACAAATGTGGCATGGCAGGCTCAGAGTTTCAAGATTTCCTAAAAGCACCACTTACCTTGATTTGATCTATACTCGCAGATCTGAAATCCTTCTGAATAAATACAGGATGAAGTTGACCCCAAACATCCTCAGTGTGCAAAATTTTGTAGCGTGTCTAAAACAGTGTAAAAATTTTTAAATAGATTATTTTTTTATATTTTTTGTGCCATTTTAGGAAAGTGATCAAATTTCAGGCACAATAATTGACAATTAGTTTATTTTTTTCATCTCTCAAGTGTCAACTTCACATCATATTTGAAGCAGATAGTATGTAAGGGTTAATTATTTTTAATAAAATATTATATCCAGTCCATAATCATAAAGGACGAAGTTTGTAAAACACTATTTAACATTTTTAATAGTACTGATAAACAATGTTTAGGACAGACAGATTGGATCAGAAAACAGTCATATGTGTAACTTTCAATGGATATGAGAAAAGGATTTTTTCCTTGTCACAAAACAGTACGATTTGTGACATCAAAATTGTGTCCCCGTGGCTGGTAGGGGCTCAGAGTGTAAACCCATTTTTCATAAGTGTCCTTGAGCAATATAAAGTGGAAGTAGCTGTCTTTTCAAGGCATTATGGCAGCCTAGGCCTAACCTATGACCAAAGAAAACAGAAGGATTTGAAAGTGGAAATACTGAATTTTGCACAAAAGGGGGCATACTTGGCATTAAAAATTTTGTGCTTGAAGCCTGGAAATGTACAAACCAGCTATGAAAAGATCATCATCTGTGAGATCATGTTGTATGACTCTCATCTTTCTCTTTTCTACATGCTCCTTGGCACAAAGCTTAATTCCATAATCCATGAACACAGTCACATTATCAGCACATACTGTGAGATACTGGGATGGAAATTAAAGCTTGGGTCCTCTGCCAGAAGCCTGGGAGCTTGAGGATCCTGTGCAGTATCTTTGTTGTTCCTTGGACTGCATGGATATTGTTCCTGGGATCTGCTGGAGCCACTCACCCAGCTTTGGGGTCACTGCACTGAGTGCTCCGATAACCACTGGGATCCCTGTTTCCTTCACCCTCCACATCTTCTGAAGCACTTCTCTCAGCCCTCTGTCACTACGTCTGTCTTCCACTGCTTGTCCACCGCTACTATGACCGGTTGGTTGCCATCACCAGTTTGTCTGTCTATTTGACCTCGGGACTTCCAGGCTATATTTGACACAGATGTTTCCATATACTATGCCGGCCACTTGGTTATGGTGTTCCATGTATGCCCTGAGTGCTATCAGCTTGGACCCTGCCGTTATGTGCCGGATTGTCTCAGGGGAATCTTTGCACAGACTAGGCCTCGGGTCTTGCCTGGTGCGATAGACCCCAGGCTCTATGCATCTTGTGCTCAGGGCTTGTTCCTGTACTGTCATGATTAGTGCCTCTGTGCTGTTTATCAGTCCAGCTTTGTCCAGTCACTGGTGTGATTTCTGGATGTCAGGCCCTTCTACTATCTGCTGGTGTCTGCTGGTGGTGCAGGGCCCATTAGCCTTCTATGATTGTGTTTCTCCTTGCTCCTCTTCTTGCTCAGGTTTGTACTGCTTAAGGTATTGACTAAGCACACAGTCAATTGTTGCCATCTACCTGATGGATGGATGTTTCTTGTCTCATCCTGGATGGTGGTTCTGACACTCACTAGGCCTCTTTCCGCTTAGGATACAGTCTCAGGATGCTGGATTTGGGGTGAAATCCTCCATGCATGGTAAGGAGTTTCCTTGTCTTGATGTCAGTGGCTTCTATCTATCAGCATTTTGCTGACTCGTCAGGACTTTCCTTACTCTGCAGGTATTTGGCGGTTGTGGCTTTCCTAGCGGGCTCTTCATGGTTCCCACATGCCGGCGGATTCCCAGGTTCTTGTAGCTGTCCTCCATGTCTGCAATGTTACCTTCTGGATTTGCTATCCCCTCAGTTCTGACTACTTTCCCTCTTTTCATTACCATGCGACTACACTTCTCCAGTCCTAATGACATTCCGATTTCATTGCAGTATATCCTAGTGGTATGGATCAGTGAATTGATGTCTCATTCACTCCTGGCATAAAGCTTGAAGTTATCCTACTTTATGTGTCCTGATAATCTTGTATAGTTCTAGACCTTCCAGGATTCATGTGTGGGGCATTGAATCATAGGCTTTCGTCAATTCAGGTGGTGCACAGGTTGGTGAGCCTGGTCTTGCAGTGTAAAGCGACTGCTCTGTTTACCAGTAGCTGATATTTTGCCACTCTGTTGTTCCTGCCAATGCTTTTCTGTGCCCTGCTTATGTATTGAGCCATGTGCCTGTTCATCTTAGCTGCTATGATGCCTGACAGGAGCTGCCATGCAGTACTGAGGCTGGTTATTGACTGGTAGTTAGATGGGACCGGTCTCTTTTGGGGATCCTTGGGGATCCGAACTATCCGGCCTTCAGTTAGCCATTACAAGTGTGTCTCACTAACAGCAGCTTCATTTGTGCTGCCAGATGCCAGTAGGTGTGAATCTTGTCAGGTCCTGATGCTATCTAACTTTTCATACTGGAGACCCTTTCTTGGATATCTGCCACTGATAAATAATATATATATATATATATTCTCATCCCATAAAAAGAGTAAGTGTACTGTTTGTTTTTCTGTGCAAGTAAGCGGTTGCCTTGCTTGTAAGCCTTAAACTTCATTTAAATTTCACCCTTCCTTCTTCCTTGAAGATGTGAGGCATGGACTTTCCAGCGGGTATAAAATATGCTACTCCGGCGTCTCTGAAATGCACACCATGAGCACTGCATGATGAAACCATTTTGTAAGGATAATGTTCCCTTGCAAGGTTGTTAACAGTAAAAAATATGTCATTAAGTTTATGTTATTTGTGTTTAACACCTGCTACGCAATGGAATGAAAGTATCTGTCAACGCATTTGAGAAGGTTTTAAATTCTTAGTATCTAAAATGTCCTGCACTATACAAATGGCTGTTAGAAGTCCAAATGAAGACAACAAAGGTACCAGTAAATGCCTGTTTTCATGTGGGCAGTTTGAAAAAAAAATTTTTTTAGTATCACCAATATTACAATGTAAGACTTTCCACTTCTTATAAATCACCTATAAATTCTTCACTGACACAAATATGCAATGCAGTGTGAGTATCCATTGCTCCCGAGGAAATAAAAAAAACTACTTACTTTCACACAGAGTGATGAGGAGACTTTGTTTTCCTTTGTCTCAGATCTATTATCAGAGCCCTGAGAGGGGAAAATAACAAGTTTGAGAGGATGATGAGGGGAAGAGTGCCTACAATTGGGAGAAACACTAGTTTTGAGAAGTTTATTATTGGTGATGCTAATGATAACACAGCACCATGTTTGACAAATACTTCTAAATAATACAAAAATCAAAGGAAAATATCTGTCTGTATATTCCTGTAAGATTTTGTTTTTATTTCCTTTTAAGGAGAGCTATAGCGTAGCTTCGCTGAAAAACGAACACTGCAGCAAAAACATCTTCAGTGTTCTACTTTGTCTATACTTTTGTGACAAAAGCAAAACAACAAATGCATCAGCAGGGGTTATGTATTGTTTTTTTCTTCCCAAGCCTTCATCATAGTCAGTTATTCAACCCCTAAATCAACAATCCATCTTCTCTTTGATTGCCTTTCTTTCTCTTTGTCACATCACATCCTTCACGTCCCTCATTTTCAGCCACACGATATAACGCATGTCTTTGGAGTGACTTGGGCTTCTTTCCTGTCTCCTGTATGTAGTGGAGCTTGCTGATGTTGACTGTCCACTGGTGCATATAACGAAGTGAAAATTTGACTAATGGGCTGGTTGACATACTAGCTTTTTCAGCCCTGAATCAATTCATCTGAAATTTTATTTCTGAATTTTTGCAAGGTGCTGAGGCGAATTTGTGGTAATTTCAGACATATGCCTCTTTTTCTGTCCCTGGAGGAAGTCTGAAACAGTGAATGAAACCAAGGTGAAGTTTGTATTTTCTCAGCAAGAGACAATTCTCTCAGATTTTGTGACACTATTATGACAGACTGTACATGGACATCATCTGAAATGTTGTCTTAGTATGGTAACTGTCATCTACCTTGTCACATTGGCACTCCAGCACTTATGATACCTCCTTCCCACTGCTTCACAGAAATGTCACAGTACTGACAAGTACAACAACACATGACATTTAGACCAAGAATGTGTCTACTTTTGGCAGGGCTCTCACATTTCACTCACACCAGCAGGTAGCATTTAATCAATTACATCTGGAATTGATTAAATATCACCTGATCACACATCTGCAAGCTCAAACCTTCAGTGAGCCAGTCAATAAATTACTCATAGATGAAGTCAGGAGGGAACAGGCATTTAGTCCCACCTCAGCAACCCTAGTTCCCAGTGCCATTTATGCAGCACACTTCATTAGTCCTAGCTGGCTTTTGTGTTTGTCCCCCGTGTGTCACATCCTTCAAAACCTCCCACAACAATGTGCTCATACAATTTATGATCTAATTAGAGGGCATAATGAATAGTCAACCATTTGTAACGATCGTGATTAAAATGTTTTAGTGATTGCTAAAGATTAATTGTTTCAGTAATCGCTTCAGATTGATGTAATTTGCATACATATGGCAATTAGGATTTTTCTGCTCTTCATCTGCTTGATTTGCAAAAACTGTTTCTGACACTTCTGTCTAGAAATAACTTTCTGCCAAAGTATATAGCAAATATCGCATCTAAAACATAGTTCAGCTTTAGGAAAGTTCTTATACTTTTTTAAGGTTACTGACATATGAAGTTCACACACACACACACACACACACACACACACACACACACACACACACACACATATATATATATCTATATTTATATAGATAAATATATAGAGATATATATGCATATATGTTAGTCCGATCTGTGTTTGTAGGGAGTATGGCATTCTCACAAGGACATTGACATGATATATTTTTACCCTCTTACAATGACAATAAATGTTGTAGACTTGAACAAATTTCACTGAAAATGTGAAAACTACAGATATTTTCTCCTGTATCCATTTCCATCAAATTCCATCCAGATGTTGTCATGAAATTTCTGCATTTAGCTTCATACAGGCAAAACAGACCTCTGTGCTTTAAGCAATTTGAAGACCATTTATGAGAGCTTTATAAATGTGATTCAATTTGCCATTTGTAAATACTGTAAATCAGTAGGTGGTATGTAGGTGTGATGGTTGGCACTGTTGCCTCACACTCAACGGCTGGCTTCAGTTTATATATAGTATGTTTTCCCAGTGCCTGTGTGGATCTCCCACAGTCCAAAGACATGCATGTTGGGTTGACTGGGGATTCTGAATGGGCTGGTTATCTGTCTCTCTGTGTTAGCCCTATGATAGACTGGTGTATCCCACGTCTTGCCCCATGACATCTGGGATAAACCCCAGCAACCCCATGGCGCCAAATTGTGGAAGTTGAAAATGGATAGATGGATGTATGCCAGTAATATGGCTTACAGCCATACCACCCTGAGCATGTCTGATCCCGGAAGCTAAACAGGGTCGAGCCTGGTTAGTACTTGGATGTCAGACCTCTTGGTAATGCCAGGTGCTGTATGCTTGTGTGTGAATGTTAGAAAGTGCTTAGGCATACATAAATGGACTGTGTGAATGCGTGTGTGATTGGGTTAATGAGACTTGTAGTAGAAAGTGCTCATCTGAGTAGTAGTGCTATGCAAGAACTAGTCCATATAATATTTATCCTCTCTATATAGTAATCCATCCTTTTTACTCTGGAGCAAAGTATTAAATCAGCTGAAAAATACAGTGAAAAAACTAAAGCATGGCTTAAGAGTGATTGTGAGTGGGTTAATAATTCTAGCCTGAAAATGTGCACTATCAGTGATTAAACTAAATTTAAGTTTAATGCCATCTTTCATCACCCTGTTAAGGATAAGTGGAAGAGAATACATGGATGGACAGACACTATCCTTCATTCTTCATTGATGAGGGACTTTTCTTTATTGAACCACCAGTCTAAGGATAGAAGACATCATTTGGTCATTAAACTGTGCAGCCATTTGATGCTTTGATTTGTGATTTTTGACGAAAAGCCAATTGACTACTCATTGCACTGCATTTGTATGTGCCCAATGCTTGGAGCAATGATAGCACCAGTGTTAATCAGTGTAACCCTTTCTCCATCAGGTCCACCAATCTGCCATAATCTGACCTACTATATCGTGAGATTATACTGTGTACCAATCCAAATATTGGATCAGTCCTGGATCATCCGTCGAACTCAATGGAGGAAAACGCAAAGTCTAATTTTTATCCCGTGAACGCAACCTTATGTCAGATAGGTTTTACTGGAAGCAGTGTTTGCATGTGTTTGTATCCCCTATTTCCTACCCTATTTAACTGGCTAGGCTTCTTTTCAAATGGCAGCCATAGGGATCAAGCTTCTGTCTGCTACAACATGACCTCATTCCTTCAGCTATAATCTACAGCAGCAGTGTAGTAAGTTCCTGAAATCCAGCATTAAAGCAAATTGAAAATTGGAAGTTTTTAGTATCCTGTACATTTGCACAAACATCAAATATGAAAAGGAAAACCCTTGTGACACATATTTCAAATTTGTGTGTCTGAAATCCTGTGCTTGCTTCACAATCCCATGACTCAAGTAAGGATCAAAATATGCTACATGTAGGGCACCAGATTGGTAATGTTCCTGAATTTTACATTTCAAGCCTTGCATGGTGATGAGAACCAAGCTGTGATATACTGGAGGTGATTTGCTTTTGGCCACTGTGGGTGTTGCACTGTCACGCCCCTTGGTGTCATCATCTCGTTGGCCCGCTTTCATGTACACAGTCGCTGCACACACAAGGATCTCCTTGTCATTTCAGTCAATACCCACCCACATATAGCCTTTTTTCTTTATTTAGAATAACATATTCTTTGTTGCATTAAAAATAATGTGACTTAGGGAGATAATGAGAGCTTGGGGGAGATTAAAGAAACTCATTGATTGCTCTAAGCTGTAAGCGTTTGTGAATTTAATTTTTAATGAGCTACAATTTCTACATTTCCTACATTTTTAAAAGAAATAATGCATTAATTACATCTTCTTTCCTCGCTTTTATAGTATGGTTTCTCTATGGATTGCACTGTGGGCCAAAACAGCAGTCCTTTATTGTACAAAAATTGGAACATTAGTGCTATCTCATCATATTACAGTCATAGCACTCTTGAGGCCTTTGCTCAAAGAGTCATGTTTTTAGAACCCAATTTGTCTCATTTGTTTAAGTATGTGGCTGGTTGAATTTGGTCTTTAGCCATTACATTGGGAATTTTCCTTTTTTCATTGCCTCAGTTATAGAAGCCATGTGCATTTTGATCACTGTTCAGATGCTGTTTAAATGGTGCTGTGTGACAAGTGAAAAGTATACTTGAGAATGATAGGACTGCTCATTGTGAGTGTAAATTATATCAATTCAGCTGTTCAAGGATCAAAGGCCATCATGACCTTGGGACCTTTGCTATTTGCTGCAGGAAAATAATGATTTTATTAGTACTAAGATGTCCTATATTTAAGATTTGCTGTATGTATTAAACCTGGGTTTTTAAATTAAATGTTCCTTTCCCCGCTCAGGGGCTTCTCTGAATTTCACTCAAATTCATTTCTCAGTGCTCCTGCCCATGTGATTTCTCTTGATCTGTCATGGATTCTTTCGTGAGGGTATGGCCAGCTCACATTTCTAACCTCTTCTCATTTGAAGTCAGCCACACTTCTCTGACAGTTATTTCATCATGTTCTCTTTTAAAGGCGAGAGTTTGTTCCCAGAGCTCAGGTCCAAGCTTCATATGTCAGTCATCTGCCTGCTTTTCCCTTTAATTAAAAAAAGACCAAAAGAGATGTTAGATGTTACTGCATATGAGGCATAACCACACTCTGTGTGTTATTCGGGGATGAGCTATGGATGAAGAAAGATTTTGGCTAAAGGCAATCTTGTGCTCTTCTCTCCTCTACAAGTGAAAACTGATTTTCTTGGGTAGTGCAGACCTTGTATAGCCACATGCACAAATGTGGGTAGTGTTTAGTGAAAGACAACATCTACTCAATTAAGTAGCACTCAATACAATCCACCACAGTTTGAAATTACTGAGTGGCACTTTAAGTATTACTTCTGATCATCCTTGTCCCTTGATAGATTGGTAG
The DNA here is from genome assembly GCF_057381915.1 of Diplotaxodon limnothrissa. Classification (NCBI taxonomy): domain Eukaryota; kingdom Metazoa; phylum Chordata; class Actinopteri; order Cichliformes; family Cichlidae; genus Diplotaxodon; species Diplotaxodon limnothrissa. The sequence goes on along the minus strand of NC_140602.1, from coordinate 43,169,122 downwards.
CTTTTAACCCTCGCAGCTAACACGTCCTTATAACTAATATATATGCTGTCTAGTTTAGGATCGTATTCTGTAAAGAACGAGGTGGTCAATGCATATGGAAAAAGAAGTTGAAAAGTTAAAAACATATTTTATATGTATTGTAAGATTCATTAGTTTTACATATCTTTGATAGTGTGATTTACATATGAAAGTCCACCTTTGAATTTTTCTTATAATTGTTTCATAATTTCATAATTATTGTAAATGGCTCGGGATTTATTTAGCACTTCTCTACATTTTTATATACACTACTACATTTGACACTATGAACACTATATACACTACTACACTTGACAGTACAAGCCAGCTTCACAGAGTTCTATAGTTTATGCAAACAGTACGTGTGGCCTCAAGTGGAATTTATCCTTCAGCGAGGGTAGCACATTTGCGGTCCACTGGGAGTCTGCGGATGACCCGTGTCCCTGCAGAGAGCTTCATTGTCAGATGGCGGCAGTGCATGTGGTACACCTGGTCTGTGGGTCAATCTTATTTGTGTTGTTGTTGGTCTATCAGAAGAAGAGCGGCGTTATAACAGACAAAGAGCTGAAGTGAAACAAGGGTTAACAACAGTGAAAAATGTCGACTGCAGCCACTGTCTGTGATTTTTGTGTTGAAATTTTTGATCTTTTAAGTTTTTTCACAGTTCTACTGTACCATTCCCATTGAATTCTGCTGTTACTCCTTTCCCTTTTCTCATCAAACCAATGTCAGCCAATTATCAGTTAGCATTTTGGAGGACTGCACGGGAGCATGTGTGCGATGGGTAAAAACCCTTCTTCTTGCTGTCTGAACAGAAATGTATACGCAGATGGACACATTTGTGCAACCCCAGTTTATGCCTAGAGACTGTTCGGTACCTTCCTGGCTGCCTCTAGGGGAAAAATGTTGTGGCCAAATGATTGGCGATTGTTTACTGGTTGTCACAAGCTGAAATTGGTCACACAGAGAGGAAAAACCTCGTTGTGATTGCTTTAGTGGCTAGCAGACTGCCAAAGTTGACAATTTGCTAGCAAGATGCCAACAAGTTAGAAGACCCCCAACTTGTCTGCAAACAGTCGCCAACTATTCGTTGTTCAGTAGTGTAACTGAAAAAGTGTAATGGAGAACATTTTCTTTCAAAGTAAGAGTTGTCTAACCATTACAGCCAACATATAACAATAGGCATAACTTATACTTTATGGTCTCTGTTTTTAGTTTCTTGCACTTTTCAGTTTCACAACTCCTCAGGAAGTATTAGGCAAGTGTTTGTAGACAGGTTGGTGTCTTCAATGTAACTACAACCGACCGTGGCAATCTACTATTTTTTTGTCATCAATTTTACCTAACACTTGGAACAACCATTCATAAACCATTTGGGAAATATAAATTTTTTCCCCTAGCAGTCGTAGGTACTAGAGGGTGGCCAGCTGGTTTCTAGACCTGTTAAACTGGGGCTTTATCTAAAACGGACACTCATATTCCTTGAGAACATTTTGGCATTCAGACCGGAGGAGTCACTAGCCTTCCAGCTGAGGGCTACCTGATTTCCTGATCTCCTGATTTCCTGATCTCCTGATCTCCTGAGCTATAGCAGTTACCCAAAGAACTAAAAAAAAATGAAGCATAACTCACGAAAACATGGTAGTTTTTTTTTCCCTGTATCTTTCGCACATGGAATGGTAGAAAGAAGTGAAAATAAGAAAGGTAAAGTTAGAGGCCATTTAAGCCTTTAGTTTCAGCACTTTTCAGTTTTCACCTAATCATCATGGATGCAGATGATTAGGTGAGCGATTGATCACTTGAACAGATAAAGATGTCAATCATTCATGTCTGAATTGTTTTAAAGTCCAAAACAAATATTTATTTTTTGAACCAACAGACGTATTTGGTACGTCTTTTGGTCCCAAAATGTAAAGGTTATGGATTTGATCACCAACTGATTTTATGCACAATGATTACAAGAGACAGCAGAAACAAACCTGTGTTGGTTTTTAATACTTACCATAAAGAAAGCAAAGACAGTGCTGACAAATTGAAATTTAAACTACTGTAGTAATGGCAGAAGATGTAAACTAAAGCCACATGAACATGACCAGTTGCTTAATCAATTCAACAGCTGAGACATTGCTACTGCTTGTGGTATATTTCTCATCAAAGCTTGGACCACAGTGGTAGAAAGACTACCTGTGAACACTTTCAGCAGCGGTCTCATACCCTATGAAGTCCTAATTACAGGTGTGCTGGACCAAAACACTGCAAACTAGGAAGGAGTTCCTGCAAACTGTCGGCTATTTGTACACGCTTTTCTTAATTAACATGTTTCACTCATTAGTGCTTCAAATTGTCTGATGAAAATTTATCAACCAAGATAAGGTCATTACATAAAATTAATAAGCATGACCGATTCAAGGATGTGTGATTCATTTTTTTATGAATAAATGCAGAACACCAAAGACAGATGGAGAACTCTAGAGGTATGGAGTTGAGGTGAGGGAGGTTTGGGTGTGTAGATGCAGTGAGGAGGAGCATAATGTTTCAAAGGAAAAAGATAAAGACAGACAAAAGCAGATGGGAAAAGAGATGTGCTGAGAAAGACACAAAGGGTTGAGATGGAGAGAAACGCAGCGGCATGCATGGGTGGAGATGAGCATTGTCTGGTGTGCACTCTTTATCTGGATAGTGGTAATCTTGTCCTCAGTTCTCAACATTGCTACGCACCAGCACTTTTAACTAGCTTTGATAATGGGAGGAACAGCATCAAACTCATTAATTGAATTAGCTCTCTCTTTATCTCCACATCTGCCTGTGTCCACTCGCCCCGAAAAACACTCCGCCAACAACTACTCTTCAGCTAATTGACTCAAAGCTCCTGTGCAGCCCTGTTTCATTCTCCTAATTTATTGGTCCAGGTCCCAGCCTGGTTGTGCTGTCAGGGGCTACTTTCTAATTCAATTTTACCCCGTGCTGGTGAAGATTATTTCGTTTTTGAGGACAGGGATATAGAGCAACAGAGAAAAGCCTAAAGAAAATCTAGGCTGTTATACCCAACAGCTTGTCTGTTTATATTTCATAACAGGATTTAGCTGCAGGTGTTTGAGAATTATGGAACACAGGCTGACTAAATAACCTAAATGCAATTTGGCCAATTTTACCCTTCTGTTTGTAGATTAAATTCAGCTAAAATACCTCTTTAAAATCAATTTGGAATATGCTTAACAATGAGTTTACCAACCAGAGCAATTTGCAATCTATTTTTTTCCCTTTCATTGGTTTCAAGTATATATAAGTGCTGTGACCCTACATCACCTAACACCCCTTTGTAAGAGGTGTTAGGTGATGTAGGAACCAAAGGTACTTTTTGTGACACAGCTCAAATCAAAAATGTTGTGCTCACGTTCATTTATATTCACTAAAAGTTTTCTTTTAATGCTGACTTCCCCTAATGTGTTCATTCTTAGAACAAAAATCAAAACCCTTACCTGTTCTGCGATGAAACAATTATATTATTAATAATCTCCGGCTCTCTTCCAGAGCATGATTTTGTCCTCTCTTGCTCCCCTCACCCCAACAGGTCGTGGCAGATGTCCACCCCTCCCTGAGCCTAGTTCTGCTGAGGGTTTCTTCCTGTTAAAAGGGAGTTGTTGTTTTTTTTCTCCTTAAGGGTAATACAAGGGATAATTTCTCTCCCTTTTCTTTTCATTTAAACTAAAATTATTATAACTTAGAGCTCAAAACCTTTCAGGTAGCCTCTTGATAATGGCACTGACATAAATTTCTGTCTCTTTTGGTTGAAAATGTATAATCAGAACACACAGCAAATGCCATTGCTATATATATAATATTCCAGTTTCTTATCCATTATCTCTCACTTTAGCTTCTTTCCACTGCTGGATGTTTTCCCCATACTCTGGCCTTTTTCACCCACCCTGACACAACACCCTTCTTTTTTAATCCTCACAGCTAATCTGTTTTTCTGCTCACATACCTTTAACACCAAGATCTCCCCTGATGTTGAGACCGTTATGCTCTCAACATCACCCCCACCACCTACCTAACCTATTCTCCTCCATTATTATCAAAAGGCCATTTACACATCATGTAAGAAAGGATGCTTTTGAGTGACAGCAGGATATAATACCTGAAAGTGCAATCATTTGCTAAATGCCGTCTAGTTATTATTATCTTGAAGTGAACTTTTCCTTTCAAGGTAATATGCTGTTCCTCATTTTCTGGGTCCTGGGTTTTTTGTTTATTCCAAATCTGTCCTGCCTCAGTTTTAAATGAGTATGTGTGTACTCTATTAAAGGTCATTAAAGGCAATTATTCCTGCATTTTAAATTTTTTCTGTCTCAAATCCTGTGACTGTCTATCCTGTCAGAGTGATTAAAATCAGACTATCGTATCCAAAGCAAGCTTTTGTTTTGAAATCTTCCTTGCTACTGCCACTGGAGGATGTTATATTACTACTGGGATCCTTGTCTTTCATTAATGGTCTTTTTTTTTCTTCCTTTTTATATGTTTTTAAAATTCATGAATAATTCAATTCAATTTAATTTCTTTATTGTCCCACAAGGGGAAATTAGTTTAGCAGCAGGATAAAAATAAACAGAGCAATAATATAAAATAATGACAATAATAGTGATAAAAAAGTCAAAGGACAGTTATTTGCCATTAAGGAGACAAGATGCCATCTCCACCCATCCATCCATCCATCTTCTTCCGCCCAGACCTCCCTCTCCCCAGCCACCTCCTCTAGCTTGTCCAGGGGAACACCAAGGCGTTCCCAGGCCAGCCGAGAGATATAATCTCTCCAGTGTGTCCTTGGTCTGCCCTGGGGCCTCCTCCCAGTGGGACATGCCCGGAACACCAACCCCAGGAGGTGCCCATGAGGCATCCTTGTCAGATGCCCGAACCACCTCAGCTGGCTCCTTTTCGATGTGGAAGAGCAGCAGCTCTACTCTGAGCCCCTACCACTAATACTTGAACTACTCCACTTGGGGCAGGAACTCATCCCCGACCCGGAGTGGGCACTCCACCCTTTTCCGGCAGAGAACCATGGCCTCAGATTTGGAGGTGCTGATCCTCATTCCCGCTGCTTCACACTCGGCTGCGAACCGTTCCAGTGCGAGCTGGAGGCCATCACCCGATGAAACCAACAGAACCACATCATCCGCGAAAAGCAGAGATGAGATTCTGAGGCCACCAAAGTGAAAGCCCTTCGCCACTTTGCTGCGCCTAGAAATCCTGTCCATAAAAATTATGAACAGAATCGGTGACAAAGGGCATCCCTGGCGGAGCCCATCACCCACCGGGAACGAGTCCGACTTATTGCCGGCAATGCGAACCAAGCTCTTGCAATGGTTGTATAGGAATCAAATGGCCCATAGCAATGGGTCAGACACCCCATACTCCCGTAGCACGTCCCACAGGACACCCCGAGGGACACGGTCAAATGCCTTCTCTAAGTCCACAAAACACATGTAGACTGGTTGGGCAAACTCCCATACGCCCTCAGGTATCCTTGAGAGGATAAAGAGCTGGTCCAGTGTTCTGCAACCAGGGCAAAAACCGCATTGTTCCTCCTGTATCCGAGGTTCGACTAGCGGACAAACTCTCCTTTCCAGCACCCTGGCATAGACTTTCCCAGGGAGGCTGAGGAGTGTGATCCCCCTGTAGCTGGAACACACCCTCCGGTCCCCTTCTTAAAGATGGGGACCACCACCCCGGTATGCCAGTCCAGGGGTACTGCCCCTGATCTCCACGCCCTGAGGCGTGTCAACCAGGACAGCCCTACAATGTCCAGAGCCTTCAGGAATTCAGGAGACAAGATGCCGTAGGGATAAAAGAAAACTCGAGTCTTTTAGTCTTCCCCCCAGGGTCTCTTTAAAACGGCGGCCGGACGGCAACAACTCAAACTCACTGTGGTTCAAACAATTAATAATAGAAAGCGCCTTTCTAAGCACATTTCTATTGTAGATGGCCAAAATTCCATCTTGCCAGCGCCCTGAAATTTTGCTAGCAGTTTTTACCAGAAGTCCCAACCGATTCTTATTCTTCACCGTCAAGTTAGCAAACCAGGCAGCGATACAAAAGGACATCACAGATTCAATAAAACTTCTATAAAACAAAGACAACATCTCAGATGAGACATTAAAAAATTTCATTTTCCTTAAAAAGAACAGTCTTTGTTGAACTTTTTTAGTAGTGGCATCAGCATGATGCCACTACAGTTTACGGTCAAGTACCACACCTAGATATTTATAACTCTCAACGATCCCAATATCAGCAGTTAAAATAAAAAGATCTCCTAGTTAGTGATCATCAACTGTGTATTACCAGGGTGTGTGCTTAGGGAGAGAGGGATTTCCCTCCCTCTGCTTGATTATTTTTTATCTCCTGCGGGGATAAATATTCAACCCCCTCCCTCTGATTTTTAGCTCTTGAAACAGTCAACAGCACGAACATCAGTCAAATCAGAAACTGACTTTTAGCGCTTGCAATCTGTAAGAGCAGAGATGACGCTGTTTGAGGAGATCATCCAGATCTCGTTCTGCTTCACCGTTTCATGAACTCACTAAGCACAGCTGTTTCAGGGTCAAAACTATCGTTAACTAAATAAAAGAGAAGTGAAATGTGTTCACAGTGGCAGGAGGCTCACCAAAAATCCTAGAAGTATTCATGCTGTGTGTCAAACAGTTGCCTGTTCGTTGACATTCGAATTCGTGACAAAGTTTAGTTATGCAGCTTCTTCTTTCAAATTGTTAACTTCCAGCACCGAAGCTGCTAACTGCAACATCCTGCAGTTATAATGGACATCTCTAGAAGAAAATACATTCACATTTTGTTGGCTTTGTTGGCAGCTGCTGTGAAGTGCTGAAAGAGATTAGCAGCCACACTCCTGTGTTTAAAAAAAAAAAGAATAGAAAAAAATAATCATTCACAAGTTTGAATCTGGAGTTCGTGAACACATAGTTATTCCATTTTTACAAATATATTAAGTCATAAACTTTAAAGTCCTACTCCTGATATTAGCAAATGGATGTTTCCTTCTTCCCTGTATGGAGATCTTCAAATGAGAGTTAAAAAGGGGCACTTTGTAGGAAAGCCAAAGGCTGTTTTCTCCTGAATCTACTGTAGAGGAATATTTATTATTTTTTAAACTGCAGCACATTTTATTTTGACAATTTGTTTCTCATGTCATTTTCACACATTTATTAACTTCATTAACAGGCCCCTCCCTGGGCCTGCTTTCTAGGTTTTTCCTTGTTAAAACAGAGTTTTTCCTTCCCACTGTGGCCAAGCTTTTGCTTGAAGCGGGTTGTCTTATTGTTGGGGTAAGGTGGCACTTTAGAATTAAAATTGAATTGAATATGTATTGTATTCAGTTTTACTTCTCCTTGTCACAGTACCTTGACTGTTTGCACATGTGTGTTTTCCCCACCTGTGTCCACTTCCCCTAATTAACCCTGTGTGTATAAATAACTTGCACCTTTCTTGTCAGAGTGTCTGTGATCTGTCCCTCTGCCCTGTGTGTGGATTTAGTTTTGCCTTGACGTTGCAAACAGCTTCAATAAACAGGTTTGCTTTATGCTTAATCCAGTCTGTCTCCTGGGGCCTTTACCTGTATGTCAATTATGGCATGTTTAACTGTTTGCACTGTTATGTTTCTCTGGATCCCCTGTGTCTTAAGAGGAAATCGTGAATAGTACTCATAATAGTATTTATTTATTTATTTTTTAAAGTTAATGGCACCTCTTTATTTTTTATTTTACCCTTTTTTTTTTATATTGCACTGAGGCAAAACCTGTATAATCCCTTACAATAAACTGGAAATCAGAGTTAATGAAAAACGATATACAATTTTGTTGCAGGCTCTACAGTGAGTAGAAAGTAGAGATGGACCGATCCGATATTACGTATCGGTATCGGTCCGATACTGACCTAAATTACTGGATCGGATATCGGAGAAAAATAAAAAATGTAATCCGATCCATTAAATATCACGAAAGCACCTCACAAAACTTGCAACACGCCGTAACTCACCTCAGAACGTTAGCACGTCGGAGCAGTATGCATCACGTGATAGAGCGGCTGTGGCATGCAGGACCTGTCGGTGGTCTGGATAGCATGTGGAGCTTCGCTAGCAACCCAGCATTTCATCTCCGACAAAGTTATCCCCGAGAGAAGTAAAGCAAGTGTGTAAGTCCATCTCTGAATGTTTGTAAAGCACTCCTGCGTTAAGCTTAACGAGCGACTGCCTCTCGCTCTCCGGCTGCTACTTCAATCATGAAACTGCTTAATGATCAGCTTATCGGCTTTTCTGTCGGGAGTACGTCTCTCTTGTTTGTTTTTGGCCCACTTTGCACCAGAAAGAGGAAACCAGCGGCTGAACAACAGCAGAACGTTTAAGCTTGATAAGCTGTTGTTAGAATTTATTTAATATTACTTTCTACTCAAGGATCTTTTTCTACGTAGCTGACGGCTGGTAACTGTGCAGGGGCGGATCTAGCAAAGTTTAGCCAGGGGGGCCGATAGGGCATGAACAGGGAAAAGGGGCACAAAGACATACTTTTCTTTCTTATTCTCATTTAAAATGTCGAGCTTTTAATAAATAATTATCTGACACCCAAAGTTTTAATTTGATGTAAAATGAATAGAAGTCAATTACTGTATATAGTGACTATTAAGTCTAATATATATACCCTAGTAAGCTATAGTACTCTTTACTTTGGGAAGGTACCATCTGTGCAGTCTGCAATTTTGTTGAAGAAAGATGTTGAATCTATTTAATATTTCTTGAAAAATAATTGATTTCTGTGCATTTTTTTTCGCACTGCATCAAATTAAGGTTGATTACGTCGATTAAGCATCATGAGGTGGAGCGTGAGGGGTGGTTCCCTATTTTTTATTTATTTATTTTTGTTGTTGCTGGGAGTTGGAACCCTATTAGTTAGATTGCTTAATATTTACACTAAGTACTCTTTAAAATACCAGAATAGGGAGGATGGTGTAGGTTTAAGTTTATTAGATTGATCAGTATTGCTGAACTATGAAATATTTTTTTTGTATACAGGTATAACAGAATAGCTTTAGTGTAGTTGTTGTTTTAAACTTGAGTATGAACTTGCAGACTTGCAAAATGCAGCAAGATATTTTAAAAAACAGTTTTGTTGGTTAAAAAACACTATATCGGATTCATATCGGTATCGGCAGATATCCAAATTTATGATATCGGTATCGGTATCGGACATAAAAAAGTGGTATCGTGCCATCTCTAGTAGAAAGTGGCCCTAATAGTGTATGAAGGTGATTCAGCCTTTACTGGTGGGGCCGCTAAGCTGGAACTGCTGGCATCTGAAAACATAAATGCATGCATGTATATTTTATTCAGTGTGTTGGTTTGATTGTCTGCCACCCAGTTTGGTCCAGCAGAGTGAAAAGTCTCAACAACTGTAGGCTAGATTGTCATGACATTTGGTGCAGTTGAGCTCAAAGGAGAATTCTTAATGACTTTCTGCAGCACCACTATTAGATTTCTGTTTTTGAGTGAAATATTAGATGAATTCCAATAATATTTGAAACGGGCATACTTCCCCAAGCCCCAAAGCCACAATAGTTATCCACAATAGCTGGCAATTCCTTACCTAATCATCCAGGGCAATTACCAGATTGAAATACGTAACGTACAACACCTGATCTTACAGGATGTTTGCAATGTGTTTTTGTATCCTGTTCAATTTCCTGCTGTGTAAAGTGCATTAATATTAATGCACATAGGTATTTCTTTCAGTATGCAAGATGGATGTAAGAGTGGAAGGTGTGCTGACATGTTATTTGGACTATGGCCATTCTGGTGTGTCATTTCTGAGCCTCAGTTGGGTGGAGTTGAAACCTGTCTTTTCTGACAACCTCATCTCATCTGTAAATACTCATCCCACTGATGCACGGTTTCATGGAATTAATGAGGCAGCTTCATGTGCTGATGCATGTGAAAGGAGAGCTCCCTTCAAATTGCTTTCCTTTATTGCCTCCCCCCCGTTTGTCCTCCCTCCCCCAGAAATCACATTAGCCAAACCAAATCTCATTTACAACATGCCATTTCTTAATTCAGCCCCCTGCTCCGACCCTATAGGAGATGCTTTGTTTTTTACGTCAAAGAGTGGATGAATTTCAGGAAAAATAGAATATTATAGTAAGAAAGAAAGAACACAGAGCACATCGACACTGTAGTGGAGTGTAATTCATCAACTACAACGTATTGATTAACTGATCATTTACTCTGAAATGCAGAGCATATTGTAAAAGTTAAGTTTGGCCAACCGCCCCCTGTAAATGCAGGTATCAGCATAAACAGACAAATCAACTTGTTGTTCAAGTTCATTTTGCACCAGCTAGAAACTGATGTGGAAAAGAAGGAAAATGCAGTGCATTTATTCTGTGAAATTGGAGTTTGAGATGTGATCAATGCAGCATACAGAATGCTGCATGAAATTAGTTGATTATTGGTCCTTTTGTAGTTCTCTGTCAGTGCTACATCTGCTTGCAAGTTTGTGGTAATTACTGTGCTGTGGCTAAGGTGACAACTTGGATACAGGGGGGCAGACAGCAATCAGCTGTCTCCTCCTAGTTATTGCCTGCGCCTTCCACACCAGCGGCCTTTATCTTTGCTCGTCAGAGGCAGCGACCAACACAAGGCCAGTTATTACCGCAGCAGCGACCATGATAAGATCAAAGGAGACTGGTTGAACATGGAAGATGTAATGACTGTTCTCTTCTAAGCACTGCTTCACAGAATGTCATGTCATCTCCCCCCGTTAACGTTCATGTTTTTTTCTTCCTTTACAAGTCTTTCAAAGATGCAGAATGAGGACAGTCTTCAATTATTTTGATGTAGGGGGAAAATTACCCAGCGCTGAAATTTTAGTGAATGAAAATGTTCCTTTTCACTTTCACTTTTTTTTCTTTTTGTTCTCCGGTGTTTTACTTTAGAGCAGCTTTCACGTGCCATCTATCTTCCTCTTCTGCTTCCTTTTCTACTTGATACGTACGGCTACATTTGTGCCAAAGGTTTGAAAAAGAGCGGGTTGGCATGTTGTAAAAGAACTGGAAGTAACTTCATGTGACAGACGAAAATGCAGAAAGCAGCTGCTGACATACTGGAAGAAGGGGAGGTCATGGTTTCTCACTATCTCAGTATCCTCCCACAGACTGTGACCATGAGTAATGGAAGCGATTGCAGGGGGGAAAAGGGTGGGACGCAGGTAGAAGAGGCATGAAAGCGGTAGATACTGGAGAGGGAAAAAAATGGACACAATTTGTCTGAAATGGTGCTTGGTGCCAAGTTGTTGCCCTTATTTTTGTTTGCAAAACAAGACTTGCCATACAAGATACTACAGTGTGTTTGCTAATTCTGTTTAACTTTTGCAGAATTTAATTTAAACTCACTAACCCTGACTCCTTAGTTCAGCTAGCATGCCATCTGTCATCCTGGTGTTACGACTGCTAATAGAATAAATCTGACTTGTAAACTTTTTCAAGCATAGACCATCCAGCAGCATTCGACGGTTCTTAAGTTTTGTGCTTAACCTTTACAGTCTCTAATGTTTCAGCTGCTGATTCTTCTCATTTTTTTCCGTTTTCCTTCTTCCTAATTGACTGTTAGTGGGAGTTGCCACATTTTCTTCCACACACACACACACACACACACACACACACACACACACACACACACACACACACACACACCCCCACCACCACCATTCTGGGATAGGCTCCATCCATTCCTTGTCATGCTCATGGATGGATGAACTTTTGACCAGTATATTTCTGTGTTTCAGGGTCAAGCTGAAAGATGGAGTGGCATTCTTGGGAGCTAGAGCCAGTAACCCAGTTATGTGGACGGTGAGTCAGGATGTCAGAAGTGAAGGTCACAGAGTTGTCACCCTGCACTGCCACAGGAAGGAGAACAGCTTCAGTCAAAGGTCCGTCTGACTCCCTCCTTCTACTGAATTAATGAGTGTGTGACTGAAATAATAACCTTACATCCCTGCTGAACAACCAAACAGCAGCACCCCGCTTGGTTTCTCAGGTGCTGAAAGAGCGATTGCAAAAAAAAAGAGTATGAAGGAGAACATTATTAAACATTAATCTTTGGCACTGCCATTCATGCAGGTTCTCAGCTAGTCCCAAGTGTAGTCAATAAAATGAATTGTTTGAGGAACATAAAGTCTAAGGTATGCTTGGACTTAAAGGATAATTTTGGTAATATCTGATATTTTTCTTTCTGTCTACATACCATTAGATACTTAAAAGGATATCTGAACATGTAGCATTGTAATTGCACATTAAAGTCATTCATCAAAATACATATACTTTGCCTGCAAATGCAACAAAAGCAAATGTTACACTTAAGTTTATTTTCAGCATGTTTTGCATAGGTACAATTTCTTTTAGAGGGGTTCAGGTACTGAGCACTTCGAAAAACCTCAGCCGACCCTAAATTTAGTATTGGACTTAAACACACATACATAGTCACACTGAGCATCTCGGCACACTACGCCTTCTGTGTACGCACAGCTTATTGAAATCCACTGTTACATAATGCATGATGCATTAAGTATCAGTCAAACATGAACAGTCCTGCTATGGGAAACCAAATGCACAGCTGAAAACGGTGAACAACAAATATGGTTTTCCAGTTAACATCTTGTACTATCGCAAACTTTCAAGTCTTATAAAATTAATTGAATGTCAAGTATACATACATTACATTAAGCAAGTAATGTATGTATACATTACATTAAGCAAGTTATTTAGACTTTGTTTTACTGCAGACACCTCTCGAGATTTCACGTTGTTGCAGTTTGGTACTGATACTTGATCCTTTGCAGCTTCTATCCAAAAATGTCTATAGCATGGTGTGATACTCTAATTACAAGCAGAGACAACTAGTGTTACATATAAAGAGGATTCAAGAAATATCAAAGAGCTGTTAGTATAAAAATCAGATTTCCAAGACAATAAGATAAACTGACACAGATGTGTAAGTATTATTGGACGTGTTAAAAACATTTTGAGATTGTGAAACCTTCATGTGCTGGTAACTAGTAATTATGCTACACTTAAGTGGTTATCAGGTAAAATGTATATAAATATTATATACTTTATATGCTGAAATCTAGCAAACCTCTAATTTACAACTATACAATGCAATTACTTAAAAGTATTTACAAGAACAAACTTAGTTAAAGTCATTATGTGTCAAAAGGATTTAAAGCACTGCATGTAGGTGATTGTTGCTCAGAGGTGGCTGTTTTCAATCAGTGAGTGATAACTGTGTGCGTGTCTCTGTGCGTGGCAGTCTACAGTACTTGACATTCACTTCTGCAGCTAAATGGCTTTAGGAAAAGACAAAGTAGCTCCACACAGGAAGTGACACACCCCACTGGCTGGATTGTTATTTCCTCCTGGGTGTCAAGGTGACGGCAGTGATGAAAGACAAGTCATCTATCATTTACATGTTTGTCTTTCACAGCCCTGCTGAGGGGAAGATACAGTGAATTATACAGGACCGCTCATATCAAGGTCATACATGTTGACTGCGTACTATACCTTGCAATTCACCACTCAGCAAAAGACTGCCTTGAAGTATTGAAATGACCACGAACCTGGGCTTTCAAGTTTTGTGGGTTATTCATCAAATTGAGTAATGTGGAAAATCTGTAACTTATTTAGTGTTCTGTTATTTACTACACCTGTGCATGAAATGACCATAACTGTAATTAAGAATCTCTTTGAGGGTTGTAAACTGGTAGACGGCAGCTGTCATGTTTTTTGTTTTTTTTCTATTTTATTGAAAAGATAAAAATATGTGGAATACATAAAAAATAAAGGTATGTAAATAACATAAAATACACAAATCACAGTATGCTTCGTCTCCTGAGCAGGGGGATCCTATTGTCCACTGTCTCCCAGAGGTTTTTCAAATAAACTTCACTGGTCAGAGTCCCAGCTGGTGGGCTGAGACTCTATAACAAAAGAAAAAACAATCTAGAATAATTTTCACTTAAATACGTGTATAATCCTTTAACTCTCGTACTTGCTTTTGACATACTTTTTTCGTACTCATCAGTAGTATGTTCATAGTCAGGGAGACATTTTATTTGACTGCATTGACTAAAAGATATTGGTCAGATGTCCATCAACCTACTTTGCTGAGCATTAAAACAGAATCAGTAGGAGAGCTTCAAAGATGTATACCCTGAGGATGATGGCGGGGCAGTTCGACCTCAGTAGAGAGTTTGTGTGGTTTTGTCACTTCATCTGCCCACTTTCATTGGAGGCCACGAAGCAACACCACATTGCCTCCAGCAGTGTTCCCTGTCTTTTCTTGTACACATTTAGCTTTATTCTTTCCTGCTGTTATAATCTGTGTCATTGCATACTACTGTCAGTAAAAGTTTTAAACATTTGGTGCCTAAAGGAGCAACTTTAATCCACCAGTTGATTAAAGTTGGAAAGTGCAGATCTTCCCACAATATTTATTTTGTGCCAAAGCCAATGTAATACCAATGTCAGTGCACAGGGGAGCTGAGTCCAAGCGAGGTGAAGAAGAGAGTGCAGGCAGGGTGGAGTGGGTGGAGACGAGTGTCAGGGGAGATTTGTGACAGAAGGATGGCAGTGAAAGGAAATGTTTACAAGATGGCTGTAAGACCTACTATGATGTATAGTTTGGAGGCAGTGGCACTAAAAAGAAGACATGAGGCTGAGCTGGAAGTGGCAGATAAAGATTTTCACTGGGAGTGACCAAGATGGACAGGATTAGAAATGAGTATATCAGAGGGACAAATCAGGTTGAGCAGTTTGGAGGCAAAGTTAGAGAGGCAAAGCTGAGATGGTCTGAAAACATGCGGAGGTGAAATAGTGGATATGCTAGACAAAGGATGTTGTTATGTAGCTTCCAGGTAGGAGGAAAGACCACAGAGCAGACTCATGGATGTAGTGAAGGAGGACATGCAGAGGGCAGGTGTGACAGAAGAGGATGCATGTGATAGGGTGAGATGTAGGCAGACCCCTAAAGAGACCAGCGGAAACAAGAAGATTTAATGTAATATAAAACCTTACAAAAGTTATAATAGCAAACATAGATTTTAGGGAATTTAGATGAAAGCATTTTTCCCTCTTAGGTAATGAAAACTGACAACATAGCCACAAAAGGGGAAGAGAGAAATCTCTGCAGCGCCATGATCTATTAAAGTCAAAGGTGGACTTGGAAGCTATTTCGAGAAGGCACAGATAATCGTGATAAATAGAGATTACAGAAATAAGCAGTAACTGTTAATGTGTCTACCTTAAATAAGTAGGGTAGTATCATGAGTTCTCAGGTCCAGTACATTTTAACTCACCATGACAAAATTTAGACTTCAGACTAAAAAATCACATTTTAATCACACGTTCATACATTGTTCTGCAGGGCGTCATAAATGTCTCTTCCAGTTTTTTCCATCACTGTCCATAGGACCAGAGTCCAAATGTATGTAGCATAGGCATTCAAACATACTAGTTGATTTTGTTTGTCGATGAGGCTTTCAGCTATCTCCAAAGCTGCAGGCCTCATCAGCACTCCTGTTTTATGGCCTCTACCAACCCCCATCACCTCACTTCAGGCCTTCGTCCTGTGGGGGATACTTATGACTCCTCCACTCTCCATCCTCTGCAGAAAAACCCTTCTGTGGAAAGAGTGTTGGATCCAGTTATCTTTACTGCTGTTATGATCCCACCTGTTGAGTCACCTCAGCAGTCTTGTAGAAGTGGTCATGGTGCAACACCATAGCTTCTGGTTCCTGTGCTTTTCACAGAATCATCAATCAATCAATCAATCAATCTTTATTTATAAAGCACTTTTCATACAAAAAACAATGTAGCACAAAGTGCTTTACATAGTTTAAAAACAGCCCACCCCACCCTCCAACTCACTCCCCACACTCTCATTAACATAAATGATGTGAATACACACATATCCCCCCCCCCCCCCCCCCCACACACACACACACACACACACACGAGCACACTTAAAGAGTAAAAATTGGGCTGGGCCAAGTGAGGAAACACTATAACAGGGAGCCGTCTGCACCGGGAGCCGGTCACAGACCGCAGCCTCCAGGCTGGGCACACAGCAGGAGGGAGGCCAGGGAGCCCCCCAGCCAGGCTGAGAGGACCCCCAGAGACCCAGCAGCCACAGTCGATCACAGCCCCGGTGCAGAGAGCGCCCTCTGAGGAAACACTGGAGATATGACACAATAGGATATATACAGGGTAAAATGATAAAATAAATAAGAACAGGATACAATATAAATATAAATATAAATAGAGTAAGAAGATTAAAAAATGAATAAGAATAAAATCAATAAATATTAGGTAAAGTCTAAATTAATAATAGAATAACAGGATAGAATAAATAAGCATAAAATAAATAAACGCTAAGTAAAAGCTAAATTAAAAAGGTGGGTCTTGAGCCTGTTCTTAAAAACATGTACGTTCTCTGCGGCCCTGAGCTCCTCCGGCAGGCTGTTCCACAGACGAGGACCATACCACTGAAAAGCTGCCTCTCCGTGAGTATGTGTCCTGACTTTAGGGACAATCAAAAGGCCAGTACCAGAGGACCTCAGGGTCCGCGAGGGTTCGTATGGTAAAAGCAGATCTGAGAGATAAGAAGGCCCAAGACCATTAAGACATTTAAAAACCAATAAAAGAACTTTAAAATCGATCCTGAAACACACGGGGAGCCAATGCAGCGATTCTAAAACCGGTGTAATGTGGGCCCGCCCTCTGGTCTTCGTCAGCACACGAGCTGCCGAGTTTTGCAAAAGTTGTAAAGTTGAAATATTCTTCTTAGGAAGACCAGAGAGCAGGGCATTACAGTAATCAATGCGACTGGTAATAAAAGCATGCATCAGCATCTCCGTGTTGGCCCGAGAGAGAATAGGGCGGACTCTGGCTATATTTTTTAGATGATAAAATCCAATTTTGGTTACATGTTTAACATGTGGGATAAAACCAAGCTCAGAGTCAAAAATAACACCCAGAATCATGATGCCATCCTTGGACTCCTGCGCTGTCGATGGAGCTTGGCACGCTCCCCTAATCCTTCAGGTGCCCGTCTGTTGTCCACAATCTCCTCTGTTGGCCTCTGGAAAGCCCCCTTAGCACAGGTCTCATTCCAACGCAGCTTCGTGGTCCTTGCTGTGGCTCCGAAATCTGATCTCATGATGGGCCCCAAACAGCTCAACCTTCGACCTCAACCACTGCCTGGGCTGTCTGCTATGCCTGGAATGGTTCTTGTTTCTCACTGGGCCTCTGAAAATTTCTCAGGAGATTCCTTTCAGCAATACTCTGACTGCTGCACCTGTATTTCCTTGCTAGGAGGAAAAACCTTCTATTTGGAAAGCACGTCAACCATCATCAAACCACATTCTTTAGTTCAGTGAACTTCACTTATGGACCATCAAAGCCTCATCTGAACATGGATGCACCACTTGTATAGGTGTAATACCTGTAAATGAACTGTTAATCCCACAAATCACTGCAAAAATCATAGAAAACATAGTTTCATGTTAATTCTGGACCCCTCCTCTTGACGCATGGACACCCCCATGTGTCAACTCATCAAACCTAGATTCCTGTCTTAAAGAAAAAGGTCAGCTAGATCATGTCCCAGGCAACATCAGGGTGTCTCTGAGTTAACTGATGTTGTCACTCTGCTGGTTGGACTGGTGGGGCTGGCAGGCTAGCGGGTGGCGTCGATACCCAACTTTGTGAACAACTCAAGAATGAAGCAATGTAGGAAATTGATACCACAGGTACATCTACTAAAAATCTCAGACGAGTTCAAATCTCTGTGACCTTCAACTCAAGGTCAAGATCAGAGGTCAATTTTTCTGCTTTCCAGAAAACTTGAAGTTGCTTTCCAAATATAAGAACCAAAGAATTAATTGGACTTAACTGCTATACATCAGGCACTGATTGTAAATGGCAATAGGCCATGACACACACAAAAAAGACTGATCCCTGTTTGAGGGATACACAACTATACGCTGTTTAAGTAATAGTGGATATATTGACACAAGGTGCACAAGGGTGGAAATGACATCTTCAGTGTTCGGCTCTCACATCTTTGGTTTATCCTGTGTGGCATCAGAGAGCATATGAGAGCTGTTTCTCTAATTAGTTACTTATTAAGTCTTTAGTTTAGGGCCACGGGTTAAACCTCATTGCACTCCTTGGGGTGTAGAACTAGGCTGCTTGACGTTTCCCAGGCTGTGTGGATGGATGTGTGTGTTTGTGGAGAGAGAAAATTAGGGAAAATGGGCTGGCACAGCAGGGTAAATCCAAAACTGTTTGTCTTTAGAATAGAGGCACTGATGTTGTTGGAGCAAACGGGATTACATTCATCGAAGTGTTGAAAGACATTGGCAGTCTGACCCTCTGAGACTTCCACTCTATCTTAAGCCCACTGTTTTTAGACTCCAGCACCTCAGCATCTTTCTGGGTTTTCTATGGTTTCAAACCTGGAGATTAAAAAAAAGTGTATTTAGTTGTGAATGACTTGTGCCTCATACTTGACTTACCTGTTTTCATGGTCTTCAGATTTCTGGAGGTTACCAGCCTTGAATGTCTCCTTAAACAATTCTTAAAGTTGCATTTATTCACGTTTCTCAGAAGAATGGTACAGGCATTAGGGCAATTCTGTTTTAGATTGTTGACACATTCTGCTATTAAAGCAGAGGAATGTTGTACTGTGTGGTTTAGGGGGTATAAACAAAACAACTGAATCAGATTATCTGGACAGATGAATTGGTCTTACTTAGATGTCTCTAAGTTCAAATCTCTATTTCTTGCTTACTGTTTTATTTTTAAGCTTGTACGGGTGACATCCCCACCCATTTATATCAACAGAAATGTACTCTCATCATCTGTTTCTTAGTTTTGTTTTTGTCTGAGAGCATAAATGAACGTCAATTTATTTCACAGAGTGAGTCAAGAGCAGCAGCATGTAACCACTACTTGGTACGGCAAAGAAAAACAGCTTCAAATGAATGCATTGCACAGACTTTTATCAAATCAATTGTGTTGGTGAAGTATATATACAGTACACACACACACGGTTTTTGTATTGTATAAAGAAAATGGGGGCATTTCTTCATCAGTGATTTCCATGACAGAATCATAGCTGTTTTTAACGCAGTGCCTCCTGGGGGCCCAACGATCACGGACATCTGGTATTAATTTTCAGCTTTGTTTGTTGCGCACAAAGATTTTTCTTGATTCTCTTTGGAATCTTATGATGATATTAATAGTGCATTTCATTATGTGCTATAGATGATATTTAAAGTCATCATAATTTTACATTGCAGAACAATTTCAGAATAATAAAGACTGAGTATGATACCTGCTCTTATTGGTCTGTTTTGTCTGTTTTTCTAGTGTCAGGCAAAAATTAAATGCAGAAAGTGAATCAACCTAAGTAAGACTATTCCCCTCTTAATGGATTTTTGATTAACTCTATCTGAGGTGAAATATTGTTTTTCCCTACTATGTTGTGTTTTCAGTAGCGCTGAAGTGTTCAGCTATGCAGGTTTGTAAAGATGGTGATCCAATCCACATGGAGATTTAAGTATTCTACAAGGTTTTCACAGTAGAACACAAAATGACCTTTTTTATGCTGTATTTCTTTCCCATTTAGGGGGTGGATGAATTAGTTTTATATGTGAAATGGCATCATTGGCAATGACCACAACAGAATGAGTGAATGTGAGTGCGATGGAGTGGGAAGATGCGCCAGCCAACATGTTACATAGGTCAGGAGGTCTTTTGTGCACCGCATGAGGGTGCAGAAAAAAACACTGCTTAAGTGCTGGATCTGTATCAAGAATGTGCCAGCTTTTTTTTTTTTTTTATTACATTTTCTGAAGCTTTTGAAACCGCTGAATATTGAAATGACAAACAAATAATTCTAAGTTCAGTTCCTTTTCAGTGGGTAGCAGCAAGGCATTCAGTTTGGAAAAAAGTAATGATGCACGTTTTTATTCAAGCCTGTGTATGTTCTTTTTGTCTGACGTGATTTTCCAGATGCTTGGTTTGGGTGAAGAAGTCCTCATTCAAACCTCAGATTTATCTAATTGAATGCAAAAGGATTTTTTCAGGGAAAATAAGTATTTAAGATTATGGAGGTTTCGTTAGTTTTACAAATATTTGAGATTATTTCATTTCAGATCATAAAGACAAAATATGTTTTAGAATTCACTAACGGACAAACAGTGCCACAGAACAATATACATAACATATCAAAAACTATGATTGTAAAATTAAAACAGTGACGTTTTATCAACTTGTCCACCTCTGCCTCCTCTTCACTAGGCCTGCAGCCAAGTCATCCTCTCTTATCCACCGTCCACACTGCTCCGCCTCAGTCTGCAGCCCTTCAGCTCCTCAGCTCTGCTCCTCAGGCCTGAAATCTGTCCGATTCGGTTGCTCTAGTTGGGATTTTAGTTTTTATTTCCTCAGATTAGTACTTTTCACACTGTTCTGCACAGCCAGCAACCTGCCAGGCTCTCTGCTCTGCTCTGACTTATGACCCGTTCAGTCCTACCTTTTAATTATTCATGTTTTAGTCTACTGCCTATTTCTCTATCAATCGTATCTAGCTACCTCTGGCTCCTGTCATATCAGCCTTCATATGAAAAAGCATGTCAACAATAAGAATGTTGACTGCGGCATTTTACATTGATTTCTATGGAAGTCAAACTGACATCCTTGATGGTGCTCAGCTTTCTTTTTTTTTTCTCTCTTTATCCCACACACCCCCAAATTCACTGCGTGATAAACTCATTTCAGGAAAAGTCATGAAACATGAGATTATTGGATGTTATTGTAAGAGTTACTCAATTCTAAAATGAAAAGGGGTCAAAATGACCCCCTTGGTGGTTCTAGTACTATGGAATACCTGCAACATAGCCTATGATCCTTTCCAAATAAAGTACACATTATTTTGATAGCTGTCATTTGAGGTGTAGCAGACAAACTCACTGGTCTGGTGACTGAAAATTGGTTCTTATTAAAAGAAAAATCTCAAATTTTATCTTCCTTCAAAGGAAAAAAGATGACACAGGTTATTCAGAGTGCTGATAAATGAAGGTCATATTAGATAGGATGTCATATGATTGGGAGATGAAAACATCTCACTAATGCTGACTTCTACAGAAAGTTGGACTACAGACCAACTTCACAAGTCAGTGCTTTCACAGCAGGGTTAAAACCTTATTTGAATGAGGTTATTAATCTGAACATGCACACAAATGGAGTTCCTGACTAGTTTCAGTTTTTTGTTGTATTAATTTCTATAACCACAGGTAAAAACTGTACTATTGAACACTTCATCAGAGTCATGAAGTTAGCACAGGAAGTTGAAACCACACAGCACTTTTCAATGGATGTTGAATCCCTATATATTCAGGCAGGCACCCCTTTGAACGGTGCCTGCTAGCTGCCATATGCTTTTTAAATTGGACTCCAATGCTACAGTACACAGTTTTGTGTAATTACTTCTATTTTCTGTTATTATTGATGGGAATTCATTTTTTACCCAGTACGTGTTAAATTGCTGAAGGCATTTTACTTATTTTATACAGGATCAGATGCTTCGTTACAGGAATTCCATAATCTTATGAACTAGGAAAACATGTTCGGTTCACTGTTTCAACATTAATTTCATAGATTTACAGCTAATTAAAGAAAAAACTAAGGTTATTCTTTATAGTGTGAGCTCACAGAAACTTTATTATTCACAGTGAATTTTATCATCCCACTTCGCTTAAGAAATATTGTGTGTCCTATTTTAATAGAATTAAGTAGTTACGCAGTTCCAGTGATTACTCTTGTATCCAGAGAGAGAGAGAGAGAGGGAGAGGGAGAGAGAGAGAGAGAGAGAGAGAGAGAAATAATTTTTAAGACCTGTATAATTCAATATCAATCTAGTTGCCTTGCTAAAACCCACTCAAAATAATCTCACATTCCTGATATGTATCTAGCAAATAAGAAGTGTTTTTCTCAGCCTTCTTCTGCTTTTCTAAAAGGCCTTCTAACCTACTTAAGATGCTGTCTTCCCTCTCTATCGCCCTCACATTTCCTTCATTATGTTCAGCTCTGTTCCCTCTGAAAATTACCCTTGTGGTCTCGCGTGTCAATTCACCCACCCTCTTATGGGAAAAATACAACATTAAAAGGGTAATTTCATGTTCTACTGTCAGTGTCATAGGCGTGCTTAAATGTCCATGTGGACTGGTTAGACAAGGAGATCTTGAAAATCTCTCATAGCTGAACACTGCAGCACAATCAGAGACAAATTTAAATCTAACCCTGTGGCTATACATGTATTTCAAGGCATTATTTCCACTCTCAGATATGTGGTGGAGGAGGTTAGCAAGAAGGTCCTGGGCTTAAATGTCCAGGGTCCCTCTCCAGACATTTTTAGTGGTAGATATTGAAATGATCAAACTCCGCTTGCTTAATTCATTCGTGATCCCAACCGCCATTTATACCAGCGAGACTTGAAAGGTGTCGACCTGCATCAACACCAAGCTCGACGTCTTTCAGCAGCGATGTCTTCGCCAGATTCTGAAGATTCGCTACACCGACCACATCACCAACGAGGAGGTCCTGCAAAGGAGTGGCACGGTCAAACTTCACAAAGTCGTCGCATGCCGAAGACTCCCACTGGCCGGCCATATCTTCAGCATGGATGACGCACAGATTCCAAAAACAGCGATGCGCTGGCAACCCCTGGGTGTTAAAAGACCACGAGGACGTCCCCGCAACACCTGGCGGAGGTCATTCCATCAAGACCTAGACATCGAATATATCATTGGAAGAAGCTGAAGCCCGGGCACAAGATCGAGCCCGATATGCCACATAAGTCATGGGAGGATCTAAGTCTAAGTCTAAAATATCGAAATGAACTAAGACATGCTTTTTTGGCGCATTAAATATTGGTGCACTTAGCAATAAATTGCGAGTTGCAAATGATAATAAATCATTTTACGTGCGTTTTTAAAATATTCTGTATATTTTGCATGGCGCAAAATGTCTCTTTTTATGCAACAGAATCAGTCCCACCTTTTACATGCAATCTTGTCACTGCACTTTCTCTGTAAATACCAACAGCACTGGGTTTTCACCAACACCTGTTAGCAAGTCATAAACTCAACAAACAATACACACACAGAGCAAATAACCTGTTTGTTGTGCAGATCAATATGTTCTCACAAAAACATTTTGAATGAAAAAAACTGACGCTGCTTTTTTGTTTATTGACCAGTAAAGCGCACACAAGCCACATGCTATGCATTCCTAGGAAAGTAAATTAATTGATAAAGAGTTACATTAAAAGTAATTTACAATGGCCTTGTTCATTGGTAGTTATGTGATTACTGCACCTACACTGCAAAACCAGTGTAATCTATTTAAACTGAACGTCTCCTCATGCGTGACATTTGTTCATTGTTCATGGTTTAGTAACAGTTAAGATGCAGTCTTTTAATACTGGCAGACCAGTTTGTTTTGGATCCTTCCCCTTTTATCTCCTCATGTACTGCTTTAAATTATCATGCTTAAATTCAGATTTGTAACCTATGTGTTGTAATATAAATAATCTCCAGGTATAACATATGATGTGACCTTTGCATAAAAAGGGGCTCAGGTGTTTATTCAGGCTTGACAGATGTAAAAGTAGAAGCTCTCTTTATGTAAACCAGTACATCTCTAAATGAGGTTATGTGCTTTGATATATGCAAAACTACATGGTGCTGTCTTAATGTAAATATTTACAGAGTCCCGCTTGTACTGTATGTGTACAACTCAGCATGGGCACTATCTGAAACACTTACCCAAACAAACATCACAGAAGAAACAGAACTCTCCAGCATTTTTCACCTTCAAAGTCTATGGGATCATGACACATGTCACTACATTCAATTTGTCTATTGTTGCTAGAGAGAACCCCTGCTGTAAGTGTGGAGGAGTAAGGTTTAACCTAAAAGATTGACAAGACAGCCTTACAACACCTACACAATGATGCAAGCCTGCAAACCAAAGTTCGTAGGGCCGCTATCTACAAACAACACGTCTCGAGTGAGAATGCAACGAGACACCGGGATAAATGGAATTAAATTCGAGCCAACAATGTGTGCTTTACAGTGTGTGCGTGCGTTTCATCATGTTTGCACTTGTTTCAGCCATTTAATGGAACTTATTTTAGGGGTAGGATTACAGGGAAGTTGCACAAAGAGTCTCAGTGTACTGCTGAGCCTTTGATGACTCCGCTCAGTGTGCAAACTCCGGTGTGAAAATAGGTTAAAGATTCAAATTGTTTTCCGACAGTTGATGAAATCATGTTTTAAGCATTGCTGAAATCGAGGCTTGTCATTCTATGTTTGCCCCAGCCATCTGCTGGGGAATGTGACATGCGCCTCTAAGGGTCTTTATGTGAAACAGAGGAAGCAAGCATCATTGAGGCGAATGGCAGACTTGTTTTAGACTGAAATGATTAGCATACTCGGTTCCCAGGAAGGAGAAAATCACAATTCCCGTATTAAAAAGTCCATAAAGGTTTGAGATTGCCTCTGCTAGGCATTCCTTTATCGCTCTTCAAGACATCACTTGAGTCCTGTGAATCACATATGGTGTATTATTACGCTGAGATCTATGGATAGTTGTGGACCTTAGGGACAGTAATTGTATATCGACTTTCCACTGAAACATATAATGACAGGATCTCATCATGTTATGTTGTTGATGTGGTAATGATGAATTTGACTGTGTAAATGTTCTTTGTGCCTCAGCAGTGTTATGGCTCCTTTGATGGTAGCGTTTGTTTATGGATTGTAATATTTGAAAAATTATTGGATGAAATCCCCTGATGGCTATTTTCTCTTATATAAAAACAATCACATTCTAACATATGATTCAAACATATCATATTCTATAAAGGACACTCCCAGCAGCAAAACCATGTTGAAAGAAATATGAACAGATAAATATTTAGACATCCATCTGTCTAAGATGACTCTAATGCCTAAGATAGATAATAGTTTATCTATCCTATCTCAATAGACAGACATCTATCTCAATGGAGAGGAAACTATGCTATAAAATCTCAATAAAGGCCTCTCATCTATCAATCTAATTTAAATAGATAAGAAGATAATCATAGACGACAAGGATCGAAAAAATACACGGAAGGTTAAATGATCCTTGTATTGCATGAAGTCTTCAATCACACGTAGGTTACTTGGGGCCAGGGTTTTGAGCAGCCCACTCTGTTCCCCTTATATGAAATCTGTGCTGTATATATAATATTGTTACGCAAGCCTAAGTGACCCTGAAACCACATGTACATTTTAACACAATTTGAATGATTGTTCTCATGATACGGTAATAATAGCCTAAAGCCTTGTCAGGAAGGAGATGATTGCGCCTTCCCCTGCTCATCACTTCTTCTCTCCACCCCGATGACAGATTCGCTCACTTTCTCTGCGCCTGATATGAAATGCGAGCCACTTATTGTGTGACTTCTCTTATGTAAATCCTGTCATTAGAAAATAGTAGACATTTGTCATTGGCATATGATGCCATTTTTTATTTTGAGCAATATTGTCATCCCACAATGGATATAATGATAATATTCCTTATGTGCCATTTTAGAATTTGTGTATGCAAAATAAGGCTGCAGAGTTTCAGTTTGGGAATATATACATATACAAGAGCAAGAGTTTGCATAAAGAACAGTGTGTTTATTCACCAGTGACATTTGACTGGACCTCTGCCTATGTACATTTGCATTGTTTGGGTAAGAGAGTGTGTGTGTCTGTAAGCCAGCTCCACTCCATGCCAGAGAGTTGTTAGTAGCTGGTGTAATTGACAGAACAATGATGAGTGAAGATTGAGCGAGAAAGGAGTTCAATATTCAGTTCTCCTGCTTTCACGAGAAGAGGTCAGAGGGCCTCGAGCTGTTCTTTCTGATTACACTGAGCTTAGCTCACATGGCGAATGAACAAATACAATCAATGGCCAGACCAAGCGGGAGCGGTGGGACTGCATTTACAACTGGAGTTAAATCAAAGGTCCCTTCAGTGCAATCTGATTACAATGAAGGAACTCTCAATACATCAGCAAGTCGCGTGGATCTTAATGACCTTCCTGCAAAGGGTCTATCGTAAGCCACGTAGACACTTATTTGTGTGTTTTTGATTAGGTGGGAAATTTAAGGATTGGATACCATTACAAAGAGCCTTGGAGGAGTGTAGCAGTTTTCCCTATTTTTGTAATGTGCCCAGTTAACAGTGGTTAAAACGGTATCCTCTACTGTAAAAGGCCCAGCGGAAAGATTTAAGGAGCTTGTGTAGTGCGAGACAGATGAAAAATCCAGTGTAAGGAGGAGATAAGATGCATTTGTGTGTGTAGGTGTGTGTTTGTGCATGTGTTTTCTTCCATGTCCTTGGATATGCGAAGGGTCTTCAAAGTGCAATGTTATAGTTGATGGATAGGGGAGACGAAGCAATTACCCTCCCAGGTGGTCTAATTTGTATGTTTGTGAACTGCTGTTTTCTTTAGCGGGCTTATCGCAGGTACAGGTAGCTTACAATTTAGTGTGAAAAATATATGAATACGTGCCACGATCCTTTTAAGCAATCATTCGGATATCGTTTTGTACCTGCATTTGCCCATAGGGTCACTAATGCATTGATAAAAACAGGCTCTTCTCACTACTTCTTACATTAAGAAGATCCCTGCAGTGGCCCAAGCCAGACTGTCTGTGAGATTGTTAGCTGTATCTGTAATATTGACTGCTTAGAATTTAATTTACATGAGTGGCAGATGAGTCCTATGTGTTGCTGGGCTTTCTCATACTTTAATCATTAAGACTCCCTCCTGAATCTAATGGGATAAAAATAAAAACACAAGTCCTATTTATTCTCTCCAATCTGCCATCATTAATGGAAATCAACATGACAAATGCCACTAATGAAATATAATTAATTAAATCTCAGGGGAATGATTTATGCCCCATCCTCGTAGAAGCACTCTGCCTTCTCCTCCATCTAACCTTCTCCATTAACCACTTAAGACATGAATTTAGATGTTTGCTGTGGATTTTCTCGTACCCTTGAACTACACAACATCAGTGAACTACTGTATCTGCCTGTGTGAAGTAAATCATCTGTGATTGAGCCTTCAGAGGCTTTGAATGTGGCCTTGACTATGCACCAAAAAACACAGATGGAGAGAATCTGCAGGAGAAGAGGAAGGAGGATAACTTCTTCTGTTATCTGTCTCTACTGTGCTCCTTTATCACTTGTTTGGCGCTTGCATCAATTTCAGTCTTGTCAAGTTAACACTGGAGTGCGTGACTTTTACTTTTATGTCTGCTACATTCAAGCCCTTGCTAAACAAGTTGCGCACAGTGCAAATTAATCAAGCCTTTTTCTCCGACAGAAAATGACTCCATAGCTTATTTCTGCAAACTGTTCCCATGAACTGTACGTGTGTTTCTGAAGTTAAGAAACCCATAGCTAGGATTGAGCCATATTATACCGTCATTATTGAATCAATGGCACAGAAGTGGAGGAAGCAAGAAGAATGAATTGAATTGAGTAAAGTTAGACTTCCATCCATCCATTCGCTTCCGCTTATCCTTTTCAGGGTCGCGGGGGGCGCTGGAGCCTATCCCAGCTGTCATAGGGCGAGAGGCAGGGTACATCCTGGACAGGTCGCCAGTCTGTCGCAGGGCCAACACACAGGGACAAACAACCATTTGCACTCACATTCATTCGCACATTCACACCTAGTGACAATTTGGATTATCCAATTAACCTATCCCCACAAGCTGCATGTCTTTGGACGGTGGGAGGAAGCCGGAGTACCCGGAGGGAACCCACGCAAACACGGGGAGAACATGCAAACTCCACACAGAAAGACCCCGGCCTGGTGTTGGAATTGAACTCAGGACCTTCTTGCTGTGCGGCAACAGTGCTAACCACCGTGCCACCGTGCTGCCAAAAAGTTAGACTTATCTGACCTTATTGCGCCTTATAGTTCTGTTAGAAAAATACGTATTTGATTTATTTCTTTGGCACACTGCAGTTTCATCTTGCAAAGCACCTCTTTTTAACTTCAGTGGATATTATACCTGGTTATGCTCAGGTTATGTCACCCCATTTCCACTGAAAATGCCTTTTGGTTAAATTCTCTGCAAGGAATTTGCATTTGCACTGATAAATTTTTATATAGTGTTAATGCACATAAAAACAGCTGCTTGTTTAAGTGAAAATAAATTGATGGGGTTTTTTTTGCACTAATGAAGTTGTGGAGTTTTTTGTCTCGCATCTATTATATAGTCAGTTATATCTCTATTGCAAATTTTCAAATATATATCATGATAAATATTTTTGGCCATATTGCCCTACCACACCTTACCTGCACACCCATAGTTTCGTCAGCTTTCATCAAGTTGTCCACCGAAGCAGTGCTGTTTTTCTCATTTTTGTGCCAAAACGTAACCAAACAGCAAGTAAAAATTAAACAAGTGAAAGTTTGGTCCCGGATAAGACTGAAACTTCAGACTTCTGCCCCAAAATCAGCAGTGGTTTCAGCAAGCT
Organism: Diplotaxodon limnothrissa; assembly: GCF_057381915.1. Classification (NCBI taxonomy): domain Eukaryota; kingdom Metazoa; phylum Chordata; class Actinopteri; order Cichliformes; family Cichlidae; genus Diplotaxodon; species Diplotaxodon limnothrissa. Next base: position 43,140,395 of record NC_140602.1, on the reverse strand, counting down.
GTGGTTTGTGTGTGCTGAAAGTGGAAGCAATAATAGAGACAGAGCAGGATAAAGCAACGCCTATAGAAAAACCTGGATGCATTCAAGCAAAGTTTCTAAGGCTCCAGATAAACTCAGTTTTCAGAAGAAGGATTATAGTCTCAGAAAGAAAACTGTTGTTGGCAAGGACACGGATTACTCTCAGTAGAGCTTTTCGTCATTGGAGAGCCCTGTGAGAAGAGAAGTGACTATGAGCAACACAGATATCACCTTAAGGCTCTTTAACAGGTTGGTGTTTGTAAAATATTTGGAGCGGGATCTGCCTAAATAAATGATTATTGTCCAAACAACTGTGGAAAATTTCACTGTATATTGTATATCTCATAAGCCCACATGTTAACGTTATTGCTTTCACTACCAATCATGAGCCCTACACTGCAGGTTTTATCAAAAACCCCAAATCAGATCAGGCATGCTCCTTAAACTCTTTCTGGAGTGTTAAAATTCAAGTTAATAGAAAGTTTGTGTAAAGATCTTCATAACATAACCTCTTCCTGATAGTTTAAGAGCATATTTATTTAGGAATGAAGAATACACCTCATTCTGAGGTCTCCTCTTCTCTCCTCCTAACAAAGCTTTGTAGTTCCTCAATCTGACTTATCAGCAACCAAAGCCAGGGCTGGTGGGGTGTTGCCCACAGACAAGCTGGAGATTGGCAATGGAACCTGGTGGTGTTTGATAAGGCAGGCCTATTGGCATTGGGACCCTAGGCTTAGACCCTCTGATCCACTTCATCTTCTAATAAATCATCCTCTGAAACCTTGGCCCCTGTTAATGCTTTAGAGTTCTCTTTGAGGTGGTGCAGGAAGATGTCAAGGGATTTCCAGCACACAGCCCTACTCCAACTTAAACATAGCGTATGGAGTGAAGTTAGCAGACCTCATCCTTTTCCACTTATCATAACAGTACTCACATTGTCATGTATCACCAGAATTCCCAGAATGTCATTTAAAATTCAGTGGGATGTGATGAAAGAGTGAGACAAATTTAGACAAGCTTGAAAAGTAGTTTCCAGTGAACTGCGACCTTTAAAAAAGCAGAATGTACAGGATGGGGGGAGGAAAAAAAGCCTTTATATCTCGTTCTCCCATCAAATGCTTCTCTTATCCAGAGGCAAGGATTCTGTTTACTTGACAGATTAACAGAGGTGTGGACTCGAGTCACATGACTTGGACTCGAGTCAGACTCGAGTCATTAATTTTATGACTTTAGACTTGACTTGAAAAAATGTTCTAAGACTTGTGACTTGACTTGGACTTTTACACCAATGACCTGGGACTTGAATTGGACTTGAACCGGTTTACTTGAAAAGACTTGATATTTTACCCCAAATATAAAATTTAACATGCATATTATATAGAGATTGAAAATGTGACGTCATTCACGGGTAGAACCGCAAAGGATTCTGGGAACTCGTGGCAAGCGGTACTAGCGCACACAGACTTTCAATTGAAATCAGTTATACAGCGATAAAAAGAAACACAAAAATGGCAAGAAGCCGTTGTATTATTAACTGCAATAGCCGGTCGCATGACAGCCACGGGAAGCCGACGGGTAAAGAGATCGGTTGTTATCGGATTACGTCGTTGAAGAGAAATTGTTCGAGCCATGTTTCCGAAGTAACAAAGACGCGACGGATGGCCTGGATAGCAGCCATTCAAAGACCAAATATAACGTCCCAGAACACTCCAGCTCACAAGTTAGTCTGCTCCAAGCATTTACACGAAGGTCAGTGTTTTTTAGTAGTTAATACGTCATTTTTCATAAAATAATTGGTGATATAGGTTACAAGCAAGTCTGGCGCTGAACAGAAATTGTCGCGCTATGCTCCTTTATTTATTGTGCATAAATAGTGAATTGTCCTGACATGATATTGCGTTTCGCTTCTGTTATTATGGTACATTGACAAAAACATACTTTTATTCACAGGATAAAACAGGTTTTTTGTATCACTAATTGCCCAGTACGATTACAGCATACAGTATTATTGTCACTGCTACATTTCTGTGATGCTACCAGAAATTATTTCCACTACTAATTAATTATCGTTGAGCTCAAAGGTCCTATTAATAAACGGTTAACGAATGTGTATTTATGACGACGATTTGTGAGACTGGTAAACTTATGATACGTACGATGGTCTTTCGTTCTACACGGTGCATTTCAAGGTCCTGCACCCATCCGTCGGTAAACTGTACCTGGGCTTGTTGCAGTGACCTGAAGTTACTAAACTTCATGAGTGTATGCACTCACTCCAAGAACCGTATAATTATAAATATGCATATAAATATGCTACGATGAGATAGCTGACTTCATCTAACTAGCAAATGTTGTCCAGGCTACGTTGGTGATGCAGTTTTTTTTTAATGTGTATGATATTTTTGTCATGCGATTTTAAAGCCGGTCCTACAACCGCATCCAAGAACAACATGCAGCTTATCTCAGAACTGTCGGTGAAAATTATTCTTGGAGCTAGGTTTAATTGAGCTGCATTTTAAAGAGGTGCAATTTCACAATTTGTGTATATTTTCTAAGTTCACTATTTTGTCATGTGTTGAGAAAAACACAGATTTAAAAATTACATGGTCTAATATTTACATTTAGCATATAACTGCAACATGCTTTTTTTCGTTTTTTTGAATGACTCGAAAGGACTTGAAATTCAAAGTTTCAGACTTGTGACTTGACTCGGACTTTTACACCAGTGACTTGAGACTCGACTCTGACTTGCCTGACATTACTTGAGACTTGACTTGAGACTTGAGGATAAAGACTTGAGACTTACTTGAGACTTGCAAAACAATGACTTGGTCCCACCTCTGCAGATTAATGAGGCAGGGGAGAAGAAGTAAGGGCCCAGATCAGAAAAGGGTCACTGTGGGGGTCAGCATTCTTATTAACCCTGCCAGATACACCGATTCAGTTGAACTCATCCAGGGAGGCGTCTGCCTGTTTGTTTATGTTTGTGTCAGACCTGGGGCCTGTTCTTCGTACCGCGCTAAGTGAGTTAGCTGGATGAGATTGTTGACGATTTCGCGTGATCCTGGATCGTTCGGTTCCCCGAAGCCCATCCGGGACTTGCTGTCATAGCAACAGAGCCGTAAGCGTAAACCTGCTGGGGAGCAGGTTTACTTTATGTAAACAGGATTAGATCGCGGCCACGCAGGTATGTCCGCGTCATTCATACGAAAGCAACAGCGATATTCCACCACTGTTTCACCATAAATAAATAACATCAATGTAACTAAAGATAATGCAGCACTTGATCCTTTCATTGATTTCACACAGATACATACAGGTCATTCCCTAAAAAAGGGAAATGTACTATTAACATTCTATTACATGTATGTGATTATTACAGATGTAATTCATATTTCAGAGTAGTAATTGTAAATTACTTCGTGTAATCAAGATGAGAGACCACGGCTATAAAAGCGAAGGTGGATTTGGGAAGTCTGTCGCAGTCATATCCTGTCCGTTTACGCAAGTAACCCATTGCGGAAGGTGCAAGATTGATAAGGAGAGTCCTCAGAATTCAGCGTATATTGCGGGACAGACAGGATCCTTTAGCTCAGCGCGACAGTGTGCTCATAGAGAGATATCGATTTTCCCGTGAGGGTATTATTCACTTAACCAACTTGTTGACGAGGGGGTGCAGGACCACCACCTGTCTTTTTTTTTGCTCTGCCCTTTTCTTGGTTGCTGTTATGAACAAACAAACAGAGTATTCCAGGGTCTCTTTCCAAGAGACGACAAGCAATATAAGTGATAAATATTACCACTCTGTAGAATATTCTTATATTTCACTTTTACTTGTTCCCATGTTCTAGTGGGTCCTGTTGTGGCTCTAATGTGAAAGGGGATATAATATAACATATTATAATATAATATAATGTAATATAATATTGGATAATATGGTGTGATATGATAAATCTACCCTACCGCCTACTGGTGTTGGCCAGAGGGGCCGATGGCGCAATATGGCAGCCTGGCTTCTGTCAGTCTGCCCCAGGGCAGCTGTGGCTACAACCGTAGCTGCCTCCACCAGTGTGTGAATGTGAGAGTGAATGAATAGTGGCATTGTAAAGCGCTTTGGGTGCCTTGAAAAGCGCTATATAAATCCACTCCATTATTATTGTTATTATTGAATTACTTACGAGTTTGATTTGTCAGCAACTTTCTGCCAGCCCTCTCTCCTTGCTTTTGCAGCCTTTGCAGTGTTCCCTTGCGTTTTAATTAAACTCTGAAACTCCTGAAATCCCTCACTCAAGAGTTCTTGCTCTGCTGCCGAAAAATACCGAGCGCGCTCCTTCGACATTTTCGCCGACCAATCAAAGGGTTGCCGATCAATGTTTCTACTATCGATGCGTAGCCCCTGTTGGGCCACCCAGTGATCTCACATTACTTCATCCAGCTATACTAATCGTCAACAACAGGTGTGTTCGGGGAACCGGAATAGCGAGCTCAGAGTTAGCGCGATGATTTGGTCTTGGATGTTTCATTTGATCTTGGATGTAGTAAGCGACGTACGAAGCACAGGGCCCTGAACATTCATGTGCGTCTGTTGCCAGTGTTTACATTTGTTTGTACTTCAGAGAGTGTGTGTGAAAGAGAGACAGAGTATGAGATTTGTGGCCAGAAATCACGCAGGTGTCTAGAGTGGTTCAAGGTAGCATAAAATATTAAAGGCTGCCTTTGAAAGCATGCACTGCATACAAGTCGATGATGCATGTAAAACCCTCAAGATATAAACAAGATTTCCACTTTGGTATATTTTAATGAGAGAGCAATACAAACCAAGATGTCTGATACGTGGCTTAGTGCCACTGACAGTTTGTTCAACCATTTCTCTGGCATGTACCGAGGCAAAAAATGAAGAAAACAGAACAAAAATGCACAATTTCCGTCAAGAGCAATTAATGCTGTGTTCATATTGATTTCCTGTGTCAGATGCAGCCAAACAAGTACAACAAAAAACAGTCTAATGATGACCCATGAGTATAATAAAATAACCCACAATGGCACTAATACTACTTTGAATGAAACATGGACTTCATTAGAATTTACAAGTAAACAAGGCTCGGACAAAGGGCTCCCAAAAAAGTCTACAGCACTACACCAGGGGCACAGTGCTACCACCACAGGCTATACATTTAAACACAAATGACTGAATTCCGGCTGCCACCTTTTTGTGTTTTTGGCCAGGGCTCTGACCTTTATTTATCTCCAGGTTCAGATTGGTTTATTTGTAGAAAGATTTGGTCTGCAGCAGTTGGGTCATTTATCATCAAATGCACAGTCTGAGAAAAAAAATGCCTTAGTCCAAATGAAAGAAACTTGCATCCTCTGTATATTGAGTTCACGTTGTCATTTAAAATCAAACCAGCCACCCACTGTAACTTTTCTACAGCTACATGGGAATTGGGGTTCCTTTTGCAGCTCACTAATTAGCCTGTTAGACCACTGATTGAATGATATCAAGGAGAAGAACAAAACATGGCATGTTCTTTATCTGTTTAGACTATTTTCTTTCTGTGATCCAAACAGCTCTAACATTGAGCAGTGTTTGTTGGCCTGTATTTGCCATATTGAGTTCAAACTTGGTTGTCTTTTTTTAGCCACCCGACCTTTGTTTAAAAACCCTGTATTACACATGCAAAGCAAATACAGAGAGGTAAAACCCTCCACAAAAGTAACCATTGTCATTTTCAATTTAAAACTTTCCAAAGTCAGAAGGTGTATTGACTTTCTAAACTACAGAAAATATAAAGGAAGGTGCAGGACTCTGACAGAAACATGTTAGCAAAAGTCTATACTTTAGCATCTTTGTAACACATTTCCATTTGTTAATAGAAAGTCAAAAGTCACAACGTCATTTCTGAAGCTTTTCACCTTTTGAAAACACCAATTCTGCTCATATACACAAACCAGTAAACATACAGGGCAATGACACGAACTGGAGATTGTTCAAGTTGAGTCATAAGGCAGAAAGTGATGCATACAGCCTGCAGTTATTGCTGATTTCTGAACATAAAAACTAAAAAATATTATTTAACAGAACTAATCTAAGTTTAAACATGAACTGTCACATTTTTGGCATCGTGATCACAACTTTGGAAAACACATCTGTGCAAATTACACAGTCATTACTCACATTAATGACCACTCATAGACACCTGCAGTATTACAGTTATACTTACTTTCAGCGTTATGTGATGCAGTAAATTGCCTGCCGCAAACTTTGGCGAACCATTTTTGCACTGTAGTAAACTCTAAAGTTAGAGGAGGTTTTTCAGCATTAGATGCTCCATTTGATTGTATATAAACATTACAGCCAAATATAACTACTGAAGTTCTAAGATCAGAAGAGGAAAGAGAAGTGAAATGGGAGGAAGCTTGTGATTACATGCTAGATTCCCTCTGTTCTCACATCGTTATAGCCCACTGAGAGATAAAGTGACTCAAAACAGGGGAAAAAAGAAGAGAGGCAATGTACGAAGTGGCTGGAGCGGTAAGCCAAAATCAGAAAAGCAAGATGAAAAGACAAAAGTACACAAGAACACTGTTTAATGATGCCTTTCAGGCCACAGTGCACAAAGCCTCAAATCATGCTTCTCACAAGCCTTAAAAGTATGAAGGACCAACTCAGGGGCAAATAATGAAAAGGACAAGTTAATCTAATTCTTGTCATCTGTGTGTGTATATGTGTGAGTAACAAGGAAAAGGGGAAGTGACATTTCTGGTGGAGAGTTTAAGCTCCAAGGGGGAGATTAGGCAGTCACGCTGAGTTGATCTCATTGTCCAGGATAAGAGGATGAGCACCATGGCCCTCTGGAGATTTTTACCAACACTGCTACAGCTTTCTGAAATCAATAAAGGGAGCGAAGATGGTGTTTATACACTGATTGATTGCGTTGTATCATTTTCACTGTGTTCAGCATGGCTTACAACCACCAGCTGGTCCTTGGGAGCGGTTTAGTGGCCAATAGTTACAAGACGATGAAAGCTGGTATCTTCCAGTCTGGCACTGTGTGGCCTTTGATAATCTGATAAACTGAATAAAAATGAATTTGATTAAAAAAAAAAAAACTGCTGTACTTCAATATGCTACTTCCCCAGCTTTCACAAATTTCTTTAATCTTGTATGCTACACTTGTAGGTGTCTCAAAGGACAATGTTAAAAGCTTTACAGAAACTGCATTTATTTGTAGAAAAACAATTTAAGTTGAAAAGAGTTTGCTAAAATATGTAAATGGGATTTGCTGGATGGTTAGGTGTACAAATCTTTCATCTATACCTCATGTGTATTCTACTAAACCAGTTAGTTATGATTAAGATAGGAATATTGTTTTGGATAAATACTTAAAAATCAATATGTTTCATCTTTTGCTTCTGATCTGAAAAACTGTACCTAGAAATAGTGTTGCTTTTGAAAGACAAATGTTAACATCAACAGGCTGTGTGCTGACAATGGCGCATCTAACATTCAGTTGAGACAGGGTCGATCAGGACAGTTTAATGGATTAACTTGTATTTGCTAATTGGCTCTAAACACAAGGTACAGGGCAATGGGTGTGTCATTAGTTTGCCAAGTAAATTAAAAAAAAAAAAAAAGCAGAACCTGCTTTTGTCTTGAGTCACCTCTCATTCCTTTATAATTTGCTAGAAAATATTTCTCAGTAGAACCTTAAGAAAGCTTTCTTATTATTTATTTAAGTAGTCCTCGAGAATAATTGTCCAGGCTTATTGAAGAACATTCAAAGCTCTTCTTTGGATGATGAATGTCTTTTGTTCCATTTTAAGATGATCCCTCACTGCTTCAATATTTTTGAGGTCTGGACTCTGGGGTGGCCAATCCATGACTGGTAGTGCTCTATTGTGTTTTTCTATCCAGCTATGCTTTTACTGCATTTTCATGCTAAAAATAAAGCAGTAGCCAACAGATTCTTTTGTAAATTCTTTCTAGATGGTATTGGATATTGAATCACAATCTTCCATCACTTTCTACAAGATTCCCAACACCAGTGGCTGAGATGCATTCCCAAATCACGGCAGAACCTCCATACGACACTGTTGTACCTCTATCCCGCCACCCTCCCCCTCCCACTGAGATCATTTCTGATCAGGCTTGGGTGAACAGTAGATTGACATTATCAACATCATCACCTTTCATCTTGTTTTGTCTATAACTTGTCCAGCTTCCTCATGTTTCCTCATGTGTGCTAAAGACACACTGCACCAGCATGTTGCCAACTTCTTAAGAATTAACATATAATTTTTATAAAATTCAAAGGAAGTAAAATATACAGAAATGTCAGGTGGCTCAAGATCTTTTACACAAATCACAAATGCTTGTGCAAATTTTCATGGCCATCCATTCAGTGGATGTTGACATTTTTCTTTAGTTCCAACTGGTGAAACAAAATGGGAAATAAACTGTTTTATAAGTAATTAGAAGGACGTACTGCAGGAAAAACAAATTAGAAATGTTTTTTCAGAAAAAAATCAATAAAGGCTATGGTTCTAAAAAATAAAAAAAAAAACACATTTAGTTAACCTCCTAGGACCTGGCGTCCACATATGTCGGCATCACATTTTGGGTTATTTAGCCCAAAATACTCAATTTTGCTCTGCAAGGGCCTGATATCCACTTACAAGGACATTATACTGCTACTGTTCTATCAAAAATGTAAACGAATATCCTCAGATGTGGCTCTTATTTCTCTTAAAAACAAAAATAAGGTAAAAAAAAAAAATCTGGTAATTCTTTGTTTTTACATTCATCGGGCCCCAATATGCCCAAATATCAAAGAGGAGGTCTCAGGAGGTTAATATTACAATTAGTTTGCAAAGGCATCAATATAAAGAAGCATTACGTTTTCTGTTTGATGTTTAGATTTTAATGAAAGCGTTCAAAATATGTTTCCCTTTAAATGTAGGCACCATCATTGCTGTGTAATCAGGAGGTCAATGCGGACCTTTTCTCTTATTTTTTTTTTGAAAAAATTCCACTTATTTGACATGAGTGGAGTTTTAAACACTACAACACTGAATACCATCACTGGTGTCTTATTGTAATGCACCAACTTTCTGTCTGTCTGCTTATCCTCAAATTCCTCCTACATAATCCTGAGTCGAGCAACCAAATTTGACACAGGTACATCTTAGGCTCCTTAAGGTTCTCATCTATGCCAGATCCTAGGTTGTCATCATGTTGCCTAGCAGCCTTCTTCAAATATTCTCAAATTACCCATTTTTAGCATGTATGTGCCTATAAAACCTATAAGAGCATTGTATCAATTCATTTCACACCAATGACATTAAATTCATATCAACAAACTATAATATAAAGATATATATTATTTATTATCATGCAGTCACATTGCCTGGTGACCACCTAACAGACTAAAATCACATTTATATAGTAGAGAAGGACATGGCTGTGGGTACACACAAGTTTAAAAGCGTTAATAAGGCTTTCTGGTTATTGGGTTCATATAAAATTCTTAGAAGATGAGCTTGAGGGTTTTTTTTTTGGTTTTTTACACTACGTTAATATTTTCAATTTTCCAAGACACGTCTCTGTTTCCCCGACTGCGTTTTTAGGGTCTGATTGCCTTTTGTTACAATATGGTGTAGAGTGGCAACAGTGCCTTTTGATTGGCTGATGCGTGGAGCCACATCTGTTTCATTTCACACAACATTTGGGGAAAAAAAATATATGAAGAAATGCAGAAGGAGAGAGTTGAGACAGCAAAGATGAGCTAGAGAGGGGAAAAAAAGAGAGGATGAAAAGGCAGAACAGAGGTCAGTGAAGGAATAGGCATGCGAGGCAACAAAAGAGGGGGGTTATTTCAGAAAATATTGAAGATGAGACGAACCAAAAAGGCAATTTTGGAGAGGGACTCCAATATTTCTCTTTCAGTTTTTCTTCTTCTCTCACCCCCCCCTCCCTTTAGTCCCCACCCAATCCACAGTCTGCAGTCCTACTGTGAGAGCAAACTAATCTGAACTGACAAGGACAGGGCTGACGTGGAGTGTTTGATAGATCCTGAGGGAAATCTCCCACATACATAAATTGGTTATTCTACGTTTCATCTGCCTCTTGACATGGTTTCATTTTATGATCTCTTTCATTATCTGTCTGTCATATGCCAGTCTTTATCACTCTTTAAACTTGATGAGTTTAAGTGATACCAGATGAAACAGACATCACTGTATGGGAAGCCACTAGCTCCCCAGACACTATGAGTTTGGGATTTTAGAGTGGATTTTCTGTGAGCTCCATACATTTATTACTGGCTGTAACCTGGCTCAGTGAGCTGTCATCTATTAAGAAAGCTGGCCCTTTTTAAGGCAATTAATAATGCCATTTCCAAATTTGAGCTATATTTTGACACTTAAACCCGGTTTACACTCCCCTGTCCTTTCTAAATAACTCAGCAGTTCTCCAAACAGTGACCTACTGTTGCCTTTCAGTCTTTACAGAAGGCATGTTGTTAGCAAGTTAACATTTCAATAAGATAATCAGAGTGAAAAGGCAAATATTAGAAGTGAAACTCATTAGAGAGGAGCTTGAACCCCCCCTAGGAAGCACACATGCCATCAGCACACAAAATTTCTGGTATCTCCGCCACCAGATCCTGAGTTAATCCCAATAGTCTAATGACGCCCAAATACATCAGGCTAAATGACCTCATTACACACACATTTAGGTTAGCTTCAGGTGAACTAGTAGAGTCAGAGGTAGTCTCTACTATTAATATGCTACGGCCTTTATAGCTGCGTCACAGTAAGAAGCAGATGGAGCTCCTGTTGAAACCAGCTTTTATTCATTGGAGCTATTATCTGATTTCCCTTGAAGTCTTCAAACCAATTAGAATCAAAATGTATTTCAGTTTGAGAGACATCTAGACTCCGACACAGAGAACAGTCAGCCACACAGCTGGAGAGTAATTGAACTACAAATAATTAAAACAGCTGCAAAAGTAAATCGTTCATGTCAGTGCACCAAGACATTTAGAAAGCAGGGAGGGATACAGTTCTTAGCATGATAAGGACTGCATTAATGGAATAATACAGCATTGTTTGGCGCTCCACTTAATACCCTCTCCATCTGAAGAGCAAACATGAGCCTTGTGGCTCTTGTTTAGCTCCCTATTGACGCTCATTTATCTAATCTGTGTCGGAAAAGAGAGATTAAAAATATTTGTTACATACACGTTATTTCTCACTTGCAGCTGCCACTTCCTGGACTTTGTCACAGTCGGGCAACCAGCAAATTACAGGAAGCCACGGCACCCTACTGGCCATTACCAAGAAATAGCTCCAGTACGTGACTCCTCATAAAATATGCCTCTGTCACATTTTGTTTGGTTACACATTGTTACCATAATGCCAAATTATTCATTTGATGTTGCTTTATATTGAATAATAAAACCTTGTCGCTGTGACTTTTATCCACCTTGTGCCTGTGAGGTCCATGTGACCCAGCTAACACACTCCAGTAACCAGGAGAAACTAGCATTTAGTTTTCCATTTCCACACCACAAAGCCTTCATGACAGGCGCAGAGGACATTTCGAAAAATCTCCAGAAGGTATTTTCAAGAAATAAAGCTAGTGACTGAGTTGATTGAAGTGCCTTCTCTGAATTTAGACCTTACTTTTAATTTATAACTGAAAATCTGACTACTAACAGAGAGAAATCCAAGCAAGATTCATGCAAGAATAGATGGACAGCTGGGGGGTTTTCATCCTACCCATCATCACATTTTTAAATTAACGCTGGTCTCACAAGTCAGGATTCAGTTATGGCCAAGACAACTGTACCCACTGTTCTCCATACAATACCTCCATCTGGTCATTTTTTTCCTGCTGCCAAAAGGTCTATCATGTCCATCTTGGAATGCATTTTCATGCAGATGTCCCGTTCTCTTGTTAGTATGACCCAGTAGACAAACACACAGGAAATCATGTGTGCTGGGTCACAAAAACAAGCGGCCTATCTACAGCACATCAAACAAACAAAACCAAGTTTGAAAGGAAATCTATCATTGAAATCTGACTACACAAAACGTGCCACAGCCATAGCAGAGCATATCTCCACACCGGCTGCAAAAGTCCTGCTTTCTTTTTGCTCACATATGAGTAAAAGAAAAATTATATATTCACATTTACCTGGAAGAAGGTGTTTTACATAACAATCTAATACATAAAGACACACACAATCTCTCCTTCCATTGCTGGACTCACTGTCAATTTGCGGTGTTGAAACAGATTCAGGTCTTTGATGTATCATTGTTGTCAGTGCTAACCAAATCACTGCTGTGCATGAAACGAACCCCCTCAGGTCTCCAGAAGAGACAGCAGACTTTTCTTTCACTGATTTTCTTTTTTTTTCCAAGACAGATATCCACAGAGGTTTTAAGAGTGAAAAGAGGAAAACATGACTGTATGGTTAACAGGGCTTTTGTGTTCCTTAGCTCCACTTTTATTTTCCTATTTACGAACAAAAGGAATTTCATTCTTGTCATTTTTTTTTTCCCAGTTATACTTTTTTTTTGACAGAGTCCTTTTGTTGCTACAAGGATGTGTTTGAAATGTATCTTACAGAATTGAAAGTGTGAGCTTCTTTTTTTTTCATCTAAGTGGATTCCTTTACCTTGTTCTGTTTGTGCTTTTACATCCAACAATAGGACTGACAAATGGAGCTACCTCAAAAGCCTTCTCAAATTGACATGAGCGATTTTCTACCTCATTTTGCCACAACAAACCCACTATGATACCAGGGCATTGTCACTACTCGCTTTTATAGTGGCAGAGCCAGTTTTGTGATCCTTTTAGACATTTTGCTTTTATCTGAGCCCTTCTAACCCTGTTTCTGCTCTGTGTTTTTTTTGTTTCTATCTCCGTGTCAACCTCTTGCTCTTATCCGCATGCACAATTCAGGGCAAGAGCAGTGATAGTTGCCAGTGAGTGTATGAGTGTATTAAATTGTATAGTAATCGCAGTGAGAAAAGGGCACACGGTGCAGTTATGTTTCTAATGAGACACAGAGAAGCGGCCTGACCTCTCCAGCTGGTGCGCTGCAGACATTCATCATCCCAAACACATGGTGGATGAAGGGGTGAGGGGGGAGAGAGAGAGAGCACTGCCCTCTATTGAGAGTAACACCACACTGCGGGTCAGCAAGAGGAATAAATTAAAGATGAAGAAGGGATGATGAGAAGAATATTAGGGGAAAAAACCCACCTTGTAGAACCAACACAAAGAGGAACAGGCTGGAGAAGCGGGGGTGTCGTTTTGTGTTCAGCACTGAAGCTCTGACTGCTTGCAGCTACATTGTAAAGCAAAACTGTCTGTTACCGATAATTGATTTGGATGTAATTATACACCATAAAGCGTAAATCACATAATCACTACAGTCACTACCGCTGAGCCCAGGATGCTGCCAGGCAGTAGAGGATACTGTGGCTTTGTGGCACTCCAAATTTTTGTCTCTGAAAGAAACTGAAAAGAAAAAGAGGTAATGGATGGGCTTGAATAAGCTCCAACAAATGACTGATACTCTGTCCGCAGACAGAAGTAAGGATTTTCAACAAATCTGTTAATACAGCTAACCAAATAGAACTAAAATCTACAGCATGGCGTTATGTGGGATGTTTGCGCTCATCAGTTCCTCTCTTTTGCTTTTGATGTTTTTACTTTAAAAGGGAAATCAAAGGGCAAAAAATGGTCAAGAAATTGCTTAAGTGTGCCCTACATGAAAGCATGTTTTTTTTATTCATATAGTATCAACACAACTCTTTTATTCTAATGTAATATTTGGCAAATCGTTTGATTTTATTATTTTTTATTAATCCCTCATTTTAGTTTTTAGAGTTTTTCCAGTGGCACAGATCCAACCTCAAAAATGCTGATTGAACTGTGTAGAATTTCAACACAGAGAGTAATATAAGTAGAAAGATGTGATAGAGATGGGGTAATTAATTCAAGGAGAATGTATTTCCTTCTCCCCATCTTTTGTACAAAGCGGGGTACATTGGCCTTACTTTACACTGAATACATTACAAAATTTACTGACAATATTTTCCAACTGTTCTCAAATCCTATTCCGTGGAAAACCAAAACAGATGAGTGTTAGTTCATCTTTCCAACTTGCCACAACTTGCAAAGGAGCAGCACTGAGATCAAATGTGTGAGTTAATAACTAGATCGCATAAATTCGAGTTCTTTTCTGCGCTACTTTTAATGGAAAAACTGGGTATTTCTGATGAGTTGTGGATTGTTTCAGAACCCTGTTACATTTTATTATTTATGCACACTTGGTTTAAACGTTTCCTTTTATCAGTTCTTTACTTAACATTAGAATTTGTTTGCCATACAGACTTTGTACCAATATATTAATAAGGACATAGCTAGTATGCACGTCTTTCCTAAATAACTTAAGGATTTAAAAGGCCTTCCTGCATTTAACAGGGATTCTTTCTGCCTGGCTTACCAAAACGTGAAAGTGATGGATATATTTAACTGATGTTGCCACAAAAAGAATGCTATCAGACTCCAACATGATTTAGTTAGTTGGGTGTCTTTTTGCCTTGCTTGGGCCATTTACCCAGCTCTGTCAGGTACAAAAATTGGTTTGTGATTGTTGCATCTTGCACAGAAACTTCTACAAATATCCATTTTTCTGCCATCTGCATCCTGATTATTTATTTCAAAAAGCAAAACGCTTTTATTCTGTATTCAGACAAAACAGCCCAGCATGGCAGGCATTGTGCACGATCCATCTTTTGTGTCTAACCCTGTCCCATGTTATTGCTATTAATACATTTCAGGGCCACCTGTTGTAGGATCTTTGCCATCAAAGCTGCTCTCTAGCTAGGTTGAACACTACTGAGAGAGTGGGGATAGTATGCTAATAGCAGATCTTACCTACGTTTGCTTTCAAATTTACCAGCATTTCCCATGATCTTGTGCATCACAACAGACACTTCATAAATTGTATACTGCTTTCAAACAGACCAAATTGCAGCTATCCACCGATCCGTAGAGTGGAGCCTATTCAAGCTGATACTGGACAAAAGAAGGGTTACACAATAGACAGGTCGCCAATCTATGACAAGATTAACAAAGCATTCAGATCTTATCCGTTCTTCTTCAGTTGATATATATTTTTATTGTGCAATTTCAAAACAACTTTATACGAGTTTGGAAGCCTGTAAACTTCTGTAAAGGCGAGTAGAAAACAACCCATATGGAAAAGAAATAGTAAAAACTTATATGATTTACTCATGAAAGTGGCCACTTTCTCATTACTTTCATATATTGTTTTAGGAAGTATCCAAAACATACAAGTTTCATTATATAATTTTTCAAGGGATCTTATATCTGTTTTCACTCTTGTATGCTTTTCATACAAGTTTCACACAAGACAGATACAAACTTTATAAGATTTATATATATCTTTTCCATATGGGAATAGGGAGGGGACGGCAGACAGTAAAAGGCCTGAGGGCAGATTCGAACCCAGGTCTCTGCAGTAGCCTTACAGCATATGGATTAACCTGGTGAACCATACTGGCACCAAAGTGTGGCACATTTTTGATACATTTTTCTCTTTGAATTTCAAAACCTGTATTTAAATGGGTGTACAAAATAGAGCAATGCAGCAAAAAAGTATTTGTCTTATTTGTTTGTTTTTTGTTTTTAAAAAAAATTGGGGATAAAAGAAGGGAAGGCAGATCCTTTTAACTTTGTGAATGTTAGTACAGTACAAAGAACAACCCCTACCTTTGGCACAATGCTACTCACCCGTGAAATTCTGCTTTGTTCAAACGGAACTGCACCTTAATATTTCTCATTGTGGGGTCAGATTCACAGCAGTGCTCCTCTGTGATCATCCAGAGCCAAACCTTCTCAATGGTTATTTGAAAGCATGTTTTTGTATAATTCAGAATATTACCCACTGAAACTGAGAGGCTTTTCTGCCTGACCTAGAATTGCTATTTAAGCAGTTTTCATCCACACTGATTTCAGTTTTCAAAACTGTCCTCCCTTGCATTTCTTTCTTTTAATTTTTTTTAAACCGGAGTGGATCCTTAAATCTGCACTTTGAAATGGGGCTAGCATCTGAACTGTGAACATAAGGGAGAGTTTGGGGATATTTAACTGCAGACTTGGCCAAAATATGTTCAAGAAAAACCTTGGATCTTATCCCTCAAAACCTCCTGAACCTCAGTTTGGACTCTATCCAGCCTTGTATTGATTGCGACACAGAAAAAGCAAACCTACTTTTTAGGCTAGAGATATAATTAGGATAGTACTCATTATAAACAGATGCAAAGCTAACAACATCTTGAATTTTCATGCCTATTATCTTCTTTTTTTTAAATTATAGGAAGCATCTGAGTTGTTTTTAGCTTTTGTTGTCGCTGTGATTTAAAGTAGCAGACTCTCACAACCTCAGCACTTACCTCTGTGAGTCACTTCCAGACTTCCAATCTGGTAAACTGTATTATTCAAGACAGTGCGTGCTCTGTATATCAGTCTCAGGTTGTTCAGAAAATGGTGCGGCATTGATTTTTAGCTGCGACAAAGAGAGGTGAAAGGCAGCAGCTTGATCAAGGCAAGCATTCAGCAAATCAAATAAGTTTGATGGGTGTTCTTTGATATTCATTGTTTTTCTGCTTTGTTTGCATCTCCATCGGATGCTGGAAAATAATTTGCATGGCCCTGGCAGTCTGCAAGACAGACTTCATATTGCAACGATTTATTTATTTATTTTTTGCACACATCGTGGTTCATGGAATTTTAATGGTTTAATGGTACCATCAAAGTGTTTGTGCTACATAACTTTTTAAATAGGTGATTAAAATGTAAAGTGTAATTCTTCTTTTTAGGTAGTTTTCCCTGAATGGGCTGACCGATGTTTTATTTCCCCTCCTGTTAATCCTTCCATCATTCCTGTGTGTTCACATTATTTCAAGTTCTTGTGTTTGCTTCTTTTTTCCTTGCTTTACCTTATTTTCCCTGCTACCTTCTTATCCCTTTTGACTCCAACCTTTTATTTAACCTTTTATCAAAATCCACTCCTGACATACAAATTTTTATCCTCTCTCTGCAGAATGGAGGCAGTGGGCTACCAGCGAGTGCTACAAGTAGACTTGGAGGTAAATGGGCTGATGGTAACTCAGGGGAGCAGGGAGGTGGCATGGCAGGTCGAGTATCCGCTCACGCGCACCCTGACCAGTGAAGTGCAGACTCTCATCCGTCTGGCACCGCAGGACCTGGGTGGCATTGTGCCACTGGCCATGGTGAGGAGTGACTGGTTGGAAATTGGAAGCATGTGTGCGTAAGGGAATATGTGTCTAAGTTCAGTGTTAGGCTAACTTAAAATAACCCATCAACACTACATGCATTTGTTTTTTGAGTGTGTTATCACAGATAGTTAGAGCCACAGTAAGTTTGCAAAGTTGTTACTTCCAATGTTATAAACTGTTTTACTACTTTGTGTCTGATACTTTACCCCAAACCAGTCGTCAGCAACCTTCAACATCAAAAGAGCGATTTGAGTTGCTCCTACCAAACAACGGGAGAAAAAAACCAGCATACCCGGGTCATTTGGGGTTGACAGGGGACAGATGAAACTGACTGATGAAATTAGGAAAGGATAAATAATGCATATATTATATGTATAAGGGTTGTGGCATCCTGGTGATGCTTTTTATACTAGTCGTCTGTGTATTCAACTTCCAGTGCAGAAGTCTACATGAGACTAAAATGCCTCAAAAAAAGCACATCAACAGATTCGGTCAGACCAACTTTAGCTCTTGGACACTGACATACTGAGAAGAAAACAAAAGATTTATCGAGACACATAAGATAAACAGAATCTGGGGCAGACCTTACCTGGTAGAAACAGAACACACTTTGGCATGTGAAGAGCTCAAACAAGGGTAGCAGGTGATATATAATCCTACACAATGGTGGAAACTTGAGCTAAATGTGACCCATGCAGCAGGACAGTTGTCTTAAGCAGATGAGACCGCATTTTTTTAAAAATGCATCAATGAAGTGCTTGTTGAAACAAGGTGACCTATATCCAACAAAGCCTGTTTTGCAATTGCAGAGAACAAGACTAAAACATGATTAAGAAGGATGATCAAGAAGGTCTTGAGTTAGAATCCAGGGTGGGGTACTCCTAGGTTTACTGCTGAATCTAAATTGTGAGTGTGAAAGGTTACCTGTCTCAGTGTGTTAGTCCTGAGACAGACTGGTGGAGTGCCTGTGAAATCAGGGATAGATTCCCCCTACTTCTACCCCACAGCCTTAAATTGGTTAAGTGGTAGTCTGAAAGCAAAAGCAAGAGATTATATTAGATGTCTAGTAGCTTTTGAACTTATTTCCACCCAAAAAGTAATATTATATTAATAACATAACTCTCTATAATGTAGTGGTTTATGCATTCAACTATCAAGATCACCAGTTTCATCCCGAAAGGAGAAACAGTCCCTTTGGGGTTGTATCAGGAAGGGCATCTGGTGTAAAACTCTGCCAAATCAATGCGGAGCTACCCGCTGTGGCAACCCCTTGTGAATGGGAGCAGGGAGCAGCTCAAAGTAGCTATTAATAAGATAAACTTTCAACTTGGCGGCCATTGCATTGAGGCTGGTGTTAATTCAGGCAGGCTAGAATATCAGCTGTTGGCTCAGCTGATTCCTTTCTACAAATCTAACTGGCAAATCTCATATAGCCAGTGCTTTTTTAGTTTATAGTTACTGCTGCCCTTTTACAAGCCGCTTTCCACTGACGTCTGTTCTGTTCTGCACAGGAGTGTTGCTCTTCTGGTTTTACATACGACAGAACAGAACCATGTCAACAAATTAAACTAATTTTGAGTTTGACATCATAAAACCCAACACAATGGAAAATGTCTCGGCATCTTAATAATGCTGAGATGTGGATGCACTGGAAAGTTAAAGAGCAAAAAGAGAGCTGTAATGAAGAAAACCTCACAAACCCCATTAGATTTGTGAGATCAACTTAAAGCTAAACATAGTACAAGATGAACACCCACATTCAATCATGTCTTGTAACAAGATCGTTTTGGCAGTTACTTGGCAACTGTTTCTTTTACTTGTTTACTATGACATTCAAGGTCCAGTGGAAATACTTTAAAAAAAACATGTTTCTTTTTAAAGAGTTTACAGCTCTCCCACACTAAAAACATTTTTATAATGTATAAATGATAAAAGGGATAAAAGCAGCATGTCCTGTTCAGTGAACAACAAGGTATTGTCTAATTAGGAGCCACTCTGTATTTCATTTATTTTCATTTCCCATTTTTAGTCTTAAAGTCTACAAGTTTCTTAGCAAGGCCATTGTGCATTTTTTGATTCTGACTTTAAATAAAAGTATTTAGCCTCTTTATAAAGAATAATAATTTGCCATATGTGTCACGGCTGCCGAGGCGAGCCGTGTGGAATAAATGAGGATCCAAGCGCAGGCAGTCGTAGAGTGAAGGTGATTTATTGAACACAAAAGAATGTGGACAAACAGCAAACGGGGCTCGAACTAAACTAAACTGGGAAACAACTAAACTACAGAGCACAAACCTGAATGAAAACGAGCAGAGGAGGATGACGATGAACAGCAGGGAGAAGACACGGTGGAAACACAGACTGACACAGAGTAATACAGACTGACACGGAGGAACACAGACGAACCGGCAACAGGCAGGAGAACACACAGGGCTTAAATACACACACCAGTAATCAGGGGATGCGAGACAGGAGGGCAACACAGCTGGGAGGAATCTGGGCTGACGGGACAGGGGAAACGTAAACTGATCACACTCACATATGACACGGACCTTCACAATAAAACAGGAAACTCAGATACATGAAACCAGACAAGACATTGAACTAAACAGACAGATTCACAAACAGATGGGGAGACACCATAGACAGACAGATACAGACGCAGACTCAGAGGCAGATCGAAAATAACACAGAACTTAAACAATCATCATCTAGAAAATGATAACAAACTAAAAGCGCTGGGTCACCGACCCAGGACCATGACAATATGAAAGTATGGCAAAGCAATCATCATTTATTAGTCCTGAAGAAAAAACCCAGACCCAATTATTATTTTTAAAACAAAGCTTGGACTAACTTCTAATCGTCATGAAGCTTTTAAACGCCGCTCTCAATTTGCAGAATGAGAAGTTAAATTGAGTTGGATTTTAACAATCCAAATGTGGATGAATTGGCAAGTGGCTTATGATTGCTAACTGTATTATCATAATGACACTGTAAACATAATGAATTGTTCTTAATTGTTTTTGAGGAAAATCGTTCTGTGTGCTAAAGAGAGAATAGGGCAGTTTTAATTTTTGTCATTGATTATGTCCATGTACAAATCAAATGCTTTCAAGCACTTCATAAAGTTTTATCATACTCATTTTGTGAGGCAGCGGTGCACTGCTGATTTATGGTTTGTGGCGAGTAGAGCAGCTTTAAGGCTTTGGCTACATTTCTCCACTTTTAGTGGCTTAATAAAAGAGAATGCACACTCCAATTATATTGTATTAAATAATAGTAATACTAAAAAGTTTAATGGACAACTAATTGAAAGAGATATGGAAAAAATGCAAAGATGTATTGTAATAAAGATTTCAGAAAGTACTGACAGCGTGCAAACTTTGATTTAAGAAGAAAATGTGTCTTATTAAAGATTCAACAATTTGTCAATAGGTCTAATTAGTTAGCTGTTATTAAATTAATAGTAGTAGTAGTAATAAACATTTTCTGTTAAAGTCTTATTTAAACATTATTTAAATGCCAATTAGTGTTAAAGTAAGCATGGGGTGGCAAAGGGGCAACAGCAGGAATCTCGGGAATGCAGGCGACGGAAACGGGAAGGAAAAAATGATCTGTTAAAAAAAAAAAATAGATATATACAGAAGGCTGGCTGGGAAATGGGACAAAGGCATGCTCAGGTGAGGTGGGAATATAATCAAGAAAGTGAGGAGAAGAAACAAAGGCAGGAAGACACAGGAAAATAACCTTCAAAGTAAAACAGGAAGTTACTCTAAGACAGATAACACATTGGCAAAAAAAAAGATAGAAACCGGTTAACAGAGAAGGTGAGAGGAAATGGGGAAACTGAAGGAGTAAAGCAAAACCAATATGTGTGACAAAAAACAGAAACAATAACATTAACAGTATGCCTCTGTAATCCCCCCCCCCCCCCCCCCCACACACACACACACACACAAAATAAAAATAAATAAATAAATGAAGTAAAATATTTAGCTAAGAAGCCTAAATACACCAAGGCTGAAGACCTAAAATGAACTAAGAGCCCACACAACAGGAAAATGAATTTTTATTTAGAACTTTTGGATAACGTAAAAGTGCACTGCAATAACGAAGGTAAATCTTAGAACAACAGTACTTTGCTATCTTTACTAGTGCTGTAAGTTAGTTAAAAATTGTGATTGTGTTTGTGGCCACACCGACACAGTGTTCACACACTACCTGCACCACTGGCAAGTTGGCCCACTTTACAAAAAGTCTGAAGGATCAACTACGTTACAAGGGCGCATAATGGTACTTCAACAGAGTGATCTAAAAACAGCAGCCCCATTTAAAATATTTAAGCAATATAAGAGAAGATCATGTGAATTACTCTTAGCCAGTTCTCAAAACGTTTTGCTCACTCCTCATATGTAGGACACTGTCTTGGTGCAGTCTTTGAGACGTTAGTTGTCTCTCTGACTTCCAAAAACAAATTCTGCTCTCTAAAGGGCACCCATGCTTTGACAGCACATATTGCTTGTTAAGTGCCAGCTAATAAATTAAAGGTAGACGAGTCATTGTCTGAGCAAACTGCGCCTTAGATGGCCATGTCCAGGGTATACCCCGCCTCTCGGAACAATAACAGCTGGGATAGGCTCCAGCCTCCTCCAAAACACCGAACCCGATAGGATGTGTAAAAAATAGATGCACGGATGGATGGATGGATGGGTGGATATATGACATCAGCCATCACCTTTGCGGCAGTATGTGTAGGTAGACACCAATCATTCCTGGCACTTAGCAGTACTTGTCTGGATACAGAATGCCAGACACCCCTGTTCAAGAGAACTCTCATGTCTCCGTGAGTGCTTCTGGCCTTAACTCCCACAGAGAAGCACACGCATGCTCACACTCACCCAGTACCTCCTGGCTGCCAAACATGAAGTGCAGAACTTGTCTTTTTTTTTTCTTCCTTTTTTTTTTTTGTTGTTCTTACAAGGGTTTTTTTTGAACAGCTGAAAATGCCTAGAATTGCTTTTTAAATTTGTCATTTGTGTGCATGCACAAAAAGGTCAAGAAGAAACAAGTACGAACGAGTAGATAAGAAGGTGCATGTTTAAACAGAAGATGGGTGAGATCAGTTTACGCATACCCTGACATTTTTAATTTTCTTTCATTTTTACTGAAGACATGTTTCTGTGAATTCTACAGGTATAAGCTTTCTGCAGTCAGTGTTTAAGAGAGCGCGAGAGATCAGTATTGGATATTCATCCCGCAGCAATGGTCAAAGCTCATAATTTCAGAGGAGATGCATTTTCCAGGAAAATTGAACAGAGCAATTTGTAGTTCAACCGATGACTCGCAATTTTGTGCCTTTTATGGCAGAACAGGATATTATAGAATGCTAGATGAATACTGAAGACAATGAGGATCTTGTGTGAGTGCGCTAAGCAAGTAATTTAGCATTCAAAGCGTGTTTCTTTTTTTTTCTGGATATGAAAGGAGAATTCTGACGTGAAGATTAAATAATCAGGCCCCATCTTATCTTAATGACCTTGTAGTACCATATCACCCTATTAGAGCACTTCGCTCTCACTCTGCAGGCCTACTTGTTGTTCCTAGAGTATTTAAAAGTAGAATGGGAGGGAGCGCCTTCAGTTTTCAGGCCCCTCTTCTGTGGAACCAGCTTCCAGTTTGGATTCAGGAGACAGACACTATCTCTACTTTTAAGATTAGGCTTAAAACTTTCCTTTTTACTAAAGCATATAGTTAGGGCTGGACTAGGTGACCCTGAATCCTCCCTTAGTTATGCTGCAATAGACATAGGCTGCCGGGGGATTCCCATGATGCATTGAGTTTTTCCTTTCCAGTCACCTTTCTCACTCAGTATGTGTTAATAGACCTCTCTGCATCATCATATCTGTTATTAACCTCTGTCTCTCTTCCACAGCATGTCTTTTATCCTGTCTTCCTTCTCTCACCCCAACCGGTCGTAGCAGATGGCTGCCCCTCCCTGAGCCTGGTTCTGCCGGAGGTTTCTTCCTGTTAAAAGGGAGTTTTTCCTTCCCACTGTTGCCAAAGTGCTTGCTCATAGGGGGTCATATGATTGTTGGGTTTTTCTCTGTATCTATGAAGCGCCTTGAGGCGACTTATGTTGTGATTTGGCGCTATATAAATAAAATTGAATTGAATTGAAGATGAAATAATAGACTTGTAGATATATGTAATCTATTGCTACCCTTAAGAAAGACAAAATCATAGAGAGATTGCATTGCTAATATTAAGTGGCAGTTATTATTGGAAAATTTGTGAGTTTAGTACTACTGAAAACTGCTTTCACGAGAGTAGTTTTTAGGAGTTAATACTAGATTGTATGGGTTGTTCAGATGAGCAGTTTTGTCTCCATTTAGAAACCCTCAGTGGCTCTCGTCTTCAGTTTGTAACGCACTCCTGTTTGAAATCTCATAAATCAATACATTTAATAGAGGACAAGCG
Organism: Diplotaxodon limnothrissa; assembly: GCF_057381915.1. NCBI lineage: Eukaryota > Metazoa > Chordata > Actinopteri > Cichliformes > Cichlidae > Diplotaxodon > Diplotaxodon limnothrissa. The sequence goes on along the minus strand of NC_140602.1, from coordinate 43,116,554 downwards.
CAGAGGAAGTTGTCTGCACTTAAGACACTGCTATTTTCCTCTTACTGTGTGAGAATTCTCGTGCATTACTGAGATACTGAACTGAACTCTGGACCTGTGAATGCCAGCTCGACGTCACCAAGACAAATGGCGCTACATTGTTTGTGTTAAGTGATATTGGCTACTCTGATTTTAACGGGACAATCAAAGAAAACTGCAGGGCTGAACACAATCTGGCCCGGGAACAGACAGGAAAAGAGAGACGATGGTGGTGTTTCATTAATAAGCTTGAAAGACGGTACATGCAGAGAACATGCCAGCTGAGTGTGCACTACTTTTATTGCATCCTCCCATGAATTTTTGATCCCTCTCTTGCTGCTCCCTGCCTCTCTGTTCTCTCATTAGAAGAGACAGCCAGTTGGCCCCCATAGCTCTTTACAGTACATCCCAAATGTAATCATTAGCATTTTATTCATAGCTTCTGAAACTCACTCTATTTCAAACTCAATAACATTCGCTTTGTGCTTACAGTCCCATAACATTATAATCAGCACCATTAGCAGGAAGCTCTGCATTAACTGTATTTGTGGCCGTGGTTAAGCACCTTTGTCTAGAATTATAATCACCAGGGCAAATTCAGATTTATTCATTTTGGCTCCATTCAGTGGTTTAAAGTGACTTTTTTTTTTTAAAGAGGGTTTTCCTTTTTTTAAATGATTTATAGTCCCACGTTTAAGCAGTGTGTAAAGTTACAAAGCCCAAAGTCAGCACCAGAGAGAGTATTTCTCTGCTACAGAACTGAGAAACTTTCTTTGTAGTCAAGGCTTCTCATCTGTTAGCCTACCTGTCTTTGTCACTATGTAGGGAAAAAAAAATGTAAAATACCCGCATAGCGGCTACTTTGGCACACTCTCAAGGAACGATGCAGTCTGCCATTATTTACTTTGAACAGCCGCTTCTGCTTTCAGAAAGTCTCATCTGCGATCAAAGCACAGCAAATGTTCTTTTGTTCACTTCAATAGTGAACACAAGAGTCTTCATCCTGTCCAAGCTCTTGAATAATGCAAGTTAACCAGCAGCTCGGAGAGTGCTCTTCCCATACTCACAGAAAACTCATTACTTTTGCAGACACGGTGAGCAATCAGGGTATAGTCCTTTTTTTTAAGGGCGGAGGGTTAACAGGGGCTGGAGGTACCCCCAAGTTAAAATGATCTTTCATTAACAGATAATGATACTCTGAAGCCAGCAAGACACCTCCCTCAGCGAGGGGTGCCTAGTCCTAGAACAAATCCCGTGTCAATACATGAAACAGTTTCTGAGAATGTAACTTTCGGTTTGTCAGATTGGTCAGAATTCGCACTGGTGTTTTAAAAAATCAGAAATTCCTCAGATAACATTGGTAAAGCTTGGCGGGAAGTTTATCTGTGCCAATAATGGTGAAGATTGAAAGAGAAAAAGAAAGTGTTTTCGATAAATCAATTAAATTGCCATGACTAGCTGCCATCTATCAGCCTTCAGGCCTCCTGCGAGTATTACAAGTCAAGAAAAATTTTTTTGGTTAAAGCAAATACTGTAATTCAGCAGCTGAAATACTACTTGGGTGACTGGTGAATGCATCGAAGTTTATAGTGCTTTTGAATAACAGGGTCCTGAATCCATATACAGTGGAACCCCGACTTACGAATACCCCGTTAAACGAAAAATTCAAGTTACAAAGGCACTGAACGGCAATATTTCTGCCCGTGTTACGAAATCCGCTGGCTCTGATTGGCTGAGCCCAGAATGTCCACAATGCCTTCCGAATCATGTGACAACCCCTTGGCTTTCGTACTTGCGCTTCGCTGTTCCACTTGAACGACGTATTGTTGTTGCCGTTAGCAATTAGCCTATAGCCTATTGTTCACTCAAAAGGCGCGATGGGTGCTTTGACTTACGAAAATTTCAGACTTACGAAAGACCCTCGGGAACTAATTAATTTCGTAAGTCGGGGTTCCACTGTACCCAGTTTGGTTTTCTCATTTACTGTCCTTGCAATTTTAAGTTGGCAATCAACTTTGATGGACAAATGCTTTCGAAAATCAAAAGAACAAAAGAAGAAGAGAAAGCAGAAACCCTGTGTGTTCCCATGCTGCTTGGCTGCCTAAACCAAGTCCAAAATAAAGGGTCGTATATCTATAATTTATACAAAGTGCTATCACTGCATCAGAACTCGCCAGCAATTTTCAAGCAAGATGCTATCAGTCATACTGTTTCACTGTCAGTAACAGTATTTGGAAATGACATGACAGAGTACTAATCGGGAAGCAGTGAGGCTATCCATTGGCATGCTAAGTGCCCTCAGGGCAACATTAGCCATCTGCATGCAACTATAATGCCCCTTATAGCTTAATTAAGTCCTCTTGTGTATATATGGGTCTCTAATTTTCTGCCTTATCTTTATGCTGTGCTTTTTGAATAAACAAATTCTCTTTATCACCTTCGCTCTGGGGAAAAATGTTCCTTATGCATCAGGCTTGTTTGTCATTGTTGATCCTGATCATCCTACAGCAAGCAGGAGAGGGAGATGAGACAGCAGACAGTCAGGGAGATCAAAATTAGCAAACTCTATTCAAATAACAATGTTTCTGTTATTTATTTAGTTGTTTAGGACTGTAATTTCTTTGCTTCTTCTTTTTTCCTTCCTTCCCTCCTTCTGTGTTATGCACATGCCTGCATTAGAGGCCAGCTGACACCAAAGCTGAGGCTCTAAGGAAACACTTTATAAAGATCTTGCGGGGGGGGAACCAAAAACTGAGTAATGTCATACCATACCATGCGAACGTCTTTTCTGTATAGCAATTTCTGCATGTGCATGCTTCACTGAATCACTGAATCTATATCCTATGCAAGAACGAAATGAAGGGTGGCTCAAAACCTTTGCACAGTAGTGTAAAATAGCAGTGTCAGCAAGTACCTTCATCTTATTGACACGCAACTTCTAAATCTAAAGAATGTGAATGATCACATTGGTTGGACTCAAAAACTTTTTTTTTCAGGGTGGGTTGTGTAACAGTGAGCATGAAGCGGAGCGGCAGAGAATGAGGATGACATGTGTGCATATCCTCTGTACTCACACACAAACTATTTCACTTCTGCCGCCCAGCATGTCTCTCTTGCCTCTCTCAGGGCCCAAGATATGTATGTCAGTCAGGCTTTACTTTGAAGTTAAGCCTGTCCGTTCTGTCATTTGTTGTGGTTTGTTTACTTTTTTGCTGGCTTGCCTTCCTTACCCTTTCCCTCATTCTGTCAGGCTGGGTTGAGGGTCTTTTATTTGGCCAGCACGGGCCATGGTCCAGTATAGTGCTCTCTGGTTTATTCTAATCAAATGGCCTCAGCCGGAGACAGGAGAAAGGTCCTCAGAATATGGACAGGCTTTATCAGCGACAGCCAATTTATCTCTGCTGACTTTGGCATTTCCGCTCCTTATGTTAAAGTGAGGAAGTATGAGGCAGGAAAAAACAACAGACGCTTAATATTTAATCTTACTAAAAGTATTTAGAGCTCACAGTACACAATAACAAACCCAACCCATTGCCAGGACAAGAAGTTATAAATCAATATCTAATTAATGAGGAGAGTATAAATCACTGTAGGCCCCAATTTAATAATCAATAGTGGTATTTCTTACTCATGGTCAATGCAGAATGGCCCCAAACTGCCTTCAACTCTTTATTTGCTAATACTGCAATTATAGCTGCTATGCCAATTGAGGTAAATCAGCGGAGACGCAGAAGCTGATTATTCAGCTTATTTCATCCTCAAAAAAACTCCAGATTCAATTGACTTTCAGCGTGTTTTCATCAAATACCTAGCTTACTAGCAAAATGTAGGATTTCTGCATACTCCGCTGTAAGTACTATGGAGTATTTTTGTTCACTCCCTAAAATGAAAACTCCAAACCCTGACGATTTGCTAAGTTTCAGCAGCTACACGTAAAATGACTGTCATCTTCCTAACTTTGGCAACAAAATAGTAATTTCCCTCTTTTGCTCGCTCCATCACATCACTCATCACTTCAGTTATCAGCACCTTGCTCCGGTTTTTCTCCGACTATAGCACTGCAGTGCAGAACACCTTGGCTGCTGTGCCTTTTTTCCCAAGTCATAACCGTAAAAGGATTACATTGTATGAACACCGCTCTCTCCTTCTGTTGTATCACCATTTCTAACAAAAAAAAAAATAGTGGGAAAAAAGAAATTAAATCCTTAGAGGCATTGATTCCCCTGCCTTTGCTTTCATTTTATCTCCTACTATACACTTTAAGATGTTCCAAAGTTTTTGAGTGGCAGGGGGAGACTATATAGGTGCTAGAGGGAATAGACTTTTTGATTGATAATTGATATGAACTGAATGGATGGAGTGCTGCAGTGGCAGTATAAACCTACTGTACTGTTGGCCAACACAGAACAGGACCTGTGAGCTTCCTGCCAATCTCAGCTGCTTAGAAAACAGTTGAGCTGTGGTTTTCTGTGGGTCAGAGGCATCTGTTCAGTGACTGAATAATAAACAGCTAGCCATGGTTAAAAGGTGTTCTGGGCCACATCTAAGACCAGCATATCTTAGATGTGTCCCTACCCTGCTCGTTTAAACCCTTTGAATAAGTCTATATGGATTAGTAGTCACTTATCATTATGCTGTAATTTCTTTTAACTCCATCTTTAGACCTCTTGTGCTTATAAGGTGTATCGTAGCAAGAGACTACACACAAAATCACAATTTTATGATTTTATTAGCAGTAGTTTTTGTATATTGTTTTTTTTTTTTCATAATAATAGTGTTTTACTATTAATACTACCCTATTTCCTAGCGTTTGCTCTAGCATCCAAATACTGTTACTGACAGTGAACAAGTTTGCAAAAAAATGTGAGGAAAATAATACGTTATGTTGTATGAATGAGCAAAGAAGCTGCAGTCGTAAGATGAAACAATCTGATAGGGGTATAAACATTAGTCATTATTCACACAAGCCTGCCATACAGAAGAGGGACTCCACTGCAGAGACTGGGAGGTTATCCAAAAGTGCAGGAACTTTAGGGGTTTGTTGTGCGTAGTCGTTATGTGTGAAAAGAGCCATCAGTTCCTAATTTTTCATTGGACTTGTCTGATCTGCGCAGGTCTTGAAACCAAAGTGGCAGAATAATAATGCCCTCTTGCAATAAAGCATATATATTAAATCAAAGTTGGGTAACAACAGCAGATTTTGTCCTTGAGCATTTACACATTTACATACAGTAACTATTCTCCAAGCAGGACTTTTGTAGTTTGTCTGCTACCTTACACATCATTCATCCACAACCATATCAGCCCCCACACACTCTATGCTTCTACCCCCTGCTGCTCAGAAATATAATGGCCTTTTATTGATTCTCCCTTCTCTCGCCTTCTTTCTTCTCTTTTCTTGCCCTGCTCTCTGCACTGCAATGAGAGGTTGTTAAGATAAGCTGCAGCATGAGAAGGGGGGAGACATGCCTCTTTTTCTTTTTTCTTTTTTTTGAGCTGGGCAAAAAAAAGTAGGGTGTCTTTGTGCTTGCAAGTGTGTGTCTAAGTTAAGTTGTGGGTTGCTATGCAATATATGTAGCACTTTTATGTGTTTAGCTGTTTACGTGTATGTGTGCACATTAGTCTATAATATAGTCATTTTCAGTCATAAATGCTTATCTGCTGGTGTGTACAAGTACGCCTCGTCAATGAGGAATACACACCAGACCTTCTCATCCACAGGGGAAATATTGAACAGCCAGGCGGTGGCTGATGAGACGTAGGTGGGTTTTACAGATGAAGACGCTGCCTTTGCTGCCTCGTGCATCATTAATGCTCTCTTATTAAATTTCACTTTTTTTGTCATTATGTGGATTACATTTGATCTTGTTCACTACTCAGTTCTTTATGAGAATGGACAGTCTCCGCAATACATGCCGAAGATCATTAAGACCTCTTTTTTATCATGCTGTTCCAGTTGTAATGGCTCACTAAGCAAAAAAAAAGGTACTTCCCATTACATGTAGGAGTAGTGATCACACAGAGAAGACTTTTTACAGGTGCTTAGTATCATCAGCACCATGCAGTTAGCAGCAGATATATTTATCATTCACAACAAGGACTAGAGTTTATATGGATGTCTCACTTGTTGAGTGTTGGCTTTACTGGATTGCTGGAGATTTAAATATGCTTGAATATCATTTGAATCTGTGAAAAACGAGCCTCACTTTCAAATCCATTTCAGGAAATGAATTGTGCGCTGTATATCCCATGCTTTACCATCAATATACTATAAATGATCTGAAACTCAAACAAGGCAGACTTGCAAGTTTGTTTGTCATTGTGAAACTTGAAACGTACAAGAAGCCTAACAATTGTGCTTGTAAAGGATAGCACTAAATTGCTCACTTGCAGGAATTTGCCCTCTGTTCATTCTAACTTTCGGGTTTGTTTCCCTTGTGGCAGGACAAACACATCCCTTGAGAAAGATCTATCAGCCAAGCAAGAAATATTTAAACAAAACAGCATGGAATCACCACCACACATTTCACCAAGGTTAAAAAGCAGTTTCTCTGTGTGTATGTCTGCAGATACGGGGGATAGTTAATGACAAAGAAAAACAAAAAGGCAACCGTTTTAATGAACAAATAGATGCCTTTGGCATTCACAGGCTCTTAGTAGTCTTATTTAAACTGAGCAGTGATGAGAATGATCTACTGTTATAGCAAATCTTCTATACGACAAACACACTGAGAGCTCAAGGATTACCAGGCATTGTCTTAATTGATCTCATTATCTTCTTCCTGCTCTTCTGTAAGGGCTGTCATTCTCAAGTGAATCTAGCTATAGCTTTGGAATGACTGCAATTTGGTGTGAAGCATTATTGTCAATGTTTTGTATTTTTTCTTTTAATTAAGGTTGGTTCTGGGGAATAATGGTGAATAGCTGGGAAGACTCGAATAACTGTCATACTGTGACCTCACTGCAATGTAAACCAGTAGAGGGAACAATATTAGGCATCTGTTTACTGATCTGAAGAATTAGCACTGTATATGTGATGTAAAGCCCTACGTGGTTCAAGAGGGGGCTGTTCAAAATCGATTTAAACTAATAAGTGATGTCTCTCGGGGCGGTATCGGCTGGGCTAAAGAGTAGACATTCAAATTAAAAAAAAATCAAGGGGAGAATTAGAAGTGAGCTTACAACATTTCTGTAGCCCAGAGCTGTGTTAGCTGCTTCTAATCTTCGATTGAACCATCACACCCATCATTGAATATTGTATTGTGGGGATGTAGGTATCAGACTTTAAGAAGGTAGGAAAAAAATGCATGGAATAAAGATTTATATATATTTTCTTACATAGAAATGTTGCATTTTTGATCGTTCAGAGATTGAGAATCTTGTAATCATTCGAGTTATTTTAAAAAATGCCACACTTAGTTATTTCAGGATTGTTAAATGTGAAGACTTGCTGCTTCATACATTCTATGCAATGTAAACAAAATGAAAAAAGCAGGCTTATTGACTGATGCAAAAGTCCATTTAAAAAATCGTTACTATTTGCTCTCAAAGATCTTTAAGTGAACAGTCACACAGCCTCACTTGTGCTTTGCAGGATCTCTGTAGCAGTAAATAGCACTTCTCACAGCTGCTGCTCATCCTTACTGTATGATGGGCTACTTGAACGCGGAGGTAAAAAACCTTTTGCAATAACTACAGTCTATAGTTGCGTGAGATTTGACCTTCGGATAATAAATGGCATTTGAAACTAGGTTCACAGCATATAGAAGACTCATTAGGGATATCACTATAAATATAAAACGTATATTTTTTTTCTACAATACATGTATTTAATGTATGCAAACATACACGAAGTGTTGTTTGGTCTAGCTAGAAAACAAAAGACTGAGCACTAAAGCCTTTTGCCTAAATATTATGACCCCCACCCCACAGGCCAAAAGTTTGCCTATACACAGTGGGCATTTCTAATAACCCTTGCCCTGCCACCACTGAGATTTTTGGTTGCTTTGTTTTATTTGCACTAGTGTGCAGAAAGCATTTAGGTCATTTTGAAACACACTGGTATTCCTGCTATGTATTTGTATTCTTTTTTATTTTAGCCAATTGTTATCCTGTTTATGTTTATGTATATAACTTGGAAAGCTGCCAGTAAGTAAATCGTGTTTTTCCAAGTCTACACATAAATGTCATATCATCTTACATTTAATTTGCCTGCAGTATTTGAGTATTAGCGTTACCTTTATCGTTGATATTGTTGGAAATGTTCTGCTCTTTGATGGAGCTCACAAAAAATATTCATAGCAACAAAGATGATGGTCGAGAATAGAACCTTCTCTACACACAAAATGATCCTGTGTATTTGTAAAATCAACAACACCAAACGTTTGGCTAATAAGGAGGATGAAGGTGTCAGTAGAAAGTAACAGTCAAAAGTCGTCAGATCATCGGTTTCATGCTGGTTCAGTATTCCAGCATGAAAGTGATATTATCATAGACTCGATTATTAAAAATGGATGTAACTGCTGTTGGTTTTTAGAGCCATTTTTTGAAGTCTTGGATGCATTATTGCATTGTTTCCATTGGCATCTGTAACCAGAAGTGACAAGAGGATGGAATGCCAGAAGTTATCAGATACAGTAATGCTATAGCAAAATTGGTTAGTAAATTGTATCCATGGACTTGAGGGGTGCATCCCATGGAGACAGAGACCTGAGGGGGTATATTATGAAGAACGTTCACTAGTGTTTCTTTGCATTAGCTAGCTAGACAAAATGTGAAACCCCAGTCAGAGGTGACGAGTATCATGATGGTGGTTATCAGCATCCTCTGTTAAACCAGACTTTCTGCATTAGGCTCGCTGCATGCTTCCATTGAGGATCACCTACTCTAATCAGAGACATCATCACACTGATGAATAATAAAGATCTATGAACATTATAAAGATATATAGTGAGCATTAAAATGCAAAACTGGTGCTGAAAATAAGACAAAAAAGTAATGCTGCAGATGATCATTAATCTTCTGATTCCACAATCATTACAAACACGCTGAGCAGGAAGAAAAAAAAAAACATTGACTTGTGTTTATTTTACCACTCTGTGCACACTCGCTGCTGCTGGGTACAGGAAAGCTGCACAATAGAGCTTCGAAAATTATGATACATTTAAGGATTAAATGTTAGTCGGTGGAAAGGAGATGTGGAAATCCCTTTAGTTTATTAATGCAAAATTAATTTTCATGATTGAAAATTACTGGTGATAAAAAAAAATCTACTAATCATCTTTCTAATCAGAGCTCCAACAGCTGCAGTTTATGCAGTTTATGCATCTATAACATGCATTCCAGAAAATTCCTGATCATCCAGCCCCCTTTAAACCAAAATACTAAACACCGTCTGCTGAGAGCCAGTTTGAGTTGAGCACGTACTACCATGGTGATTATCAAGGTAAAAAAAAGTGACACTTTTGTGAAAACTCTGACCTTAAGCTCAACAGTCTTGGCTAACCTAATCTCCATTCATAGTACACCTCTCTGCTGATTCGTACAAAATAAAAATAAAAAATAAAAAAAACACCAAAAGTGAAGCACAGACTTTTTGGTCCAGCTTTCATTATAATGAAGACACAGCACAAGCCTTGTTATTTGTCAGATATTATATTGTCAGATAATAATAAGGCTTGCTGGCACCGATGCACCAACACCACAAACACTATCAACACGTTGTCACCAGTTAGCTGAGGTGAAGGCTAGCAGATTTAGAGTGGCCTAATCAACACCCACCTGTCCCTCAAAACAGCCACACGCCAAAAGGGCTAAATGGTAAATGGCCTGTATTTATATAGCGCTTTACTAATTCCTAAGGACCCCAAAGCGCTTCACATATCCAGTCATCCACGCACACATTCACACACTGGTGATGGCAACTACATTGTAGCCACAGCCACCCTGGGGCGCACTGACAGAGGCGAGGCTGCCGGACACTGGCGCCACCGGGCCCTCTGACCACCACCAGTAGGCAACGGGTGAAGTGTCTCGCCCAAGGACACAATGACCGAGACTGTCCAAGCCGGGGCTCGAACCGGCAACCTTCCAATTACAAGGCGAACTCCCAACTCTTGAGCCACGATCGCCCCTAAAGGCGATCGAATTTACTAAAGAGAAGTAAATTAAATCCTTAGTAAAATATAAACAGATGAGTTAAAAAAAAAAACAAACAGAAAAAAAATCATTCGTTATTGTCAAGGGAGAAATCAACTCAAGCAATGAAAATTATTTGGTGGCAGGTTGTAAAAGCATATATTAGCTGTATTTTAACATTGGAATCTACAGGGACTGATCCGCTTTCAGAGCCAGCCTCGAGTGGCCTTTCAAGAACATACATGTTTTTCACACTTTCATGTTTTACCCCTGGTGATTGCTCTTTGAATGTTATTGGTCATCTTGTAGAAAAGCTGTAGCCAAGTTTTTCATTGCTGCTTCATCATCAACTTTCAGCCCATCAGCTGCTTTATCTAGTAGAAAATCAGCCAATGGATTCTTAACTTGGGGTAAACCAGGATTGAGGCAGCAGCAAAAAAGTTTATAATAATAGTAATATTAAGAGTATGTGTGTGTTTCTTTCTTTTTCACCTGACAGTACACTGAAATTCTCAACACGGCTGTGCTCACTGGGCGTACTGTCGCTGTTCCGCTGAAGGTCGTCACTGTAGGGACGGATGGTGCGGTCTCTGATGTTACAGAGTCAGTGGAGTGCAAGTCAACGGATGAACAGGTTATCAAGGTTCGTGCAACATGAATTCTTTTTTTCCACTTTATCTCATCCTTAATGCTCAGCTTTCTAGTGGCATGCAGGTACGTTAACAGGAAGAATAACACTTCTGTTTGTGGGCTTCAAGAGTTTTTCGCACAGTGAAATCAAAATGAAGGTGCTCGTTTTCTTCTAGCAAAACATCAAAACATGTACCAAAATACATTAGTTTAATGGCAAGGGAAAAACAGAAAGCTGTTTGAAAAAGTCAGGTTTAAATCACAGAAACCCTAGAAGGGGGGGGTGGTATCCTTTTCTCGTGCTCCAATTCGCCACCATGAAGTGCAGCTTGGCAGCTTTTTTGTGTAATCTTGGTGAGAAACAGACAAAAAAACACTGATTACATACTCTATACTCTGCTCTTGTTTTAAAGGAGGAATAATTAACAATCATCATGCTGAAAGAGAGTCTGTATCCATACCACTTATATATTACATAACACCATCAAACTGTCAAGGTGACAAACTGCTCACCATGTCTGAATATAGCAAGTTTTAAATCTCTGTAAGTTGATTTTCATTGGCTTTTAGAGGTCTTACATAATTAATCTGAAACCTTACTGAATTTTTGGGAAGTGCTGCAAAGGATTTATTGTTAACATAAAATAAGGAAATAATTGTGAGCTGTTTACCACCACAGCAGATTTATTATCCGTCTCTGCGGCGTTATGTGAAAGGAGAAGCAAGAAAAATATAACTGGGGAAAAATAAAAGTGTTTATTCTTGATTGTGAGTAGGCGTGATAAAAAAAGAACAGTGCTACAAGTGTGTTGTGTTTACTATACATGCATATCAGATAGAAGAAAAGAGGGAGATCTCTCAAAGGGTTTAATTATCAACTGAAGTAGTACCACATATTGTGACGCTGACCTCAGTAGTCTACTCCCCTGCCCGCTCGTCGGGTTTGAGAACAGTAAGCAGTACCCATCTTTTCTTCATACTATTTTCAAAGGCATCTCAAGATAAAACAGCTTTATTTTTCCCCACTTCACTGTTTCTTTGAGACTTTGAAGTTAAATCCTTCTTTTCTTTATGTTATATGTAGACAAAAAGGAGGACCCCAATGCAGACACAATCTAAGTTAAGCAAACAAAAGATGAGCTTTATTTCACTAAGCTGATACTTCAAAAATAAAGTCCAAATGGTGATAAGTAATCCAGATACAATACACAGGGTAAATGATCTAAAGTTGATTGCAGCAAAGTGATGAGCAAAAAAGGGAAGCAGAGGAAGGCACAACGTGCTATAAAAGGAGAGCACAGGTGAAACATGAGCAAAGGGCACTTCTCTGACAAAGATAAGTGGAAGAGCAAGGCAAAGGCAACTGATGAACACAATAAGGGCAGAGCAGATAATTACAAGGGACAAAGATAGGGAGTAAAACAACAAAAGAAGCCCAAGGAAATGTAGTTACCAAAAGAAACCCAAAGTGACAACAGTGACACAAACATAGGGTCATTAAAGACAGGAAACTGGTAAACACTGGGAAACATAAGAGAGTTATATACGTGTAGTGATCAAAAACACCCATGGTGAGCACTGAGGCCTTGATCCTGCTCTTACAAACTTCCAGTCAGGAAATCATGCAGGGACGAGTCCAGAATAAATGGGACAAGTGATCAAAATCATCCAAAATGTATACAATTTTATTATTTCAGAGAGTTTGCAATCAAATCAGACTATCATAATAAAAGACCACTAATGATCCATAATGTACCTTTAATGGTGCAGCTCGTCAGCAGTGTAGCAATCACATGATAACTCGCTTTCACCAACAGGAAACTTACAGGTGCTTTTTTTTTTTTTTTTTTTTTTTTTTTTAACCAAATCCACCCCAAAAAAATACGATCCCACAGGGGTGCTTATTACATGCACTAAGTGTACCCCTAAGAAATAATTGATACCACTGCAACCAAGTTATAATAGACACAGCAAATCAGTTTGCCATACACACCAATGCAAGGCCTGATTCCTGTGAGGCGTTAACCCCAACTCAGGGACTGCACATTGCCCGACTAACATTGCGCCTGGCCCAGTTAACATAAAAACAAACCCAAGTTTTAAAATACATCAAACTAGGAAGAAAAAAGTGGAGCGACACAACCAGATGTGCAGCCCGTCCTGCAAGACAAGACACGAAAAAGTGTAAGTAGCCTGTCAGTGCATAAATAAAACATTGTTTTCTGCCTAACATTATATTCAAATACAATACCTTCAACAGACTGCTGTGCTTACTGCACTACATGATTAATGCCATGTTAATCATGACTAAAAAAACAAAATGCAATAATCATATACATTTTTATGAACTTCAGCAAAAAAGTTACCTTTACAAAAAACATTCAGTCTATAGTTTGAATCTCTACTGAAGGGCAGTATGATCACAATATGCTTAAATAGCAACTAGATCTTCTAGTGGGAAGAAATTTTATACCAACTGACTTCTGCAGCTGTGGTACTTGAATGCAGTGAGCGCTTGCTTTACAGATGCTGCATGCATGATTAGGAGCTTGATTTTACCTGTGAAAATAGGACTGAAAACACCTGAGGTTTAAAATGGACCAATACCTTTGTCCATGTAGTGTAACTTCCAGCCTCAATCACAGCAAGTACTCTTCTTTACACTTCACATATAATAATACTGTGTTGAAGTTCACCCAGTCATCTGGCTTGCTCTCGACATTTATAGCGTGGTGTATTTAAGAGTGTTTCAATAGCAATCCAGACACAAACTGCCATTGAACCCATTTTAAAATGCTCATTGTTTCCAAATCCTGTGAGCCCCCTCATATAAGTCACAGCTTTAGAATGGGGAAAAAAAGACAATAGATCCATCATTGCTGTACTGCACTGCAAGTTTTTATTTTCTGATGATTATTTTCTGATTTAAAGTGTTGCGCTACAGTTTCTCCTTGTATCCCAATAATGTAGAACACTTGACGGATCCAGTAAACCACTAAGCTTTAGCTCTTTAGGTTTTAGGAACTTTTAGAAATTTTGCAACCCCCAAAGCATAGTACTTCATAAATGTTAAATACAGTGCTCTCTCATGAGTCGGTTTTAGTCAGGTTAGTCAGACAGAATTATTTCAGTCAGTAACTCTCATGTGTACCCTGCTGTAACAGTAAGAAAACAGTTGTTTTTACTTTTCTTTTCATTATGATGTCACAGTGAAGTTAACCTATAAAATGTTATTAGATCCTATTAGTATGATGCAGTGTTTAGTGTGCTTGAATAGGTGGAAATAACAAAAAATGCTACCAAAGCAAACCAAGAATAAAAGCAAAAGAGCAAAAGTTTTTCTCCCTTAAAACACAGATGCAATCCTTGGCATGTTTTGTTTTCTGTCACGTTTGGATCTGTTCCATCATATTTTGTTCAATATCTAGTGTGTTTTATGTACTTTTGCAGTGCATGGTAGACATTTGTATGAGGTTTATCATAATTTTGCAAGTGAATTATTCGGTTAATGCCAAAAAAGTGCTGTGTAAGGTCACCGTGACCTTGGTCTTTTGCCACCAAGTTTAATCAGATCATTCTTGAGAACTTTGCAGTCTTTAAGTTCTGTTTAAGTATTATTTAAGAATACCACGTTTGCTAGAATTAGACAAACAGATGGATGGACAGATGGGCAATCTGAAAACATTATGTCTTAAGCATTGAGGCATAATAAAAGAGCAAAAAAAAGTGAGACTAAAAAATGCAGAAGTAGATAGATTTAGTTTACTCTCTGGATGGTTGCCTTTCATACTTTAAAATCACAAGAACAAAGAAATTATCCTTGTGTGAGTTAAGTGTAAGTTAAGACAAATAATTTGGAAACTTTAAATGAAAATGAATTGCATTCATACCGCTTTACATTTCCATTTAGCATACATCGAGGTGAAACCCTAAACTTTCCCTCATATCTAAGAATCCTCCTTTCAGAGTTCCAACCTGTTCTCATTACAGGAAGACGAAATATGTAGGAGGTGCAGTAATGCTGGAGAAGGCTGAGGGTGAGAGCGAAGGAGTGGGAGAGAAAGAGAAAAGGGAAATGAAAGGGAGGAGGAGGAGAAAACTGACAGACAGCAAGCTGTCACTTTTGTTCCTCAGAGAGAGGGCTTGGTTTGACATCATTCGAGAGTAAAGCTGCCAAGTTATATGCAAAGAAGTGGCGACAGATGACAGTCTTCTTGTGACTGGTTTGTTATAAAGAAGCAATTGTCAGTATTGAGGACATGTGCTGAAATTACCAGTTGTGCCAATCAAGCTTATATGGTATTTGAGAGTGGAAAAAAAATGAAATGCAAGTGATTACAAACAAAATTCAATGACAGACTGTTAAATACATTTGTTCGTCAAGGGGGAAATGTTTGATAAGGAGATTCTGGGGCTTTGGAGATAATGACAGATACTTCTGATGTTCATGCTGTATCAGTTCTTTATGTTGGAGATGTATTAGAGTAACTTTGGCAAATGACTGGTGGTGTACTTTATCCAGACACTTCATAATTTGTTTTGAGCAAGTGTTTTTCTCTCTGGCTAGATGAATTAGGTTTGTGTCATTTTGTAGCTCCATCTGTTAAGTTGGACCAAAGTCACATAAATTGTGCACATACTATGCTTCACACACAGGCATGCATTAAGAATAGAGCGGTTCTGAAACAAACACAAACACACACTGAAAAGAAACTGAAAGAAATTGAGTAATCCAAGCACTTAAATCTTTTTCAAAGCAGCCTAAATGATCAGATTTACTTACTATGTAAGAAAAAAGGTGAAATAGAGCAACTTTACTTCTACAGTGGATTTTTGTATCTGCTTATTTATTCTTATTTTTTCCCGGTTAGATTGTTTTGGCAATCAGATTCTAGAGTACTTTGCAATCTTTAAGTCATGTTTAAGTATTCTTTAAGAAATAACGTGTTTATTAGAGTTGCACAGACAGATGGATGGAGAGATGGGCAATATGAAAACATTATGTCTAATTTAGAGATGGACCGATCCGATATTACGTATCGGTATCGGTCCGATACTGACCTAAATTACTGGATCGGATATCGGAGAAAAATAAAAAATGTAATCTGATCCATTAAATATCACGAAAGCACCTCACAAAACTTGCAACACGCCGTAACTCGCCTCAGAACGTCGGAGCAGTATGCATCACGTGATAGAGCAGCTGTGGCATGCGGGACCTGTCGGTGGTCTGGATAGCATTTGGAGCTTCGCTAGCAACCTGGCATTTCATCTCCGACAAAGTTATCCCCGAGAGAAGTAAAGCAAGTGTGTAAGTCCATCTCTGAATGTTTGTAAAGCATTCCCACGTTAAGCTTAACGAGCGACTGTAATGTTCTTATTCCTCTATGAATAAAACATCAAGAATTGCTCCTGGTGCTAGCTTCAGCTAGCTGTTTATTATTCTTTCTACCACGATAACTTCTTCTTCTACTCTGTATATCTTATTGATTCCAGAGCGCCCCCTGTGGGTAGCTTCAACAATAGCAACTATCATTACATCCCCTTTCCAAACAGGTTGGTGTTATAATAAGCACAATTCCAAAGAGAACTGTTACTCTGTAACATCTGAACATTCTTGTCTAACATTCAACATGTTATAAATTGTGCAACAAACTACATTCAGTAGTGTTCTCTTTTTTTTTTTTATAACCAAAAGTTGTAGCACAAGTCAAACAAAATAAATCCAAATGTATACCTTACATCTTCCAGAATGAGCCAAATGAATCCCATACAGCCCTCGAGCACACTAGAACTCTTCACCTTTGACAACTTAAACAGTCAATAACACATTATAACTCAGTAGGTCTCAATTAAGTGTGAACAATTACTATTCTAAATGAATTATTATCCGTTATTTACTTGTGATTTATTATTATTATTATTTAACAATTCTTTACCACAACAGTTCACACTTGTTCTATGAGCCTCTCTGTAGGTTTCTTAGGTCTGGTAGACCTTCTCAGTATCTCAGACATTGGGGAAGTTGAAGGAGGCTCACTGTGGTGCTCAACAGGGTTAGCACCTCGTTGTTCAGTTCCAGTCTCTGTGTCCTGATGTTTAACATCCTGTGTCTTTAACAGACTTCTCCGGTTTCTTCTTAACACTTGTCCATGATGTACTGGAAAGCTGTGCCACTTCTGGATAATTAGAATAGTAGTCAATCACCAAAACATAGTCCTTGCCATCCAGATGAAATAAATCCGTGCCTACCTTTTGCCATGGTGCAGTGGGTAGGTCTGCTGCCAGCATTGGCTCTTTTGTTTGTTTGTAGTGATGTTTGAGACATGTTTCACATTTCTGTATCATCTCTTCAATATCCCTGTTGATGCCTGGCCAGTAAACTGCTTCTCTCGCTCTCCTTTTACATTTCTCCACTCCAAGATGTCCTTCATGGATACGCTGAAGCATGTCTTTCCGCATGGATTGCGGTATGACAATCTGGTTTTGTCTCAGCACCAGCCCATTAGCCATGCATAAATCAGCTCGCACAGAGTAGAACCCTGGACAGACTCCTTTTGACCACCCATTCTGTATAAGGTGGGATACTTTCTGCAGCACTGGATCTTTTGTCGTCTCCTGTACAATTTGCTGCAACATGACATCTGATGCTGGGAGTGAGGCAGTTACCATGTTTACATGTGTTTCAGCCTCCTCGGCTGTAGCGCTGACTAACCTGTCACCACTTGGTGCTGGCGCTCGGGATAAAGCATCCGCAAGTACGATATATTTCCCAGGCGTGTAGATCAGCTCAAAATCATAGCGCTGCAACACCATCATCATGCGCTGAATTCTGGGTGACATGTCGTTGAGGTTCTTTTTTCTGATCGAGATGAGAGGTTTGTGATCAGTCTCTGCTGTAAAGGTTGGTAATCCATATACATAGCTGTGAAATTTTCCACACCCAAACACTAAGCCCAAAGTCTCTTTTTCAATTTGAGCATAGCGTTGTTCAGTTTCTGTCATTGATCTGGACGCATATGCTACAGGTTGCCACTTGTCTTTGTTCCTTTGGAGCAGAACTGCTCCCAAGCCATCTTTTGAGGCATCTGTTGAAATTTTTGTTGGCTTTGATGGATCAAAGAATGTCAAGACCGGCTCTGTAGTTACAGTTTCCTTCAATTTTTTCCACTCTTTCTCATGCCGGGCCGTCCACTCGAACACTGTGTTGTGCTGTAGCAGCTCCCTTAGGCATGCTGTCTTGGAGGTAAGATTAGGAATGAACTTACCCAGAAAGTTGATCATCCCCATTGCTCGCAAGACACCTTTTTTGTCAGTGGGTGCTGGCATATCCTATATGGCTTGTACCTTTGACTGATCAGGTTCCACCCCTTCACTTGTAACCTTATCTCCCAGGAAGGTCATCTCTGAAACACCAAAGAGGCACTTGTCTCTATTCAGTTTAAGTCCATTCTTGTTAACTCTCCACAAAAGTTTCTCCAGCCTTTCATCATGTTGTTGCCTTGTATTTCCCCAGACTACGAGGTCATCTATGTAGACTCTGGTGCCTTCCAGCCCTTCGATCAGGGACTCCATTGCCCTGTGGAAGATCTCTGGTGCTGATTTAATTCCAAATGGGAGCCTCAGGAAACAGTAACGCCCAAATGGCGTGTTAAAGGTAGCGTACCTGCTGCTTTCTGGGTCTAGCCTCAGCTGCCAAAATCCATGTGATGCATCCAGTTTGCTAAAAAACTTAGCTCCTGCCATTTCACTCATTATTTCCTCTCTCTTAGGGATCTGATAATGCTCTCTTTTAATATTTTCATTTAGATCTTTGGGATCAAGGCAGACTCTTAAGGCACCTGTATTCTTTTTCTTGACACAAGTGATAGAGTTCACCGAGTCTGTGGGCTCTTCCACTCGTTCAATGACACCCATTTGAGTCATTCTTTCAAGCTCTTTTTTCAAACTTGTCCGTAATGGAGCAGGCACTCTCCTTGGGGCATGCACCACAGGCACGGCATCATCCTTGAGCTGGATTTTGTAGGTGTAAGGCAATGTTCCATGTCCTTTGAAGACTGAAGGAAATTTACTGATAATGTCTGAACTTCCTTCATGCCCTTGGTGTTCCTGTCTTTTGCCTTGTTTGGCTTCTTTCATGGTGTCAGTATTAATCTGATAGATCCTCTTTACTAGTCCCAAATCCTCAGATGTTTTATCTCCTAAAAGTGACTCGTGTCCATCAGGTACGATGGTGAACAAAATGTTATGCTGTTTGCCTTTTGCTGTCACTTTAAGTCTGCATCCTCCTTTTGTTTGTATTGGCTGGTTATTGTAGGCCCTCAGCGGCGTGACTTTCTCTGTAAATCTTCTAGGCTTCTCAGTCAGTGCCTTGAAATCCTTCTCGTTGATCAAGTTAGCTTTGGCCCCTGTGTCAATTTTAAATGTTACCAATGTCCCATTGACTAACAGTGGAGCAGTCCATTTATCATCTGTGACTGAACTAACACTTTGGCCAGTGTTATGTCTTGAAGACTGTGCATTGACATCTTCTTCATGTGACACCATCTTAATGAAAAATGTTTCACTTAGATCATCACTGTCATCTGTGTCTTCCTGCACAGTGTGTACTTTTTGTCCCTTGTTTTTGGAGAGACAGATTTTTGCATAATGGTTTTGTCCTTTACATTTTGCACATTTTTTTCCATATGCGGGACATTGTTTTGGTCTGTGTTTCTCTCCACATCTCTTGCAAGTGAACATTTCATTGTCACACGTTCTGTTTTTGTTGTCGTTGTTTTTGAATTTACTCCATGGCTTTCTTTTAATCGACACTGCATTCACTGCCTCATTTTCCTGTTGCGCTGCTCCTTGAACAGGCTCTCTAAACGTCAGTACATGTTGTCGTGCTAGCTCACTGGCTTGACTTATCTTTATAGCACTTTCCAGCGTTAGTTCTGTTTCTCTCAACAGTTTCTCTCGGAGCTTCTTCTCATTAGTTCCAAACACTATTTGATCTCGTATCATAGAGTCTCTGAGATCACCAAAATTGCAGGACTGAGGTTTGATCTTGAGGTCTGTGAGAAAAGTATCAAATGACTCACCCTGATGCTGTAAGCGTGAGCGAAAGACGTATCTCTCGTATGTTTCATTTTTCTTTGACAGACAGTGCTCGTCAAATTTTTTCATGACTTCATCAAAGTTATCTTTGTCCTCGGGCTGAGCAAACACAAAAGTGTTGAAGACCTCTATTGCTTCTGTGCCGGCGATGGTGAGCAGCATGGCTATTTTCCTTTCATCTGCCCGTCGATCCACTCCGACAGCTGCAATATACAGTTTGAACTGCTGTTTGAAAGTCCTCCAACTTGCATCCACGTTTCCAGTCAGTTTCAACGGACTTGGCGGTTTTATTGCATCCATCTTGTTGCGTTGCTTCTTTTTCTTAACCCGACTCCTGGTACCATGTAATGTTCTTATTCCTCTATGAATAAAACATCAAGAATTGCTCCTGGTGCTAGCTTCAGCTAGCTGTTTATTATTCTTTCTACCACGATAACTTCTTCTTCTACTCTGTATATCTTATTGATTCCAGAGCGCCCCCTGTGGGTAGCTTCAACAATAGCAACTATCATTACAGCGACTGCCTCTCGCTCTCCGGCTGCTACTTCAATCGTGAAACTGCTAATGATCAGCTGATCGGCTTTTCTGTCGTGAGTCTCTCTTGTTTGTTTTTGGTCCACTTTGCGCCAGAAAGAGCAAACCAGCGGCTGAACAACAGCAGCACGTTTAAGCTTGATAAGCTGTTGTTAGAATTTATTTAATATTACTTTCTACACCAGGATCTTTTTCTACGTAGCTGACGGCTGGTAACTGTGCAGGGGCGGATCTAGCAAAGTTTAGCCAGGGGGGCCGATAGGGCATTAACTGGGAAAAGGGGGCACAAAGACATACTTTTCTTTCTTATTCTCATTTAAAATGTCGAGCTTTTAATAAATAATTATCTGACACCCAAAGTTTTAATTTGATGTAAAATGAATAGAAGTCAATTACTGTATATAGTGACTATTAAGTCTAATATATATACCCTAGTAAGCTATAGTACATTTTCCTTTGGGAAGGTACCATCTGTGCAGTCTGCAATTTTGTTGAAGAAAGATGTTGAATCTATTTAATATTTCTTGAAAAATAATTGATTTCTGTGCATTTTTTTTCCACACTGCATCAAATTAAGGTTGATTACGTCGATTAAGCATCATGAGGTGGCGCGTGAGGGGTGGTTCCCTATTTTTTATTTATTTATTTTTGTTGTTGCTGGGAGTTGGAACCCTATTAGTTAGGTTGCTTAATATTTACACTAAGTACTCTTTAAAATACCAGAATAGGGAGGATGGTGTAGGTCTAAGTTTATTAGATTGATCAGTATTGCTGAACTATGAAATATTTTTTTTGTATACAGGTATAACAGAATAGCTTTAGTGTAGTTGTTGTTTTAAACTTGAGTATGAACTTGCAGACTTGCAAAATGCAGCAAGATATTTTAAAAAACAGTTTTGTTGATTAAAAAACACTATATCGGATTCATATCGGTATCGGCAGATATCCAAATTTATGATATCGGTATCGGTATCGGACATAAAAAAGTGGTATCGTGCCATCTCTAGTCTAATTATGCTTTATTATTTATTCCTATTTTATTTTATTATTTTTTGTTGTTGTTTTTTGGCAGTGAGATTGTTCTTGAGTACTTTGCAATCTTTAAGTCATGTAAATTGTTTTGGCAATGGCAAACTCAATGTGCTTAACACAGAAGAACATAAAAACCTGTGTAGGTTTACAATGCCAAAGGCAGTGAAAACATGTGCTGAGTGTAGGCCTGTGTTAATAAAAAGGTTTCTAGTCTGTTTTTAATGTATGCACAGATGTAATTGATTTCAGGTCAGCAGGCAGCTTGTTCCGAAGAACAGGACAGCAATAACTGAAAGCACCTTCATCACGCTTAGATCTAATTATAGGAACCGTTTAAAGATCTGCCCTGATGACTTGAGAGATCTGACTGAATTGTAGATAGTGTGTTTGCATCTTATCTTCCTCTCACAGCAATTTTTCCTTTATTCTTTAGGTGTCAGAGCGCTGTGACTATGTGTATGTCAATGGAAAGGAGACAAGAGGAAAAAACAGGGTGATGCTTAACTTCACCTATAGTTTTCTGAATGCACAACTCGAGATGAGCGTATGGATGCCCCGCCTGCCCTTGCTAATTGATGTGGCTGACCCTGAGCTCAGTCAGATTAAGGGTTGGAAGGTCCCTGTTAGTATGGGCAATAGGAGGTAAGTCATGACTGTCTGTTGTGTCTATGTTGTTGCATGTTGTAATAAAAAAAAACACATCGTCACTTTCATCACTTCAGAAACTGACTCCGATGGGCCGAGGGGGCTTTATCCCACATCTGTATATCACAAGAAAAGTTGGCAACTTAAAAAAAATCACAAGAATCAAAAATCTAAATTTCTCTGTGTAGGTCATAAACCTGAGAAGTTCTTAACAATCCCTTTATGACAATCATATTTTTCATTTGGTTAAAAAAATAAAAAAATAAAAATGGAGACAACGTGAAATTGGCTCAGTAATGATGGTGCAGACATATGAAGCATAATGCAAGTGCAGCTGCATAATAAGTGTCTAATAATTCACTGGACTGGTCTACAGGGGGGAAAAAAGTACTTATACTGAATAAGGAATGACTAATAATTTTGAGCATTACAGAGCTTGAGCATATTCCTGAGGGTGTAAAGAGATATAGTGTACAATGATCTGTGCAGTGCAGCGTGAGTTGTACAAGATGATCCTAATAAAAATATTTAAATTAATGATCTTTCTGCTAATATGATTTCTGCTGATTAAAATAGAACTAACCCTTTTCAATATCAAAGATCAGTGAAGCACAGTGACTAATTTACATTTAATAATAGCTTTTATAATTATGATTTACTGTGATCATATTTATAGTGACTATGTTGAAGAAACAATAGAGCACTGTTGTGTTTATAAAGTGAACAAGATTTAGATTGTTCCCTGCGCCCCAGTGTTTACCATCTTTGTCTTTGAGCCAAGATATACATTCATGAATTATACTGTGGAATGAAAGCAGCGGTTACATGAGCTAGCAGATGACATACACGTCATGATTTGTTGCAGTGAGTAATGAGTGATAGAATCAGTCGTCACAGTTAGAGCCCCAGTTTGCTGTGAAACTCAATGTGCTTAACACAGAAGAACTTACCTTACCTATTCTGATGCTTTCAGAATAGGTAAGGTAAGTAAGTTTAAGATTATATGGATATCGGTATTGTCACCTTGGATGGAAGGGTGAGCCCAAATCAGTCTGTGTGGTTTGATATGATGTAGGTCATATGGCATGGCTTTCATAGGCACCAACTCAACCATCAGGACACTCATGGTGTTGGCCCAACTTCTTATGAAGACAGTTTTTTAAAATTTGTTCTTTTTTCAGTAATAGTGACGCCGCTTTCAAAATGGCCATGTTTACTATTTTTGAACTGGAAAACATGTTATGTAGTATGTAATGATGAAATATGTCAAAATAATGTCATTCATTATTGCAACAGGGGTAGTTATGGTGTATATATCATGTGTACAAACACTTTTTAATTTATATTTATGGGGTTTTTTTGTTTTGTTTTGTTTTTTTTGTTTTTTGCCTGTCCCATTTGGTTCTTTAGCCATCAGAATTGTTGTCTGAAGACCAAGAAGGATACCCAATGGATTTATTTTGCCAAATGGATCATCGTGGCATTGCCGTATTGGTCCATTTGATCGACCTTTGTTTTTATTATTTATTTTATTTTCAGTTGTTACAGACGGGACAGACATGAGTGAGGGATAGGAAAGGGAGAAAGAAAGAGGAAAAGAAAAACAGAAGGGGAGAGGGACAGTGAGAAAGGGGGAAAAAATAATAATAAAATCTCCTGGATCACCTGTTGAGAGAGAGAAAGAATAGAAAACAAGCAAAAAAAAAACCAAAGCAACATACTAAACACAACATCATCGCATTAATCTAGCTAAGTGTAAACAGCAGTAAATACTAAATATTCAATGTTGTTGTGCAGCACGCAGGACCGACAGCGCACAATGTGCTTTGAAGTAGTAGCCAAGAAAGGTGTAATTTAAGTCTACGAACAGTGAACACCCGTGTGCATACCTGTGTGGATCAGCGCGCTTGTATTCAAATGGTTTCCACATGTAATGGTCTGCAAGAGGATGTAGAGAGCCATAGCCCTGTCCCCCAGGGCATGAAGCAGGCATGGAGGAGATCCAGGCCCCAGACATCCAGAGACCCCAGAGTGCGAGAGCCCAAGGAGGACCACCGGAGGGGCATCCGTGCCCCCCTCATGGGAAGGGCTGAGGATCCCCAGACAAGGCGTCACCCAGTAGCCACCGAGCAGAAGCTAGAGGGGGCTGCACCGGCGTGCCCGCCGGCTCTGCTGGCAGCCAGCTGTGCCAGAGTGAACCAAGCTGCAGGCCCAGAGGCCTGAGGGCCACCCGCACCCCGGAGGAGGCCTGACCGAGCAACAGGCGCCAGGCCCCGCCAAGTAGCCACCGGGAGTGAGCTGATACATACCTGAGCACCCAGCCCCGGACACCAAGAACCACCAATGCACCGACCCCTGAGGGCATCAGTCACCGGCAGGGAGTGTGGTGAGGGGAGATAGGCCTTGGAGGGCTATATTTATGTTTTCAATTAAAGAAAGCACTGTAAATGCTAACTAAGGAGTCTTAGAGATTATTTCAACTCAGAAATACCTCACATTTCCTCACGTTAGCGTACCACCCACAGGGTGGCACTCTAACACAAATGCCCCCTGCTACCTAAGCAAGATCACATCAATCATTTCTTTCAAGCGCATCACTGTGTGAAGAACGTGTGTTATGTGTACTTTAACAGGGGTGGCACTGGTTTATTAATGCTTTCATGGGTCAGTGTGCTTATGTGTACATTGACAAAAGTGCTATGGCTGACCTCTCACTTCCTGCAACAAACATGTCCTGACCTCCTGTTTCTGATGCCAGCAAATAGTGTCACCTTGGTTTAAAGTGCCGTCCTTTTGCTGATGTGGAATAAGAACCTGGGAGGGGATGGGGAAGGCAGGTTATAACTAAGCCAAGCCATTGGGCCACATCATGTTAACCTGTCAGCCCGTTTTCCTGCCAGACCGGCCATACCTCATTAAACCTAATGGGAACTGTCACTGTCACTCCACCCCCGGCCACCTGACCGGTAAAAAGAGGCTGGCAGAGCTTGAAAGAATAAGACAATATGAGGTGAGAGCAAGGAGAAGAGGGAGAGAAAAGCAGAGGAAGAAAGTTGGAAAAATAGATTACAAGGAAGTCCAATAACAAGTTTATGTTGAGAATATAGAATGAGGCAGACACACAGTGTGAGAGCGATGATGATGGCATAGCACAGGACGAAAAAAGAGAGAAGAAAAACAGATTTATAGGCGAGTGATATATACTAATGGAATATAAAGTGGAGATGGATGAGAATAATGTGTGTGTCTTGTGCCTTAACAGGAATAGTAAGACATACCAATAAGAAAATACAGCACAGACAGGCCAGTGGGATATTTACAGTATTTTAGAAATGTACATTTTTATTATTACAACAGCATTTCCAGTTGGTGTGTAAAAAAAATCCTTTGCAAATGATTTAAACACTGCAATTAATTCAGAAAACAGAAGACAACAAGTAGCACAAAGGCACAAAGTTCAAATAGGGGCATGTTTACCACTGTGTTGCATTGCATTTTTTAAAATACTGTAAGCATTTGGGTCCATTTTTGTTTCATATGTGATAAAAATTCAAGAGAGCTCATATTTCTCATTCTACTTATTATAAATGGGTGACAGGTATAGACAGCAGGCAAGTTTAATATCCAAACACTTTTAATTAAGGTTGGTGTAATAACAGCAGAATGTGATTTGCCATTGACCTGCTTAAATTAGCAAGGCCTTTACTGAAAAAAGATCCTCTGAATGACAGGAAATGTTGCTCCAAATGTGCAGGTTACTCATGGCATGTGAACTGATGCATGCTGGTACCATAAGGGATGCTTGACTTGTGTGTTGATAACAGGTAAGCGGTCCCTCTTGTCTTTAGCCCTGAATGGGGAAAAAAGAATTTCAGGAAATGAAAATCTTTGATCCAAAAAATTGGCCGTTAGCAAACTAGGCAAGGAGGAGCTTCAGCTCTCTGCTAAACCTTTTTTCTTTAAGACTCAACCTCTTTTATAGGCCAAACAATACTGATTAAGGCAATTATTTGTGAGGTCTGGCAAGTATTGCAAATACTTGTCACTCTGAACATTTCTGGTGTTTGTATTTTACTGCCATCTTGGGTCTGGGCTAGGTGTGCACCTATTAGCACGCAAATAAAAACGGATTTCTGTAGTTGCTACCATTAAAGGATTATTTCTCCTTCATTCTTTTCCACCATGTTCAGATTTATCTGTGGGGGGTTGGTTGGCTTCTTTTTTTAGATAAATAAAAATAAAGGGCTGTATAAGCTCCACTTAAATAGGAGCAAGAGTGTAGAACAAATGCTTTACAAATATCCAGCTGTGAGTTTAAAAACATTGATTTTTTTTTAGGAAACATTTTCTGAGATGCCAAAATTGCAGAGTGTTTTCTGTGAGCCAAATAAATAGCAGGTACACAGAAAAATATCAGTTGCTCTTTTAAAGAAAATGAGAACGCAAGCCGGGTGGCAGTTTCTCTCTGCAAGCTGTTTTTAAGGGATTTTTGAAAATAATGGGAGGCTATTACTTTTGGAAAGTCAGGCGAACTTGCAGCAAAGCACACAGCAGATGATTTGACAGCAGTAAATACTTTACATCAGAGAGTTTCTACTTCATGGACACTAATGGTGACACAGAGTCCACAGAGAGCTCTCAGCGCTTTTTACCTCAAACACAGTCTGACATGGGTTTATGATATCCCTGCTCTTCAGGCTTGCCAGCAGTTGATCAGTGTTTTCCTCTTTTCATTCTTCATTAGGTACGAGAGGGTCACAGATGATAAGGATGGTGTCGATCCAGTAGAGGGGAGGACAGAGACTGCTTGTGTTGCCCAGTACCAAAGCACCACTCTGCGCATCCTCACCCACTTTGTGGCTGACATCAGTGAAAGTAGAGGAGCCATGGAGGAAGATGTACTGGGCCAGCAGACCTTCCTGCTGGGCACCGACTGGCAGGTGGATGTGACACAGTTGGTGAAGGAGTCTCTGAGGGTGGAGGACCCAAAGGTTGCCCAGCTTCTGGATGACCAAGTCGTAATCGGGCTGAGCACTGGAAACACCAAACTACAGGTTGTATTTATGTATATTTTATCACAGTTTCTAAAGCAGAAGTTGTACTGCATGTCTCTGCAGTGTGGCTGTCAGGATTGTTTTGCCATGACTGATCAGTGGGGATTTACACGTTCATCTCATAGACCTAAATTGTAACTGTCACGGAAGCTGCAGTAACTAATGCTTGAATCAGCCATCGCAATACAGTCTTTGTTGTTACTAAGGAAACATGCAGCTTTACTCGATTAAATGACCTGACTGGCTTGGTTGTTTTGGCAGCCAAACAAAAGGTCACAAGTGAGCACAATATCAGACGTATTTGAACTGATAAACTGACATAGACGCAGCAGTAAAGTAACCTGGCAAGTGGATTAGGAAAATTACAATGAGAAGTCTAAAAGCAATAAAGCAAATCCATTCATCTAGACTCTTTTAATGCAAAGTATTTTGATTAGGTTGACATTGAAGTATTAGAAATGTATGAATTAAGCAAAGCACAAGCACGATGGACCAAAACAACTGAATAGAAAAAGTCGGACCACTGTTGACTCTGGTCTTATCCGTCTTATTGTCACAGTCAATATTACCCAACAGGGTTTCAAGTTTTTTCAAGCTGAAAAGCTCCAAACTGTGCTCAGCCGCTTTGCTTTGTCAATGCGGAGCAGAATGTGGCTTTCTAGTTTGTTTATAAATGCAGGGACAGGACACACATAGAAAGCATAACTTTAATTCTCCACTAAAGATACCATTAGTCTACTACATTTTTTAAAAAGTTAATGGTCATCTGCTCCAATATTAATGTTCAAAATGTTATTTGAACTTGTAAGCCACAGATAAATAATCATCATATTATCACATTTAAGAGGCTAAGTTATCCAATTTGGGGTCATGATAGATATAAAGATAGATATCAATCAGATAGATGGATAGAAAGTAAGACAGACAGACATAAAAGGTTAACAATAAGCTGATGAACATATGGTGAAGCAGTTATGGACTGAAAGAGTCTGTGCAGAGTATGGTAGAATGTTTTTTTAGTCTAAACGGAGTAAGATATAAAAACAACTATATTGATTGCAGCATGGAACAAACACTTAAGCCTATCATGAGTTGACAAAGAAACATGCCTTCATGGCACGTCTTGTAAAAGCTTGCACCTGTGCAGCCTCTCATTCTGTGACCCTTTCACCGTGTATCTCAGAATACTATTTATCCAATAATCCAATAAGGCGTTTCTCAGTATAGCACATGTTCTCACACACTAAATGAACATCAGTTGTTGAAGCAGTCGAATGGCGTTGTGAAACCTTCCATTTTCTTTTTAAATTCAAGGATATGTTCAATCAGCTATACTACAGTATTACTCTAAATCCACATGGGTTACTATTGTGCCACCACAACAGATCCGACCTTATTTATTTCACTTGTTAGTATCGTGGCTGCTAGTAGTATGTGAATGTGTGAGACAAGAACAAGTGCTTCTTTCACCGCTGGTCACAGGAAACTTTAAATTACAGATAAAGCGATATACAGTGGGGCAAAAAAGTATTTAGTCAGCCACCGATTGTGCAAGTTCCCCCACCTAAAATGATGACAGAGGTCAGTAATTTGCACCAGAGGTACACTTCAACTGTGAGAGACAGAATGTGAAAAAAAAATCCATGAATCCACATGGTAGGATTTGTAAAGAATTTATTCGTAAATCAGGGTGGAAAATAAGTATTTGGTCAATAACAAAAATACAACTCAATACTTTGTAACATAACCTTTGTTGGCAATAACAGAGGTCAAACGTTTACTGTAGGTCTTTACCAGGTTTGCACACACAGTAGCTGGTATTTTGGCCCATTCCTCCATGCAGATCTTCTCGAGAGCAGTGATGTTTTGGGGCTGTCGCCGAGCAACACGGACTTTCAACTCCCGCCACAGATTTTCTATGGGGTTGAGGTCTGGAGACTGGCTAGGCCACTCCAGGACTTTCAAATGCTTCTTACGGAGCCACTCCTTTGTTGCCCGGGTGGTGTGTTTTGGATCATTGTCATGTTGGAAGACCCAGCCTCGTTTCATCTTCAAAGTTCTCACTGATGGAAGGAGGTTTTGGCTCAAAATCTCACGATACATGGCCCCATTCATTCTGTCCTTAACACGGATCAGTCGTCCTGTCCCCTTGGCAGAAAAACAGCCCCATAGCATGATGTTTCCACCCCCATGCTTCACAGTAGGTATGGTGTTCTTGGGATGCAACTCAGTATTCTTCGTCCTCCGAACACGACGAGTTGAGTTTATACCAAAAAGTTCGACTTTGGTTTCATCTGACCACATGACATTCTCCCAATCCTCTGCTGTATCATCCATGTGCTCTCTGGCAAACTTCAGACGGGCCTGGACATGCACTGGCTTCAGCAGCGGAACACGTCTGGCACTGCGGGATTTGATTCCCTGCCGTTGTAGTGTGTTACTGATGGTGACCTTTGTTACTTTGGTCCCAGCTCTCTGCAGGTCATTCACCAGGTCCCCCCGTGTGGTTCTGGGATCTTTGCTCACCGTTCTCATGATCATTTTGACCCCACGGGATGAGATCTTGCGTGGAGCCCCAGATCGAGGGAGATTATCAGTGGTCTTGTATGTCTTCCATTTTCTGATGATTGCTCCCACAGTTGATTTTTTCACACCAAGCTGCTTGCCTATTGTAGATTCACTCTTCCCAGTCTGGTGCAGGTCTACAATACTTTTCCTGGTGTCCTTCGAAAGCTCTTTGGTCTTGGCCATGGCGGAGTTTGGAGTCTGACTGTTTGAGGCTGTGGACAGGTGTCTTTTATACAGATGATGAGTTCAAACAGGTGCCATTCATACAGGTAACGAGTGGGGGACATTTTGATGTTTATTGTTTGTTTAGGTTCATTAAGTTTTTCTAGCTCATTTGTTATTGTATTACCCTTGTGTTAAGTCTCCCTTGCCCTTCATGTGTTTATGTCTGTGTGTCTTATATTGTCAAGTTCATGTTATCGTTTCTGTCATCTTCCCCTGTAGTCGGTCTCCCTGGTTCGTGTGCCTACCCGTTATGTGTCATGTCTGTGTGGCTCTTGTTGTCTAGTTCGTTTCATATCTATGTCTCCGTGTTTCCTGTTTTATTTTGAAAGAGTCTGTTCTTTGTTCACTGCATTTAGTTTACTCTCTGCTGTGTTGTCATTATGTTTCATTCTGGTCAGCTGTGTCCCCATGTGTCTCCACTTCCCCTGATCACCTCATGTGTGTATTTAGTCCTCAGCCTTGCTGTGTTCAGTGTTGCGTCGTCTGTGTTCTCAACCACCATGTTTGCATTCATAGTTTTCTGTGGGATCATAGTACCAGTTTCCCAGTTTAGTTATAGTTTAGTTTCGTCACTGTGCTTTTGCCTTGTTTGACCCCCATGTCATCAGCCAAAATAAAGGCTCGCTTTTCGTTTGAACTCAGTTTCGTGTCTTCGCCCATGTCTGCACCTGAGTCCTCCACACACTCTCCACTCGGTCTGCCACTGTGGATCATGACAAATGAACTACTGGTGGTGGTATTCAAGCCTTTTTATGTTTTATTTTCTCTCAAAATCAGCACAACCTATTTCAGCATCATGCTTTCTATGACTTGTGCTTCTCATTATAGGTCCATAATTTGTTGGACAAAGAAACAATTTTTCTCATTTTATCACAGTGGATTTTAAATCAAAAAATCAATTGAAGTGCACTTCCAGCTTTAATTCAAGGTTTTTTTCCTGTGGAGATATTCTTATCCATGGTCTCCCATTTTCAGGGGCTCAACATTAATCGGACATACAAACATAATTTCAAAATATGAGGATTATTTTTAAGACTTGGATCAAAGTCCTTTGTAGTCAATGACTGTCTGAAGCGTAGAACTCATGGACATCACCAAATACTGTTTACTCCCTTGAAATTTTCTGCTAAGTCTTTACTGCAGCCACTTTCACTTCTCTCTCTCAGCCTTCAGTTTTGTCTTCAGTAACAAAAAAACATTTTATGTCTTTGCCTTGACTAACCCTTGGGTTGCATTTGGCTGAACCGTAGAAGATTATAATGTTGTACATTTCAGAAAATCTCATTCTACATCTATCAGCAGTCACATCAATGCTATTGAGTCTTACATGTCCATCCCATAACATTGTCTCCGCCGTGTTAGACAGGTAATGAGGTATACTACAGTTGCTCTTTTCCTTTTCCGTACTTTTTCCTTCCTTCACATTATTCTGGCACAAGTTAATTTTCATTTCATTGTGTTTTGTTGGGAAACCGGTGGTTTGCACCTTACTCTGGATTTCCATTTATTAAGGTTTCTCTTGATTGCAGACATTGCAAATGAATTCCTACCTCCTCTCAAGTGTTCTTCACTTGGTTAGACTTGGTTAGATCTCATGAAGTTGCTTTTCTTAACCATGGAAATAAGTCTGTTGTAAATAATAACTTCGTTGTCTTCTGTAGTCTTTGAGGCCTTTTGGTGTTTATAAGCTAGTCAGTGCATTCCTTCTTTTCAATAATGTATTAAATTGTTCTGTTGGACACTAAAGTTTTTTTGCTAAACTTCTGATTTATTTATTTTATGTTTTTTTTTTTTCCAACCTAGTAACAACCTCCCCTACTTGCACTCACATCTGTTAGGCTTTCATATTTAAAATTACATTGCAAAGCAATTAAATACAAATTCAACATTTTGAGTCAACTTTAGATATGCCTAATTAATTTGTCACATCTCACCTGACCATAAAACCGCTTTTCAGTCAACCGTCCTATCCGGTCGTTAAGTAATGACGTGACGAATCCTACTTCCAGGCCTAAAGTAGTCTGCGTTTAATATGGCTTTTGTGTTGTTAACATGTTTAATGTTTTGTATTTTCTTCTATTTAATCTCAAAAAGCTCCTAAAACAGTCAGTGATCCCTGTTGACCTCCCTCAGCTTTTATTACCGCTAATCATTTATTTAAGCTCAGTTTTAAAACCTTAGCATGTAACTACAGCCCAGCCCATGCAGCAGTATATGAATGACTAACCTCGTATTGTGGATGGATTATCTCAGTTATTCTCCTGGCTGAAGTTTGGTCCTTTTACAGCATCCTGCCATGCGATTACATTTGTTCCTGACCACCGAGAACACTCACGTTAACTTTTATCGAGTGGAAAAAAAAGTTAGCTTGTTTATATTATGCTAACATAGCTGTGTCGCTAGCGGTCACGTAGCACATCATTATATACCAGCTAGCCAAACTTCAGTAACCCTACAAACGTCACTGCTGTTTAGTTTTCTGTCTTCATTTATGTTGGAAGTGATAACAGAGCTGTACGTTTTAATTTGTTTCCAAAACCCCGCAGTCAGGACATGCTATATTGTATTTAGATAGAAGCTAGCGAGCTAACTTCCTGCTAACTTCTAACTCCGTTAAATGTCATAAATTCCATTTTCATGGATGCCTGGATGTTAATCTCAATTGTTACACCTGGTAGAGCAGAACGCTGATCATTTTATTAAAGATGAAAGACTTTAGACAGTTTTTCAACTCTCAGTAATGCCATAGTGATCGTTTGATATATGGACCTGCAGCGGAGTTTAGGTCCAGACACGGCTAGTGACGTCAGACTTAACGACCGGATTAATTCTGAGCTTCCAAAAATGGGGAACTGTGTATATTGTATGTGCATGTGTGTAATTCCTAAAGTGTTAATGGAAAAGTTTTGTGAAACCCTTTGAATTGAAACTAAAAGTCTGCACTACAAATTGATTGTTTGATTTAAAATACACTGTGGCAGTGTACAGAGGCAGAACTGCAATTTTTGGTTTGTTATATTGGTTCATTCCCAACATCTTAAATGCAATTTTAAAAATAGTATTTATACAGGTGGACATATTGTAGTATTACACTAATAACCCGCAAGTGTAGCTTATTAGAGGAATGTGCAAGAGGAACATATACTCATTATTTTCAAACATTTTGTCTTTTTTGTTCTTCTACTGTTGATTTTATTCAGATATGTAAAAAGAAGATTGAAAAGCAAAGTTGCAATGGTTTTTTTTTTCTTTTCTTCGTAAATACACGAGCCATGGACCCTGAATAGGATAAGTAGTTACTCATAAATGGAAGCCCATTAAAAAATATACCCAAGGTCTTGTTAGACCTAGAAAGTAGCATTTACAGTTTTACATCTGACAGTTGTGTAGATTGTTAAATCAGCCAATAGTCTAAATTAATTTAGGCCCATTCCACATAATAAAGTGCTGTGAGTATAACCTTTTATCTTTTCCAGTGCTACCATATGATAGAGTGGTAATACAGTTTCATTTAGATTCAGCTTTGAAGTATTATAATGGAAAACTTTGATTATGTGTAACTAAAGGCAAAGATTTCAAAAGGTCATTGATTCTAGAAGATTCTATATCAGGTAGGGAATTGGAAATGTGATCGCCGATATACACTATGCTGCAAGTTTGATAGTGTGGCAAAAGAAAGTAACAAATCCATTTAAGCACTGCCTTTCTCACATGTTATGGATAGAGTGCTTACATGCAAAACACATTAAGCTATTAACCTTTGTTAGTTTGTAAGTCTGAGACTCATTGTGTGAGCCTCAGTAGATTTTATATATTAGTATCGGTTGCACCAGACTAGTTCCAGGTGCACATGGGATTTCAGGTTCATACAAGACAAGGCAGCTCTGACAGCTGTGAATAGATAGTGGTAAACCTGAAAGGAGTACTTAATTGCTCTCTCGAGAAAGAATGAAGGAATCTGTAAACTCTAGAGCCAGAATAAGGAAGGGACTTGACATCTCTGGAAGTCTTCTGGGAGACTCTCACGAATATGGATGTAGGCCAAAAGCAGTGTTTGCGGTTTCTCTAATGGTGTGAAGCAGAGACAGAACATTTCTAAAAAATGGACAAAGGAGACTGATGAAGGGGTTAGAAGAAGGGATCTGACTTCCATCACAGAACTGGGGGAAAGAATCTTGACATCCCAAGATGAGAGCAGTACAAAGTGTGGGCATTGTTAGTATGGAGTTGGAGAGGAGTATTGTTCCTTTTTGAGCGATGCTAAAATCACTTCTGACATCGTGTGGACAGCTCTATAGTAGGTTTATAGATTATACCTTTAGAGGAGAATGATACAGGTCATTCTTATCCTTCTCCAAAATGGACTTCTTCTTAACTTCTCAAACTTTGCCTTATATACCAATTTCCTTGCTTCTATTTTAATATCTTAAGTTCCTAGTAAGTATGCGTCATCTGCAAATCCGTTTTTATTTAATTTTATCGTAAAGTGGAATAAAATAGATCTAAGCATCCAATGTTGGAGGAAAAGAAAAGATAATGATGGTGGATTTACTTGAAGAATAAACGGCTGCTGCAAACTCTAAAATAATATAACAAACCAGCAGCTGTATTTTTTTTTTTGCTCATTTTGCTTTCCTTTTTGTCTGTAAAAAAAGAAAAACCCAGATTTCACATCAATTAGTGTGTATCTTTATTTTTATTATTCTTTATTTTTGAAAATATTCAACAATCTTCATATTTACCAGCTGTCTGGTTCTTTAATGTTTGCTTTTACATCAAAGATCAGGTTGATGCCTGTTTTGAGACCATGCTCATTTATGCTGTTTAACATTCAGATATCAGTTTCATTGTGTGACTAGCAATGCAAAGAAAAAATGCAAAGAGCTAAACCAAAGAGAAGAAAACATGGAATTGGTCTGTACAAATGAGGCAGTGATCTGTGCTGACAGTTCATTATGGCTGGTAAATGCAGCCATGTGGGGGCGGCAGGAGGAGAGACGGGAGCCCTAATTGGAGCGGATGGGAGGGATTCTCATATCATAACAATATCACAACTATTTACATGCTTACACCTCTGGCAACTCAGAGACTTAGAGAGTGTGCTATTAGGGAGGAGATCGTTTTTGCCATGTGAGTTCAGGAGCACTTCATGTGTTAGTATGTGCCTGTTTTTATAATCACAGAATATAAAATCATAAAATACGAAAGTTTAGGTTAAAGAATACAAAAGAATAGTATTTTCTTTCTCTACCAATCAAAAGCATACGTTTACTGCATTTTTTGTTCCAGGGCTGAAAAAGTATGATTTTTTTTGTGTGTTCAAGAAACTAAATCTGCTTTGACCACAATCATTCTTAAGTCATAATGGCTACGATGAAGCGCTTTTAGACCGTAGGAAGTTCTTATAATTGTGGAAGGAAGAGCCGCCTTTCTTCGTGCTTGCACTGCAGGATCTAAGAAACATCAAAGGCCTTAGAAGTCAGTTCTCAGGGCTTTTTCTGAGCTCCTAGCTCCCAGTACGTATTCTCCTGGCACACCAGGGACCTTTGATTGACACAGCATCAGACTGACACCAGCTCTTGCTATGATAAAAAAAGAAGAAAAAAAACAAACATTGGTAAAACATTGGACTGACAGTGAAGCCAAGGCTTTAATAAGACTATGTTGTGGAGGAAATACATCCCAACTGTGACACATACCAAATGCCAGACGGCTGTTACATAATTTCAAATGTTCCTACTGGTGATGTGAATACAAACAGAAAAATAACCCTTGAAGTTATGTAGTTCTTGGGGCGCTACCCTTAGGGCATAGTTCTCAAAGTTTTGATGACTTAGTGCCAATTTAGGAAGCCAACGTATAGTTGAGGGCTTCACAGGGAAGATAAATCATTAAAACATTTTTTTCTTTTGGTGTTTATAATGTGTCTGTTCATAGGATGGTGTTTTATGTTTGTAACTGTGGTTTTTGCTCTAGTTTATACTTTCCTAAGCATTAGCAAGGTCAGTTTTTCTATTCCTTTAGTAAGAAGTCAATTATATTTATTTATTCCAAAGTCAGGAATGTTTAGTGTGAGCTGTGGCTACAGTTGAAATCAACGATAAAATCTCCCTTAGTTTTATACTACTGTTTTTTTCTAATACAAAAACATGGACAAACAATGTCTTCCTGGCGACCAGGTTGTCACAAAATACTTTTATTCTGTGTCATTTGGGAGAGCAGTTTAAAACCATGCATTTTCAATATGTGGTGATTGCACATATATTGTACCGACTTAAATTTGATAACAGTTGGCGTACTCTGTAAATATGTATTCTGAGAAGGAGCTACCTTTGCCAAAACTCCATTTAAATTCCAGGATTTAGCAGAAGGGCTGTGGGAAAAGACATCTGATCCTTTACGTTGACACCACTATAAACAACAAAATCCTAATGGACTACCATTAGTAACAAAGCAATAAGGGTTTTTTTTGTTTGTTTGTTTATGTGTTTCAGGTGCTGTCCCCTCTGACATCATCAGTCCTGGCTGAAAGGAGCATCAGAGTGGTGGATGATAAAGTGAGCGTGACAGAGCTAGGGGTGCAGTTGGTATCTGGATTAACTCTGTCCCTGCAGCTCAGCCCAGGCAGCAACAGGGCTATTGTTGCCACTGCAACAACACAGGAAGTTATTGAATCTCTCAAGCAGGTATGACTTCTATAATAATATATAATATAGGTAATATAGACATATAAACATTTTACATGGCAATTTGACTAATAACTGCTCATCCAACAGTAAGACTAGAGTGGACTTGTTGATGCAAAATTAGCATTTTTCTGTGAGTCTGATTTGGCTTCATATTTGGCTTTATGCTCAGCTCAGTCATAATAGCTTGCAAGTTTAGAAATGGATTAGGTTTATTACGAAGTCTATGGTATTCATTGTTGTTTAGAATTAATTCACTTTTCATATACAAAGCTTTCTCTTTGATTTGCATCTCTAACCATGGAACAGCTCTGTTATTCCTATAATTATAATTTCAAATGAAGGTAGGCTACAGTCTCTTTCCCTAGAAAGGATATTTAGCTTTCAGGAGAATAGTTTTGTATCCGTTCTATCCAATTGTTTCAATGAACCTTTGTTAACACTGACTTTTCTGTCCTCCATGTTCCTCTACTTTATTTTTTAGTGTCTGTTTTTAGTTTATGGTCCTTATGTATTAATAAGAATTGTGAAGAATATTATTTTTACTGTGTAACGTTGGGGTTTTTTTTTTGTTTGTTTGTTTTTTTGTTTTGATTTCTTAGGAGTCCCTCATCAGTGCTTGGCTTCATTTCAGTGACGGATCCATGACTCCTCTAGATAACTACAACCCTGCCCATTTTACCCTGGCAGCCACCTCATTGGATGAACAGGTTGTGGTGGTGCAGCAAAGTCCAGCATGGAAGTGGCCTATCATTGTTGCCAAAGGAGAAGGTCAAGGTTTGCTTGTACGTGTTGAAATGAGCCCATCAGAAATGTGCCAGAAGGGAAAACGACATACTGTTTTAGCCACAGGAATGGCGAGCACACATGTAAGACTTGGTCAAACAGAGGAACAATTCAGACAGCCAGGTGGCCGACGTACACGCCCTGACCCTCCATATTATGGCGGATCTATCTCTGACATGGAAACTGGGTTAAATAACCGTGGAGCCACTACCATCAGGGGCCATGTTCCAGTAAGGCCAAGTGGGGGCCGTCTTTCAGCAGAAGTTGGAGCAAGGGCTCCAAATGAATTCTCTGAATATCCCGATCAGGCCGAGCTGCCCCGGAGCCGCAGCACTGATGAGGACTTGTTGACCTCCCGACGAGGCCTGACGGACTTGGAGATCGGTATGTATGCCCTGCTGGGAGTTTTCTGTCTGGCCATTTTGGTTTTTCTCATTAACTGCATCTCTTATGCATACAAGTACCGTAGCAAGCAGTTCTCCTTGGAGGCTCCAGAGGCAATGCCTCATGCACATGACTGGGTTTGGCTTGGCCAAGAGGAGGGGCTGTGTCTCCAACAACAGCAGCAGGACGAACTGGGCGGTACCCTAGAAGAAGGTAGTCAGCTATTAAATGGAGGCCTCCAGCGAGGTAATACTGGTGGAGCAGGATGTAGCTCAAGTGGGAGGGATCACAGGAATGAGTCACTTAACTCACCCACCACCAAGAGAAAGAGGGTGAAGTTCACCACTTTTTCAAGTGTCAAGTCGAGTAATGGGTGTCCTGCCCTCAGCCCCTTAGCACTAGTGCAGACCAGTGAGATAAAATGGGTATGTCCAGACATCGAGCTCGGAGACTCAAAGGATCTTAGGAACTACATGGAAAAGCTTAATGAGAACGCAATTAAGAACATTGCATAGGGGGT
Source organism: Diplotaxodon limnothrissa (assembly GCF_057381915.1). NCBI lineage: Eukaryota > Metazoa > Chordata > Actinopteri > Cichliformes > Cichlidae > Diplotaxodon > Diplotaxodon limnothrissa. The sequence goes on along the minus strand of NC_140602.1, from coordinate 43,078,236 downwards.
ACTGGGTGTTTTCATTGAACTAAAGAGAAACTCACCTGAATGCCTTCAGACTAACAAGGGAAGGAGGGTTACGAAGGAGAGGTGAAGAAGAGACTGAAGCCGCTGTTAAACTGTACACCTTACCATAGCAAGAGGATGGTGCATTCAGTTTTTTCATGAAAGTACTCAGAAAAGGTCGAGCTATGGACTACAAAAAGATACCACAACACCACAGCATCAAGAAGAAAATGTGAAATTAGTATTGTTGCTTAAATTAAATGTATGTTCTTTGTTTCTAGTTTTCTTTCCTACGCACCATCTACACCGCTTTGTTTTGTTTTTTCAAATCGCCATGTTTTAATATCACGTTTGTTGTAATTTTTGCGACTTTCTGTTATTTTTCTAGAGGCTTCTTTCCCTGTCAGAAATTATTGAATCTAGGAGAGTAAGGTTAAAAGAAATTTTGTATTGTAAATAAAAGCAGAGTTTAATTTGGAAGGACTGTATGTATAGCAACATTTTTTAAAGTGATGTATGGTTTTGTTTTGCTTTAGTTTCTTTTCAGTTAGTTTTGTCTCCAGAAAGCAGATCCATGCATGATGTTATTTAAAAGGAGGCATGTGAGTCTGATCTGGTATGCAAACTGAAAATTTGTAGATAACTAATACCAGTACCCCTGGAGACATGTCATTCACTGTGGGTGAGTTTAGCTTTGAATTCAATATGTTGATGTTGGTTTAAGAGATTTATTGGGCCCTACATTTTCCCTCCTTATATTGGTTTATGTAACCTCCTGTTGCATAGTTCACATTAAACTGACTTTTTAGGATTCAAAAGGACAAATTTTGATTAAATCAGAATAGTCAATATAAATATACTGACACAACCAAAAGTATCAAAGACAATCACATTTAAAAAAAATAAAAAAAAATAAAAAATTCTTCATTATAATTTTCCCGTAAAACTTGTCCAGGTTTCAAGTTGTGTGGCCCAAATTAGGTGGACGTCAGAAAACACATTTACAGTGATTTTTCAAATTGCTGTATGACATTTTGAATCCTGTAAACTGTAGAAGAAAGCCCAAATCTGACCCTTTTGCTTTTTGTCATAAGCAGTATTAGTCAGTTCCAACATTTTCTACTGTATGTCTGTTTTAAAATTGGCTGGTGGACTAATTAAACCCTGAAGTTGACTCTTCCTTTTTTTTTTTGTGGCTGTGTGATTTATTGGCCTAGCCATTGTTTTCCAATCTCAGTCCATCAAATACTGCTCTCACGAATAACCACAGAGACAGTGGCTTCATCAGATATCAAAACGATGATTGGTGCAGCTTTTGGAGTTCTTCACATTTCTCTTCAAAAGGCAAAAGTAAAAGATGTTTTTTGTTTGTTTGTTTTTTTATTTGTTTCACAAGTGAATACTGTTAAGATAATATTATATATTGGCTTTACGCCGCACCGTGATTTGAAATAGACAAACCGAAAAAAATATAAACACAATAATATTTTTACCATCATAATGTCAGCCACGAGTTTTGATTCCATAATGTCTGTTTGTTTGCTTTGGAAGCATGGTCTTTGGAAGTAACCAAAGTTGGATGAGTTAGATGAGAGGAGAGGGTAGAGTGTGCCAAGTTAACAGCCAAAATTTGCAGAACTGGTCAGCCCTTTAAGCCCCAGGTAGGTTTTTTAATTTAAATTTTCATATTGAAAATTTTAAAAATAAATCAGTGAGGAACAGTGTGAGCAAAACTGTGAGACCAGATGGCTCAAACGCACCACCTTATCATTATTACCAGTCAAAACCAGGGTTTTAAAAGCATTTTTTCTTTTCCCCAAGCAAAACTACAAATTTGAGACTAAATGCAGGCCCTATGCTATTGAGCAAGTGATACCCATGTTGTTGTACCTGTTTAAAAAATGTTCACCTCCAGTCAAAGTGTCAGACTTTGCGACCTTCATATCACTGTGCTGGATCAGTTTTTACCACAGAGAAACGATTAGCAAGCTGCATCCACAGACACTATGGGTTCATCACACAAATACTTCCTAATTAGTGCCTAGCAGCCTATAAATAAAATAATTGAATTTCACTTATCAAAGATGGAGTTCAGACTTCTTTGGATGATATGGAGCCTGGCAGACAGCTGCTGGCTACAGCTGCTTGTGTTGGCATCCACCTGTCAGTCAAACATTTAAGCCTAAATAAAGTTCGCTCCATCCATCCATTTTCTTAAGCTCTTATATAGCTTAGGGCCACAGATGGGGCTGGAGCCCATCACAGCTTTCATGGGGCAAAATGCAGGGTATACCCTTGACAGGTCACCAGTCCATCACAGGACCAACACAGAGAGACAAATAACCACACGCTCTCACATCCACTCCTATGGCAAATTTAGACTCATTAATTAACCAACTCCATATGTCTTACGACTGTGAGAGGAAGCCAGAATACCAAAGGAAAGCCTATACAGCCAAGGAAAACCCATACAGCCAGGGAGAACACACAGAAAGATCAAAACCATCCAGGAGGGTTGAACCGTGAACCAAAGCAGCAGCACAGTGGGCTATTACCTTTAAAGACCAAAACGATTCTTTGTACAGGCAGTACACATCCTTTCTCTGCTATGATGCTGGGCATTTGAGTATGACATTAGGGCATTTGGGGATTTATTTGGTTTTGGAGCCAGCCTAAACTGACCATTCTTTACATGTAATAATACCCGTGGGCATAATTTGTGTATAACAATTTCCTGATGAAAAAGGTTATAGGCTAAGTGCATATGAGCCCCGAAACACTTGTAGCATACTCAGAAAATTGGTCTTTTTCCACAGGATCACAGACATGCTCCCCTTTCTAAAAGGGCAACATAATTAGGGATTACTTAGTTCAGTCTTATTACATGTTAATGTGGCATTTCCTATGCAATTTGTCTTGCCCACTTACTGTACCTACTCTGATATAATTTGCACCCTAATTAAAATAAACCCAGAGGACCTGTGCATATCAGGAAAGGATGTAAACATTTTCATTTATAGACCTCATGAATGATGTGCTTTTAGATTAATTCAATACATTGCAGCAGATGTACAAAATTGGGGGTATCATGCGCTTATTTTGCTTTTTTATATTTAGCACTTTCTGGTTCTTTTACCTATCTGTAGGTAAAACAGAGGAACAATTCAGTCAGTCAGAACAAAATCTGTCTACCACATCAGAGGATACTGTTATCACACTGGACCACAAACAGCCTGCACTGCCACACTTCTACCTGAACTTCCACTTCCATATTCACTTTAGTCTGAGACTTATACTTCTGCCTTTGTCCTTTGTATGCTGAAGTGCCAGGTACTCTTCTTGCTGACACAGGAATCTCAGGGTCTCTACTCTAGCTAACTAAATAACTAGGAGCACCTGTCAGGTATAATGGAACAGAACCTTTTCACTATCACGAACCATCTCCACTGACATTCATTTTGCAGATACATCACTTGTTATCCCATTCCATTTTCCCCACCGTTGCTATGCCAACAATCCTCAACATGACCCTCTCTTCTTCCCTTCTCCTTACCATTTTGTTTCTTTGACATGTAGGCTGGCTAGCTGGTATAAGCAGTTGCACAGCTGAAAACTGCTCCAATACAAAGTCTGTAATATGAAGTAAGGTCTATGTTTGTCCATGCATGGCCTTGATTCCTATCCTAAATATATAAAATATTCCTGCTGACCAATCGTTTTGACTGCAAAAGGATTGACTATAACAAAGCAAGTCTATGATACGAGTCAACAGAAGCCGCAATGCTAAAATTGTCATGTTGAGTGGGTGTAATGTAGCCCATTACAGCTGAGGATGATGGGATTTGTATGATTAGGTTTAGGTATTTTGTAATAAAGTAAGTTGAAACTGATGGTAAAAAGTCAGTGGATCAGCAAATAAATAAACACTGAAAGGGGTCTGATAACTGTATGCATCCATTTTCATGATAATCTGTCCACCAGTTGTTTTATTTGAAACCCAAGATACCAAGTTCAGTGTGGCGTAAATTCAGGGTCTAACCATGAATGCCTACACTGAGATTTGCTGTAATCCATTGTCAAAGAGCAGCTGGTAACCCACTGGAAACATGAGCCTTTGCACACATATGAGTGCTGTCTTCCCTTTTTGGATGTGTGACAATCATTGTGTCAAGGTGGTGCAAGCGAGTAAGGGCATAAGTCACACAGGATTGGTCTGCAACCATCTAGCAACCAACAGGAAAAAACTTTTCCCCAACTGGTTGATGAGTAGTTGCTCGAGGTTCATGGTAGCTGCTGGGAAATCGGTTGCTAAAGCCTGAGTTACACAAGCCTAAAGACTAGTCAGATACATCACCAGACAACCACTGGCAAACCATTGTTTGCATGGTAGACAGCAAGTCATTACTCACAAACTATTAGCCAAAAAGTAGTAAAACTTGAAAGTGTTTTTCAAACTGGAAACAGAGAACGCTGCCTTCTACAGGGGGGCAAAAAAGTATTTAGTCAGCCACCGATTGTGCAAGTTCCCCCACCTAAAATGATGACAGAGGTCAGTAATTTGCACCAGAGGTACACTTCAACTGTGAGAGACAGAATGTGGAAAAAAAAAATCCATGAATCCACATGGTAGGATTTGTAAAGAATTTATTCGTAAATCAGGGTGGAAAATAAGTATTTGGTCAATAACAAAAATACAACTCAATACTTTGTAATAGAGATGGCACGATACCACTTTTTTATGTCCGATACCGATACCGATATCATAAATTTGGATATCTGCCGATACCGATATGAATCCGATATAGTGTTTTTTAATCAACAAAACTGTTTTTTTAAATATCTTGCTGCATTTTGTATAAGTTCATACTCAAGTTTAAAACAACAACTACACTAAAGCTATTCTGTTATACCTGTATGCAAAAAAAAATGTTTCATAGTTCAGCAATACTGATCAATCTAATAAACTTAAACCTACACCATCCTCCCTATTCTGGTATTTTAAAGAGTACTTAGCGTAAATATTGAGCAACCTAACTAATAGGGTTCCAACTCCCAGCAACAAAAATAAATAAATAAAAAATAGGGAACCACCCCTCACGCTCCACCTCATGATGCTTAATCGACGTAATCAACCTTAATTTGATGCAGTGTGAAAAAAAAATGCACAGAAATCAATTATTTTTCAAGAAATATTAAATAGATTCAACATCTTTCTTCAACAAAATTGCAGACTGCACAGATGGTACCTTCCCAAAGGAAAAAGTGCTATAGCTTACTAGGGTATATATATTAGACTTAATAGTCACTATATACAGTAATTGACTTCTATTCATTTTACATCAAATTAAAACTTTGGGTGTAAGATAATTATTTATTAAAAGCTAGACATTTTAAATGAGAATAAGAAAGAAAACTATGTCTTTGTGCCCCCCTTTTCCCTGTTAATGCCCTATCGGCCCCCCTGGCTAAACTTTGCTAGATCCGCCCCTGCACAGTTACCAGCGTCAGCTACGTAGAAAAAGATCCTGGTGTAGAAAGTAATATTAAATACATTCTAACAACAGCTTATCAAGCTTAAACGTGCTGCTGTTGTTCAGCCGCTGGTTTCCTCTTTCTGGTGCAAAGTGGGCCAAAAGCAAACCAGAGAGACGGACTCGCGACAGAAAAGCCGATCAGCTGATCGTTAAGCAGTTTCATGATTGAAGTAGCAGCAGGAGAGGCAGTCGCTCCATATATCGCTTGTTAAGCTTAACGCAGGAATGCTTTACAAACATTCAGAGATGGACTTACACACTTGCTTTACTTCTCTCGGGATAACTTTGTCGGAGATGAAATGCCGGGTTGCTAGCGAAGCTCCACATGCTATCCAGACCACCAACAGGTCCCACATGCCACAGCCGCTCTATCACGTGATGCATACTGCTCCGACGTGCTAACTTTCTGAGGTGAGTTACGGCGTGTTGCAAGTTTTGTGAGGTGCTTTCGTGATATTTAATGGATCGGATTACATTTTTTATTTTTCTCCGATATCCGATCCAGTAATTTAGGTCAGTATCGGACCGATACCGATACGTGATATCGGATCGGTCCATCTCTACTTTGTAACATAACCTTTGTTGGCAATAACAGAGGTCAAACGTTTACTATAGGTCTTTACCAGGTTTGCACACACAGTAGCTGGTATTTTGGCCCATTCCTCCATGCAGATCTTCTCGAGAGCAGTGATGTTTTGGGGCTGTCGCCGAGCAACACGGACTTTCAACTCCCGCCACAGATTTTCTATGGGGTTGAGGTCTGGAGACTGGCTAGGCCACTCCAGGACTTTCAAATGCTTCTTACGGAGCCACTCCTTTGTTGCCCGGGCGGTGTGTTTTGGATCATTGTCATGTTGGAAGACCCAGCCTCGTTTCATCTTCAAAGTTCTCACTGATGGAAGGAGGTTTTGGCTCAAAATCTCACGATACATGGCCCCATTCATTCTGTCCTTAACACGGATCAGTCGTCCTGTCCCCTTGGCGAAAAACAGCCCCATAGCATGATGTTTCCACCCCCATGCTTCACAGTAGGTATGGTGTTCTTGGGATGCAACTCAGTATTCTTCTTCCTCCGAACACGACGAGTTGAGTTTATACCAAAAAGTTCGACTTTGGTTTCATCTGACCACATGACATTCTCCCAATCCTCTGCTGTATCATCCATGTGCTCTCTGGCAAACTTCAGACGGGCCTGGACATGCACTGGCTTCAGCAGCGGAACACGTCTGGCACTGCGGGATTTGATTCCCTGCCGTTGTAGTGTGTTACTGATGGTGACCTTTGTTACTTTGGTCCCAGCTCTCTGCAGGTCATTCACCAGGTCCCCCCGTGTGGTTCTGGGATCTTTGCTCACCGTTCTCATGATCATTTTGACCCCACGGGATGAGATCTTGCGTGGAGCCCCAGATCGAGGGAGATTATCAGTGGTCTTGTATGTCTTCCATTTTCTGATGATTGCTCCCACAGTTGATTTTTTCACACCAAGCTGCTTGCCTATTGTAGATTCACTCTTCCCAGTCTGGTGCAGGTCTACAATACTTTTCCTGGTGTCCTTCGAAAGCTCTTTGGTCTTGGCCATGGCAGCGTTTGGAGTCTGACTGTTTGAGGCTGTGGACAGGTGTCTTTTATACAGATGATGAGTTCAAACAGGTGCCATTCATACAGGTAACGAATGGGGGACAGAAAAGCTTCTTACAGAAGACGTTACAGGTCTGTGAGAGCCAGAGATTTTCCTTGTTTGAGGTGACCAAATACTTATTTTCCACCCTGATTTACAAATAAATTCTTTACAAATCCTACCATGTGAATTCATGGATTTTTTTTCACATTCTGTCTCTCACAGTTGAAGTGTACCTCTGGTGCAAATTACTGACCTCTGTCATCATTTTAAGTGGGGGAACTTGCACAATCGGTGGCTGACTAAATACTTTTTTGCCCCACTGTAAGTTAAAAGGTGCATATTTAAAAACATGTTGGCTACAGAAAGAGGCCAACAAGTTTCTAGAAACCAAAGGAGATTTTTGGTGCAGCACCCTCTTCGTGACCAATTTCACCTACTGACAGCCAGAAACCTACAAGCACTACTCACCAACCATTAGGGAATATACATTTCCCCTCACAACAGATGGTGGTATCTCATCCAATATAGGGGACATCTCTCCAGCAATGTGCACATGATGTCATGGGACAAACTTCTATAAGTCAGGTAAGTGACTTATAATTTATAACTCATAGTGAGTAGGTTTCATTCTAGACCATTATTGACATGCCTAAAGTCATTTAGGGTTAGGTAATTAAAATTTAAAGGTGGTGATCTAGTCAGCAGACTAAAAAAAATGTAACAACGGCATGCAATTTTACCAGACATACAATTTATATAAAAAGATATTCAAAAAGACCCTCCTGTAATGTATTTATTTACTTGACTGTATGTTTGAACACCTAAGTAAGCCTGTTGTTACTCTTTTCATTAATTTAAGCCAAAATTCTGCATCTATCTTTAAGCCAGAAGAGGCACTATGGTTTAAGAAACTTATGAAGTACTATAGTTTGTGTGTACGCTGGCCAGTGTGCATTTCTAATGGTACTGTATAATGCATGCTTGCCTGTCGTTGTGTGAGTGTATATATATTAAAAAAAGAAGACACACACACTTATACACACACAGTGTGTATAAGTGTGTGTGTCTTCCTACATGTGTCCATGCGTCAGTGTGATTTATGGGTTGCAGTGTTGCAATTAAGGCAGGTCTGATTGTGGCATTGTTTTCTTTATTCTGCTGACATTGAAACACAAGAAGTCTTTGACCCAACTCTGTCTGCAGTTGTAAACAATAAAGCCTTATGGGATGCCGCCATAAGTGACCTGGCGTAGCCCTGAAAAACAAACGAATTGTTCATTAAGACAAAATGAATCATAGCATTTGTAGCAATGTGAAGCTGATCATTGCAAATCCCTGTGGTAATGGTCTTGTTGAGCTCCGCAAACAGACAGGGCTGTGGTTTTTATGCACCTCTTCTGCTGAAAAAACACTTCTACTCTGCTCTGGAATATATGTTTGGTGGGTTTTTTAAAATCCCTAATGATATTTTTGTTTTTACGTCTGTGTTTTTCAGCATCCTAGGGGAATGTGTATTCTGGGTCCCTGAAGTGATAATGATGGCTTGTTAGCTGGTTTCTTTGTTCTGCAGCACAATGCCATACTGACAGGCTAAGAAAATTGCTGTTGGAAACAGTTTTTGTGGAGGGTGTTCAGAAATTGAGGGAAAAAAAGTCACTGTTTGCTTAACAGGATTCTTGAGTGGAGGACCAGAGTGTAGTGGTTTACACATTCGCATAAAAAGCAAAAAATACCCAGTTTAACCCCCAGGAGGAGACACAAGCCTTTGGGGTTGCATCAGGAGGGACATCCAGTGTACAATTCTGGCAACTTAACACATGTGGAGCTATCTACTGTGGTGGCCCCTGGGGAATAAGGGAGCAGCCAGAGTAGCTGTGTTTCTGAGTGGAGGAGATTGTTGTTAAGGGGTCAAGTATTTATATGGCTTAATAGCTCCTGTGTTAGTTTCGTTGAAAGAAAATGATTTAAATTTTTGTTCATTTTAATCTAAACATCTTTAAATTTAAAAATTCATCTGCGATTATGAGTTGCATGTATCACTTTGACTGTAAACTGTTTGATAAACTGTCTGTACACAGTCTCTTCAATAACTTAGCCTTAAATGGGATGGCTGATGTGAACCCCTCAGTGACAAGAGCAGACAATATTAGTTTTAAAATGCTCTCTAGGCTCACAGTATCTCAGTGTGATGTGGAAGATGAATCATCTGGCAATGACTGATTCCTTCTGTAACAGACTGATGAGTCAGATGTGAACAGACACCTTATTACATTTGAAAGGATGAGCTAATTAAAGCCTCCTGAAGCTCTGGAGCTCTGCGTTCATACCCAGAGCTTCAGAGACAAGCTCAGGGACCAGCTCAAGTCTTTACTCTCTACCCTGGAAATTCAGTAGTGATAACTTGTGTGCCAGAGTCCAAATGAAACCTAAGTAGTTGAAACTTGCTTTGTCTGATTTCAAAACCCGGTTAGACTGCCTTCCAAAAGGCAACACATTCACCAGCAGTGTGGTGATGAGATATGTTGTCTCTAAAAGAGATCAAACTAGACTCCTGGGAAGGTAGAGTAATTGCAGCTGATGGGCAAGGAGAGCATTGTACTAATTTTGACAGTCACCGCTCTACCAATTTGCTTCAGTTTGTCCTGCAGCCACCATTTTTATGAAATGCTCAGTAAATCACCGTAGACACATGACTCCTAATAAGCAGAAGTAAACAGATGGATGGATGGAACGTTTAGACTGAGACATTTTACTGTTTCGTGAAAAATAAAAATCTTAGTTTGAATCTAATGGCATCAACACATCTAAAAAAAAAAAAAACAAGTTGTGATGTGAAGCACAGCAAGATTGGAACAAGGCTGTAACTAAGTTTTTTGGGTTTTCTTTGGTAATTTGGTAATTTATTTCAACATGTGAACAATATACAGATACATTTAGAAAAGAAAATAAGAGAGAAAAAATACTATACAAAATACATACAAAAAAACATTCTGATTAATTTACATGTTGAAAGGGAGTGGGAAGAAGTAAACACTTATTTAATCCCACCCCTTTGCCATAAATTATCAGTTAATATTTAGTCAGCTTCCTTACTGATATAATTTGTAACAAAAAATAGTGAACAGATTTCTGATATACTATATACTATAATTAGAGATGGACCAATCTGATATTACATATCGGCATCTGTCTGATACTGACATAAATTACTGGATCGGATATCGGAGAGATATAAAAAATGTAATCCGATCCATTAAATATCAAAAGAGCACCTCACAAAACTTGTGACACGGCATAACTCGGCTCATACCCGTAGCACCTCGCAGCAGTATGCATCACGTGATAGAGCGGCTGTGTGTATTTGTAGCCTCGCTACCAAACCTGTGGCATTTCATCTCCGAGGAAGTTATCCCAGAGAGAAGTAAAGCAAATGTGTAAGTTCATCTCTGAATGTTTGTAAAACATTCCCATGTTAAGCTTAACAACCGATATATGGAGCGACTGCCTCTCTCCCTCCCTTCTCCTGCTGGTGCTTCAATCCTGAAACTGATTAATGATCAGCTGATCGGCTTTTCTGTCGCGAGTCCGTCTCTCTTCTTTGTTTTTGGCCCACTTTGCACCAGAAAGAGGAAACCAGCAGCTGAACAACAGCAGCACGTTTAAGCTTGATCAGCTGTTGTTAGAATTTATTTAATATTACTTTCTACACCAGGATCCTTTTCTATGTAGCTGACGGCTGGTAACTAGTGATGTGCGGATCGATCCTGAAATATAGATTCCTCCGATGCCAATCATTTATGTTCTAGAATCGATTCTCACATTAAAATATCGATATTTTAGTAATTTAGAGTAAATTTGTAGTTTATCATCAACAGGGACACAATGGAAAGAAACTATAACACTCGGATTGTCTACATTCAAAGGAACTACTTCCTCTTCCGCCTTTCATAGTCATGTCCGAAATACGGCTGTATAAATGTCTCGCAGCACCTTGGTGTGCGCACGCACAACAATGGCTGAGCGTAATTGTGCGGACGTATTTTACCTCCACAAACAGCTGAGACGTGGTTAGCGATACATGTGGCAAAAAAGTGCTCCAAGAGTGAGGTGTTGTGGTGTTCTGACAAACCATCCTACTTTGGCAAAACGTCCTACCCGTAGGATAATTTTACGGTGTCCCCTGACAAACAGTCCTACTTTGGCAAACCGTCCTACCAGTAGGATAATTTTAAGCTGCCATATGACAAACTGCCCTACTTTGGCAAAATGTCCTACTGTACGAAATTTATGCACATTTCTGCTGCCAAACAATAATTCCAGCACCAATTTAAGTAGGTATGACGGTTTGCCACTTAACTTTGCCCATCAGAGTATGTTTTTAGCTGATATTCATAAAGCCAGTTCGGTTTGACACTTCTTTTTACCCATTAAAGTGTGCTTGTAGGTCACGTTCACAAAGGTAGCATGTTTTGGCACGCAATTCTTCCCGTCAGAATTATGCTTCTAGTTTATATTAACAAAGGTAGCATGGTTTGGCACGTAATTCTTCCTATCAGAGTATGCTTCTAGTTTATAATCACAACAGTAGCATGGTTTGGCACTTGTTTGTAGAAGCAGTCTGCATGCCAAGGTGCTTAAGTTATACAGCTGTCACTATTGAAGTGATTGGAACACCTGACTATATAAACTTTGACAATGAACTCACTCCATTATAGTTACAGTATATACAGTGGGGCAAAAAAGTATTTAGTCAGCCACCGATTGTGCAAGTTCCCCCACTTAAAATGATGACAGAGGTCAGTAATTTGCACCAGAGGTACACTTCAACTGTGAGAGACAGAATGTGAAAAAAAAATCCATGAATTCACATGGTAGGATTTGTAAAGAATTTATTTGTAAATTAGGGTGGAAAATAAGTATTTGGTCACCTCAAACAAGGAAAATCTCTGGCTCTCACAGACCTGTAACATCTTCTGTAAGAAGCTTTTCTGTCCCCCACTCGTTACCTGTATGAATGGCACCTGTTTGAACTCATCATCTGTATAAAAGACACCTGTCCACAGCCTCAAACAGTCAGACTCCAAACTCCGCCATGGCCAAGACCAAAGAGCTTTCGAAGGACACCAGGAAAAGTATTGTAGACCTGCACCAGACTGGGAAGAGTGAATCTACAATAGGCAAGCAGCTTGGTGTGAAAAATTAACTGTGGGAGCAATCATCAGAAAAGTGACGACATACAAGACCACTGATAATCTCCCTCGATCTGGGGCTCCACACAAGATCTCATCCCGTGGGGTCAAAATGATCATGAGAACGGTGAGCAAAGATCCCAGAACCACACGGGGGGACCTGGTGAATGACCTGCAGAGAGCTGGGACCAAAGTAACAAAGGTCACCATCAGTAACACACTACAACGGCAGGGAATCAAATCCCGCAGTGCCAGACGTGTTCCGCTGCTGAAGCCAGTGCATGTCCAGGCCCGTCTGAAGTTTGCCAGAGAGCACATGGATGATACAGCAGAGGATTGGGAGAATGTCATGTGGTCGGATGAAACCAAAGTAGAACTTTTTGGTATAAATTCAACTCGTCGTGTTTGGAGGAAGAAGAATACCGAGTTGCATCCCAAGAACACCATACCTACTGTGAAGCATGGGGGTGGAAACATCATGCTATGGGGCTGTTTTTCTGCCAAGGGGACAGGACGACTGATCCGTGTTAAGGACAGAATGAATGGGGCCATGTATCGTGAGATTTTGAGCCAAAACCTCCTTCCATCAGTGAGAACTTTGAAGATGAAACGAGGCTGGGTCTTCCAACATGACAATGATCCAAAACACACCGCCCGGGCAACAAAGGAGTGGCTCCGTAAGAAGCATTTGAAAGTCCTGGAGTGGCCTAGCCAGTCTCCAGACCTCAACCCCATAGAAAATCTGTGGCGGGAGTTGAAAGTCCGTGTTGCTCGGCGACAGCCCCAAAACATCACTGCTCTCGAGAAGATCTGCATGGAGGAATGGGCCAAAATACCAGCTACTGTGTGTGCAAACCTGGTAAAGACCTATAGTAAACGTTTGACCTCTGTTATTGCCAACAAAGGTTATGTTACAAAGTATTGAGTTGTATTTTTGTTATTGACCAAATACTTATTTTCCACCCTGATTTACGAATAAATTCTTTACAAATCCTACCATGTGGATTCATGGATTTTTTTTTTCCACATTCTGTCTCTCACAGTTGAAGTGTACCTCTGGTGCAAATTACTGACCTCTGTCATCATTTTAGGTGGGGGAACTTGCACAATCGGTGGCTGACTAAATACTTTTTTGCCCCACTGTATTTACTGAATATATTTACAGATACATATATTTGACATTTATAGATCCAACAGAACACAGGGAGAAAGAACTGAAAAAGAAACAGTGTACAAATTATGCACATTTGTCGCACAGGTGTTTGACCAGGCTGCTCTCATATTGAGCACATCCAAAATGTGCCCATCTGGAACAAAACTCGCACTGCACCTGAAGAGGGAGAAGGGTAGGGGGTGTAAGTGTGTTAACCAACATTGTGAATTTGATGAGAAAATAATTACAACAGTGGCTTGCAAAAGTATTCGGCCCCCATGAACTTTTCCACATTTTGTCAGATTGCATTCACAAACATGAATCAATTTTATTGGAATTCCACGTGAAAGACCAATGTCTCTACCAGTCTCTAGCTGGTAGAGACATACCCTAAAAGACTGGCAGCTGTAATTGCAGATAAAGGTGGTTCTACAAAGTATTGACTCAGGGGGCTGAATAATTACGCGCACCCCACTTTTCAGTTATTAATTTGTAAAAATTGTTTGGAATCATGTATGATTGTTGTTCCACTTCTCACGTGTACACCACTTTGTGTTGGTCTTTCACGTGGAATTACAATAAAATTGATTTGTATTTTTGGCTGTAAAGTGACAAAATGTGGAAAAGTTCAAGGGGGCCGAATACTATTGCAAGCCACTGTATATTGCATTTGTGGTTTATTTGTTTTACCATTTCAATCATACTGGACTCAGGATCGGCTTCCAGCATGGAACAAACCACACAGTAGTCATCAGCATTACCTAGAAACACACTGGCGTTCAACCTAACAGTTTTTAAACAAAACTGAAAGTGCTATTGCAATACAAAAGCACATGACTCAACTTACTTTCATGTTCTAGCAGTTCGCAAGCAATTTCAGTGCGCTGCAGCCCAATGGCTTCTGGAGTGGACAGTAACCTCTCCACTCAGAAGGTAGTGTTTGGCAAACTGTAAAATATGTTACAGTAATTGGAATTGATTAACTTAATTCTAGTCAAATACAATAAATACAATTAAATACAATTGCTTATTAAATACCTTCAACACTAAAACTCCACAACTGCTGGAGTCCATCTGCTTGTTGTGTGGCAGAGTCTCCATTTTCCAATCCACTCGGGACTCTTCCTTTCCTTTCATCCTCAGAAAATTCCTAATAAAAATAAAACAAGTTTTTAAAATGTAGCCAGCATTTTGCTCTAAATAAAAAGAAAAAAACCCCCCACAAACCAAACAACCCAAAACAGAAAATTAATGAATGATGAATACCTCCAGTTACGCATAACTTTCCTTTCATAACAACCTTCATTTCCAAGAGGGTCTAACAGCAGTACAGATTGTGAGGAGATTTTGACAACCTAAAATAAAAATTGTATTTAGTAGAATATGTGTATTACACTCACTTAAGTAAACATAATCAATTGTAAGCATTTTCAAAATAAGAATATGCTGCTAAAAAGAACAGTAAAACAAAAAAGAGAAAAAACACATGAGGTGTGAACATGTACCACAAGGATCCAGTGTGCACCAGAGTTCAGTGAGCACAACCAAATGTCCTCAGCCGGAAACAACATCTGTGGAATATTTTTAAGTTTATAAAGGTTTAACATCTACATTACCTTGCTGACACATTTAAACTTCCCAGAAAACAGAGAGGTTGCAACAACGCAAGACAACTGATACACGGGTTTCTGAAAAATGCAAGATTTTGTTTTTTTTAAAAGATTACAAAATTGTATAAAATACCTTTGTGAAATAACCGGCATACGTTCTTACTTGCCTTTTTGTTTCCTAATGAGGCAGTGCAGGTATGTATCAATGACCTGTTTGGATTAAAAGAAGATTATTTTTACAGACCACCACTACGACCAAAAATGATTACTTCACTTACCTCATCAGAAAGCCACCCACTGTCCTCCAGTGTGCGAAAAGAAGAGTCATACAATTTGCATGGCCCAACCACTGCCTCCACACGCCCGGTGTCCTTTGCAGCCCAAAGCCACTTCACTAAAAAACAAAATATGATAAGTTTCTTTAGTAATAACAGTTGCCATTTGAAAATCACGGTCAATGGCCAATGGGCCACAAGCAGACAAGGGCCAAAGGGCCAACAAAATAAACATGCCAGAGGGGAGTAGCTTTATGTAAATCAGAAATTAGCCAAAATTGGACCAACAGGTCAAAATTAGTAAGAGGGGAGAAAAAAATAAAACATTCTATCCATTCGACTAGCCAAACTGGCAACAGTTGACCAACCGGTCAGAATGAGATTTTTAGCTATGCCACCTTTTTCTTGCACGCTGGGTTTCTGGGGGGTCACTGGTACAAGCTCTTCTGGTGCTTGGACTGATTTTACCTGAGCTATTTTTGGTGCAAACTGAATGACAGAGGATCTGTTATTTTGCAGCGCTTCATGATGACGCTGAGGACTGCAAGGCCACATCTCAGAAGATGGGCTACTCTCAACAGGTTCAGTTGGAGTTGAGACTTGGACAGGGTGGCTTCTTCTATAGGGTTTAATGTGGTCAATACTGTATAGACTTTTTAAAGTATTTCCCTCAGCGTTTTTCAGTCTAACACATTTTCCACTGAAGTCATCAATTGTGTAGGGACCTGAAAAATCCGGTTCAAGTCTTCCTCCTTTTCGCCCACGTTTCCTCATATTTAGAAGCAGAATTTGATCCCCTACATTGTACACAACATTTTTGTACTTTTTCAGGGCCCGCTTGGCATATGCAACCTTTTGCTTGTCTTGTGACTTCGCAATGTTTTCTTGTGCAGTTTCTTTAACTGCATGTTGTGCTTCACTTTCAGACTGTACATAGTCACTGTACCTTTTGTCGTCTGGCAGAATGATGTTGGAAATCTAAAATTTTGTAGATATTAGCAATTAAAACAAGATGATATCATATTCATAAAGACATTACTGGGTTTTTTTCTTAAATGGTTTCAATTCTTAGTTCTAACATAGAAAGAATTTGACAAACACTCACCGGCACTTGAGCAGGCACTTCTGATGGAAATACTGCTTCTCTTCCATACATCAGAAAAAAAGGTGTGTATATTGTTGTGGTGTGTACTTTTGACCGCAGTGAAAACAGGGTGGGATCTAGATACAGCTCCCAGTTATTCTGCTGGTCATTCACCAGTTTTCGGAGGGCTCTAAATGCAGGCATAGAAATATGTAAAGACAGTAAGTAAGACAGAAAGTTTAATTAGAAGTAAAGAAATTAATAAATTATTAAGTAACAATTAAGTTTGAATAACATAAGTAATGTTATTAAAAACTGATAGATAAAAATTAGGCATACCTTTTTATGTTGTCATTGGTCTTTTCATCTAGACAATTGGTCTGTGGATGGTATGCTGTTGTGACACTTCTTTCAATTTGCAATAACTTGCAAAGATCAGAGTTGAGCTTCAACAGATAAGGACAAGGTTATACTGCTTATACAAGCACACAAGAAAAAATCTTTGACCCCAGTGAAGTAAAGTTAAAAAATGTAACTGAAAATTATTTAACAGTTACTTCATTCACAAACTTTCTGCCTTGGTCTGACAAAATCCTTTTGGGGCAGCCATGTCTATATATAATGGAGCACAAGTGCTGGGCTACCTCAGATGCAGATTTTGTTTTTAATGGGAAAGCTTCAACCCATTTTGAAAAGTAGTCAGTTGCAGTAAGTATATACTGGAAGCCGCTTGAAGTTTTAGGAAGAGGTCCAGTAAGATCTATACCAATAAGTTCCCACACTTCAGACACCTATCAAGGACAAATTAATAATTTGAATAACAATTTGTATAATGTACACATTGACATTGATGGTTAAAATTAGGTGGCAAACCCTCCTGCCTTTATGAATATGAGCTACAAGCATAGTTTGATGGGTAAACGGGGCATAATATTTACCTGAATACACTGCAATGGTTGCACAGCAGTCAGTGGTTTCCCAACTTCATGACACTGGTCACATTCCAGAATCTTTAAGGTAAAAATATTTATGGAGTTCACGTAAATGTTCAACATTCTCATTTGTAAAAAAAACAAAAACAAAACGAAAACACTTAATGACATATTCTCTAACAAACAAACAATTTAGCAACAATACTTTGTGTGCGTCTTCAAATTATCGGACATTTAGCGTTTTGTGTGTGCCAGTGTGTCCTCCAATTGGAGATGAATGAAACTCATGAAATATCTTCCTGGCATCATCCATGGTTTTTACTACTCTTCTGGTTCCAACAAAGAGTTCTCCATCTGCAGTAAAACAATATATATTTAGAAATTAATTTAACCACATATATGAGTTGTTAGTATTAACAATAAATTACTGACCCTTTTGTTTGAATTTTGAGGCATATCTTCTGAGGTTTTGCCTCTGAGCCTTGTCATATCCTGAAGGGTAGGAGCCCGCAGAAATGAACGCGTAAATCTCTTCCCACTTCTTCTCCATATCTACGATTGTAAGTAAACATTTTCTTATGAGCTTCAATATGTGCAGTTAACAATGCAAATATTTTAACTTATTAAATAACGACATTACCGAAACAGCCTTAAAACACCGAAGCTGCGGACTCAAAAGTGTTGTGCAAATACCACGTGTCCAGTAACTTGACAGCAGACTTCACCAAAGCTGCAAATTCGACAGTTTTGTGCAGAAAGCAGATAGCGACTTCACTTTCATATTGACAAGCAATCACAAAGGCTTAAAAAATCAAGTATCAACGTCAATAAAAAAGTACTAATACTTACTACTTACCTATTCTCCTGCAAATATGACAACGGAGTAGCGTGAAATCACAGCCAGATGCGCTTAGCTTCCCTTTTTGTGTTGTGCGCATGCGTGCACATGCTCAGGAACAACGGGTAGGACGGTTTATGGGGTAGGAGAAATTCCCAGAACAGGTGTCATACTAGGGAGACATTCAAAGGGGTTGTTGGGGGGGGGGGGGGGGGGGGGGGGGGTAAATACATTTTACAGTGTTTATTTATCGGACAAAATACGTTAAATGTCACCGTTATTATTGGACGGCCCCGAAACAGCGGGAGTATCCAAATTCAAAGGCTACTTCCACCTGAGGACCCGGCCTTCGCGGTCTAAAGAAGTGAAGCTCTGCCGTCTGCTCCTTTCTATCTAAAATATGACCGGGCACTGACGTAAACTCTTCTGTTTAATCATTTTCTGTTTGACATTTATTCATCTGTATCAGAACCCCGAAGGAACCCTCCCGAGGGATTAATAAAGTTAAATTGAATTTAATCTAATCTAATAACTTTAATCTCAGCCAAACCGATTTACTCACGAACAAATAAAACACTGAAAAAGCCAAACAATAACATTTTTAAGTTATCAAAGTGACTTATATATCATGTTTAACCCGATAACCCGACATGGTTTTTCAATTTTGTTGTCCGGGTGGAAAATCGGGAGAAATTCGGGAGAATGGTGGCTCCGGGAGATTTTCGGGAGGGGCACTGAAATTCGGTATTCTCCCGAAAAAAATCGGAAGGGTTGGCATGTATGGTTGTGGCAACATCACTAACCTTGTCAAACACCTCAGAGTAAATCATATCACAGAATATGACGAGAATATTGAGGCGAAATGAAGAGGAGGAGAGGGACAGGTGCTGCTAGGGCGAGACAGACGTCTCTCAGGGAGTCCTTTAGTGCTGCAGGCAGGCAAGGTGTTCAAATAGCGCACAACTTCAGTTTTTTTATTTCTATATGATGGACTCTGCATTATTAACAGCAGTGGCGGTCCTAGCCTGTTTGGTGCCCTGGGCGAAGACTCCCTCTGCCCCCCCCCCCCACACACACACACACACAGGATTGTGCATTAAATGGTAAATGGTCTGTAGTTGTATAGCGCTTTTCTAGTCCCTAAGGACCCCAAAGCGCTTTACACAACCTGTCATCCACCCATTCACACACACATTCACACACTGGTGATGTAGCCACAGCCACCCTGGGGCGCACTGAGAGAGGCGAGGCTGCCGGACACTGGCGCCACCGGGCCCTCTGACCACCACCAACGGGTGAAGTGTCTTGCCCAAGGACACGACGACCGAGACTGTCCGAGCCGGGGCTCAACCTCTCTCTATATACTATATGGTTTGTTTTTATTTTGTTTTATTTTGCGAGTTGGTTATTAGACGCTGCTCCAGCCAGCCAGAGAATCCCCCGCCGCCCCGGCCTCTCCTCCCTGTGCCGCAAGCAGCAGGCGCACCTCGCAAACGGAGGGCGCCCTTACTCCCAGCAAATGGGCAATAGAAAACCGATCGGTGCCTATGCCATTCCCAGTATGTGCTGGCATGATGTCACACAGCATGAGTACGAGCAATTTTTTTTTTTTTTTTTTGCCGATGCCCGTGATGCCACCCCCCACCACGGTGCCACCCCGGGCAACCGGCCGTGTTGCCCGTATCTAAAACAGCTACTGATTAAGTGATAAGAACAAGTAATCTGATGTCCTGTAATCATTATAACACTATAATTTGAGATACAATAAATAAAGTATCGGTATCTGATCAGTATTGTCGATACCACCCTGAATATTACTTGGTATCGGATCGGAAAGGAAATCAGTGGTATCGCACATCACTACTGGTAACTGTGCAGGGGCGGATCTAGCAAAGTTTAGCCAAGGGGGTCGATAGGGCATTAACAGGAAAAAGGGGGGCACAAAGACATGCTTTTCTTTCTTATTCTCATTTAAAATGTCTAGCTTTTAATAAATCATTATCTGAATCTTACACCCAAAGTTTTAATCTGATGTAAAATGTATAGAAGTCCATTACTGTATATAGTAACTGTTAAGTCTAATATACCCTAGTAAGCTATAGTACTTTTTCTGTTGGGAAGATACCATCTGTGCAGTCTGCAGTTCTGTTGAAGAAAGATGTTGAATCTATTTAATTATTCTTGAAAAATAATTTATTTCTGTGCATTTTTTTTCCACACTGCATCAAATTAAAGTTGATTACGTCGATTAAGCATCATGAGGTGGAGGGTGGGGTATTTTTATTTTTTTGCTGGGAGTTTGCAACCCTATTAGTTAGGTTGCTTAATGTTTCTGCTAAGTACTCTTTAAAATACCAGAATAGGGAGGATGGTGTAGGTTTAAGTTTATTAGATTGATCAGTTTTGCTGAACTATGAAATATTTTGGGTGCAGTGTACTTTTTGCATACAGGTATAACAGAATAGCTTTAGTGTTCTTGTTTATTTAAACTTGAGTATGAACTTATACAAAGTGCAGCAAGATATTAAAAAAACAGTTTTGTTGATTAAAAAATACTATATCGGATTCATATCGGTATCGGCAGATATCCAAATTTATGATATCGTATCGGACATAAAAAAGTGGTATCGTGCCATTTCTAACTATAATATCACATTATGAAATTTTTTATGTATTTTTTTTAAATAGAGACATTCACTTAATTTCAATATTTTCCCTTTCTTTATAGTTCGAGAAGATCATATTTTTATAACTCTTTTTGAACTGTTTTATGTTTGGACGTTGCTTTAATTCCATATTCAGACTGTTCCACAGTTTCACTCCATGAACAGAAACACAAAAGCCTTTTCTTGTAGTACGTACCTTCTTTGTTTTGAAGTTACAAAAACCCCTTAATTATAACTTCCTTCGTTCAAAAAAAAAAAACATACTCAGAATATTACCTGGCAGTAGGGATGGGTATCGTTTAGGTTTTATCCGATACCGGTGCCAAATCGGTACTTTTGAAACGGTGCCGGTGCTTAAACGGTGCTCAAACCTGTGCTTAAAGAATGGAGAACAGACAATTGGTCCAAAAACCTCTCATGTTTAGCTGTTTTTTGTAAAAAGATAACAATGTTAGCCTTTTCTGCAGCTATAGGGCAGATATGGTATCACTCTTGGCTGGAAGCAGTGCTTAAACAATGGAAAAAACACAAACTTTGTCCTAAACCTCTCATGTTTAACTGTTTTCCACTTTTTCTTTGGTCATTTTAGCCTTTTTAGCCAGGGTGAAGGGAGCATCTGCCATCAAACAAGAGGACAGCCGCATGTAGCTATGATGATGTTTGCTAGTTCACCTTACATGCATTAATGTAATAACGTGGTTAGCCTACTCAACGTAAATTAGCTACTCACGCAGAGAAGAACGGCTGCTGCCACCATCATCCGTCATCATTTCTGCTACACTGGCAGGGCTAGGGGCCAGGACTCTCCTCTTCGTGTTTTTGGGGGATGTTGCATAACAGGCAACCCACCCGCAGTAGATGTGCTCGGTGTGAGGTCTCGCAGCAAGCTATCAAATACGGCGCATTTCTGGGCTTTTAAAAAAAACGCTATGCGTCGCCAGGTGTTTCATCGGATTTGAGGTGTTACCTCCTTTGACAGTATCACAGTATCAGCTTAAAGCACTTGTTGCAGGCTGCTGAGTTTGCATATTTTGCTATGAAGTACAGCCAGACCTTTGACCGCTTCGCCTTGGACATTTTTAATCTGTAGCTCTGCTCTAACAGAACGTATGTACCTGGCCCCGCCTACTATCCTCGGAAACGTAAAATGATTGGCTAGAATCTAAAGTGTATCACAGCTCAGGAAAAAAAAGCACCGAAATAAAGCACCGAAATGTGCGCTGCTTTTCGGTCTGGTTACTACCGTTTATGTCAGAACCATCGGTACCCATCCCTACCTGGCAGTTCTTTATTTTTTGCTTTGAATAGAATTTGTGCTGTTTGGAATTTCACTAGATCGTCAATTTTCACTATTTCAGACTGCAAAAATAGTGAGTTTGTATGTTCCCTATAACCTGCATTGTGGATGATTCGAATTGCTTTTTTTGAAGAGTAAAAAGTGAATGTAATGTGGTTTTATAGTTATTGCCCCAGACCTCTGCACAATAGCTTAAGTATGGTGAAACCAGTGAACAGTATAGAATATGAAGTGATGTTCTGTCGAATACCTGTTTTGCCTTATTTAGTATTGCAATGCTACGTGATACTTTGGAATGAATATATCTTACGTGAGCTCTCCAGTTACGTTTTTCATCTATTATTACCCCCAGAAATTTATTTTCACTGACTCTTTCAGTGTCAACACCATTTATTTGAATCTTTGCATTTGTATTTAAACTACTATTTCCAAATAACATAAAAAATTCAGTATAACATGAGTTGTTATAAAAAGAGTTTCTCAGAAGTGAAGTTTGGTAGCTGTTTACCAACGTAACATCATCGAAAGATTCAGGCAGTTTGGAGAAATCTCTGTGTGCAAAGGACAACCCATATGGAAAAGATACATATAAATCTTATAAAGTTTGTATCTGTCTTGTGTGAAACTTGTATGAAAAGCATATAAGAGTGAAAACAGATATAAGATCCCTTGAAAAATTATATAATGAAACTTGTATGTTTTGCTCCTCCTTGAATCGCTACCTTATCGTGGTGGAGGGGTTTGTGTGTCACAGGGATCCCAGGGGCTATGTTGTCTGGGGGCTTTTGCCCCCTGGTAGGGTCTCCCATGGCAAATTGGCCCTGGGTGAGGGACCAGACAAAGAGCGATTCATAAGACCCTTATGAAAAGGACACCGAGGGAACAGTTTACCCTGCCTGGGATAGGGTTACCGGGGCCCCGCCCTGGAGCCAGGCCCGAGGAGGGTGCCCGAGGGCGAGCGTCTGGTGGCCGGGCCTTAGTCCATGGGGCCCGGCCGGGCACAGCCCGAAGAGGAGACATGGGCCCATCCTCCCGCAGGCCCACCACCCGCAGGAGGCGCCATAGGGGTCGGGTGCATTGTGTGCCGGGTGGCGGCCAGGAGCGGAGGCCCTGGCGGACTGACCCCCGGCTGCCAAGACTGGCAATAGGGACATGGAATGTCACCTCTCTGGTGGGGAAGGAGCCTGAGTTAGTGCGTGAGGTTGAGAGGTACCGGCTAGATATAGTCGGGCTCACCTCTACACATGGCTTGGGCTCTGGAACCAGTCTCCTGGAGAGGGGCTGGACTCTGTCTCAGTCTGGAGTTGCCCCTGGTGAGAGGCGGCGGGCTGGGGTGGTTATCCTAATATCCCCTCGGCTTGCTGCCGGTACGTTGGGGTTTTTCCCGGTGGACGAGAGGGTTTGTTCCGTGCGCCTTAGGGTCGGGGAACGGGTCCTGACTGTCATCTGCGCTTATGCGCCGAGTGGCAGTTCAGAGTACCCAGCCTTCTTAGAGTCCCTGGGGGGGTGCTGGAGGGTGCTCCACCTGGAGACTCTGTTGTCCTGCTGGGAGACTTCAATGCTCACGTGGGTAACGACAGCGAGACCTGGAGGGGCGTGATTGGGAGGAACGGCCTCCCTGATCTGAACCCGAGCGGTGCTCTGTTATTGGACTTCTGTGCTAATCACAGTTTGGCCATAACAAACACCCTGTTCGAACATAAGAGTGTCCATAAGTGCACGTGGCACCAGGACGCTCTAGGCCGTAGGTCGATGATCGATTTTGTAATCGTATCAGCAGACCTGCGACCATATGTTCTGGACACTCGGGTAAAGAGAGGGGCTGAGCTGTCAACTGATCACCACCTGGTGGTGAGTTGGATCAGGTGGCGGGGGAAGACGCTGGACAGACCTGGTGCACCTAAACGCGTAGTGAGGGTGTGCTGGGAACGTCTAGCAGAGGCCCCAGTCCGCGAGATCTTCAACGCACACCTCCGGCAGAGCTTCAACAGCATTCCGAGGGAGACTGGGGACATTGAGTCCGAATGGACCATGTTCAGCGTCTCCATTGCCGAAGCTGCTGCATTGAGCTGCGGCCGCAAGGTGGTTGGTGCCTGCCGTGGTGGTAATCCCCGAACCAAATGGTGGACACCAGAGGTGAAGGGAGCCACCAGGCTGAAGAAGGAGTCCTATCGGGCTTGGTTAGCCTGTGGGACTCCGGAGGCAGCCGACAGGTATCGACAGGCCAAGCGGAATGCGGCTCGGGCAGTGGCTGAAGCAAAAACTCGGGTGTGGGAGGAGTTCGGAGAGGCCATGGAAAAAGACTTTCGGACTGCCTCGAAGAGATTCTGGCAAACCGTCAGACGTCTCAGGAGGGGAAAGCGGTGCTCTACCTGCACTGTGTATAGTGCTGGCGGAGCGCTGCTGACGTCGACTGAGAAAATTGTCAGGCGGTGGAAGGAATACTTCGAGGACCTCCTTAATCCCACTGACACGTCTTCCGAGGAGGAAGCAGAGTCTGGGGATGAGGGGAATGACCCGCCAATTTCCGGGGGCGAGGTCACTGAGGCAGTTAAACAACTCCTTGGTGGCAGAGCCCCTGGTGTTGATGAGGTCCGCCCCGAGTTCCTGAAGGCTCTGGACGTTGTAGGGCTGTCCTGGTTGACACGCCTCTGCAATGTTGCGTGGAGATCAGGGGCAGTACCTGTGGACTGGCAGACCGGGGTGGTGGTCCCCATCTTTAAGAAAGGGGACCGGAGGGTGTGTTCCAACTACAGGGGGATCACACTCCTCAGCCTCCCTGGGAAAGTCTATGCCAGAGTGCTGGAAAGGAGAGTTCGTCTGTTAGTCGAACCTCGGATACAGGAGGAACAATGCGGTTTTCGTCCTGGTCGCGGAACACTGGACCAGCTCTTTATCCTCTCCAGGATACTTGAGGGTGCATGGGAGTTTGCCCAACCAGTCTACATGTGTTTTGTGGACTTGGAGAAGGCATTCGACCGTGTCCCTCGGGGTGTCCTGTGGGAGGTGTTGCGGGAATATGGGGTGTCTGGCCCATTGCTACGGGCCATTCGATCCCTATACAACCGTTGCAAGAGCTTGGTTCGCATTGCAGGCAATAAGTCGGACTCGTTCCCGGTGGGTGATGGGCTCCGCCAGGGCTGCCCTTTGTCTCCGGTTCTGTTCATAATTTTTATGGACAGGATTTCTAGGCGCAGCCAAGTGGCGGAGGGCTTTCGCTTTGGTGGCCTCAGAATCTCATCTCTGATTTTTGCAGATGATGTGGTTCTGTTGGCTTCATTGGGTGAGGGCCTCCAGCTCGCACTGGAACGGTTCGCAGCCGAGTGTGAAGCAGCTGGAATGAGGATCAGCACCTCCAAATCTGAGGCCATGGTTCTCAGCCGGAAAAGGGTGGAGTGCCCACTCCGGGTCGGGGATGAGTTCCTGCCCCAAGTGGAGGAGTTCAAGTATCTCGGGGTCTTGTTCGCGAGTGATGGGAGAAGGGAGCCGGAGATCGACAGACGGATTGGGGCTGCAGCTGCAGTAATGCGGACGCTGCACCGGTCCGTCGTGGTGAAGAGGGAGCTGAGTGTAAAAGCGAAGCTCTCAATTTACCGGTCGATCTACGTCCCTACCCTCACCTATGGCCACAAGCTGTGGGTAGTGACCGAAAGAACGAGATCGCGGATACAAGCGGCAGAAATGAGCTTCCTCCGAAGGGTGGCTGGCCTCTCCCTTAGAGATAGGGTGAGAAGTTCGGCCATCCGGGAGGGGCTCAGAGTAGAGCAGCTGCTGCTCCACATCGAAAGGAGCCAGCTGAGGTGGTTCGGGCATCTGACAAGGATGCCCCCTGGGCACCTCCTGGGTGAGGTGTTCCAGGCATGTCCCACCGGGAGGAGGCCCCGGGGCAGACCCAGGACACGCTGGAGAGATTATATCTCTCGGCTGGCCTGGGAACGCCTTGGTATTCCCCCGGATAAGCTGGAGGAGGTGGCTGGGGAGAGGGAGGTCTGGGCCTCTTTGCTTAGGCTGCTGCCCCCGCGACCCGGCCCCGGACAAAGCGGATGAAGATGGATGGATGGAACTTGTATGTTTTCGATACTTACTAAAACAATGTATGAAAGTAATGAGAAAGTGGCCACTTTCATGAGTAAATCATGTAAGCCTTATATGATTTACTCATGAAAGTGGCCACTTTCATGAGTAATCACATATAAGTTTTTACTATATTTCTTTTCCATATGGGAAGACTGAAAATCAATATTAGACGCCTGTGATCATTGGCCACTCTACAGCACTGCAATAAAAGCAAGCATGATTCTGTCATGGAAATGACCTCACAGACTCAGGAACCCTTCCACAAATGCAGGCAGAAGCTGTATCATGCAAAGAAACGATACGTAAACATGATCCAGACACATCGCCATCTAGTGAGGCAAAGTGGGAAACTGTTTTGTTAAGCTAACCACTTTTTGAGCCTGAAAAAGGCCTTCAAACTTGTGAGGACCAGCAAGTGTGTCCTCACAAGTGACTGTTGGTTCTCACAAGTATAGTAGAATGCAGATTTTGGTCCTCACAATGATAGCTAGACAGGAACACACACACACACACCTCAGGGTTACAATTAGTTTATGGTTAGGTATAGGGTTAGGGGTTAATGGTTAGGGTTAGGGGCTAGGGAAACCATTATGTCAATGAAGGTCCTCACTAAGATAGCTGAACGGGGTTGTGTGTGTGTGTGTGCTCGCGCATGTTTAAACATCTTTGTGAGGACAGAAAAAACTGGCATGCCACTATACTTGTGGGGACCGTGTTGGGACCAACAGTAACTTATGAGGACAAAATGCCTGTCCCACAAGTTTGTAGGAATTTTTGAGACTCAAAATGTGGTTTTAGGGTCAGGGTTACAATTAGGTTATGGTTAGGTTTAGGCATTTATTTTTGATGGTTAAGGTTAGGGTAAGTACCTAGGGAAAGCATTATGGCAATTAGATGTCCTCATTAAGATGTGAAAATGAGTGTGTGTGTGTGTGTGTGTGTGTGTGTGTGTGTGTGTGTGTGTGTGTGTGTGTGTGAGAGTGAGTGAGAGAGAGAGAAAGAGAGGGGGAGAGAGAGAGTGAGAAGGAGACTGAGAAATATGTTGTTGCTTTGCGTCAGATTAAATGGCCCCGCACTGGGTTGCCAATTCTGCATTTGCCATGTTGGTGCAATGGTTAGTATTGTTGTCTCACAGGAAGAGGATTCCTGGTTCACAGTCCAGAGACATGGATGTTGGGTTAACTGGTGATTCTTATTGGGCTACTTGTGTGACTGAGAGTATAAATGACAGTCCATCTGCCTCTCTGTGTTGGCCCTGGAGTAGTGCAGGATGTACCGTGCCTTTTGGCCAGTGACAGCTGGGATAGACTCCAACCCCCCCTGTGGCACTGAATTGGATAAGCGGTTAAGAAAATGGATGGATGATTTTCTCTATGGCCCTTAAACTTCAACTCTTTTTTATCTTTGCTCTCTCCCATGCCCCTCTCTCTCTCTCTCTCTCTTTCACTGTCAAGCACATTCTCTCACACTTTCTGACACTGTTGTCATATATTTGTACAGAAAGTGAAGGTTCTTAAGTACACCAGGGTAATTTATGTAATACTGCAAAATTATTGTTTTGGTTTTTAAATGGCTTCTGAACTTGTAGTGTCATTGCACTTGTCACCTGCTGACAAATATTATTCATGCTAATGTTCCCTGGCCCCCTTTAGCATATACTATGTCATCCCAAACTGCATTAATAATGGATATTTTCCATTACCTGTCAAACATCTGTTAAATTAAAAAGAAAAGATTTGCCTGGAAGCTTCTTACCCTGTCAGTGTTTAATGGGTCTGATACTTACAAAAAAATCACCTGAGGTTTGAAAAAAGTGCTGTAGACTGCATCTCAGTATTTGCCTTGTAAGTGTGGACACACAAAACGTATTTCTAAATCTGCTTCAATTGCAACTACAATAAAAAAAAAAAAACAATTGTACACAGCAAATTTAGTCAGCATTCCTTGGATAGATTAGGGTTAAAGCAGTCCAACAAAATTGGACGCAGCTAGTTTTCTTCTGTCTGCTATTGTTCACGTGCTAAGTAGGCATAGTTGTAATCCAAGTGTGTGTTTGTTTTGTGTAGAGTCAGATGAAAAAATGTTGGCCAACGCTTTCCCAGTCGAAGAGCTTCAAAATAAACAATGCCAGCAGGAGGAAACAGAAAACACACAAACAGTTTTAGAGTTTGTTATCAGCACTCTTGGGTAGAGCATATATTTCTATCACAAGCCTTCAGTGGCAAATACATTTCCCCTAACTCCATTATGTTATGTGAACAGTAAAATGTAAATATGCTGGCTTTAGATGTGAATATATTTATACAGGTAATTAATTTTTCTCAAAGCACAATGTCCACTAGAATAATCTAGTTTTCTTACAGTTTCTATATGTGCCACAATAGTAATAACCAGGACTCAGAGTCTATTTAAATGTATGTATCACCAACAACATACAGTATGTTGTGTTAAAGCATAGCAAGACTATATTAAAAGAACGCTGCCAGTCGGTAATTAAATGGCATATTTTAAAAGTGAAAGATATCCAGCTGTTAAAATGCATAAAGTCCCTCTGACATTGCTTTTGTGTATGCAAAAGAGCATACTGTTGTCCCTGCCATAGCCGGCTTACAGTGACAACCAGAAGACCCAACTGTTACTGGAAAACCTGTGCAGTATAATGCACTAGTTTCCAACACTTAAATCTTTTAACCATTTTTAAACAATATTTTCTTTCCCTTTTATTCTCGATAACGTTCAGAGAAATGTTGACTCACACGGTGGTAGGAGTTTTTAACTTGACTGCATTGTTTAACAGTCTTACAGCTCCGAGTAGCAAATATTTTAGTTGTTTCTAAGGGAGATTAAACAAAATAGGAAAAGAAAAACTTCAATGAGCGTCTACTGGCTTAAGTATCTCTGTATCTCTCTTCCAGCCCAGGCAAACATGCAGTATAGATCTGTTGGCCACAATATAAAAAACAGTGACAAGTGAAGTAGAACAAGAGTGGCACCTGTCAAGAGATAGGATATACCAAGCAACAGATGAACAGTTCTTGAAGCTGATGTTTTGAAAGCAAGAAAAATGGACAAGAGCAAGGAGGAACTTTGACAAGGGTCAAAGTCTAATAGGGATGTGAGTGGGTCGGTGCAGCGGTGTTAGTCCCTATCAAAAGTAGTCCAAAAAAGGAAAACTAGTGATCTGGCAGCAGCGTTTTGGGTCTCCACAGCTGAATGGTGGGGAGAAAAGACTAGCTCATGTCTTGATCCTAAAGAAGAGCAAATGAAGAACAAATTGCTGAAAATTTCAAATCTGTGTTTGACTTGTGTTAGGACATCTGTGAAAGGACATGCAAGTATTAGAACGTGCCCGTGGAGGAAGGTGGGCTGAATGAATTGTATTACATGACCTACATTAGTCATGTGAGAAAATGGTTGCAA
Source organism: Diplotaxodon limnothrissa (assembly GCF_057381915.1). Lineage (NCBI taxonomy): Eukaryota > Metazoa > Chordata > Actinopteri > Cichliformes > Cichlidae > Diplotaxodon > Diplotaxodon limnothrissa. The sequence continues at coordinate 43,048,543 of NC_140602.1, read as the reverse complement.
CAGGTATACTGATGGTGTTGCCATTGTTCTTCTGTGGAACCATGGGTCTTGGGATTTGTGTGGATCAGAGGTATCATGTGGACTACAACTAGGAACCAACATTCCTGGTTCCTAGATGAATAACTCTGAGTAATCTCCAACCTTTCCTTATTTACCACCTTATTTACATCCTATTTGATTTTTTTTTTTTTTTTTGGTGGCCTGGCTCTTTCCTTCTCTCTTTTTTTCTGCCGCTCTCTGTCTTTCTCTCCTCTGTCCCTGCTTCATGTACATGGTACCCACCTGCCTACAAGGTCTTCCTAGAAGAGGGTCCTACCTGCTGGCTGAAACACTGGCTGATGCACCTGCCTCCCATCTTAGGACCCCATCTTGCAAACAAAAGGCCTGGATCAACACCCACTCACATCAATTTATTACAGAAACTTTAGTGATATCTAGTTTGGCTCAGTTTAGCTTTTTTCCCCTTAACTTACCTTGGTCTTCTATCTTCCTGCTTCAGGCTCCAAGTGTATCAGCCACCCATCCAAAGTCTCACTTTTCATCATCTGGAAATAATCTTGTCTTCCCACTCTCCACACATCAGGACACACACACACTCTTAATTGCCCCTTGGGGATCAATAAAGTCTTTCTGATTCAGATTCTGATCAGATTTTTGCATCCATCCAGACAAGAAGACTGGTAATTGAACAGGTTTGGTGTCAAGAAGGTCGAGAACGATGCAGAAAGGCAGTTATACAATCCAATCAGGGCCAGGAGACAAAGTGGGAAAACCTGGAACATCGAAACTTCACCTAGAAAGATTTCTGGGAGTCACAATGAACCAGAATCAGCTTTAAAATCAGAACCACCAATAATGTAATTCCTACACCCCCAAAAAGATCCTACTTGTGGTTTGTGCCAAACTTCAGCAACTCTAGGCAGATCCTTACTGGCTGACTGTCCCAAGGCCACCATACCTGGAGAACAACCAGGTTTTGAGACAACTGCCATGTATCCTAGAAGGAAGAAGATCTGCCACCAATTCACTCCAATGCCTGCCCATTACCATTGCCTTTGTGCGAGCAGGAGAATGCCCAGTGAAATTATCAGCCTTCTTAACTGGAAGTTGCAGGTCAACCTCGATGACAAACTAGTGTTTCCAACAGAGATAATAAAAACTAATCTCAGGTCAGACCTTATTTTGTGGTCATCTTCTTAAATACTAGAAAGAATTACAAGTGGGCAGTGTGATGACCATTGAGGGGTAATAGCATGGGAGGGGGGGGGGGGGGGCACATCTGGGACACCAGGTTTTGCTGTTGAGCCCTCAGGAAGTGTTGTGGGCATAACATCAACAAAACACTGAGGACGCAGGGTGTCCACCTAATGACCCTAATGAATCGGTTTACCCTTTCCCATTCATGACACCAGGCAGGTATCAGTGCTGATTACTCAAGGGATTGTACAATGAAGTCTATCAAAGTCTAATAGAGTTAAGTACGATTAATAAAGTCTACTAGGAGCTCTAATGTACATAATGCTGTACACCTGTGCCCTTAAAGAAAAGAAATAGTAAAAACGTATAAAAGACTTGCATAAGATGTGGCCTACTTCATATAGCGATAAGGCTTATATGATTTACTCATGAAAGTGGCCACTTTCTCATTACTTTCATATATTGTTTTAGTAAGTATACAAAACATACAAGTTTCATTTATATGATTTTTCAAGGGATCTTATATCTGTTTTCACTCTTGTATACTTTTCCTATAAGTTTCACACAAGACAGATACAAACTTTATAAGATTTATATATATCTTTTCCATATGGGTGTGTATGCTGTTGGGCTCACTGGTTACGTTAAACTACAAATAATGAATAAATGGCCATTAAGCACATATTCACATACTTTTCAGGATGAATATCCTTAACTATTGTGATCTAATTATTTTAATCAGCATTACAGTTTGTCTACATATTTTAAGTCAAAGTACAAAAATCAACTACAACTAATGCTTGGATTTATTGGCGTTGCTGGATTCTGTGTGTTTAGGAATTGTTGAAAGAGTTGAAACTCAAAACTGCAGAGTTGTCATTTTTGCACATGTTTGATGTACAAAGTAAAGAAAGACAAAAGAAATGACTGCCTCAAGGGTTGCTTTGTTTTTCTTTTTTTAATGAGCAACAACATTTTTTAGCAGACATGTATGTATAGTTACCTGAAAAAGTGCTAAAAGGGGTGCAAAAGGTATCTTTTATATATTTCATTGAATCAAGAGCATCAAATGAAAGATTTACAATTCACTCAAAAGCTGATAAAGAAACCTTATCTAGTTTTCTCTAATCAGAGAATAAGTTGCCACTGAATCCCTCACCTAAATGTTAGTGTGCTATGACATTAAACTATAATTGTCATAGTCCCTGTGCCTCCCCGGCCAGCCCAGTGTGGCCACAAGTGTTTGTTGTTTCTCTCTCTCTCTCTCTCTCCCTCCTACCCGTCTGCCTGGGCGGAGCTCTGATTGGGCTCCCGCCCTTGGCCCACGCACCTGCAGCTGATCTTGAGTGAATTGCAATTGATCTCTGGCTCTTCTTAAGGCTGGGGCTGTTAAGTCTAATTGTTGAATGTTGCCATTGTGTTTCTTAAATGTGTACAGTCTTAGTTTAAGCAGTAGGATCAAAGCCATCCCTTTGATCCTGACCACCTCTCCAACCACTCTGTGCTGGGGGAGGTTTTATTGTAGATACATCCTATCTGAAAGATCTGTTTCTTTTGATGTAAACTTCCTGGGTTTATGACCCTTTGGTCAGCAGGAGGTAACACACACACACACACACACACACACACACACACACACACACTTACATACAGTGCCTTGTCTATGTAACCAAAGGGGGGTTGCAGGGGGAGGTGTTTTGTAAACTATTGTTTGAAGATTGTCAATAAAAGGCAGCGAGAGGAGGCCACCATTGGGGTCATTGTCGTGCTGGACACAGACGAGGCCTCCCTTGCGCAAGTAATGGATCGATCGACTGTCTTGTTTTCTTCATGATGAATAAGTCTCTAGAATTAGCGGGGCTTGTGGAAACACAGACCCAACAGGGGCTCTGAGCTATTCGTCACTGGAATGAGTGGCTGAGTGACCCTCATCAGTATTGCCTGGCTTCATTGTGAATTAGTTGTTCCCGTGCTTGCCGCCGACTTACCCTCGTCTATGTTTATAGGTTTATCTGGACCCGCCCGTTTTGATTCCTGGACCCTGTGAGTGGGTTGCTCGTGTGAGGAGTGTTTGGACGAGGAGAGGAGCAAGTGTGAAGACGTGTGTTTCCCCCCTATTGACCCCCGGGACCCTGGTGTCCCCCCTTTCACGTGTACATACATAGTGCATCAGAGTGATTAATTAAGTGTTGTTGAACCGTGCTACCTCAGTCTGTGCCTGAGTCCGTCCACCACTGTGACAATAATGGAGGACAGCAAATCATACATCAACAGCTTTGGATTTGATTCAGTCACTTATTTTATCCAGATAATATGATCCGTGTGCATTTCTCACTGTGAACACATTCATTGTCATCTTTTCTGGTACTCTTTTCTGGGATCATGCTCTAATAAAAAACCAAAAATAAAACTCTGATGATGTGTTACACAAGGTTTGAAGGTAATGGATCACTTTTGTCAATTGTTTCAAGGCCAATTTAAACTGTTTCCAAAGGTCTGCACTTTTCCTATCATTCTGTTGGGACAGCCATGGCCCCTTGCTTTTTAATCCTACTCTTTTCGCAACACAAATTGTTATTATGTCTTAGAGCATGAAGCCATGGAAGAAAGAAGCTCTATTCTATATTTAATGTGCTGTAAAAAAGGATCAGATGATCGGTGTCAGAGGGTGGGAGGCCTCTGCGCTGTCAAGCCCATTTTCACTTCATCTCAGCCCAGCAATTTATCAAATTACAGGCTGGTTGTACAGTTGACAGGGGAGACTACCAGTACACAGAAAAGGAGAGCTGGTTTTCAAGTGGAGCCCTATGCCTTAGCCACTAATCAATGAAGCATTCTCTACTCACACCGATCCAACCTCATGTTTTCTCTCTTTCCGTCTTTATCTCAGCTATCCAGTTCTTAAAGAGCTCAGCAGGAACCTCAAGAATGCATGTGACACTTCTGTTGTATGTGCTGTGTATGGGACCATGTCAGCATGTGTACGTGGATGTGTTTTCTTGTGATTGTGTTTTGGTGAGGTGAAATGTAATGTGGGAGAGGCTCTGGCAGCTCCATTATCTGGGAGGTGTCAGCTTGTCTGGCTGTGCATGCTTCCTTTCTTTGGGCCCACTTTCCCATTCAAACATTTATTTGCTGCCCTGACATAACCTGTCAAGCCTCTTCAGCCTCTCTGTCAGTGAGCTCAGGCTTACTGTACTGATAACTCAGCAGCTTTAAGGTTGCTCGGTGTTGCCTCACAAACCTTTGGCTGTCCTTGCAAACACAGATACATGAATAAAACCAGGCTTCTGCAGCAGATGAGGGGCATAGCAGATCAATTAAAAGTGTTAAATGTGGAAAAAATTCTAGGTGCAATTTTACCAACCACCAGGGAGGATGCAGCAGCACAGAAATGTCATCTACTTATTCAGTAAATGGGAGCATGATTAATTGACTCTGGAGACTGAAGCAACCTGCTGTGTGGCTTGCTAAATGAGCCAGAAGATAGTCTTCAGTAGTAGCTTTTTCAACTTGGCAACAGTTGGTACTTTTCACTTGAATCTGTAATTGATGGCTGGCTTTTAATGTCAGGAAAGGTCAAAGTCTTAGATTTCTTTACAGGCATTTGCTGTACTTATAAATAAAAAGGTCGTATATACTGTAAGTCACTGTGTTTGAAGTTACTAAAACCCCTAGTATGTGATCCCAGTACCTCAAATTGAGCCTTTAATTAAATGCCCGTCTATCTAGTAATAAAAAAATAAATGAATGTTGGTGCAACGTGAATGGGTCCTAAACTATTCTGGAAACCCTATAAATGAATTCAATTTAATTTTCGTCTAACATCCACCTCATTTGCGGCATAGGAAGGTTGTTAAGTAGTAGTACGTCAACCAGAAACAGTTAAATGTTTCCCTGATGGAATATCATGCCATTTAAAAGGATAAATCTTAGAGGGATGACCAATACATTCATAGCAGACTGAGTTGGGCTTTAACTGTGCTACGCTAAATTTCTAAGGTATTTGTTATCATCTGTCTCGTCATTCAGCACCCCGATGCACACATTGCATTCATTTATCCAATGAGCGCCTGGCAAAAGAGACAATCAGCAGTTCTCAGTTCTAAAATATATGTTGTTTGGCGCAAATGTCCTTACAAAGGCAAAGATATTAATGGTCCTGTATGGATGAATCTAAACAGTGATTTAGCTGACTTGCTTACATGTTTGATGTTGATTAGAAAATGTTAGCAGAATAGCATGCAAAAATAAAACCATAATTCCAAAAATGCAGTGGTTTGCAAATCACAAAAATGCATTTCTTATTTACAGTCAAACACAGAAAACAAGTTAAATGGTAAAACTCAGAAGATGGGCCATTTTAGGGAAAAAGTGGCTCATTTGAATTTAATGACAGTAATGCATGTCAAAAAAGGCCCAAAATGTTGGGAGAGGGCCATATTTACCACTGTGTAGCACACCCTCTTCTTCTGTTGCTGGACTTTTGGGAGAGACATGTTTTTCCATTGCTTGGCATGGGATTGTAGCTGCTCATGATAAACCAAAAGTCTTCAGCAGCATTGATGGTGCCTTTCCACATGTGCAAGATGTCAGTTCCATAGGTGATGATGCACCCCGGTACCATCAGAGATGCAAAAGTTTGGACTATGAGCTGATAGCAAGCTAATATTTTTTGATCAAATAGCTAAATATTTCATTTGAAACATTTTATGTTTTCTGTTTTATATGTTGAATAAAATATGGAATTATCTGATATGCATACATTGCATTCTGTTTTTTATTTATATTTTGCACAGCATCTCCATGTTTTTTGGAATTGGAGTTGTAAAATGCAAGCATGTTAAAGGTCACCTAACATTAGCTTATTGGGAATTTTGTTGCAAGACTTCCAATAATTGTTAATACTACTGATAAAAAAAATAGTTTATTATTCTCATTGAAAATCCCCAGAAATGATTTTTTTTTTATCATCCTGTCTGAAAAGCACAAGATGTTTTTAAATCAAAGGATTTTCAAAGACTAGGTCTGGACTCACAAAGTAATCTCTTCACTTCAATTTCTCTCCCACTGTCCTCCTACTTTTTTCATTCATTTCCTGCTACCTCCCTCTGTGTCCCTCCTGGCTCCAAAGAAAGCTGCTTCAAACCATCTGTCTCAGTGTAGCACATGCCTCCTCTAGTCACCAGAGAGAAGGAAAAGGACATGTGGGGACACAACAAAACCATTACGGGAGCAAATTCTCTCCATTCAGACTTCTCCTCCTTTCTTCATCCGTCCAGATGCCAGAGCTCTACGAGTAACTATCAATACATAGCTGTATTGAGAAATAAAAGCAACCAGCAAATGGCCACTGAATAGATGCAATCTTTCGTGGTACACAGGGACATTGAAAAGTACAGCGCTGATATGAAATCCAAGCACTGATAGTAATTTAACGTAAGTAATGTAATAAAAACCTATTTTCTGCATATCGCTATATACCATAGCTCTGTACTTTTTTTATTATTTGTTAATTGTATGTCATATTTTCATCACAATATTTTACCATGTTTTTACAGATTTTCTTAATAATGTGCACACAGACAAATTCATTAATTTACAATCAAATATTCTTAAGACTGGGAATAGCAGTTTTACCCTAATGCCCACAGTTAGAAGAATTACTCTACTTCTTCTGCAGTAGTGTTTGTGTATGCTATTGTATGTGTTCTTTAATTTCTTATTTCAGGCATGTTTATTCTTTCACTTTGATGTGGCTAAAGGAAGTCAAAGCCCCTGACAAACAAGTCAGAGAGCTCAGCGGGACGATGGAGGCTCAGCAAGGTGATGGAGGATGAAGCCTGCATGGCACAAACCATGGTGTTTGAATTAATACACATTCGACAGACACATGGGTGTGTTTTCGTTTCTGTTTGTTCTTGGGGCAGTGCGAGTGGGGGTAAGGAAATCTTGTGGGAAATAAAATAAGAAAAGGAATAAAAGAAATTCTGGAAAAATATGTATTTCTGAGTCATATACTTCTGATGTGTGGCTGATTTGTGTTGTAATACACTAAAGTCAACATTTTTTCAATCTCATTATCACATATACACGACAGTATCATCATGGAGTGATACTAAATGGTTAATGTTCTTTTTAGATGAGACTTTTGACACAAGACATTTTTTCAAGTTCCACAAAATAGTCTCTGTCTCAGAGTGTAGAGTTTATTTTTCTGCAGAACAGTTATCCTGATGCAGAATCAGAAAATACTGACTGACAGCAGTCATAAGGATAGAGTCAGTGCAGAATCGCATTAAATGAAAGATGTCAAACCATTGTGGAACCTTCGATGATTTAAAAAAAAAATTTTTTAACAAAAAGCACAAAAGGGAAATGTTAAAATCGGTCATTATCAATAAATATAGTCGATGTATAGAACTTTAAGGTCATCTTCACAGGGGTGATTTAACGTTATCGCACCATGTTAAAAATACCAAGAAGGATGGCATTGATCAAAGCAAAAGATCAAGTACCTCACTGAAGAATAGCAGCAACTTATGAGGAGAGTGTGACAATTACAAGGAAAGCGCTAAGTGGAGTTAGCTGATGTATGCCAAAGGGCACCATGATTTCTTCACATTGCTGCAGTAAATATGGTAAATGGCCTGTATTTATATAGCACTTTACTAGTCCCTAAGGACCCCAAAGCACTTTACATATCCAGTCATCCACACACACATTCACACACCGGTGATGGCAAGCTACATTGTAGCCACAGCCACCCTGGGGCGCACTGACAGAGGCGAGGCTGCCAGACACTGGCGCCACCAGGCCCTCTGACCACCACCAGTAGGCAACGGGTGAAGTGTCTTGACCAAGGACACAACGACCGAGGCTGTCCAAGCCGGGGCTTGAACCGGCAACCTTCAAATTACAAGGCGAACTCCCAACTCTTGAGCCACGATCGCCCCTGAAATACATTAATCACTGGATGGATACCATTTTTTTCCACTTGAGGAGGTTATGTTTTTCGTAGCATTTGCAGGTCAATCTATCTGTAAACAAGATAGCTCAGAAAGTTTTGAATGAACTCTGATAATTTTTTTAGGGGAGTAGAGTTTGGGTTAATGTAAAGAAACCATTAAAATTTGGTTTACCAAGGTCTCCAAGGTCAAATTAGTGAGTTATTGGTTGAAAATTAACCAAAAGCCTTACAAATTAAAAAATATGATTCCTACTTTGTCAATGTACAGAAAGTACTGCATAAAGTTTTAAATATGATGCCACATTTGACTTCTGACCTCTCCTTCAAGTTCAATAGATTGAGCTGTAGGTCAAAAAGGTAAAAACACTATATAGAGCTATTTAAAAGGACAATAAGTTTTCAAACTGACACGAACATGCTGGCATGAAATACTTTTGAGTATAGCTGAAAAAATGTATTATGACTGGTGATAGGCAGACTGGAGCCAATCCCAGCTGTGAAAATTTTAGAATAGCCAACTAATCACTATGTATGTCTTTGGACTGCAGGAGGAAGGTGAATAAAGAGAGCATCTGTAAACTCCAAACAGAAGGGCGCCATCTGGATGGTGGAGGGCGCGCTTGCTGTGAGGCTACAGTGTTAACCACAGCACTATGGTGCTTCTCCCAAATGTATTCATCACATTTAAGTGCAAGACATTTAGAAAACAGTGTGAAAGAAAAGAGAAACACCTTCACATAAAAGCCAAAGATTGTGTCCAGATGTAAAGCTACTTATTTCCTGCTACTACTCAAGTCTACCAGTTTTGCCTTCAGCACTCAAAAGGACAAGCTGGTTCAGTGGACTGTGAGCTTTAGCTGCTACACTGATGTCTATCTAGCAACAAAACCACCACCAAAGTTCCTAATTCTTCTTATAAAACAATACTTCTTCTAAAACAAAGAAAAGCAGCTGATGGAAACAGACTTTGGTCCCATAGATGAATACACATGCCAACTGATAAAAAGCCTGTGTTTTCACAAAGTAACATTTTTTTCTTAGAAAAAAAAAAAAAAGGAAACTAATGAAAACTTTCAGCTGTGCTCAAATGGATTTTCCTTTAGAAAGACACGGGTTAAATGATTTCCTGGGTAGGATTTTTCAGGAAGCAGCAGAAAATTGCAATTACCATGTTTATTGCTAGTGTAAGCACAGATCATCGCACAAAATAAAACATTATCGTGAAATGATTTTGCATTTTTAAGAAGTTTTTCACGTGTGTATAATATATGGTAGTTAAAAGCCCTACAAAGGTGTGTTCAGCTATTCTCTTTAGAGCTTTGCTCACGTTAAAATAAAATGTGATGGAAACTGGGTGGAAAGAAGAGTAAGAGGCGTGTTAATCAGGCAGCGTTTGACCCTACATACCCACACACTCTTGAGAAGGTTCAACATGTCCAAAATAATATAAATCAACTTTTTTCTGCTTTTATGCTGGATGTATAACAGAAAACTGAAAAAACTAACAGCTCGGGTCAGCACAATACCATTTGAACTGAACAGGCAACTGGTTTTGACAGCGTGGCATTTGACTCAAGCAACTTTGCTATTCAAAAAAAAAAGAGAATAGAGATTGTACTCACACATGCTACATTAGAAGCTATAAAATAAAATGCACAGCAATACCTATTAAATGTACACTTTTAAAGAATACTATAAGAGTTAGTCCTGTATGATTACTCAACCTCAACATTTACAGGCTACACAATTTATCTAAGGATAAACATGTTAATTTTTAAACCACAAGAATGTTTCAGTATGCATAATTATACCCATACGCACATAGCATGGTCGTAGAGAAATGCATGCACAGTTTAAAAAATGCAGAAACATCTATAGTGGACTGCAGTGGCAAAACAGGAGAGACATTTTCTCTAGGTGCAGAAATGAATCTGTGAACTCACCACACACTATCGCAAAATATCCTCAATACATTTAAATTTGTTTTGCAGTTTTCAAGTAGGGTTGTGCTTAAAAGTAGCTGCACAAGCTGATGAATGACCCCGTTTTAGTTTCAAAGAGACACGAGTGTTACTTCCCAGAGTCTGACCGGCTTAGGCCCATCCATGCAGTGTCCTCTTCTGTCATTCTATCACGTTTTCTGCAAAACCAAATAATTAAATTGAGCTTCCACTGCAATAGCTTATCGGCCATATGGGTGTTTATGTCTTTCACCGACAAACTGTATGAATTAATGTAACTCACAGTTGAAATATCTCAGCAGAATTCAGCTGGGGGAGCATAGAGACTTTATTGGATGGGCCTGGACCCCCAAGGCTCACCCATAATGGCAGCACTGCTAATTATATACCAGTGATATTTACAGTATTTTGGATGTGGTTTAGTTTTCCACTTTGAATAAATACATAAGATATTTCCCATTGGATGGGTTACAATAGCACACAGTGTTAAAGTAATGGAGAAATCTCATTTTCAGAATCTACATATTTGAACTGAATGAGCCCCTAGCAAACAATAAAGTCTGAAAATACAATATAGGAGCTTCACCAAACTCAACCCACTAAAAACCATTTCATCTGAGATGAACATGGTTAAAAGCATCTTCATCTAATGACATAAAGGGACAAATTAAGCCTTTTTTCTTTTCTTTTTTTACCCCCAATGACTATGTTAGCTTAGTCAGATAATTGTGTGGATGCCCTTGAGGGCATCCACACAATTGAGATCCTGTTTCTCTTTATTCTTTATCTTTTCTTCATCTTCAAGTTGCTTCCGTACGTTTTTCGGCGCTTAACTACTCCCTCAGTTTTCAGCCGATTTTCTCAGTTCAAATCTTAAAAAATTCTGCTCTTTCCAGCTATGACTTTTGGTGCTCATAACTTCTATACTGGAAAATAACTCAATATGTTAGAAATATTCCAGTGTTAGAAAATCAGCACTGCTCAGTGTTAGCCATTGTTAATCTTCAAAACTGACTAGGTTACTTTTAAACATATAACACTGTCAAAAGTGTTAATTTGACACTCAACAGTGTTGTATTTAACACTCAGAGGTGTGGACCCATATAGACACTCTCCAGTGTTAATTTAACACTGGAGATTTGTGCAGCCATGCAATATTGCCAGCATTATTGTTACTGGATTCCAGTAAGATGAATATATTCATCTTAAAGGCACTTTAGAAAATGATTCAGAACACAAACACAAAGAAAAAATATTTTCAACCAGCGTGTTTCACATGATGAACAATGTTCTTTTACACAAATACAGACTGAAAATTGGACAGAATATGGAAAGAAATGTCACCATCATTTCCAGAATCTGCATATTTGATGCATTTGCTATATGTTTGTACGCCTTTTAACCTTTTACCTGCTGTACCAGCTTTGGGATAAATAATGCATAACTACTCTTATCTTATATTTTAATGAAGATAACATAGCCTATTGAGCCTATTAATATTACCAATAGGTCTTTTGGCACATGTGACTACTCTGCAACAGGACTTTAAATTTGCATTTTCAATGTAATAATATATTATTTCATTTCATTTAAATCATAGTACCAAAACAATTAATCCTATTACCATTAGGGATGCAACGATACCAATTTTTTCAAGCCGATACAATACCCATACTTGGATCTGAGTACTTGCCGATAGAGAGTACAAAAACCGATACTTCTACCACACACACACACACACACACACATGCAATGGTTTGGAAGAAAGGTTTTATTTTATTCTCTGCCAATAAAAAATAAAATTTTAATAAAAATGACCACAAAAAAATTTCGAGTGAAAAATAAGCACTTCTGTTAAATTATTGCAGAGTCGCCACATAATTTAACAAAATATCACTGAACTATTGGCACTGTCTCGAGCTTTCAGAATAATAAATAAACACTTCTGTTTGGAATAAAATAAATACAAATTAGGTTTGAGAATAAGATAAACTTTTAAATTATTGCAGAGTGTCCATAATGTAAACAAACAAAATAACGAAAGTATTCGGCATTGACGAACAAACTCCTCATCTGCCCGTGGATCATCAGTCCACTGTGCCGTTAAACCAAGGACTGACATCGCGCGCACACTGCTTGTCTTTACCTCTTCAGAAAGTTTTGGCACCATTATCTCCCTGATTTTCCACGACCGGCATTGGCTGGTCATCCAGAGCAATAAAAGGAGTCAGAGCCTCTGTTATTTTAACTGCCCGTGGATTTTCTCTTGACATTTTTCATCGCTTTTCCAAAACCTGAGTTAAAGTTGGCTGTTCCGGTCCACACTGCTGACATTTTGTTTAGCCTTGCTACAGCAGCCTCCAGTTTCTCTTTTTTATCTGGAGCCACTAGTCTCACTCGCCTAACCCTGTGCCTGTTTAGCGCGGGATGTTCCCCTAGTGGCCAATCTAAAAAACTACAACAGAAATGACAAGCCACCCTCTGATTAATGAAATAAGTTAGTATCGGTTCATGGTATCGGTTAACTTTTACGAGTATAAGTACACACACATTTTACAGTATCGGCCCCGATACACGATACCAGTATCGGTATCGGTGCATCCCTAATTACCATATATAAGTCCATTTTGAAACAGAGTAGCTGTAAAGCTGTGGAGGGGACTTTGAATATTGCCTCTGCCTGTGAAAATAAATAGATATTTTTAATTTAGTTACTAAATAGCATTTATGCCTTAAAAATAATAAATATCACAAAAAGTCCAGTTTTATCGCTTCCACCCATTTTTTTCCTGTTTATCCAAGCCAGGGTCACAGGGTTGTAACACTGGATTCTATCCCAGCTGCCACAGGGCAAAGGGCAGAGTGCACTCTGGACAAGCTGCCAGTTTGTTGGAGGACAAATACAGAGACAACTTTTTACACTCACAGCCAATTGAATATCACTAATTAACCTAACATGTATGTCCCTGTACTTTGAGAAGATCGAGTACCCAGAGAGACCCCTACCAGACACTGGATGCAAACCTAGAACCTTCTTGCTATTAGACGATAGCACAAACCGTCAAACTACTGTGCTGTCAAGTTTCTTTTAATTTGAATTAAAGACCAGCTGCAGATCAAGCATAATGGTGAAAGCAAAGACGCCTGTCCAACTTTTAATGTTCTGTTTTCATCCTCCTGTTTTATTTATTCACTTTTATTAGAAGGATACATTTATGTGAACACATCCGTCTCAATGACTGCTATTGAGGTGCAGCAAATTTAAGAGGATATAGCAAGCCGCAGGAAGCCAATGGGGATGGATAAAATCACTGCAGGTTTGAAAGCCCTGCCTTAGAAAAATGAAAGGAAGTGCCAGTTCCACAAAAAAGCACAGTGTGAAATCAAGACAGCTAGTCAAATATATGAAACCCATCTCATCCTCTGAAAGCAGCATCCAGGTTAGATTCAGCTTAGCTAAATTATCACAATGATAGGGTGAATTAAAAGGAATCTGTGCAGCAGAGAAACAGTCTTAAGATTTGAAAGAGCTGCAACTGGCATTTTCTGTCCTTGACTGTTTGATTTTGTTATGTGAACCTCCTGTTTTCAAAAAAGAAGGGGAAAAGCCAGTGTTGCCCACTAAAACAGACAGAGCAGTTATATAAAAAAAGTTAGCATGATTTCTGAGGCTTCTATAAAAGAAAAGCTGCTTCAGCTTGTCATGTTTCATTATGATTCCTAGAGGATTAAAGAACTCACTAACACATCAAGTGGGCTTCTTAACTTTTGAAGTGATTCACAGGAAAACTACTTGAATGCCACAGATACAATTTCTTTGTTCAAAACAATGTCTGCTGCTGAATTTAACAAAGTAAAAAAACCAAAACAAAAAAAAAAAACCCCACTGTGTGCAGTGTACTAGATGTAAGTACATGTAGTTAAATACAGAAAGTTCGGGAAGTAATAGAACAGAAGCAATACCTAAATTTAGATGACACAATAGGAACCCTAGAAAACATGTGAAGATGATATTAAATATCATGCACTTGGTAATTTGGTTACCTAGGTAACCCCGGTTGTCTGGCAAATGAGTGACGATAGGAAGTATCCCTGGGCATGACCATTGGCGCTGCCGAAGGCCAAACCAGGAAAACTGACTTAATTTGCATGATACAGACGGAGGCACTGGTAAATGTGGTAACAAAGCTTTATTTAAAAACTGAGAAATACAACTGTGAAGCAACCATGAACTGTGAACTATAAGGTTTACATCAGCTATGAAATGTACGTAAAATTCTATGAAGTAATGTAGCAAACGTGAACTGTGCAATAAATGTGAAACTTTCGTAAACAATAATATCATGAACTCTGTGGCATGGAGCAAAGGGGAAGTCAGGCTGGGGAATGGAACCAGGAGTCTTTGAGTCACTGTAACCGGTGTTCTGGTGCAGTTCAGTCTTACTTGTTGCAGGTGGAGGTCTGGCATGGAAGGGGAAAGTGGTCCGAGTGAGACAGAGATGAATCCAGACGGGGATGATCCGAGGTACCCAGTAGCTCAGGCACAGGAGAGAAGTGAGCATGAGCTGTGACTGAAAAAGCTGCCGAGAAGACCAGTGTCCAAATGAAGGTTAGTTAGTTGGCGAAGAGTAGTTACGAGCACTGGTCTTAAGTACCGGCAGCTTAATTGCCAACAGGTGTAGACTGCAAGCTGGAATGTGGCGACTCCGCCCAGAGGTTGAACCACTGGCTCTATGGGAAAAAAACCCTGCACTCACTCGGACCATGAGAACCATATATAAAGCCCTTGACCCAACACCTAAAATTCTCATATTCTTACCTGTGAAGATCACTAGAGCACCTGGACCAAGATGATCCATTGAACTCCTCACAGATGCAACCACCAAGGTAATGACTGAAGCATTAATATTTGGGGTTTTTTGTCACTGTAATTCTACTTTTATTAGGATAATAGTTTTTCGTAACATATTCTCGAATTGTTTCAGACCCTGCACATCTTTTGCATTTGTGATGACAGTTCAATTTTGTAGTCGGAAGAACTATTGTGATGTAGCAGATTTATTTAATTGGCAGCATGTTTTATTCCAACATAGATTACATGTATTTTTCATTTTAATATTCTGCATGCAATACCCATAAATTTGCAAGAATTACAAGCAAACGTTTTATTTTGCTGTCTCATTATGGGATATTTTGTGTAGAATCTCAAGGTGAAAAATTAATTTAATTAATTTTGAAGTAAAGCTGTAAAATAACATAAGAGAATTGCTATGAATAACTTCTGGATGCACTGTTTGTATTATTCTGAGAAAATTCATGTAAGACTTACTTTAATTTAGACTTATTTGACTTGTTCTTTCATACTGACAGCATGCGATGCTGTCAAGTGATGCCCTTGGCTTGTACGATGTTGTTGCTGAGCTTGTGTGACACAGTCAGTCCACAGTACATAAGCATGGTTTTCCAAAACAACAGTTCCAAACATTTTTTTTTCAACTAATAGTTCTTAAGTTTCCATTTGGCTGAGCAGCTAAGTAGTGGTCAGTAATCCAGCCTATGGTGGAAGAGCGACAAAAGACAAGGGACAGTTAAATTAAGAAGAAAGAACAAATTAAAGTGACAACTATATCCTCTGCACCCAAATAAACCAGAAACAATGGTGAATAAAAGAAATTATTCAGGAACTATACAAGCCTAAGGCAAGAATAACAAACAACTTAGCCAGCCAGCAAGCATTAGATATGTAGACTCATGAATAAATGATTCTCAGATCTCCAATTTGACTTCAAAAAGATACACACTGAGCTCACCATCAAAGGCCCTCCATCTCTGCCAGTGAGTTGTCACTGCAAAGGTAATAACTTTCTATTTCTCCCTCCTACCACCATCCCAACTCCCCCACCCCCAGCCCCCTACACACACCCGTCGTTTTCATTTCATTTTTCATGCAACACAATGTAATTACATCTCTCTGCCACTGAATCCAAGGTAGCGACATTTGATAGTGACACATCCAGCCCACAGACATCCTGTGGGTGTTAAGACATCAGATCACTGTGGAAGTCAACCACCTGCTGGGTGCACCCCCGCACGTTGCCGCCTGATCAGCAAAACCAATCCTGCACGATTACAGGCATGTAGTAATGCTGACAATCAAAGTCCCATGCCTCAAAACGACAAGTTGTCTTTGTGATCTAAAAGCTTTCATGGACAGCACACATCAGATCTGGTGACAAGTGTAGTGATGAAGATACTGCCAGATTGAAGCCTGAGGTGAACATGTGGGCCTTTAAACAAACTTTTCTATGATGACTCTTTGCTTGTTTTTACCAGTGCCATTGCTTTTTTTTACAGCTTTGTTACAAAGTCATGTTAAAACAAATGTTAAAACCCTTCAAAAAAAGGATGAACTTTTGTTATAGTTTTCTCCATTACTACTCATAAATTCTTCCATCCACATGGCATTTCAGTCATGCTTGTCATTACCCTTTGTCATATGTAATATTGCCTGAGTTATTTGAGCTTCCTGAAATAAAACTTGATCTCATCAACTAATTAATTGCCGGACCTTTTAGTGGTGAAAATAAGATTAAACTAACAAAGTCTTGGCAACAAAATGACATAATTGACTAGGCTACCAAACTGTTGCTTGATGGGATCATGATGTAATGCTATATTATTACAGTATAATTATTTTTGAATGTGACTGCTATCATTTAATTTTCAGATAACAACATGTTAGCCAACTGGGACCTTTTTTGTGTGCAGTTTTGATGTTCTCCATGGGTTCCCTCTTGGTACTACTTTCTCCCACACTCCAAAGACATGCTCATTAGGTTAACAGGTGATTCAGTGGACCCTAGGTGTGAATTTGAGTGTGAATGTCTCTTCGTGTTAACCCAGCAATGGAGAGGTGACCTGAATGGAGCGCAATCCTTCTTACAGGGTGCACCCTGTGATGGCTGCGATAGGATATTTAAAGACAAACTCTGTAAACTGTGAATTTCTCTTTGCATTCTTAGGTAAGCTATCTTATGAAACCCTGCCTATAGGGATAACACTGATAAGATGCTTCCAAAGTAGTAGATCAAAAATGTCAAAGATCTGATTTATAAAGAAAAAGTTCAGAGCAGGGATTCTCAACTTGATTTTCTCTAGGGGCACTCTTGCACTATGACAGGAGGCCAGGGGCTAGTTAAAGACAAGCAATAATATTTATCAGATAAAAATGAAAAGGATGTGACAAAAAAGTAAAGTTGTTGTTTTTTTGGGTTTTTTTTTTTCAAATGAACTTACTTTGTAAAAACAAGATGTCTTGCACATGTTAAAAATCAAACTCCCTCACCATGATGGATGGATGGATGGATGGAGTGTTAATTTTGCTGACTAATCATTTTCATCAACAACCATTTATTCCCAGACAAAGGCTTCTTGAATTTTGTAATTAAAGAAATGTACTGATGTCCTGAAAATAGGATTTTAAAGCTACAAAATACATCTAGAATAAGTTGATATAATTTTCAGTAGCATAGAGAAAATTATCGCAGTATAAAATTTTGACATTTATAACAATCACAGAACAATGTACATGTTTACACTGGTCTAGTGGTGTAGTGATGTAGTAGTCTAGAGGTTTGGTTACAGAATGTCTTCGTCTGTTATCATATGTAATTTAGATGAGACATCCATACAGTGCATGTCAGCCAAAACAGGATTGATCTATGTGTTCTCAAAATGACAAAAAAAAGTTATTAATATCACATCAGATTCTTTCACGCTCCAGACAGCAAATATTCATGAACTGAACTGGTGCCGCTTTATACCACAGTTATGTTCTTGCACCTGCCGCAGTGGAGCTGTACTTCCAACCCCAGTGCAGGAGAAAAATGAATCAAGACATCTGGTGAGGTAAAAAAGATTACTGATAAATTAGTACAAAAAAAGAAATACCTTTTCTTCTTGACCTGGATAAGACAAGTTTACTGTCATGGCACAATTAAAATAGTAGCCTCGAGCTGAATGTGAGAGAAAGTAAAATACAGTGATATGGAATAAGTGAAAGAAAGACACAAATCAAAAAGGTTGTTACGCATTCATGCCCTCTGGATAGTAGTGCACAACAAGAATGGATCCATGATGCTTAAATATGAATAAAAAATATTCCCTTCCCTTGATTCTTATTTACTGGAACAGATGTAGTCTGTAAAACAAAACAAAACAGTGAGTAGCCTATATCTATTTTCTAATCTCATCACCACCTACAAGCTCAGGATAATAGTAAAATTTTTCACCCAACCCAACACATTTGTTACAGCACTTAATGCACAGTACAATCTCTCATAAAGGAAACTTGAGGAAAACTGCTGTGGCTACTCACCTGGATGGTGGTGTATAAAATGCAAACAACAGCTATATCCTAATTCAGAAACCTGTTATAATTGCTACAAAGCAAATACTCCAGAAATATGACATTATTTTTGTGCCTCTACTCTGAGCGCATGTTAAAAAAAAATTTAAGCTTAAATGTTGCATTTTGAGGAGAAAATTATTTTGAGCGAAGAAAAGTTTAATTTGAGCAAACAAAATGCATTGCAGCGTGCAAGAAATGTATTTCAGTGTTTGCTATTATCCATATACACACACAATAACAGCACAAAACCAACCAATCACAGACTTGGATGCAAAAATTCAGATTGGCTAAATCCAGTGGAGTGGTTTGGTTTAAACTAGATTAAAACCAACAGTGGTCTTTAAAAATTATACATTTTAAAATAAAATAAATAAACATACTAACTGAAAATGGATTTAACTACATCCTGAATCATGTTTCCGGAATAGTGTAGTTAGCGAGCTGTTTGGAGACCATAACAGCCAATCAGAATTTTTGCATCCAAGTTTGTGATTGGTTGGTTTTGTGGCACACTTGTAACAGCGTACAGAGAGTTGAAGCACGGAGCAGAGATGTTGTGAGCGTGAACGTCACCCTGAGAGCAGGTCTGCAGAAGTCTGTGAGCACACAGAGCAGAGATCTGAGCAAGAGCAAATGCCAACAACTGATCGAGAGGGCCTGTTATTGTGTGTGTATATGGATAATAGCAAACACTGAAATACATTTCTTGCACGAGGCAATGAATTTTGTTTGCTCAAATTAAACTTTTCTTTGCTCAAAATAATTTTCTCATCAGAATGCAACATTTGTGCTTGCAATTTTTTTTTTTACATGCGCTCAGAATAGAGGCACAAAAATAATGCCATACAGGAAAACAGTTTGAATTGACTGCTGCAACAGACAAGTAACAGAACCTCTGCTCTGTTAGACAGCCTGTGGGGTACAGTAAATTCACTGTCATGTTCAAGAAACCAGTTTGAGATTATTTGAGCTTTATGACATTGTTTGACCAGGCAATGGTCATGATATGGTGTGTTGAAAAGATGGTACACTGAGGTTATGAAGGGATGGACATGGTCAGCAACAGTATTCAGGTAGGCTCTGGTATTTAAACAATGCTCAGCTCGTGATGAGGGGCAAAATGTGCCATTACACAATAGGCCTCAACTGTTGATACAAGGCAGGACGGATCCATGCTTTCATGTTGTTTACACCAAATTCTCCCCCTACCATCTGAATGTTGCAGCAGAAATCAAGACTCATCAGACCTGGCAATGTTTCACCAGGCTTGAGTTGTCCAATTTTGGGGAGCCTTTACAGATTGTACCCTCACTTTCCTATTCTTGGCTAACAGGAGTGGCACCCAGTGTTCTCTTTTGTTGCTGTATCTCATCTGCTTCAAGATTTTTTGTCATATTGTATGTTTGGGGTTGATCCAATACCAGTTCACTCTCACATTCACACACTGGTGGAGGCAAGCTACGGTTGTACCCACAGCTGCCCTGGTGCAGTCTGACAGAAGCGAGGCTGCCATATCGCGGTGGCGTAACCGGAAGGTCCCGAGACCATATTAGACCCACACTAGTTGCAAAATCCATCACAATGTGGGTTGAATCTGACAGCATTGTGTGTACAAAAATGCTGTAGGTCCTGCACAATAATGTAAAAAATACATATAAATATAATAGAAATAGATATAAAAATATTTAATGTTTGTATATTGGGTCACTTTAGGAAAAGTAGTTGCTGTTTTTGCTACTGTTAAGTGTTAAAATTTGTCTAATTTGAACCGGAAAGTATGTAAGTATGAAAATAAAGTTCAGAAAAGCTATAACAACAACCATTAGTCTTGCCCACGGGTAGGCAACGCCAGGCCTCGAGTGCCGGTGTCCCGCAGGTTTTAGATGTGTCCTTGATCCAACACAGCTGATTCAAATGGCTAAATTACCTCCTCAACAAGTCTTGAAGTTCTCCAGGGGGCTGGTAATGAACTAATCATTTGATTCAGGTGCGTTGACCCAGGGTGAGATCTAAAACCTGCAGGACTCGAGGCCTGGCGTTGCCTACCCCTGGTCTAGCCCAAGAGGAGAATACTACTGGGAGTTTTTTTTTTTTTTTTAATTTATGTTATATTGCTTCTCCTTTTCACATTTGCCCCTCATTTTCCAATCAAATAAATATGAGTTGCTCTGAGCAACCCAAGTCTCCCATGAGGGTGGCTACACTTTCAGGTGATGCTGCCTTTTAGTGCTGCAAATTCCACACCATGTTCCTCTCTGAAATTAGAATGGGGTGATAACTTTGCTTTGCAGACTGAAGCTTTATATTGTTGAAATCGAAATGTTCAATGTCGTAGGAATGTTATAGGAAACATCTACAACCTGTAAGGCAAGGCAAGGCAAGGCAAGTTTATTTGTATAGCACAATTCAACAACAAGGTGATTCAAAGTGCTTTACAGAGACATTAGAAACAAGAACAAATAAAAAGCATGATTTAAAATTGAATAAAACAAGCAAATAAACTAACTAACTAATTAACAAACAAACAACAGTATATAAAATCAAAACAGATAAAATCATAGAGGGTCTTTCTGTTGAATTATGCTGTTTAAAGCATTTATTTAAAATTTAGTGGATTGGAGTAAGGTTAATGCAGAGTAAGGTTAATGCAGAGGCCTGGGTTATTTGCTTTCCCTGGTCTTTTTCTCAGCTTTGCTGTCTTCTCCACTGCCCTATGCAAAAATTAAATAATTAAATTATTTTCATGAAATTATTAAAAATGTGCACTAGTAATACAACACAAAAGTGAAACGATATAAAAGGGAATCTAAAAGTACTGAAAGGTATTGTAGGCCATTAAAATAGTTCACACTGTGACCCTTAGGGGCCTCCATAACAACTTTTCCAGAGGCACTGTTTAAATAATTCAATACAGAAGAGGATTAGGGCCACTGAAAAAAGGGAGAACGTCTTTTCTTTTTCTTTTCCAGAATTCTGTCTTTTTTCTCAGAATTCTCGAATTTCTCAGAATTCTGAATTTATTCTCAGAGTTCTGAACAAAAAGTCAGAATTCTGACTTTAATATCAGAGTTCTGAGATTAATGTCAGAATTCTGAGAGAAAAAAGTTTTTTCAGAGAAAAAGAAAACTGTTGTTTTCATTCAAATTCTTTTGTTTTTTTTAATTCAACTTATGTTGTTTTCATTTAAATTCTGTTGTTTTTATTCAACTTATTTTGTTTTTAATTTAAATTCAGAGTTCTTTTCCCCCCCAGAATTCTGACTTTAATCTGAGAATTCTGAGCTTTTGTTTTGTTTCAGTCTTTTTTTGTTAAACTTGTGTTTCTTTCATTCAACTTCTCTTATGTATTTTTTCCAACTTCTGTTGTTTTCATTCAAATTCTGTTGTTTTCATTTAACCTATATTTTTTTCATTCAACTTCTGTTGTTTTTAATTCAAATTCTGAGTTTTATTTTTCTCAGAATTCTGACTTTAATCTGAGAATTCTGAGAAAAAGGACAGAATTATGGGGGGAAAAGTCAGAATTCTGTTTTTATTCAGTTTATGTTGTTTTCATTTAACTTCTGTTGTGTGTGTTTTTATTCAACTTGTGTTCTTTACATTCAACTTCTGTTGTGTGTTTGTTTTTGTTGTTTTCATTCAAATTCTGTTTTTGTTCAGCTTCTGTTGCTTTCATTCAAATTGTCTTGTTTTCATTCAAATTCTGAGTTCTTTTTTCCCCCCTCAGAATTCTGACTTTAATCTGGGAATTCTGTGCTTTTGTTTTATTTCAAAGTCTGCTTTTCTTCAACCCATGTTTCTTTCATTCAACTTCTCTTGTGTGTTTTCAACTTCTGTTGTTTTGATTCAACTTCTGTTTTCATTCAACTTCTCTTGTTTTTATTAAACTTCTGTTGTTTTAATTAAAATTCTGTTGTTTTTAATCAAATTCTGTATTTATTCAACTTATGTTTTCATTCAACTTCTCTTCTTTTTTACAGCTTCTGTTGTTTTCATTCAAATTCAGTTGTTTATATTCAACTTAAATACAACAGAAGTTGAATGAAAACAACAGAAGCTGAATAAAAACAACAGAATTTTAATTAAAACAACCGAAGTTTAATAAAGTCAGAATTCTGAATTCAATCTCAGAATTCTGGAAAAGAAAAAAATAAAGACGTGCCCACTTTTTTTTTCCAGTGGCTCTAATCCTCTTCTGTAATTAAATAATCATTATTGTAAAATTAAATAATAATTATCAAATTATTATTTTTGTTTTCCTACAGAAATAAGCATGTACTTTCAAATACAGGCACTCAAAGTATTCAATATTAAATAAATTATCTTGAAAAAAAACCTCTAACAATATGAACCACAGTTAAATATACGCTACATTAATGTCATATTAAAGGTGACATTGCCATGTTTAGTCTTTTTCTGTCAATCAAGACAAAAAAACCCGGCAGATCTAATTTTGTGATTGGGTGCTGCTTTGGTCTGACAGCTCACTGTTTCTTACCATTCTGATTTCTTCTTTTCAAAAGGAATTCTTAACAAATGGCATTTTCCACTATGAGTCAAACATCTGTGGAAATAAAATAACTTGAATCTTTTACAAAAAGGAAAATATAACAGGTAAATCAGAATATGAAATTGAAAGGAGAGCCAAATTAAGGAAAAACCTGAATAAATTGGTGCACATTTAACATATCTAAGGATCTATGGCTGAGTGGCAACCTTTCTTAGGACAAAATTTGGTTTCCCCTTCCAGTTTTAAAGCTCTGCATTTTTTCCCCCACTTATAGTTACTGTTTCACTTTTTTTCTGCATCTATTCCCAAAACAAAATTCCCACATTTCTCTATATATACTCCATACTGGTACTGAGGTTGTTGCACTCTATTTATTTGGATTACTTTATGACTATTCTGTTTCTTTTCACTCCGGGACCGTGTGTATGTAATTTCGTTCCACCTCATGTAAATATGCAAAGCGAATGAAAATAAAGCTTCCTTGAATCCTTGAACAAAAGGAAAGCAATATTCATGAAGTGTAATACTGCAGTCTAAAATAATTTGATAGATTTAGTCTGAAATGAATCCTAAATCCTGGGATTTCACTTTGTGTCAGGCACTGAGATATTCTATAGACAGAGGAAAACACAGTGTCAGCAAAAAACTCAAGGGGAAACAAATATCAAGAGGATACAGGGAGAGTGGCAGGTGTGAGGGAGAGAAAGAGCGTGGGGAAGAAAACCGCATGACAGGTAGTCTTTGTCTAAGGGCTATAGGCAAGATGAATGCACCATGTGTATAAAGTGTGAAGCAAGTGGAGAATCAAGTAGAGGAAAAGGAAGTGTGACAGAAAGGCAAGATGTGGAATATAACAGTTGTCAAGGATTAAATTAATAGAGGTGTTTACCGTGAACAAGCTGAGACCACAGTTCAAAAAACAAATGAGTATAGGCTACTGTGGGTGAATCACTGATGCTTACTTCTTCAAAATGATTTGTCAGCTAAACAAAAAGAAATATTGCAAACATTTGTGTGAGTTTTAAGAATTTCTTCCACTCCTTACAACCTATCAAGCATTTTCCTTTTTTTCCTATCTGACAAACCAGTTCTGTCTCCTTTACCTTCATACTTAACCCACATATACACAGACATGCACAGGCAAACCCAAGCTCACTCTTTCTATGTGAAAGTATGATTATATTTCTCAGACACACGCCCATACCCCGCTCTTCAGATCTGAAATGAGGTGGAAAAATAACTGAGAAGCCCGACGGGCGCCTGCAGCTATCTCAGGGATGAATACAACTATTCCATTACAAACACCTTTAATGTCGCCATGGTACGTCTGACTTGCTATGCAGTCCCATCATTTCATTTTTCTTGAAGGTAGCAGCACCATAATTTCTGGTTGCAAATTTGCGGCATACAACTCATAAAAGGGGGCAAACAGCAATCAAGCAATGCGTTTTGTTAATGAGAAAGCATAAATAGTCTTTCATGGTTTTTCGAAATGGGGTCTAGCTGTGTGCAACACATTAGCAACCTTAGAAAATAAATTCACAGATGGAGTTGCTGGAGGTGAAGAAACCGATTCTACTGAGTGTGAAAGGTGTGTGTACATTTTCAGTTCTCAACATTAATATTTATGTTTAAAACAATACTAAAATCATCTCGGTATTATTTGCAAGATTAGCACTATTCTTAGAAAATTGTTTGTTAATATTTGTGGTCCCTAGTGTTCATCCAACTTATTTTTGCAGGGTGTTCTTTGATAAATACATTTTATCTTCTTCATGACATTGCAGTTATTGAGCAATAGAGTTATTAATCAGAGTCTGAAAACAATTGTGATTTTAATCTGATTAAATATATATTATATATACTGGCTCCCAACCTGTATTCCAATGAAACACTGCAATAAGGTTCACACAGCCAAAAACTGCCCTTTAATAGAGCTATGCATATGACTTGTTAAATATATCTTGGATCAGTCTTTGTGGTTTCAATTTTAGTATCAAAATCACCCAAAATAAACACTTTAGAGTTTTCTAAATGAATGCTATTACATTTATGGGAAATTGCCCCCCAAAACTTGAGTTTTCATTCAACAGAGGGAACTACTCCCTTCACACATAGACCAACGTAAACTGGCTCTAACCAAAATCGATTGAGAAGTGTGAGGCCATCAGGACAAATACATCAGAGTCCCTAGTTTAAGAAACAAACAGTCACCTCAGAGGTCCTCAGCTGGCAGCTTCATTACATGGCGACAGCAAAGAACACCAGTCTTAATGTCAACATTGAAGAGGCGACTCTTGGATGCAAAGGAAAGCCATATGTGACAAAGGATTGAAAAAAAAAAAGACATAAAAGAAAAGATTAAGATAGGCAAAACAACACAAGCATTAGACAGAAGAAGATTGCAGAAAAGTTTTATTAACAGATAAATCTTTGTTTCAGGTGTTTGGGTTAAAAACAGGAACATTCGTGTGACACAAAACAAATAAGAAGTTGCTACAGAAGTGCTTGACGCCATCTTTCAAGCATGGCAGATGAATAGTTTGGGGTGCTTTGGTGATTGCACAGTGGGTGATTCACACAAGATATATATCAGTGATCTGGAACAAGGAAGGCTATCACTCTGCTTCCGTCTGGAGGACAACAACTGATCCAAAACATGTGAGAACTATAGAATGAGCAGCCAGCTGGGTTTCTGTCTCTGGTGAAGTGGCCGGCACAGTCGCTGAATCTCATCTCTTTTGGACTCTTGTGGGATCAGCATGATTGTATGTTATGTAACAAGTGCCTGACAAACCAATCCAACTTGTTGAAGCTGCTTCAGGAAGCACTCCACGAAATCTCCCCAGATAGCGTCAATGATCTGAAAGCTAGGCTTTGAATGCTGCAAATGGACAATTATATGACAATAATTGGTCTTCCCACAAGCCTTTTCACTCACGCTACTAACGCTCTGTCACAAATCAGATACATTTCAAGGCTGGGGGTCACTGAACTTCCTTCTACATCAATACAATGAATTAAAGTTAACCTGAGCTACAACTGGTCTAATGAAAATACAACATAAAGTGTCACCACAAGAACAGTTTCAATGCACTTTGGAACTCATTCTACACTTTCTGGAATTCTGTGAGAGAGATGAAATATTATTTCATTAATAAGAGTTGGAGACTTGCTGCTGACCAAAAGATGCTGAGATTTCAGTACTGATAATGATAAACGGATTAAGAATGAGTATCACTATATCATCAAATCTGCTGGTTCTCTGAACTGAATGGCAGTTATTCATTTAGTACTTTTGACAGCATTGTCAAAACAGTTCCTTTCTCTTCCTGATATTTTCGATGCCAACTCCCTGGTGGACAGCCATGAAATGTTTGTAGCGAAGTTTATTGTTCTGGAGGAGATGGCTTATCACAATGCTGAGTGGCTGATTTAGCTCTAGTGCTGCCATGAGAGTAAGATGAATGAATTCCTGCACAGTTTGGAGGATGCGTCATAATAACTGTGGTGGGCATCTATCCGGTTGTTCAGGGATGACACGACGAATCCTATTTCCGGGCCTAAAGTAGCCTGCGTTTAATATGGCTTTTGTGTTGTTAACATGTTTATGTATTTTCTTCTATTTGATCTCAAAAAGCTCCTAAAACAGTCAGTGATCACTTTTGACCTCCCTCAGCTTTTATTACCGCTAATCATTTATTTAAGCTCAGTTTTTAAAACCTTAGGATGTAACTACAGCCCAGCCCATGCAGCAGTATATGAATGACTAACCTCATATTGTGGATGGATTATCTCAGTTGTTCTCCTGGCTGAAGTTTGGTCCTTTTACAGCATCCTGCCATGCAATTACATTTGTTCCTGACCACCGAGAAGACTCACGTTAACTTTTATCGAGAGGAAAAAAAGTTAGCTTGTTTATATTATGCTAACATAGCTGTGTCGCTAGCGGTCACGTAGCACATCATTATATAACAGCTAGCCAAACTTCAGTAACCCTACAAACGTCACTGCTGTTTAGTTTTCTGTCTTCATTTATGTTAGAAGTGATAACAGAGCTGTACGTTTTAATTTGTTTCCAAAACCCCGCAGTCAGGACATGCTATATTGTATTTAGATAGAAGCTAGCGAGCTAACTCCCTGCTAACTTCTAACTCCGTTAAATGTCATAAATTCCGTTTTCATGGATGCCTGGATGTTAAACTCAATTGTTACACCTGGTAGAGCAGAACGCTGATCATTTTATTAAAGATGAAAGACTTTAGACAGTTTTTCAACTCTCAGTAATGCCATAGTGATCGTTTGATATATGGACCTGCAGCGGAGTTTAGGTCCAGACACGGCTAGTGACGTCAGACTGAACAACCGGATTATGGGATTCTCAGGCTAGACCAAGTACAGTAACTATTAGATGGACATTAAAACATCTTTCCTAATGTGGAACAATTACAACATCTTATGTATGACTCAAACCTGGACCTTATGTTCTTATTGTAGAGATGGCTATATGAAAACTCCCCTGCTCACATATTGAATGTGCATTGTTATTATATTTTAATAGGTTTTATTATTTTAGTCCTTTTCAATGTTAAAAACAGTATAAGCTGTAAACAAATACAATGGTCATGTTAATGACTCGGAATGTGCAGTTCTCAAATTAATACTCAGCTGAAAGTTGTCTTTCACTGCAATTATAAATCTATAGATCAGTATCTGCAACAAAAAGTGTTTTATAATAAACTGAATATTCTTATTAAAGAGTGTGTTAACAATAGTGAGGTCATTAGGTGATTTTAATATAAATTGGAGAGATACATTTAAAAAGAGTTAAAAGAGGTGTTAAAGGGCTATCTGACCACAATATGATCCTGGTTTTAAGAAAATGTACAAAAAGGAGATTTAATGAGCAGTATAAGAGTGAATAAATGAATCTCGAAAATCAATCACTGAAATAAACTGTAAAGAGCACAGGGTTGTTGCTGGGGGTTTTTTTCATGAAAGCATGGATAATAATTGTCATGCTTTCATAACTTTATTACAGAAAAGTATATATCAGACAACTTAAAAGTAAAACTTGCCAAAAAGTTTATTTACTTTGGTTAAATGGAAATATGTTTATGTTTACTTATGAAACAAAGGAACCATGCCTAAAGGTGGCTCTCCAGAATAAAACACAGATGACAGGTGGTTTTTTATTACATTGAGAAATAAGGTTGTAAAAAAACAGCTCAGGCCAAGTAAGCATTTTTATTGATGTTATCTGGAAAGCAAAGAGAAACTTGGCAGAATTTAAAGAAGTTAGCAGGGCGGATCTAGAAGGGTGGTATGGGGTGGCAAGTGCCACCCTAAAATGATCCCTTGCCACCCCAAGTGCCACCCCAGTTTTCCATATGACAGTGTTGTTTATTAAAATAAGATAGCATTAACAGTTTGAGCGTAGTTACAGTCAACGGTGACTATAAATGCTAAAACTGAATATATTGCATAGTGTTTCCCCCCTCCACCATTAACAAATGGTTCAGCCCATTGCAGGATGGCTTTTTTCTTGTTTTCAGTAGCAAGCTATGTTTATGATTGTGCCAGAGCACATTTTGAACAATATAATGGGAATTTCGCTTTTTACACAGGTGGTTGGATGTTACACTCTGGACATGGAAGGAAGGTGAGTGATATTAACCCTCTGTGGACACTGCACCTCCAAATCACATGACTGATGTAAGCTGACATGGCAACAAGCTGCAGCCACGCTGAGTCTCTATTTCAGCCCACATTAAAAGTTCGGACTTCAAATTTTTTACATTTTAATTACAGGCTAGTACATCCAGAGTTATGATAATATATATCAGCCATGCTTTTTTCTAAATACTGTGTTTTAAGCGTTTTGTAAGGACAGCACGAAAACAGTAAAGAAAGGGAAAAGGCCACCTCTTTCCTATCGGTGGAAAAATGTACCATGTCGACCAATTTAAAAAAAAGTCAACACGTGGGATTTGGTTGTTTAGGAAGAGGGAAAGTTTTGGGAGTGAAGTAACAGCAGGAGACAGAGCGAGAGAGAGAGTTTTTAGATGTGGGCGATTTGTGAGTTTAGTGTGGAGTGTATACTTAGTGTGTTGTGTTGTCTTGTGTAGTTGTTTTGTTTTGTGTGTCAGTGAGGGCACTAGTGATGTGTCCTAAACGGCTCTTAGGGCCGACTCTTTGAAGTGAACAACGCGAGCCGGCTCCTTAATGGGAGTCATGGGGTTTTTTTTTCTTTTCTTTCTCTCACCCTCTCTCTTGCCCTTTTTTCTGCTTCACTCTGCACGCGAGTCTTGTGCTTTGCGCTGGGAAGAGGGGGCGGTAGTTACACTCGCAGTAGCACAGGAACAGAGCCGGAGAGAAAGAGAGCCAGGGACAATAATGTCACACTAGAAAGGTATAGTAATCATCCACAACTATTTTCAGTTGTGGATGATAATGGAATCAGAAAGCTTATTCCTGCAGGTCCATATGACAGAGAATATGCATCTTCTTTTTGTTTTCATATTTTAATTTATATTTAATTGTGTTGTGGTTTGCAGTGTTTTGTGTTGTTTCACTTTAAATTTGTTTAAAAGGAAAAAGCTGAACATTTAAATAGTTAAAAGTTTAAAATGTAAATAGTTGTTTTTTGTATTATATGATTTATTTATTACATTTTATGTGGAGTGAATAAATAAAGTATATTTATGGTGGCCCTTAGAGACAAAGCACGTACAAACTCCAAAACACATACAAACTCCAAAGCACGTACAAACC
Source organism: Diplotaxodon limnothrissa (assembly GCF_057381915.1). Lineage (NCBI taxonomy): Eukaryota > Metazoa > Chordata > Actinopteri > Cichliformes > Cichlidae > Diplotaxodon > Diplotaxodon limnothrissa. The sequence continues at coordinate 43,018,722 of NC_140602.1, read as the reverse complement.
CTGAAGCACGTACAAACCCCAAAAGACGTAACAACTCCGAAGCACGTACAAACTCCAAAACACGTAAAAACTCAGAAGCACGTACAAACTCCAAAACACGTAAAAACTCCAAAACACGTACAAACCCCGAAACACGTACAAACTCCAAAACACGTAAAAATTCCAAAACACATAAAAACTCAGGAGCACGTACAAACTCCAAAACACATAAAAACTCAGAAGCATGTACAAACTCCGAAGCACATACAAAAGACAACAGAGGTGTTCCAGGATGCTAGGCGCAGTGTTGAGCTTTTGTTACCTAGTGGCTACACAAGCCAGGAAGTATCAACGATCAGATTTGGTGTGTGGTAGTAACAGGTAAATGAACTTTTTTTTTTTTTTTATTATTTGAATATATGTGAGTGCTTGTCTATAAATACACAAACAATACACATATGCTTTCAATTGTGTAATTTAAGTGATCTAGGTAGCTCTGTTTAGGAAGTTCAGTTAACGCTAGAAATGTGTTTTGGAGTTTGTATATGCTTTAGAGTTTGTACGTGCTTTGTCTCTAGGGGCCACCGCATATATTTATATATAAACATATATAAATAAAACCACTTTTTTTACATTAGTAATTCCTTTTGTGCATAATTTTATATTATTGTTAATAATAAATTAAAGCAACAAAACAACCTGAAGAGCCGGTTCGGAGCTGAAAGAGCTGGAAATCCCATCACTAGAGGGCACTAATGAATGTTACAGAGGCACATTTGCAACTTAAACACTGTCACAAAGTCGAAAACCAGCGGAGTGCTACACCTCCTGTTGTCAGGCCTGCAGGTTTACTGCGCTGTTCTGTCTTTTGTTGGACAAACTTTTTTTTCGCTGGCACACCTTATCCGGTTGTTCAGTGATGACGCGACGAATCCTACTTCCGGGCCTAAAGTAGTCTGCGTTTAATATGGCTTTTGTGTTGTTAACATGTTTAATGTTATGTATTTTCTTCTATTTGATCTCAAAAAGCTCGTAAAATAGTCAGTGATCCCTGTTGACCTCCCTCGGCTTTTATTACCGCTAATCATTTATTTAAGCTCAGTTTTTAAAACCTTAGCATGTAACTACAGCCCAGCCCATGCAGCAGTATATGAATGACTAACCTCGTATTGTGGATGGATTATCTCAGTTGTTCTCCTGGCTGAAGTTTGGTCCTTTTACAGCATCCTGCCATGCGATTACATTTGTTCCTGACCACCGAGAACACTCACATAAACTTTTATCGAGAGGAAAAAAAGTTAGCTTGTTTATATTATGCTAACATAGCTGTGTCGCTAGCGGTCACGTAGCACATCATTATATACCAGCTAGCCAAACTTCAGTAACCTTACAAACGTCACTGCTGTTTAGTTTTCTGTCTTCATTTATGCTGGAAGTGATAGCAGAGCTGTACGTTTTAATTTGTTTCCAAAACCCCGCAGTCAGGACATGCTATATTGTATTTAGATAGAAGCTAGCGAGCTAACTCCCTGCTAACTTCTAACTCCGTTAAATGTCATAAATTCAGTTTTCATGGATGCCTGAATGTTAAACTCAATTGTTACACCTGGTAGAGCAGAACGCTGATCATTCTATTAAAGATGAAAGACTTTAGACAGTTTTTCAACTCTCAGTAATGCCATAGTGATCGTTTGATATATGGACCTGCAGCGGAGTTTAGGTCCAGACACGGCTAGTGACGTCAGACTGAACAACCGGATTGCAACACCTGATTGTTCTCTCATTTTAGTTTTAGTAATATTTTTAAATGGTTGTGCAAAATGAAAAAAACTGCAGGTGTATTGGCTGCATTTTTAGATAAATAGTTGTATATGTTTACAAAATGTACATTTTATATTTGCATTTCAAGTTATAAAAATTCACTCAACATGTCTGTGGGGGTTTTTTTTACAGTAAAAAATACTACTAGGATTTTAAGTTCTTTGTGTGATTTCAGATCAGTAATACTAATGCAATATGTCAGTGAAAAAAACAACTGAATTCAATTGAGCTGAAAAGAATGATACCAAACAAGGTAAGGGGAAAAGAAACCAAAATGAAACAATTTGAGAGTGAACTACAATCGTAAACTCAAAAGGAATCAAAAATGGCCGGTTGTATTACAGACCTTAGTGGGTTAATCCAACAAATCATGGAAAATTAGGTTTAAATTTTTGTTCATGACAGTGCAGATTTCTGACATTTTGTGTAATTTAAGCATGTAACAATGTGATTGCATTTGAATCATTATAATCATATATAACCACCTGCATATGTATTTGAAAAAAAAAGGGGCTTTGATTTTGCCACGCCATTTGATTTCTTTGCCACCCTCATGCCACCCTAAGAAAATTTCTCTGGATCCACCCCTGGCAGGGAAATACAATGCCTGTGGTTTAACAAAACGGGAGAAGTGTGAATCGTGATCAAATTATAGTGGCAACAACAGCCTTTTTTTTTTTCATTTTTTTTTCATCAAAACGTTAAAGCTGACTTAAATTATTCTAAATACTAAAGCTGACTTTAGATTTTTTAAGGCTCAAAGTCAGATGCTGACTTTTAGAGAAGTGACTGATTCTAAAATTCATATAATATTTTCTTCTCTTAAACATTCAAGAGCAAAGGATGTATATTGGATGAATGAAGCATTGATAGAGTCAATAGGGTCAAATATATTAGAAACAATTTAACGACTAAAGCCTCAAAAATGTAAATCAATGCCATGATTCCCTGTCATATGAACTGTTCTCTCACTAACACAAGCTGGACTACAGTCAATAAAAAGACTTTAAGCAGGCCTTGAAATTGTTGCATAAAAAGTCAAATTTGTTTCATCATTACAAAAATTTAAACAAGATATGATTTATTAAATTTACAGATATTCTATATGGTCTAAAAAAAGAACATAAAAAACTCTCAACTTTCACCAAAATCAAAATAATCTACATTTAACAGAGCACCTTCTAGGGGGAACAGTAGAACAGCCCTCAGGAAAAGTACTATCAGGTGGCACATACACCCACAGAAATAAAGAACATGACATGCTTTACTTCTTTCTTTAAATCTATAAAATATGTGTGTTATGTTAATTACATTTCTGTCTTCGATCAAACCGCCAGGAACTACAGACAAAAAATAGCTTGTGTGGCTAAATCTGGCATATTTTCATGATAAATTTAAGCGCTCATGTCAATTTCAAACAATAATAAACATAAATCAGAATTTGTACATACCTTACAATGAATCATGAATCAGCCTTAGCTGTACTTTTTTGCCAACGTGCCAAACATAAAAATGGTGAAGGTGATAAACATTACACTTGCTTATCATCACACTGTCACTGTTACTATGGCAGCATTCATAGTAGCTGAAAACACTGCTGTGAGCTCCACATCAAGCTTCACATTGACTAAAATGGCTATTGACTATTGTCATGGTCTCACAAATGTAGCAATCTCAGGAGAACTATTTCATTCATACATTAACAGGGAAACAAGACCAAGCTCCTCATACTCATAATGAACTCATGAAATCTCACAATGATCTGGCTTAATGTCTGTGGAGAATTACAAAGTCTTACTTGGAAAATATTTTGCACAATTGCCTCACCACGCAGCAACAACAACAGAAAAAAAAACATAGTTTGATCATTTAAAAATTTAAACAGTTTCTAAGGAGCAGACAGTCATGCAGTAATGAGTCATCCCATCTTCTGTATCCCAGCTTGCCTCCTGTCAGTTTCCTCCTGTCCTAGTTTGTACTTTTCTTGTTACTTAGGCGTTTAGTTATAAACTATATGTTGTTTAATGCCTTCTTACTCAAAAGACATCAAAAATAAAAGTTATTATGACCAAAATTGTTTACCTGTTGTCTGTACACGGTTTCATCTTGCTGAAATTTCTCTTTTCTAAAATAGGACTTCTTCTTTTGTTCTGACAAAGTTGTTTTCTAAAATCTGTCTCATTAACACAGAGAGCTTCTTTTCTGTCTTTAGTTCCCTTCTTTGTAAAATTAGTGACATTATCTTCTGATGCATGCTGAGCGCTGACAGTCTGATGACAAGCAACGACAGCGATGAGTATAGCAGGAAAGCACAAGGTACTTTGTCTTAATGAGCTGCCATGCAGTTTGAGCTCCCCTCCACCTGTGATACGAGTTCTCTCTCTCATCTCCTTATTCATCATAAGACTGATGTCTGTGTGTGCCTGTCTCTTTTGTCTACCTTTATGCTTATGTTCATATTCCAGTACTTCTTTAGCACTCATCTGCTTTGTTAAGAGGCTGAGGAAAGTCTTTCAACTATGGCAAATCATTTTAACCTGTTTAAAATTGAAAAGTTAAATAGAAAGTCCCCTTTGCCCCATGAGTTTACAGAACTTCAGCTGAGGACTCAGTTTAAAGTGTTTAGTAGTGATGTGCGGATCGATCCTGAAATATCGATTCCTCCGATACCAATCATTTATGTTCTAGAATCGATTCTCACATTAAAATATCGATATTTTAGTAATTTAGGGTAAATTTGTAGTTTATCATTAACAGGGACACAATGGAAAGAAACTATAACATTCGGATTGTCTACATTCAAAGGAACTACTTCCTCTTCCGCCTTTCATAGTCATGTGCGAAATACGGCTGTATAAATGTCTCGCAGGCCCTGGCGTGCACACGCACAACAATAGCTGAGCGTAATTGTGTGAACTATTTTACCTCCACAAACAGCTGAGACGTGGTTTGCCATACATGTGGCAAAAAAGTGAGGTGTTGTGGGCATACTTGCCAACCTTGAGAATTAGGGAGACATTCAAAAGGGCTGTTGGGGGGGTGATAAATACATTTTGCAGTGTTTATTTATCGGATAAAATTCTTAAATGTCACCGTTATTATTGGCCGGCCCGGAAACAGCGATGGAAAATTCAGAGGCTGCTTCCACCTGAGGACCTGGCCTTCGCGGTCTAAAGAAAGCCGGGTAGTACGTAGAGCTGGGCGATAGAACGATAACGATATGTATCGCGATATAACTTTTTCTCGATAGAAAAATTAAACTATCGCGATAGACCTTGCCGCTCTTGTCCTCTTAATAAAAAAATAAAAATAAAAAAAAGAACGGCCAATCCTAATTAAGTAGCGCAGAGCCGAACCAATCACAGCCGCAGCATTACGTCACGTGACTTGTTACGTACAGCACAAGTGCCAAGCTGCACATGTGTACTGTATTTGTTTGGGAAGCAGCCAGCCACCGTACCGCCCGGGTAATGGAGGAAATGAGTGTGCCGACTAGAAAAATCAACCGAGCGTGACCGAAGGTTACCGAAGAGAAAACAGATGATGGTTCCAACGCCGGAGAGATTGTCGAACGGAAGAGCCATAGAAGTTCCGTAGTGTGAAGGTATTTCGGCTATTTCAAGTCTGACAAAAAACAGAGTAGCGTGCACTGTAAATTGTGCTGAAAGCAAGTCTGGAAATACAATAAACTGGTGCATGCGCTACGTCCACACGTACCCGGGTATTTTTGAAAATGCAGATTTTGCTATGCGTTTGCACCTTTTGTCCACACGTAAACGGCGTTTTTGGTCACTGAAAATGAAGATTTTTAAAAACTCCGGCCAGGGTGGATATTTTTGAAAACTCAGTTTTTGCATTTACGTGTGGACTAGAAAAACGGAGAAAACGCAGCGTCAAAGGTGTGCGCATTTTTTGACGTCACACTGTGCGCCACGTTATTGTTTCGGTGAAATGAATTTCTACAATACTGTTAATTCTACTCTCTGCAGTGTTTAAATGCTTACATATACACACAGTTACTGTCCCTCCACACATACGACTCGGTTCTGCTTCTATGCCCCAGCTTTGTTTACTTTTTCCCACCGAGGCTTCTAGACTTCTGATTGGCCAACATTTCTGCACGGTTAGGAATCGAGCGCCACCTGCTGCTTTGGCATGTTCATAGCAGCGTTTTCCTTCATTTCCCCCTTTATGTGTGGACGGGATTATTTTTTAAAACGAAAACGGAAAATCTCTGTTTTCAAAAATACCCGTGTACGTGTGGACGTAGCCTCAGTCTCTGACTGGAAGCGCTAATTCGTCATTCGGCTTTTGTCAGACTAAAGTAACTGTTAAAACTGTTTGAAAAGCTAAGCTATACAACAAGGAGAGATTGAGAATTTCCTTTTAGTTCTCAGTTTATTTGATATTGACAAAAGTTAGTCAGTTTTGTCTGTTCTTCTGTAAAACAAACTAAGATTTATTTTTAGAATTAATATTTTGTTTCTAAGTGGAATTGACAATTTAGTAGTCTGTTTCGTTTGTTCTATTTTGAAACTTAAACGCTTTAGCGGCTGCCTTTTGTGTAGTTTGCAATATTTGCCTTTATTTATCTGAAAAAGTTTCATGTTCCTTAAGTACATCTACCCTGTTGAACTTATTATGGGAAATAAATATTTAAATAAAAACAAGCTGCTGATTATTTCACATTTTACATGTGAGCAACAGCACATTTAAATCTTACAAATATAGTTATTTGGCTTATATCGTGATAGATATCGTGATCGCCTGAAATGAAAAAAACATATCGTGATATGAAAAAATCTTATATCGCCCAGCTCTAGTAGTACGTCATGAGCTCCCTCGGTGGAATGAAACTCTGTCGTCTGCTCCTTGCTATCTAAAATATAACCGGGTGCTGGCGTAAACTCTAGACCGTCTCACACTTCTTTTTAATCAGTTATTCAGCTGTGTGAAAAACCCGGAGGAACCCTCCCGAGGGATTAATAAAGTTAAATTTAATTTAATCTAATAACTTTAATCTCAGCCAAACCGATTTACTCACGAACAAATAAAACACTGAAAAAGCCAAACAATAAAATTTTTAAGTTATCAAAGTGACTTCTATATCATGTTTAACCCGAGTAGCGAAAGACCGCGGGGGTTTGAAAACGATGTGTCGATTGTCTCAGATATTTGAAGTTTACACAGCTACATTCTCACCTGAAAATATGTTTAAAATAAAATAAAGTTTTTTTGCAACCCAGAAAGAGAAATAAGAGTCATATTAAAACTAAGTAGCTGCCGTCATTGTTGTAAACTGGAATTGGCTGGGCCACGCTATGAATTCTGCGATATGGTTTTTCAATTTTGTTGTCTGGGTGGAAAATCGGGAGAAATCCGGGAGATTTTCGGGAGGGGCACTGAAATTAGGGATTCTCCCGGAAAAATCGGCAGGGTTGGCATGTATGGTTGTGGCAACATCACTAACCTTGTCAAACACCTCAGAGTAAATCATATCACAGAATATGACGAGCGTATGTTGAGGCGAAATGAAGAGAAGGACAGGGACAGGTGCTGCTAGGGCGAGACAGACGTCTCTCACGGAGTCCTTTAGTGCTGCAGGCAGGCAGGTGTTCAAATAGCGCACAACTTCAGGTTTTTTTATTTCTATATGATGAACTCTGCATTATTAAGTGATAAGAACAAGTAATCTGATGTCCTGTAATCATTATGATGCTATAATTTGAGATACAATAAATAAAATAAGTTTTTGTACAAAGTATCGGTATCGGATCACCACCCTGAATATTACTTGGTATTGGATCGGAAAGGAAATCACTGGTATCGCACATCACTAGTGTTTAGCTGTGAAATCTAAAACTAGCTTAGCTGATGGTGCCTTTATTGAAGCATAATTTTTTAGTATTAAATTAATTAACATTTGAAGGCTTTATTTTAGAACAGGGGTGTCAAACTCAAATACACAGTGGGCCAAAATTCAAAACTGGAACAAGGTTGTGGGCTAACATTAATATTTACTGAAAAAAAAAAAAAAAAAAAATCTTCCTCCAGATTTAAGAATGAATCTCTTCTTATGGACTCAAACAAGTTTTGCTGAAAAACTGAATATGGAACAATTAAAGCTTAATACTAAACAATATATATATATATATATATATATATTAGCTGTATAATACCAGTAGTGTCACGATCTGAGGAGGCAGACCGTGCGGTGGTGTGTGTGGTGGACCCAGGTGCGAACACACGAGAGTAGACTGGAGTAAACTTAACTGAAAGCGAGCCTTTATTGTGGCCGGTGACAAGGAGTGCAGATAAGGCAGAAACGCAGTGACAAACTAAATTATGACTAAACTGGGAAAGTAAAACTAGGAAAAACTATGAAGACACAGGAAACCATAACTATGAATACTAAGACTGGCTGTGACAACATGGAGGGTGGGAACACAGATGACGCGACACAGACTACATGAAACACAGAGACTAAATACACATCAGGGATGATCAGGGGAAGTGGCCACACATGGGAGCACAGCTGACACACATGAACCTAACGACAGGACAGGAGAGGTGAAACTAAATACACTGACATTGAATACAGACTTTCAAAATAAAACAGGAAACATGGAGATTAGACATGACATGAACTAACATAACCACGCAGACATGACGCATGAACCAGGGAGACTTAGTACAGGGGGAGATGACTTAAACTAAGGAACAAGACTATACAGCAATCTAGAAATTAACTAGGTGAGCTAAACTAGGGCACAAATGAATACAAAAGATACATATAAGAACTCAAACACTGGGTCACAGACCCAGCCCATGACAAGTAGGCCAGCTCTAATAATTTAGCATTAGCTTCGCGGGCCAAATGTAATTAAGCAGAGTTTGACACCTATGTTTTAGAAGAACAAGAACAAAAGTTATTTAGTTTAAAAACATAAAAGTTTTTTCTTTATTATAAAACTGTGGAAAAGTCTTTAACCAACACTCATTCATTTATATTTTCTTACATTTCCAACCTGTCTTGAGCGATAGTTTTCCAAGATTTTCCAAGACGTCTTTCAAAGCTTTCTTTGGACACCGGCATGTTTCAGAGCAGTATCTGACAGTCATGTCCTTAAGAACTCCTTCAAAGACCTGATGACTGTCAATAATCCATTCTCAAAAGGTAACAGAGAAAATTACACAAGAACTGGTCCAGAAATTAGTGGCCAACGAGTCACAGTGGAATAAAAATAAAAATAAAAAAAATTGATTGGAACTAGAAAGTGCATTTTCTAAAGAAACTGCAGTGTGAATGCTGAAATCTGAAGGTATGCACTGAAATGAATTAATTGCTGAATTTTAAGTTAAAAATGTTGAATGAGATGGAAAAAAAATTTTCATCTGAAAACAAAAGTGCAGAACTGTTGAAAGTTGAATAGTTAGAAAGTAGGTACCTTAAAGTACCTTAAAGTTTTTTTAAGGTACAGTAGAAAAGCATATAAAGATGATCACATCTTTATATGCTTTTCTACTGTACCTTAAAAAAAAAAAAACCCTGACTAATAACAAAAGAATACATCTGAATGCATATTGAAATATTCTTTTTATCACTACAAAAGTGGGATTATTCATTTTAAGTGTCTAAACTCAAGAATCTTACATTCTTGAAAGAAAAACCAGAACATCTTGACGTCTACTCTGATCTGCTGGGTGTGTAGATCAGTGACTTCTTGTCAGGCAGGAAGTCAGTAAAATAAGGCTCAAGCGATGGACAGCAGCCTCTTGCCAGAGAACAGTGTGAAAAACAGTCTGTGTGGGGTCATCAACATCTTCTTAGCAGCGATCATGGCACAATGCAGTCTGCTTTTACTAAACTAATTCACTGAAACACAAACAAACACTCTGAAGAGTGATGACTTGGAAACCAATACAGACTCAAGATGCTTCTAATAACAGTAAAAACAAGGAACTTCGCTCAAAACAGGAATGCAATCACAGTAAAAACTTTTATTCTCCTCCTCATCTTTCTCCATTTTCTTCAGTTGGAATTTACTAATTTAGTGTTGCCCCCTCAAATCATTTGAAGTAAATGTAAATACATTTTTTAATTAAATTAAATAAGACTCTCCAAGTTTGCAAAGCATTTAAAACATTCAGGATTAACAAACCCCCACAAAACACTGAACTAATTAACTGATTTTTTTTTTTCTTCAACCTATTTAATTTTCATCTTTAACTAATTACTTAAAGATAAACAAAAGATTAAAAAAATACATTAGATAAATAACTAAATAAATAGAAATGCTGGGAAAATAATAAAGGACGTTACTCCTCTGGCATCAGAATGTCTGTTACGGTGCCGTGTTCGTAATTTAGCAGGATCACTGAAGGGAGGATGTCTGGGAACACCTTTAGCCATACAGCAGATGACACTATGTGGAATGTCATCCGAGTCCAGGACCTCTTGGTCTTGGCCAATGGTTCTGTAACCTCTTGGTTTAATCTCATGGATCCCACTTCCAGGCTGTAGATAATAAAAAAAAAAAAAAAGAAAAGAAAAAGAACTTCATGGCCAGTTTAAGACCAGTACTAAAAGCATGAAGACACTGCATAAAGTAATTTACCGACCTTAACCACAGTAAATGCTGATGTATGAAGTGCAAAGCCATATGAGTGCGAGTTGTTTCCTTTCAAATTAGTGATCTCTACAGGTGATCCAATATTGCCCCAGTTCCTTTTCAGTTTTTTTTCAAGGGTTCCATCTAAATGTGACAGAGAAGGACAATTATTTTAAAAAATGGACACAAATCTGCATATTGCAGCAGATAACCGTGTCCCATTTTAACTTGTATATAGTTAAAATTTCGCTCTCCATGCTTTAAATCTCAAAAGAACTATCCTCTTTCTGTTGTCATACTCTGATTTTCATTTATATGATTTTTGTTTTGAAAGTGCCCTAAAATTGGTGTGTTAGCTTTAACTTGGAACAGTAAAAACAAAACGTATAAAACCTTAAGCTACATCTAAATGTGTTAGTAGTAAATTAATGTGGGGAAACTTACTGTTATGGCAAATGCAGATGGACCCAGGGAGCAGAACGCACGGAGGCAGAGTTGCTGTGAAGACAGTTTATTTACAGCGATGGGGAGGTATTAACAAGGACAAAGTATATACAACAGCGTATGAATGGGGACGCAGAGCCAGGACGTGCAGGTGACGGAAACACACACAAGTAATGCACTCGATCTAAAAAAAGGAAGAGGGACGTGAGAATTAGGAGGGTCTTGCCCGATAACCGAGAAAAGCTTAAAGTAAACTTTACAGAGAGTTGGAGAGCTTACTTGGTACTGTTTATTGCCAAAACCTCCAGACAGAAAACAAACCAGACGAGGCGAAATCCTAGGGAGGAAACAAAACTCCTTACAGTCACCAGAAATAATCCAACGGCTCCAGCAGGCAGGGGCAGAATTACAGACTCTCCAAAAACTTCTGTCACGTAGCTCCTAAAGAACACTTCAGAAGAATGCATCTGATGAGTAACAGGTGTGCCAGGTTCAATGACTTACTGCCCCGCCTACCTATACTAAAAGGGAGGCACCCAAAAACACATACAGACAAAAACACCACATAACCAGAACCCAACTCCTAACACTTACAGCTGTTACCCATCCCTTCACTGTCACATACATCATCTGTGACTGGCTGATGTTGGTTAGTGAGATCGAGGTGGTAGGTGGCTCCAGAAGCAGCCTTGCTTCGTCCTCCAGCTGCTGACTGACCTGGATGGGCACACTGACTTACACTGCCGTGTCCTTACTGGAAAGCATTGTTCTTGTGCTTCCAAATGTGGTCATTCTAAAATTTCTAATTGTATATGTTTTACCCTCTTTAATTTGGGAGGCCAAGCTTTCAAATATAACAAATCTGAACACATTTGTCCCGTCACATACTGCTGCACTTGTATTATTGTGGACAGCTTTGGGCCTTGCACTTCCATCAGAGAAATGCCAGCCAGTGACTTTAGGGGTTTCTTTAAGATACACCACTTTCACCGTTAGGGGTGGCAGCCTCTTGTATGGCTCACTGGTATTGCGATGAGGTTTTGATGAAGCCATTCTGAAATTACACACACAAACACACCCGCACACAGAGAGAGAGTTTTACGAGACACGATAATGTCCATTCGATTAAATAGGACAAACACAAAAACCTGATGTTTTATATATTTCCCTTGAGCCTGTGAATTAAAAATAATCTTGATGTTTGTGTAGGCCCTCGGTCATCTTATGCATGTTAGTGTTAAAAACGTGAAAGAAGGGAAGGTCTTGATAGGTTAAAGAAGTCCAATCATATTCTTTTAAGCTCTTAAGACGTCTTTCTTGATATCACACACTCCGTGCAGTAGGAGGTGCCACATATTTTTAACTCTGAATTCATGCATGCCAGGAACAGAGTAAGTGCTGCAGCTTCGGATCCCACGGAGTCACGGGGAGCTCATAACATGGCACGGGGCAACTGAGAGAAAATTGTAAACCCGAACATGCATGTAAGACTTATACGTTTTTCAATGCTCTCTGTGTTAATAACTTGTAATGTAAACGTCACAGTTAATTAGCCAAGAGTGCACAACAAATACATTGCTGTCAGAGTGACATTTCCATGATAAAATCAACCTTAAATGACATTCAGCTGTGATTAAACAAAATCAAATCCCACGGATTCCTACTAAAGCTTTAGCCTGTAATCCAAACCATTCACTGTACTTTCCTATGAATCGCTTTACTATTTAAAAAAACAAAAACAGTAGCTGAATTAAATCCATTTTCAATTATAAAAAGAACCAATCTATTTTCTCTTTATTGATAGAATCTTGCAGGAAATACACATCACATTTTGGATTTAAAAAAGCAGGATGTCACAGAGAAAAAAAGGCATTTTATTTTCATTCACACATGAAAAATCTTACAGTCGAATGAATATGTGCACTGTGAGAACAGACCAAGATTACACGTTTTTTACAATTTGTAGAAGCAGGCTCCCAGGAGAAGCCCGAAGCCCAAGGTATCTCTGTTAAAAAAAAAAAAAATCAGGAACAATGTCCATCTCAAACTCTGCAAAGACTATTTGCATAGCCTGCATTTGATTTGAATAAATATCTGGCGGAGACTGTAGTGACAGATTGCTCAAAATAACTTGATAAATGTTGCATATTCTCTGACAAATTGCACAGAGTCCTCAGGTATTCTCTAGAGGAGTCCTACAAAAAGTACAAAAGGCTGGAAAAGAATAGAATTACTAACAAGAAACAGTCCCTCCTGTACTGGTTTTTACCCTGAACTGAGCAATATCTGGAGCTGTTTCTGCAGGAGCAACAGAACTGTTGAAATGTAAGAGGAGATGAAAATGCAGTTGTCTTGAATTTGAAATGTGGAAATAAGTAACGTAGCATAGAGAGTGTTTGAGCACATGAATGCAAGAGTGTAAAACTGTGTGGCTAGCGGTCAGTGTACCTGCTACGGTGCTGCAAAGATGTGAAATTCGCACAGGTGCTTATGGCTTAGTTAACATAAGCAGAGCCCTTATAATTAAGAAGTATGTCACATTGTGTTATTTGTATGCTAAGAATATCTGTTAAAAGGCATATAGCCTTCTGTAGTCTACATCACCGTTTTATGTTCTGGTCTTTGCATACATCACGATAACTGAAAAAAAATGAAAAGGAAAAAAGTGGCTAATGTTTAAAAAAAAAACAGTAAAAAGTTCTAAGGTAGAACTGCACAGGCTTCAGTTCATAGGTACAAGAGGGTGATATCTCAATCCCTTCATAAGAATCTTGGAGCCTCTTAATCATGTCACTGAGGAGTGAGAATTTCACCATCACTGCTGTACCACGATTACGTGACCATAGTGGTAGAGGAAGACCACTGGGTGTTCTGGAGTGTGGATCAAAGAAACCATATTTGCCTGAATTGGATCTGAACACTGCGATACACAATCCACTCATAATCAGTAAGGCATACTGCACATCTGACAACAGGCAGCTCAGTCCTGCTTCTAAGATCAGAAATGTATCTACTGTTTCCTCTGGAGGTTCTTCATATGTCCCATACCGGGAAGGCTGTGTCATGTCAACATGATATATAGACCTGCGATCATCAACTTTGTCTGGAAGCTCATCGGTTGCCAAATGAATATTTTTTGGAAATCTTTTCTTGGCCTCTTTGTACATCATATCACCTTTATCCAAGACCAGATTAAGGTCAGCCGTAGTCAAGTTTTCATTCGCATGAATCAAAGCAAGAAATATGAGTGAGTTGCATATGCACTGACTGTTTCTAGAGTCTTCATATTTAGGATGAGCCTGGCTGCACAGACATGTGTTACAGAGGGCTGGTTTTCAAGGTTCACTGTTTCTGCCTATTCCTCTGCGGGGCAACCTGCATATGGCCAATAAAGCATTCATTCATTCATTCATTTACAGCATCAGCATAAGATACCTGTTGTACATGTGCAGGAACATGTTGACCTGCCTGTTTGACACCATCAGCATTGGTCTTTGCAGACACACTGTCTTCTCTGAGGAAAATCACACTCAGCTTGTTCACATGTTGGTACACTGTGAAACTCATGGAAATTCTTCCAGCGAGCGTTATACTTCTGCAAGCCTTAGCATTGCTGCTAGAGTTAACACTGCAGCTAGCGCTAGCAGCGCTAGCTCTCTTGCTGTTAAAAGTGAGCCACACTGGCAATAACAAAGCTCATTTGTTACTTTTGTCTCACTGAACACCAATAACTATCACAGGAATACTCTTCTTGGCAGGTAACAACTGCTAAGACATTATAGCTAGCGTTAGCATTGTTGCTAGCATTAGCATTGTTGCTAATGTTAGCACTGTTACTAACATTGCTAACGTTAGCACTGCTGCTAACAATAAATTTTATAAACCTAAGTCATAGAAACGTCATTCTTTTTTAATCTTTCTTTTTTCTTTTAACTTTGCTGAACTTTAAAAGGACTTGTCATGTGAGTTTAAATGTCAGACATGTATTTTTACCAACACAAAAATAAAACAGTCCAGCACTGAGTGTATTGTACTTACCACAGCAGAGAGCAAAGCGGAATGAGGACAGTTGGGCTCAGTGATGGGTTAAAAACAGATGAGGCGTCCGGGTGGTGCTTGGAAATTTGAGAGTCAGTTTGAATACCAATCAATAATGGCATCTGTGAGTATTTATGGTCGTGTCCAAATTCATGGGCTGAAGAACAATACTGTGAATGCTTTTCAAGCATTCAAACTAATTATGAATGCAGAAAAGTAATATCAGGTTTTGGATCCACCATGCATTACCATCTGCAAAGTGTCTGATTGGCAGTGGCACCGCTAATTCAGTAAAATTGTACCTGGATAAAAAACACACAACAGAACACAAGAGTCATGGATTGGACTCCCCAGAGCACAGACCTCAACTCTTGTGTATTGTATTTTCATGTATGTTTGCACCTTTTACCCAACAACATATAAATAAATGAGGGGTCACATGAAGACTTTTTCACAGTACTTTATATATGCGCATTAAGGAAAAACTCTTTATGCGTTACACTGTGGTAATAAATAGTTGTTGTTTGTTTTTTTTTTCCATTTGCACCATCCTCCATCTGTAACCAGGTGTTCCACCTCTGGAAAAGCAGACTCGTGAAATAAGTGACCTTGTCTCATATGGCCAACATCATCAGGACTGTGCCATAGAGGTCCACTAATGCACATTAATCCTCCAACACAATGACCCCAATCCCTTAAATCTGTCAACAGGGAGCTGATGCTCCAGATTACAGATCGAGCTGTAATGATACTAAGGAACTCCTGTCTCGTTTGAAAATTCACACACAATTTATGATTTACAAACTTCATTATATGCAGTAGTAATGGCTGCTGTGCGTCTGGATCTCAGTGGATTACCGTACTGCCAGTATAAAGTGGCTGGGATTATACTTTATAATGCTGTTTTCCAACCGCTCCTTTTTCAGCAAAATCTTGTATGAAGAGTATGAGTAACTGAAATCCTCTCTCAAAACTGTGATAAAGCCAAACATTTCACGCTGACATCATCTAAATGGCATTTAGTTTATATGTAGGAGACCGAGATTGGATGAATCTGACAGCAAAAAGGTTTCCAAAAAGCCACAGCATTTCAGTGGAAAAGCACGGTGAGACATATTTTGTTATTGTTGTCACACAAACTGTGCAGCTTTTATATCTTAATCAGTTCTGTGTCTGAACTTTTGAGTTCGGAATTCTGCCCTGTTTGATACAGAAGGTCCACAATCAAAGATGCTCAGCTATGATCCAGCACAGAGACAGCTTTAAATCACCGCTTATCTCTGTTTGTTTACTTTTTCTACTGTTGCTGGACAGATAAATCGACTGGAAAGGAGAGACGGGTTGTGCACATACAAAAACGCTGGGCCTGTAGGTAGAGAATTTGGGAGAAAGTTATTAAAATTGCTTTTATCAACACTCTAAATCCACCCGATGCTGTTGTGCAGCAGAGAGTGACAATGTGCGCTGACATATCCAAAGCTGCCAATTCCTGAGGTGCGTGGCATCAGATTATCTGGGCTTCTTTAAGCTGGTGAGGTTGTTTATGCATCACAGTTACAGAATGCAATTTTAAAAAGGTGTAGCTGTGGTCACCTCAGAGACACAGGAAGGGGGGCTGGAGAAAAAGAGACAAATGAGCCATGAGATATAATATGCAAGCCTGAACCATTGATAAAATACCTGGAATTCTTTGGGGACACAGTCAGGCTACACAGAATGAGAATCAGTTTTTTTCTGCTGAGTTTTTTCATCCTCTCAGTGTACAAGTCATTTTATACAGCAGGACAAAATCCTGGCAGGCACAACAAATACATTGCTGTCAGAGTGACATTTCCATGATAAAATCAACCTTAAATGACATTCAGCTGTGATTAAACAAAATCAAATCCCACGGATTCCTACTAAAGCTTTAGCCTGTAATCCAAACCATTCACTGTACTTTCCTATGAATCGCTTTACTATTTAAAAAAAACAAAAACAGTAGCTGAATTAAATCCATTTTCAATTATAAAAAGAACCAATCTATTTTCTCTTTATTGATAGAATCTTGCAGGAAATACACATCACATTTTGGATTTAAAAAAGCAGGATGTCACAGAGAAAAAAAGGCATTTTATTTTCATTCACACATGAAAAATCTTACAGTCGAATGAATATGTGCACTGTGAGAACAGACCAAGATTACACGTTTTTTACAATTTGTAGAAGCAGGCTCCCAGGAGAAGCCCGAAGCCCAAGGTATCTCTGTTAAAAAAAAAAAAAATCAGGAACAATGTCCATCTCAAACTCTGCAAAGACTATTTGCATAGCCTGCATTTGATTTGAATAAATATCTGGCGGAGACTGTAGTGACAGATTGCTCAAAATAACTTGATAAATGTTGCATATTCTCTGACAAATTGCACAGAGTCCTCAGGTATTCTCTAGAGGAGTCCTACAAAAAGTACAAAAGGCTGGAAAAGAATAGAATTACTAACAAGAAACAGTCCCTCCTGTACTGGTTTTTACCCTGAACTGAGCAATATCTGGAGCTGTTTCTGCAGGAGCAACAGAACTGTTGAAATGTAAGAGGAGATGAAAATGCAGTTGTCTTGAATTTGAAATGTGGAAATAAGTAACGTAGCATAGAGAGTGTTTATTAATATTTACAGAAATAAATCGGAGCCTATAGATTTCTTTTATCAGAGGATAAAACATGCAAATTTCTTTTAATCTTACTAATAAACATCACTTCATTTTCATGTGCACAGGTTTGCACATTATATAGAAAATGTCATTCACGTAATCACATATACATCCTTTTCCCTTTTTTTTTAATAAAGAAAAATTAAAGACTTTGTTTTCCTTTTATACATCCTTTACACATACACACACCTAAACAAACTCACAGGGGTTCTCCTAGAGGTTTCACTACAGGCCATGGCATGTCAGGCAAAGGTGTTTGAGGTTCAGCGGGGGCCTGCTGTTGCTTTTGCTTCTGCTGGTTGGCCCAGTCTAACTCAACACCGTTATTCTTTAGCGCAGCCAAGTGCTTGATGTCCAGCGTGGTGAAGGTGGTGAACTGGACCTGGTTTCTCTTACTGGTGGGGGAATGAAGAGGTTCACTGCGGTGTGGCCTCGCCAGTAGGGTAGCTGAACGATTTGCCATGGGGTCAATTGCCTTTCCTTGAAACTGCTGGTGCTGAGAGCTGTTCCTGCTTCGTCCTAAGGTTGCAGTTCTTTCTGGGACAGCCGCAGCGCTCACTGTAGGCAGATTGCCTTCCAGGCTGCGATGACCCATAGAATCTATCGAGTGGCGGGACTGCAGAGGGCAATGAGGCTCACGTTTTAGTGTGGACACTTGAGCCGGGGCACCTGAGGCAGGAGCACTGTGATTGCTGTTCCCAAGCCAAACCCAGTCGTGTTTGTGATCCTTTGTGTCTCCACTGGGGGCTGTGCCTGCCTGTATGGGGGTCTTTTGTTTCCTGAAACAGAGACTATAAGAAGCACAATTGAGCAGAAAAGCCAAGATGGCAACACAGGAGACCCCCACCAAGGCATACATGCCAATTTCCATGTCAGTCATAGCTTTGAATGTCCTAATGAGGTCACTCTCAATTACTTTGGGAGTTTTAGATTTAGGAGGCTCCTTTTCGGGTCTAACTTCTACCTTAGGAGTATCATTCTCAGGAGAGGCATTGGGGTTGTCAAGCATGTTTCCATAACTTACCCCAGGCCCTTCCTCTTTACGGACAACACCCACTGTTGCTGTGGGTTTGGCAGTGCTAAGTTGTGTATTTAAGTTTAATTCCTTTATTCTTGTAGGTGAAGCTGCAGTAGAAACAGTATAGGTGGAACCTTTTGGCGCTTTGGTTGCCTTTCCGATCCAGACAAGATGGGCCTGTGGATTTCTAGTTGAAAATGTCGTTGGAGTGGTAGTTTTTACCAGAATAGACTCTTGCTGATCAGATATGTTGGCCCTGTTGAGCTGTTTATCCATCTCTGTGGCAGCAGTACTTGTTTTGCCCATCTCTTTTGATGCACTGCCATTTAAATCCTTACTTCTGTCAGTGCTTCCTTTCCCTTCTCTTGCTACACTTTTGCTACTACTCTGTAAGTTGATCTTGAGAAGCCCCGAGCCCACTGCCAGCTTGCTCTTCCTTTTAGATTTTTGGCATTCCTCACAGATCCTCAGCTCCACTCTCACTGGCGCCCCCTGGCCTTCACTTTCACCCTCTGCTACTACAAATGCTGACTGTGGAGTGCGGCGTATTGTGGCCACCCGCTCATCTGGGGTAGAAACAGTCAGAGAGTAGATACTGCGGTCAAACAGGTCCAGTGGAGCAACTGCCCCATCGCTGAAAGAAACCCAGCAGCTGACCAATGCTTCCTATGAAAGAAAGAAAAAAGGTTATATGTAGAAAATCAGGTCAGAATACCGGTGGTACATCAATACCTCCCTTGGGCTATAGTCTCATTATTGTTAATAACATTAAACTGCCTATGCCAATCCCTTTAAAGTATATAATATCAATGTTAATCTCTTCATAGTAAATGCCAGTAAGTAGTTTATCTAAAGTTATCCACTCTGGTTGAATTGCATTTCATACCATAAAGATATTATGAGAGTCTTATAAACGTCCTTCAAAAAGAAACCCAAAAAAGAAAAATTAATTAACATGGGTCACATTAAGAACAGAATTGGCCAGTCAAATTACATTAATGCACAGTGACCTATTTCCTGTAGCTAATGTGAGTTACTGACTCGCCAAAGACCTAACCTATATTTTGGATTTGAATACATTATAAATGGCCCTAAGCAAAACATTAACACCCCGCCATCACAGACACAATTGGCTGGTCATGGGCACTGGCATGGTTCTAATAGTTTGTTATTGACGGGGCAGATCAGCAACAGTCACTGTGTACTGGAGGTAAAGTGAGTTGTCGTTCCAGCAGCTATGGACCGCCTAATTGCTGCCCCATGCCTGCGACAGGGAGCTGGTTTAAAATGGGCAGGCTGCCATGGCTAAATGTGTGAGTGAGCTTTTAAAATGATCATCTATGCACCCTGTCTGCCTTTCCCGCTCTTTCACACAGCATGGTGGTTGGAGATGATGGTCGAGGCTGTGAACACAAAGAACTCCTATTCAAAGAGGCGAGGAGAAAACACCAATATTATTAAACCCCTGAGGTCACTGGTATGGGAATCTGCTCTGCTGCGGCAGTACTTTTAATTCAAGTTCTTTCTGTAGGAGGCCATTATATCTGTGTTGCAGGATGAATATTTAGGATATGTTAATAACGTACTACTTTATTATGGCAAGTTCAAGTGTAATTTTAAGGGCTGTCTCAAAAGGTTTTCAATGAGAAACATGTTTTTATGTTGCTTATACTACCTCTGCTCCTTGTGTGCAGGAACAGCTGAACCCTAACTGGAAAAACCCTTAAATGAATGCTGAACAGTGCATTTATGACTCAAGGCATTTCTCTTCTTGCACTTTTATTTGCAATCCTTGAAATTCAGACTGCGATTAAAGAAGCTGAAAACCTTCATGATATATGAGAAAGCCAACCTGCAATGCTCTCACACTGGGATGTTTCAGACTATAACAAACCATAAAGGCTTTTCTTCTTCTTCTGCTTTTGGCTTCTCCCTTTAGGTGTCACCATAGTAAATCATCTACCTCTGCCTCTGTCCTAAGCCCCAATCTCAACCCTATTAAACATTTGCGGATTACACTTAAAACCGAGGTCTGTGCCAATTCTGCCAGGAAGGACGGTCAAATATCCAGACAGAATTATGCCAGAAGCTTTTTAATGGCTACCAAAAGCATGCAGTTGAGGTGTAACCTGCTGAGAGGCATCTTACCAATTATTAGTAGAGGTATAAGTATATATTTGAGCCTGTATGTGTACTTTTAGCCATGTGTGGATTAGAGAAAATCTAAAATAACATCAAATTTGTGCACTTAATTCTTGTTTTTTTTAAAGTCACTAAAGACGTGCTGTTTAATCATTCCATCCTGGAAAAAAGTTCAAATAAAACATCAAAACCAAAACCACCATGGCATACATTCCCATAATCAGTATATGTAAATTTCTGAAAACAACTGTATAACACACAAATGACATGTAGTGTATGAGGACTTGTTTTCAAATGAAAAAGTGGAACTTTTTTTCTTTAGTTAGACTTTTTAAATCTGCTAAGAGTACAACAAACAATGTTGGACTACAGAGACAAGACTGTGAATGCAATGATGTTATTTATGCTCTTGCTTTATTATGCATGCATCTGAATAACTGTTTCCAGGCTGGTGTCACTAATAAAAGGAGGGAATTTGTCAGTGGAGCTTGGTGATGAATGCCAGGAGGCTACTTGTTAAATGTCTACACCTCCACAGAACAACGACAGAAAGATGTTTTATGACAAAGGCTTACAAAGTTAAGAAAAAGAAGGAAAAAAGACAGACTGTGCACTCTCACAATCAACATTTAAACACACAAAATCTGCAAATTCTGAGTTCCCGTGATCTTAGCTAAGCTGTCTTATGATATCCTGCCTATGGGGACAAGTCTGATAGACACTTCCACAGCAGCAGATCAGAATTTTCAAAGATGCAATTTTAAAGAAAAGTTCATATCAGGGATTCTCAACTTGTTTTTTTTTTTCTAGGGGCACTCTTGCACACTCTTGCACAATGATATGAGGCTGATCATAATAAAAAATATTATTCATCAGATAAAAATGAAAACGGCAGCATAAAGGCCCTCGCTCATCTTTGATTGAAAGGATGGATGGATGGATGGATGGAAACACAAATGGAAAAACAACTGCCACATACACATAATCAGATGGATAGATGGATGGATGTTTTGGTATAAAGTGGTGTTGAGGGACTTCTTCAAATAACATGAGTGTATTTTCTATCAGTTATCAGTTCAATTTTAGAATACATTTCATGCCCACTTGGTAGATCTACTAATCCTGTTCATTGCAGTGAGGCTAAAAATGAATAACTCTCAAATTAACATGCATGAAAAATTCTATTTTCATGCTTGTTAAGTATCATCATGAACAAATGAGATGTGCTTTAAACTGGCATGCTTTTGTGTGAAACAATTTTCCAGCTGCTCACCTGTTTGCGCTGCACGATCGTCTCCTTAGTGGTTGCCGTGGCAACAATAGCCCTGTTGCTCCCTGGACTGAGCTGCAGGGACAGAGAGAGCCCAGACACCAACTGCACTCCGAGCTGTGTCACACTCACTTTATCATCCACCACCCTGATGCTCGTCTCAGCCAGGACCGCTGACGTCAGAGGGGACAGCACCTGCAACAAGTTCATCCTTCTTCCAGCTAAAGATGGATATTGCACAATGCTCACACCACACTCACACAAACACAGTAAATGACTCACCTGTACAGTGGTAGTGCCCACAGCCCTTCCTTGCAGCAGCACCCCATCCTGCACCCTAGCTACATCCGGATCTGCTATGTTTAGAGAATAGCGTACAAGGTTGGTGACATCTATCTGCCAATCAAAACAAACAGGAAAAAAAGGTTAAGCACTGTGTGGCAAAAGGTCAGGTGACTTTTAATCATAGCACAAGCATATAAAGAAAACCTATCATCCTCTTCTTTTGAAATGTGACATGTATAATTACTATGACTTCCCTATACTTACAAAGCATGACACTGAAGAATGGGCATGTCAAGCCTTATAAAACCTGCTGACAAGTGAGCTTTATTTGGAAATGTTAAAATGCTTGTACCTGCCAATCAGAACCCAGAAAGTATTCAACTGTTTTTTCCCCAGTTAACGGGTCTGGCAGTGCCTCAGTGTCAGGCTGGGCTACAAAGGGTGTGAGCACCCTTACAGTAGAGTGCTGATACTGTAGCATGCAACCCCTGCCTTTCCTCATCTCCTCCTCTTCTTCACTGTCCCATGTAGACCTGACACACACAAAAAGCATAGGGACACAATGAGCTACACGTTTCTTGCAGACAGGTGGCTATAGAAGTATATTGCCTGTTTTAATATGTTTAAATATATACAGTAGTAGACACTTAGCACAGGTTATCAGAATGACTGCAAGCCTTATAAATATATATGTGTTGCAGTTAAGAGTGGAGAAATTATACCAACAAAGTCAGACTTGCTATCTCTACCTGCTTGCAGTGGTGTACATACAACTGACACAAAAAAAATAATTTATTTATTCTTTAACAATAAGGACTGGTGAGCTGAAGGAAAACCGAAGACCAGCAGTGAAGCTGTTGCTATTATAGAGGCACAATGCATGCTGAGTGACCTTTTCCGCTAAATGAATTGAAGTGAAATTAAACAGGATCCCACGGCTGAGTGGTTTGTTTATGGGTGATAGAGGTTAAGCTGTGAACCATCCTCAAACCCCTCAGCAATGATCATATAATTATCATACACGCAGCTGGTCTGCCACACACTGCACCACAGGTGTGCTGGAGGGTTGGAGAATATGTTTTTACACTGCAGGCGCAAAGTTCCTGTCAAGAGCTACAGTCCCAATAAACATCATTATTATATAGCCTAAGGTGAGAGCTTAACGTGATGGAAATGCTGCTTAAATCAGCGTGACTCAACATCAGACAGCAAAGTTACTTTAAATCTAGTTCGTGAAAATAATCAGCATCTTGCTGGCCTTCCATATGCAGGGAATGAACAGGACTTATTTTTTGCTCCATAAGATACTTGTACTAGTTCTGTTCAGAACTTTTGAGCCACCCCTCATTTCTTTATATTTTGCTACCAAGGAGTCAGACTTTTTTGTACTTTTTAAAAGTGGTCATGAGAAATATTTCTCCGGGCTTTCTGGAAGTCTTTCAGAGTTTTTTGGACATTGGCTGCTTTTTCACTTCTCTATCCAGTTCTTGCACTTCATAATACTGACCTATGAATCATTCACCCAGGGATGAACCAGGGTTGCGTCTGCACATAAAAACTAAAGCTTAGTAAAGAAATTGTTTGAAATTGTGTCCTTAGGCACTTTGTTACTAGTTCCCTATCACAAAATACATTATTTGTTCCCATTTATTTTGTTTAGTCTAAAAAATGTCAAAGATAACACAGTTTAATAGGCATTAAAATAATATTTTTGCACCAAACAGGTGATTCCCAAAGAACTATAAACCAAAAGTTGGCATATCACAAGGTGGGTGTGCAATGGACAAGTGTAGAACAGAAGAATAAGTGACATCCGTAAAAAAAAAACAAAAAAAAAAACACTACCTACAAGAAATAAACAGTATCTGAAAATCACATCCACCAAAGACCTGAAACAAGGCCTGAGAAATGCATCTGGCCCTTCAGCAGATCCATCTACTATTTACTGAGTCTTTCAATCTTTCATGAAGCCATTCTCAAAGGAAACAGAGAGAAAAGGCTGAATAAACTTTATTTATACAGCACCGTTCACAGGTCAAAAACTACAAAGTGCTTTACAATAAAAACAGGCATAAGAAACACAGAAGATAAAAACATAAAACAGAATATATATATAACATCATACAACCTAAAACAAGTTAAAAGCCAGTCTGATTAAATGAGTTTTCAGCTGCTTCTTAAAAAAATCAGCAGAATCAAGACAACACAAACAGAGGGAGGGAATTCCGCAATCAGGGACCCACAACTCTAAAGGATTTATCCCCTCTGGTCTTAAAATGAGTTTGTGGGATTGTTAACAGCCTTAGACTGAAAGATCTCAGACTGCGAGAAGAGGTGTAGGATTCTAGAAAGTCAGAAATATAGGCTGGGACTTGACCACGCAGGGCTCTCTGGTACAGAAAACGGCAGCGTTCTGTACCAACTGGAGACGGTCAAGATCCTCTTATTCAAACATTTGAAAAGGCTGTTACACTAATCAAGAAGAGATGAAATAAAGGCATGAATAATCATCTCTAACTCAGCTTTTGACACAAGAGTTTGAAGTTTAGAAATATTTCTAAAAAAAAAAAAAAAAAAAAAAAAAAAAAAAAACCAGTTTCTCATTAATCCACCAGTGGTTTAAAAATGTGTGGCAACAGAGAGTGACAAATCCAAATCTGGACATTTTTGGTTACAATGGTTGTCAATATGTACAGAGGAGTTCAGAAGAGAAGTGCAACAGTGAATGTCAACAGCCACCTCTAAAAAATGGTGGATGCTCTGTCACAGTTTGGTGCTACATTTCACTCAGTGTTGTTGGGGATCGCTTTAAAATTGACTGAATTATGAATGCAGAAAAGTATATCCATGTCAACCCGTAAAATTTGTGCAGGTTACAGAGACTTTACTAGATCACCTGCAAACTGTGACAAACTTTTATAGTTTAAACCCTAAATATGCATTTGGGCAGCATCTTAGGGATTCAAGATATCGACACGCTGTAAACTGTTATGATGTGCGAATGCTGGACTGCCAGAGATGGAATGAAGAGAGACAAATAAAGCTTTCATGGGTACCCATACTTCCAAACCTTTGATAACACGAGTACTTGACCATGCAAAGCCGCTGTTTCCTCTTAAAAAAAAAAAACTGCCAAGGATCTTTGCAATTTTTCCTGCGAACAACTATTAGTTTATTCTTCTTTAGAACCTGTGAACAACTAAGGTTGAAAACTCTGAACCACGACTAGAGTTGGATGTCTTGAGACTGGTCTTGGTCTCGAGACCACTTTTACATGGTCTTGGTCTTGTCTTGGTCTCGATGGACTTTGGTCTTGGTCTTGTCTTGGTCTCGGATTCCTCAGTCTTGTCTCGGTCTTGCTGTCTCAGATCGACACAGTGGTCGGGAGATTTGGAGTCAACAGTATCCATGACACACAACCTAATGTTTGATAATGTGTCATGCGCAAAAGCATCGGCTCGAAGAGCCATGTTTAGAGAGTGCTTTGTAGTCAATCAGAAGAGTCGACTCCCATTGAGCGAGAGCCGGCTCCTCACTTAATTTCCTTTCACTGCTCAGCTCTCACACAGTGGCTCAGCTATGGTCCAATCCCTCCATATTGTGGCCAATCACATGCGAGGATATAGGATAATATCAAAAACAGAGAGGGTGAGAGACGCGACAGTCAAGTGGAGCTTGTGTCTGTCCTCTCAGTAAACGAGTAAGACAGTAGACAGCGGTGAGGAGGGCTGTGCGAGTGCATCGCAAAAAACACATAAATATGCCTGACACCCGTAAACGAAGCAACATCTGGCTGCAGTTTAAGACTTTTTTGTCTCGGTCTTGGTTTTGGTCGCGTCTCGACTTTGTCTTGGTCTTGACTCGGTCTGTCTTGGTCTTGTCTTGGTCTCGATACCCTCTGGTCTTGGTATTGTCTTGGTTTAGGCGGTCTTGACTACAAGTCTAACCATGACTTCACAGGTTATACTGTAGTCAGATTTTGCAATACCATCTGCATCTGAGATAAATGAAGAAACCTTTGACTGCCCTTCAAGAAGTCTGGAGAAGCTAAAAGCTACTTAATTATAAGAAAGCTGTCTAAGAGAGTTCAGGCTGTGCTGACAAAGTGCTCATACCACCTATGAGTTTCAAGCTCATTAGAACTACGCAAACTCTGTTTTTGCTCTTTATTATTTATTTCCATGTATGTTTGGATATGCTTTACTAAATCACTGCAAGAAAAATGTAAAGAAATGAAAGATGGTAAAAGACATTTGCACAGTGATGTATATTTTGCCCTTGATTTTTAAGATTTCAGAGAGTAGCTTTTAAAAACACTGTACCACAAAACATTGAGATTTCTATGTTTCCTCACTTTTCAATTCGTTTTTTCAATAACCCTTAAACCAGCACGCCTTTTTAGGATTGCTAGGCTGCAAATCAATAATCACAGTATTAGTGTTAATTAAACAGTATAAGTGTTCATTGATTACAAGTGTTTTACATTCTACAAGTGTTTAAGAGTTTATTTTGAAACCAAAAGAGAGTAAAAAACATGCTGAGGTGAAAATTTTCCATGAACCTACATAGTTTTTTAAGATATAAACATATGAAAAACCCATAAGAAGTCTGACCTTAAGTTTTACCTCCATTATATTATCTATCTATCTATTGAGAGAGAGAGAGAGAGAGAGAGAGAGAGAGAGAGAGAGAGAGAGAGAGAGAGAGAGAGAGAGAGATTAGTGTATTCCACAGTATAGGATGGAAAATAACATTGAGCACCTTTATTACTTGCGAAAGTGAGAGAAAAATAGAGAATAGTCAGTACAATCACTGTTGAAATTTCACAATACTGACCTAATGTCCCTTTGGGCCCAGAGCTGGGTAGTGAATGTTTTGGGAAATGACAGCCCATCAGGTGGCCATCATCATTAGTATTGAGTGGGGAAAATAGTGACTCGTATTGAGTAAAATCCCACTAACCTTTACCTCCAGGGCAACTGTGTTGCCTTTACACTTGCCTGCTCACTAATGTACCAAACACAGATGTGATGTTGTTTGTTATGACTGACTGTAAAGAGTGCACAGATGGATATTAGAAACACACCACTCAGTATAATGTTATTCAATTCAACACCACCATTAACAGTCTCAACATGTACCAGCTGATTGTTTCTGAGCCAGTGTCAACAAAAACATTAAAAAAAAAAAAACAGCAAAGATTTATTACAGGTTAAACATCAACTTTAGACTTAAACCTGGTTTTTATCTGAAACACCAGAAATAATAGAATAACACTTTATTGTGCCATATATATGTGCAGTGAATTTGTGGAGGATGGTGTTAGCTGTGGTGGGAAACAGACTTCCATTCCTATATGTCACGTGCCTATGACGTATAGGTCAATGGGAACGGCTTTAGGTCTTGGCCTCTGTAAACATTTTGGGTCATATTGAACAAAAGATTAAGTCTGTTTTGTAACTCTTGGTAATACCATGCTTCAAAATGGTGAATTCTCTATCATATAAAAATTGTTAATCTCAAGTTGCTAGCCAATGAGTGCGTGGTTTCACAGTCAGACCTACCCCTCTCTACATCTTGTTTTTACTCTTCTTTTGCAGTCAAGGTGGCAGAAACACTCACGCCAAGGCTTATAAACAACACTTTGGAAGCCAGTCATGACATCACTTTTATTCTTCTCTATGCTATAGATGAGGTTAGCCAACCTTTATTGATGATGCATAAGTAAACTTTTATGCAGAAAAAAGCTTTAGTATTTGACTCAGTACTTCAAAGCAAAGTCTTACAGGTAAGGCAGGTGACAGAAGGTAACAGAACCCCCAAGGAACAATAGATGTACGGCAGTTGGTCAGGCCTTACCTCCTGTTTCCAGTAGTAACGGGAACCCTCCAGCCTTTGATCTGGCTAAGCTCAGGGTCAGCCACATCAATACGCAAGGGCAGACGGGGCATCCATACACTCATCTCCAGCTGGGCACTCAGAAAACCATATGTAAAGTTGAGCATTATCCTACTTTTCCCTCTGGTTTCCTTCCCATTTAGATATACATAGCTGCAGCGCTCTGACACCTGGAAAGAAAAATAGAGAAGAAAGATAATGAACAAAGGCCTCAAGAAGTATGTCTTGGTTCACAAACTCAGAGTTGCTCGAAAACTTTGTAAATATACCGAACAAGAAAGTTATTTTAAAATGTACACAGGAGTCACTTGACCAGAACTGGGACTGGACTGTCATCTAGTGATGTGAAATCAATATTCTCTGGATGTACCCTGGTCAAGGTCTTTTAATGTAAAGCCTATGCAAACTCAATAAGTTTGAATATATATATGATGAGAGGGTAGAGGGGACAGAATCGCCAAACCCAATAAGGCAAAACCACACACATACCAACATTTTATTAATTTCACACCACTTTCAAAGTCTGGCCTGGGAATTGCAGCGTGTTTGTGTTTATGTCATGTAAATTCACATCTGTGGTCTCTATGAAACTGTTACTGAATGTAAATTAGCTCTCCTTTATGACTGTTCCTGTAATGCCTTACTGTAGGTTGGAGTGCCACAATCCCCACCAGCGAGCGCAATGAGGTGAGACACAGCAGTTGGTGTGTTTTATTTAAGATTGGAGGCCTATCTCCACTGCCGCCGTACTTATCTTAACAAACCAGTGGCTCCACAGAGGTAATTGGAGAGCACTAGACTGGAGAATAGAATGGAGCACTGGAGAGAGGGAGGCAAAAAGAAGGAGGGAAAAAGTGAGGAAAAAGCAAGAGGAATGAATTCTGAAGCAAGTCGAGCTGAACTCTCATGGAAATGATGACAGAGGGCAGTTCATCATGCTAACTGTTCATGACTCAGATTTCTTGGGCAGCTCTCCAATTCAACTTCCTCTTCTATAGTCAGCAGACGATTTGACGGTGGAAGATGAGGGATGCTATATCTACTGCTAGCAAATAGATCAAACGCATTTCTTTTTAACTTACCACCCCTCATTCATGTGATAGCACAGGAAAGAATGCACCAGTTGTAAATGTTCACCCACCTCATTGATCCTTTATCCGACTTAGATAAATGACTGTCCGTGGGCCTGAACAGTGTTGTATATAAACATGATTTTCTTATTTATTTATTTTTTTGCAACATGTTGCTAGTCAGATAGTTATGTTGTCACCTTATTACATATGTTTTCAATTATCTGTATAATGTGCAGACTTCAAACTATCGATTTACTAGATTTACTATTTATCATGTCAAAAGTTGCAGAGCAGCCCACAATTTTAAGGGGTGAAGATACAAACATTAATTCAAATTTATTCCAGCAAGGGACAAGAGTGTGACAGAAAAAAAAAATACAGACCAGCAACAACTACCCACACCCTGATATCAAAGCTTACCAAGCATGTGGAAAGACATAAACTAAACCTAATTAAAAGGTGGTAGCAAAAGATCCTTAGAACCAAACTGGGTGTATGCTGTCCATAAACAAGAAACTAAAGCTTGATATTTTAAAGAGCCAACAAGTAGCAATTATACAATCACATTACATTTTTAAGTAATATAGTAATATAAATGTACTGTATTGCTTTACTAAACCCAGTAACCACATTACAATTGTAGTTATGTTATCACATGTGTCAAGCTTCAGTTATCTACATGATAGACAGCTAAAAATACAGTCCAATATGCCTTTTCTTCTCCTACACACTTGCTCTTCAATCAGCTGAATCCGGTTGTTCAGTCTGACGTCACTAGCCGTGTCTGGGTCTAAACTCCGCTGCAGGTCCATATATCAAACGATCACTATGGCGTTACTGAGAGTTGAAAAACTGTCTAAAGTCTTTCATCTTTAATAAAATGATCAGCGTTCTGCTCTACCAGGTGTAACAATTGAGTTTAACATCCAGGCATCCATGAAAACGGAATTTATGATATTTAACGGAGTTAGAAGTTAGCAGGGAGTTAGCTCGCTAGCTTCTATCTAAATACAATATAGCATGTCCTGACTGCGGGGTTTTGGAACCAAATTAAAACGTACAGCTCTGTTATCACTTCCAGCATAAATGAAGACAGAAAACTAAACAGCAGTGACGTTTGTAGGGTTACTGAAGTTTGGCTAGCTGGTATATAATGATGTGCTACGTGACCGCTAGCGACACAGCTATGTTAGCATAATATAAACAAGCTAACTTTTTTTCCTCTCGATAAAAGTTGGCAGGATGCTGTAAAAGGACCAAACTTCAGCCAGGAGAACAACTGAGATAATCCACCCACAATACAAGGTTAGTCATTCATTATACTGCTGCATGGGCTGGGCTGTAGTTACATCCTAAGGTATTAAAAACTGAGCTTAAATAAATGATTAGCGGTAATAAAAGCCGAGGGAGGTCAACAGTGATCACTGACTGTTTTAGGAGCTTTTTGAGATTAAATAGAAGAAAATACATAACATTAAACATGTTAACAACACAAAAGCCATATTAAACGCAGACTACTTTAGGCCCGGAAGTAGGATTCGTCACAACATCACTTAACGACCGGATTCGATTCATTTCCAAGGAGGAGAAAAATGGTGGTCCGGTCTACAGTTTTTGAGATATAACCATTAATAGTATCTACACTGCACAATAAGAAAAGAGCACAATAATAAAGCACAAACTATGTCCAGGACAGAAAAAAGCTGCGCTATACTGCTAACACAACACTGGTTCTTTGCAACCATCTGCACACACTGCATACAAACACAAAGCTAGCAAAGAACTCTGTTTGATGAAGCTGAGTGCATGCTGACTTGCAGCCCAGCAGCCTGAGTTTTAGCAGGTAACAAAAGGAGTGATGTGCAGTCAGGTTTGTATACGCCGTTTCTCCCTGTACATGTTTTAAAGTCCCTTTGGGAATGTTTTTAACTTGTTAACAAACCTAAACAATGACAATTTATTTTAGGCTATGTTGCAGAGTGCATTGAATTACCTCCACTGGGGAGTAGCTAAGTAAAAAAATGCATTACTTTTAAGAAAAGTAATGAGTAATGTGTAAAATCAATTATAATTAATACATTATTTCTGTGTTTATTAAATGCCTCTCAAGCCAATTCAAACAAAGGCCTAACCAAGTCATCTCCCCGCCTCCCCCTCTCCTACTATGACTAGAAAGGGAAGCAGGGATTTCTGAAGGTGTGAGGTATAAGGAGCACTCGAAGAGATCAGAGGCACACAGTGGCATTGCCAGCTTTGTGAATTTGTTGCAAGGAAGGCATCAGGAGGACCGCTTGACCCTCATTTATTTTCAAAACGAGGATATTGCCTTGGATTTTACTGGTGTCCAGACAATTAAATATGCATAAAACTTGAGTCATGACACGTAATTTAAAATACTACGGGGATTTGTGGGTCATGAGACATGAGAAAATGCTACCTGAATAAACTCATTCCACTGCATAAACTTTTACTGTGTATTTACTTATTACTTTAACATGCAGTTATAAAAAGATAATTGGAAAGTAGGAAAAGAAGGATGTTAACTAGAGGAAATTGAAATTGCACAATTAGATATTCTTTATACTGCAGTTTTATTCTTTTAACTGTGCATCTTTTCTTCTGTACTTCAGCCTATTGCATATTTCAGCCTATCAGATATATTTCAGAGCAATGAATTTTAATAATAGTGAATGTTTTATCTACCATTCCCAGCTTGTGTTGTTTTCTGTTGATCTCTGTTTGGGAGACTGCTGAAATGTGTTGGAATGGGCAGTCCATGAACTTCACGTTGTGTAAATTGCTTTCTTTCTGTTACATTATTATGCTTCCTAAATTCACCATAAAACTATTTCAGGTTAGAGGGGTTTAAAAAAAAAAAAAACTATGTATCAATGCATTAGTAAAGTACTACATGAAAAGTGTTAATTCTTCCTTTTCGCATCATGAGACAAGAATGCATGCATTAGAACTATAGGATAAAAGGTCAGTATAATATTTTAACACAAAAGCTGTGTTCAGCCTGGGTGCTGGATATATATATTAAGTTTATACAAACACGGTTTATACAGACAGGAACACATGGTATTTTTAAAATCTCTAACAAAAGGATTTTATGAGGTAATTCCAGGAATCCTCTAAGGTTTTGACCAAAAACAGAGAAGTTGATGGCCTGCTTGAAGGACAACAACAATCTATCAGCTGCAGTAAATATGGAAATACAGCAATATTTGTTTTAAGATATATAACAACAACACCCAGAAACACTCAAGTCCTCACTGGGCCAAAGTTTATTTAAAGTGGACTGAAGGAAAGTGGAAATCTGTTCTGTGGTCAGACCAATTGAATTTTGAAATTCTTTTTGGAAAACATGGCACATCTGGAAGGGCACCATCAATATAGATAAAGGTGTTAGAGCAACATATGATGTGTTCAGGGAAGACCTTGCATATTTCAGAAAGACAACCACATACTGCAGCTATTCCAACAGCATGATATCAAAGTAGAAGAGTCCAGGTGGTCAGCGTGCCTGTCCACAGTCCAGACCTTTCAGCTATTCAAAACATTTGGCCCATCTAGAATAAAAAAATACAACATAGAAGACCCCAAACCAGAGCAGCTATAATCCTATATCAGACAAGAATGGGACATTTCTCTAGCAATTGGTCTCTGCAAGATTAGGAACAAGCCAGAGTTTTAAATGTGTTAATGTGTTGGGATGCCTAAAAATATCCAATGTGTTTTTGTAAGACTGCATTGAAGAAATATGTTAATTCAGATATGCAGCATGAAATTATCCCACTGGTCACAATTATGCATTCTCAAAATAAGAAAAATAAAAAAAATAAAATACATTAAAAATAATAATAATAAAAATAATGGCTGATTATTTCAAAGGGTCACTAATGTCATACTGCATTATTACAGTAATCGCAGTCATTGTTAGTCTTTAAGGTCAAGAACAAAAACAGAGTAAACACACAATTAGCATAAAGAGAAGAAGTAATGCGCCTTCATTTTCACATAACAAACCACTGATGGTGTATCTACAATAACTATTTTACATGCAGGACTAAAAAACAGGCTGCATCAGCCTATTACCACTGCAAGTTTAAAGATCTAACTGGTGCAGAAGGGGTGAATGCTATGGGATTCCCTCTCAGTTCTTGCAGGATCAGAAATCCCAGATTCATTGATTTTTGGTGACTGCTCGTCATTGTCCCAGGAGAAATGTTCCCCCGTCTGTAAAACTGGTTGAAATCTCACTGTTATCCTAGTGTCCAGCATGGCAACACAGGAAGGGAAGCGTTTCAGAGTAAAATAAAATTAGATATGAACGGTTGTTTTGGATATGAAAGATATAACATAACCTCGAGTGATTTGCTTGATTACAAAATTGATTACATTTGATTTTCCCTCCAGTACTTTATACAGTGCCAATGCATCCCATATTTTCTGTGTACGGGATAGTGCATAGGTTTGTTTTGGAAAATGTGTAATATAGCTCCATCTGCATATACTGCATACAACTGAATTCCCCAATAAAGGTTCAGTCTGTTCCGCTTATGCTATAAAGAGTTACGTCTGTGGTTTTAGCCTTCAACTTCACCCAGTTAGTGGTATTGCATTAAGAGAGTCAGTGACTACAGGAAGCATAAGGTATTCATTCAGAGACACATAATAACTGGATTAAGTTGATACAGAAAATCATTACAAACGCAGTCTCACTCTCTTCAGCTCTTTCCCACTCTCTTACTGTTTACTTACTGCCTTACACTCAGGCAGGTCAGCTGTCTGGTAGAAAATAACAAATATCTTTCTAATTTTCCAGTTCTTCTCCGTCACCCTCACTTCTTTTTCTGTCCTAGTAACATGAATCCATTGCACAAAGGTCAAATCACAGCTGAGTGGTGTGAGCATAAGCTTGTGCTATATTGGAAGAGGTTGCTTTTGTCTGTAATACTTTAACACACACTGACACACTAGAGTTGAGGTTGTTGTGTGTGATGCCACAGTGACAGTGGATGTCTTAGAGGCATATACCAGAACGACTCATGAACAATTTCTTTTTTTGTATTAAAATTCACTTTCACTTTTTGTGCAAGTGAGTCCTGATTTTCATTCAATTCAAAACAGTATCTACATCAATTACATCAATTCTTCAATTACATCTGCTGTAATAACTGCATTAGCTGATATAGATTTTTTTTTATGTAATTATTTATTATTCATGCATAATACAGAACTCATATACACAGTTAACACTATGTGTTCTAGCATAGGTGCTTAGGTTACTCATTTCATAAAAAGCCAAACACACGAACCAGAAAAATGAGAAACCATGCTAACAGTTTTCTTGACTTACCTTGAGCACATCCTCATCTGTAGATCTACAGTTGGTGTAGTCGGTCACGTCAGTGACTGAACCACTGGCCTCAACAGCGAGAGTTTTCACTGGGACTGAAACTCTTTTTCCTGTCAGTACTGCAGTATTCAACATATCTGTGTTCTGGGCAAAAAAGAAGGGCAAATAAAGCACATGCTAGCAGTCTAGGCTAACACAACATCATGGCTTTTTTGGTGTTGTGTACAAAGAAACAGAGCCACAAAGTTAGTAGTTTGGGGATCATTTGTTAACATTTTTAGCCTAATTCCTAGATATTAGCTGAAAGAGTGAAAAGAGTCACGCGCTTCCAAAGGGATGAATCTTTGCTCTAACTATATTCCCAAAACATCCTGCCCCTCTTGCAACACATCGGCCGCAGAAGAACATGCACTTTTTGACTCTGGATCTTTTTTTAAGATTATTTTGTATTGTTTTAGATTCAAGATTCTTTATTTGTCACGTGCACGGTTATACAGGTATAACATGCAGTGAGATGTGACCTGATACGCTCCTCGACTGTGCAAAGAAAAAAAGAGAGAACTGAACTTTACAATATTATAGTTATTATAGTTATATACTATAGCTATAGTATTTATAGTATATAGAACTTTTTAGTATTATTACTTTAACATGATTGTCAAGGGAGTGTCGGAGAGCAGAAGCAATGTACCAGATCTGTAAATTACACTAACATACAGGTACATATTTTAATTATCATGCTTTAAAATTGCTTCCGCTTATCCTTTTCAGGGTCGCGGGGGGCGCTGGAGCCTATCCCAGCTGTCATAGGGCGAGAGGCAGGGTACACCCATGGACAGGTGACCACTGTCTGTCGCAGGGCTAACACACAGAGACAAAAAAAAAACAAAAAAAACAAAAAAAAAAAACAGTTGCACTCACATTCACACCTATGGGCAATTTAGACTGATCAATTAACTTATCCCCAATAACTGCATGTCTTTAGACTGTAGGAGGAAGCCGGAGTACCCAGGGAGAACCCACGCAAACACGGGGAGAACAAGCAAACTCCACACAGAAAGACCCCGGCCTGATGGTGGAATTGAACTCAGGGCCTTCTTGCTGTGCGACAACATTGCTAACGACCGTGCCACCGTGCTGCCTCATTAAAACCCATACACACATATATTTTTAATTCTAAGTTCATTATTATGTAAGTTAAGGTATGGGGCACAATTACACTTATATTCAAACACCATGTTGTTGCCTTTTTCTTTTCTTTTTTTAATTTTTTTTAATAATAAGGATGATAATAAGGAACTTATTGTCCTGGATTTTCAAGGCTGTTTCTGAGCTTGTTCTGGACTCCTTACTCATTCTTTTGAATTTATGAAATGTTAGAGTTTTGTATTCTGAAGAGAAACAGAATTTGTTATTTTTAGTTTCTGGTTCTTGTCTAGTCTCCATGTTTTGTTATCCCCAGTCATGTTCCCATGTTTATCTGGTCTCTCTGTTCTATCTAGTTTTCCTGCCTTAAGTTAATACGTGTGCCTATGTTTATCCATTCCTATTCCCATATTCTTCTGTTTCATCCTTTCAGGGCTCTAGACTAACTTTTTGCCATGGGCGTACCGGCACAAAAGTTAGGCGCACACAAATTTTATAATAATTTATATAATATAATGTGTTTTTCTGGATACACTGTGCTTTTTCAGCATTCAAAGATTGATGACACCGTGTCAGAGCACTGGCTATGAATTTCAGAAGGATCAGGCCTTAACTTAACAGAAAAGTGAGCAATGGTTCTTTTCCTATTACAGCTACATCCACTTCTGTCGTGCCTAGGCTGCTCACTAGGGCTGGGTATCATCACTGATTTCTATAATCCATTCGATTCCGGTTTTCAAAGTCCCAATTCGATTCAACTTAGCCTCAGACAGTCGGAAATATTATAATTCTGATCATTTATCAGTACTGACTTCATCAGAATTGTGAACATCACAGCAGATGCCTTTGTGTGAAAGTAACAGAATAAAACACAGAAAAATATGAAGGAGATTTTCCTGGTCTGGCTTTTTATAGCAGATAACCTTAAAAATATTCTACAATGTTCTGCATATAAAGTTTAAATTTCTTCAGTATTGAACAACAGAAAAAATAGGCTTTCTTGTCCGAGGTCATTTAAGTGAAAAAAAGAAAAGAAAAAGACAGCAGCCGACAGCGCTGTAAACAACAGTAGACTGGTGGGCAATAAGCGAATGAATAATACAGAAAACAGAGATTGGAGACGGGAAACTGTTCTTGAAGTACAGAGAGAGATAGAGAGAGAGCTAGCTGTGCATGAAGTGTGATTTTAATAGTCGTGGAAGCAAAACAGCAAAATTCATGACGACATTGATCAAATGTGAAGCGCAGTTTGCTGCTTCTTTTGCTGCTGGCTCGGTGAATTTTGGTTGGAGAGACAAAACCTGCAGCTCAGAATCAGCGCAAAAAGACGTAAACACAGCGGACCCGACGCATCAGAATCGCTAAGCTCCGACAGCGTGTCCGTCTACGGGCCGTCGGGTGAGAAAGCCAAGAAAGACAAAGCTGACTCTGATGCGTCGGGTCCGTTCTGTGTTTACGTCTTTGTGTGGAACCCGTGTACCTGCTCTCATCTGCTGTTTGGTTGTTGTTGAAATGGTTTTGTGGGCTTTAATCAAATTGGTCGCACTCTAGAGCCCTGCCTTTGGTCTCCCCAGTCAGTCATATTTCCATATGTGTTTATCTCCAGTCCCAGTGTCAAGTTCACATCTCAGTCTAGATCTCAGCGTATGTGTGTGTTACTTCCTGTTCTATTTTGATAGTCTCGTGTGTGTGCGTGATGTTACGTTTTGCTTCTCTTGTCTCGTCAGTCAGATTCTGTTCAGCTGTGATCCCCAGGTGTGTCCACTCTGGCCTAATCTCCTCTTGTGTATATAATGTCTGCATCGCCCTCTGTTCTCTGTTGCATGTCAGTCTGCTGAGTCCTGCATCTGGGTCCACACCTTGTTTGCAATAAATCCACAATTCATGAGAAACTTTCATGACCCTGCTAGACTATCATATCATACATGTTTTACAGTCATCACTGTTATAGCTGTAGGAACAGCAATGTGAAGCAAGACCAAGTGTTACCATGAGTTAATGATCAAAGCACACATTAAAACTGGTTAAATGTCCTAAAAGCTTAAAAAATACATCCCCACGATGACAGTATGACTGTGTCACAAACACACACCTGGATGAAAATTCCCTAATTCCTGTAGTGCATTATATTGCCCACAGATCAGCACTAACGCAGACTAACACCTAAACCTGATTACATGTCTAATCTTCTAACCTATTTTCCCACCTTTTACTGTACATCGTTGTCAGTGCAGAGCAGCAGCTTATCCCTCACACATCCCGCAACTTGTCATCTAGCCTGATGCAGCTTTAATTTTACACTTTAACTCCTCCTTCTACACAGATTTACAAATACATCCCAGTTTATAAGATCTCTGAATATGTCTTTTTTTAAGGCAGAGGCGTCGTGTGTGTAAGAAGCTTTGGGTGATCAGTAGTGGGGGTTTTTTATCTCTTGATACTTGCGAAATAAAGTGCCAGGCGTCGCTCGGCAGATGTTCCCTGACAGCTTCACATTCTGAACTCTGCTGGCTTGACAGCTGCTGACCGCAATTCCAAAAGGACATGCTCTAGTTCAGACTCCAACACTGACCCAAACATAAGCCACTGGATCAGGGATAGCAGAAAATCAGAAAGCAATAGCTTCGCTCTGTGGTGATGCCAGTGCCACACTGAGAGGTCTTGATGGTCGATGTTACCATAAGCTGAAACTTGGTTTCATCAAGTTCAGCGAAAGTAGTTCAGCTTTGTTTTTCATGTGATTTATGAAAAGAGGTGTTTGTTTTCACTCTGCTGCAAACTCTAGCATTATTTGTTTATTCATTCACTTCTCGAGTATAAGTGGTAAAGGAAATTATGAACGCTACAGTATAAATCATATTTTGATGGGGGGTTTTTTGGTGGGGGGGGGGGGGGTTGCCTTGTGATTCACATTTGTTCGACAGTCACTTGAATGAATGTTACATTTTTATGATATTACGTTGGTTCAATTTTTTTTCAAAGCTGTGAATATGCTGGAGATGATTCATGGTCTTGTAATAGTTGTTTTTGTATGACGAGAGCTGCGACCTCCTCATGAAAAAGGCCAGTTCACTCCACTGTTGGAAAAAGGGTATTTTCCTCATGTGAATTATGCAAGTGACTGATGAAACATATAGTGATGGCTTTCAAATGATACTTGAAATTACAGTTACCGTAAAATAGACGTGTGGATCATCTTTTAAGGACAACTGTAGAGTAGAGCTACTTTGACATTTTAGAGAGTTTTCTTTGGAAATGTTTTGAGATTGCAAGTGGCAGCAGGGAATCAGTGAAAGCATGTTGAATATTTATGCACAATACTGTGATCAAAGGGGAGACCCACAATGAGTAGGCATGGAAGAAAAACTAAATAAAGGAAGACTGGTCACAAAAGCAACTTGCTGACAACATGACATTCATTTCATTCTATTCAAAAACAAAATTCAAAAATTTATGACAGTTTCTACTATTTGATTGAGCTGACTTTCAAAGGATTTTAAGGTTTTTGTCCTCTTTATATCTTTGCAGTGTGATATGACAACACTAATTAAAATGCTAATTGCCGGGTTTATTGAACCTTGCAAATGAGTGCATCGTAAATGCTGACAGACTGTGAACACTTTCAGAAAAAAAGACTACTTGTGCATGTTAAGTCCGGAAAATGTGACATTTTTCTCAGCAGCCAAGAGTTCACTTTCTTGTGGCATTACCTTGCTATATGATGCATATACCCATCTCATCTTGTTTATTCATCAAGAATATAAACTGTTTTTTTTTCTTTGAACCAAGGCAGTAAATGCCAATTTCATAGAGACTGAGTGAAGTAGCTGGGGGCTCTTGCATGCTCTGATATTGCCCTGTGATAAAGTTAAATGCCCTGGCAGATTGCCTAATCAGGTATCTGACTTTAAGCCTTCCACTTTCTTTGCTATCAGTATTAATAAGAGTACAACCGATTGAATAAATAATTCAATACAAAGCCTGAAGGCTATGCAACATCTTTAAATCACAGTCATGAATTAAAAACTAAGTAAGGCATAGATAAATGCAAACAACTGTAAGATATATGAAACATGCATAATCTTATACACATAGATTTATGCTATAGTATGATATTTCAAATAAATATACTCCAATATACGTTATGCTAAAACAATTCTCACCATCACCAGCGGTGCCAGCCCCACGTAATCTCTCTGGGTGGTGTAGATCCGCGTTACGCCCACATCCTTCACATTCCCTGGCAACTCCAGACGCCAGGAGATGGTCTGACTTTCAACCTGCTGTGAAACAGCTTTTGGTACAAAGTCCAGTTGTAAAACCTCCAAAAGGCCCCTGTTTAGAGATTCAAAATGATATTTAAAATGAGTTTAGGCAAATTAAAGCAAGCCTAGATATGTTTTGGTGAAGAGCAGTCAGCACAATTGCATCTATTTTTTTTACTACTGACTACTTTTAATGCAAAATCTACCTAACTGCAGGTGTGGCTTTAATGCTTAAGTTTAATATTTCATTTTTGTAGAATATGAGAATACATATTACATATCAAGGTTGTAGCGAACATTTAGCAAATAGCAAATTATTACTACTTAATTAACAAAGCCAGGTCATAATCTTTTATCAAGCGTGCTGTAGCTAAGTAATATCACATTGAACTTTATGTTATTGGGTTATAATAGGCCACAAACCTGTGGTAACAATAGTATAGTAATATTCTGCTAACAATATAACAGCCTGCTAGCAATAAAATGGTCTCTCTTTATATAATTTTATTCATTTTATATGCTGACTTGTGGTAGTAACCTCATAATAATAAGGTAATGCTGGTTGATACTTAACATATTAGGATCCTATCGTGTCATGTTAGTACCACATGCCCAATATGGACTAAAATCTCCTTTGAATGTTTCCAGCATCTTGTTGAATGTATGCCACATAAAATTAAGGCAGCCCTGAAAGCCAAAGGGGAATCCAACCCTGTACTGGCAGGGTGTACCTAATGAAGTGGCTGGTGAGTGTATATAATGTATTGATTGTACACTCACTCACATAATGCAGCTTTCCTACTAAAAATGGTCCAAGTGCAAAAGGAGCTTAG
Organism: Diplotaxodon limnothrissa; assembly: GCF_057381915.1. NCBI lineage: Eukaryota > Metazoa > Chordata > Actinopteri > Cichliformes > Cichlidae > Diplotaxodon > Diplotaxodon limnothrissa. The sequence goes on along the minus strand of NC_140602.1, from coordinate 42,977,851 downwards.
CTGTAGTGAATAGTCAATAGTGTTCCTTGGAGAATAAAATGAGAAAATTAAATGGAGAGAGCTTAATCTGAACTCTGTGAAAACCCACATGTTATGTTGGAAAGTAAAGACGATACACATGAGGTCTCATTTCCATCAGCAGATGGAAGAATAAAGTGAGAGTGTGGAGAGAAGATTAAGTGAGCTGGCAGAGACTTCAGCCAAGTATTCTGGTCAAAGGATTGTCAATGAAATGGGATGTGATGTTATTTAATGTTGGAGAGTGTGTAGGCATACCTGTCAGCAGGAAGAGATCAAAGGGAAAATGAAGCAGGGTGTGAATGGAAGTGTGGCACTTTGAAGTGGAGCAAAACTTTGCATAAAGCAAAACAATGAATCTCTACATGATTGAAACTTGAATTTTAAAAGGATGAACAGTGTTGAAATCGGTGGTAAGAAAAAGCAATGCAAACACATACAGGATATACAGAAACGCTCGCGCTGCATCAAAAGTATGCCATGGACTGAGCGTTATACGATAACAAAGTGCAATGAACGAGGTCACGATGAGGTTATGTGAAGCACTCTAGGTCGCAACTGAAAAGACACAAAACAAACTTTTTTCATTTTCTTTTTGGGTTATGCGCAACTGTAAGCTTTGAAATGCTTGAAGATTAAAATAATTGATTATAAGGAAATCAGAGTGTTCTGCAATTGATTCTTTAGGCTGGAAAAACATGAAACGTGAAAATCTGTTTTCTGCATTTAAAGGGCAAGATTCTCGTGGGCAACATGAAGCTTGTCGCAGAAGATCGGTGAAAAATGTTGGCAATGACGACCAAACAAACTCAGCATTTTCTGCCTTTTTTTTTTAAGTGGTAAATAAGCATAAATTAGAGTTAGATAAAAAGATTAAGCTTTTCTTAGTATATACCAGCACCATGCCAACTTAGCTTAGTGTGAAGACTGACATTGGGGTGGGGGAAGTGGCTTGCCAGGCCAAAAAAAAGGGGTTTAGCCCTTAACCCTCTTGGATTTTTGTACAGATTAAAGAGATACCATGTGGTAATCAGTGAGCGTTAGAGACACTGGTAAGTGGATTTTGTTACTTCTGGACAGAGTTAGGCTCACTTTTTCCTTCCATTTTGTCCCATATTCATTTGAAACTGTTATCAAAGAGATGTTGAGCTTCTTATGCCAAACATACAATTTGACAGGAAAGTGTTTTTTTTTCTCCATTTTTCATAAGAGTCGTGGAAAAGCATGAGTATAAAATATCCAAATAAGACACTAATATAAAAAGAACACTTAAAACTCAGGTGCTGGTTGAGCTCACTGGGGTAAGAAGGCAACCCATATGCTGCAAGGCATATGGGTTTGATTCCACCCCAGTGCACTTCCTGCATGTTGCTACCCTGCTCTCTCTCCCCCCTTTTTCTCTCTGCTTCATTGTCCTTTCCAGCAGTAGAGGCTAAAAAATGTCTAAAATTAATTCCAAAAGTCTAATCTTTATGTGTTTTCGTGTAAGTAAAATAGTAATAGAATACCTTGAGAGAGAGAGAGAGAGAGAGAGAGAGAGAGAGAGAGAGAGAGAGAGAGAGAGAGAGAGAGAGAGAGAGAGAGAGAGAGATAAACACAGGAGGGGTTTATGACCCTCTTTCCTAGAAACCATCTATGGAGAGGGGGGCTTTAAAGCCATGGATGCATCATGACTTCAGAGCACAGTGGTGAGAGTATGTGTGTGTGTTTGTGTGCATTTGCATGCGAGTGTGTGTTTGCAGGCCTTGCATGTGCGTACGTGTTCCCCAGTGGAAGCTCAGCACAAGAAACACGACTTGGAATATCTCTACTCCCTAATCTCCACTTCGGAACGTGCAAGCGCTTAAGCCCGGATAACGTGGCCATGATTATGGATTATTACGGATATGTGGGTCGGACGGATGGCAGGTGGTGTGTGTTTGTGTGGGCGGGGGTTGCTGGGTAAAGGTGGCTGCTGGTGTGTCACCAACATCAGCATCAGACACTACTGATGTATTCAGCTGGTGTGCATCGGGAAAAAGAGGTGGAGAAAGTTCTACGAAGTTTTAATTAATCTTTGTTTACTGTTAAAATAAACAAAGTCAAAGGGAAGCACTTTTATTTCTTTACTGATTTCTCATATTTCAAAGCTATTTGACTGGTAAAGTCTCACAGAACTGGGGAAATGGGGGACTTTTTGTTTTATAGGAAGTTCAGAGAGAAACAAGATGAATTAAGATTATAAATGATCATAAATGTATAATTGCACAAAGTAATGTGTTTTACAGTAAAAAGAAGAAAAATAGAATATATTTATTCTGAATTTAAACAAATATCTTAATATTTTCATTCTTCTATAAGTCTTACCTCTTTTTTTCTTTAAATATCAAGTATTATACATACAAAACATGTTTGCTTATATTTGCATATGAGGGACGCGCAGTAGACTGACCTCTTTGCAGTGACAGCAACCTTCCTGCGGCAAACAACAGACACCGTGTTTGGAGCTGCTCCTCTGCCAGGCTCTACCACCATGTCCCACAGTGCTGAGTCACTGGGCCGAGCTGCACTGAATGACAGGCCCATCTTTACTGCAGCCCTGCAGCAAAGACATGCACATATAAATAGGACACTTAGTATAAAGTGCAACTTTGTACACTTTTGTAGACTTTTTGTAAAATGTCATAAAAACAAAGACAGGACATGGGATGTGCTGTGTAACAATAAAGAATTAGGAATGAAGAAAGCTTCATAATGTTTGAATCTTTTATTACAGAACATGATGCAATGTGATTTTCTGCTGTAACGGACAACGTCGGGTTATACGGAATTGTTCTGACGCTCAAAAGAAATATTTGAACTGTTGCATCTGTCTCTTTTTGGATGTGCAACAACAATATTTGCCATATCTTTTAGTATAATGTACACAGGTACTAAGGTTACTAAGGGTTGTGTGCACTTGCTTGACAACGTGTGGGTTTTCTCTGCGATCTTATGTGTGCTTTGCTGCTCGTGTTGAACAAGGTGAGCCACTGACAAACTGAGTCACAGGTTGCTTGAAGGCTGAGAATTAGTGGGGTTATTTAATTCCCATTAGCCATTAGAAGATCTGAAAATCAGTTAATCACATGTCTTACACACACACACACACACACACACACACACACACACACACACGCCAAACGAGAAAAATCCTGCAAATCCAGCTATCACCACAAGTTTTCTGTCCATCCATCCATCTTCTTATATGATGTAGGGCCATGATGGTAGCAGATTCAACAGGATATTATTTTTCTTGGCAACATTTTTAGTTCCTCTTGGGGGATACTGTGGTGTTAACAGGCAAGATGAGATACACAATCTCTCCAGCGAGTTCTGGGTCTCCCCTGGGGTCTCCTCACAATTGGACATACTCAGAAAGCCACCGCTAAGGGAGGCACCCAAGAAGCATTGTGGTCAGATGCACAAACCACCTCAGCTGGCTCCTTTTGACACAAAGGAGCAGCGGCTCCATGCTGACCTCCCTCTGGATGGCTGAGTTCTTTACCCTGTCTCTAAGGCTGCACCCAGCTAGCTCATAAGTTCAGCCACCACAAGTGTTACAGATCTGAAAACTGAAAAGTGATACTTGGGGAACAAATCCTTCAGATCCCTGTTCGAAGTGCAATGATTGGCTAATTATATTATAAAAAGGAAATGAGTCTGAGACGTGAAACCAGAAATCCTTAAACCTGCATTGTTTTTAGTGACCTGCAGATGATGACTCCCTCTTTTTCCAAAAAGAAAGCAGTTAAGAAGTCTATGGAGAAATTACTCTGATGCTCATTGGAAACATTTTTCAGATTAAAAAAAAAAACATTAAAACCATTCATTTTGCTCCCAAGGGCTTCCAGGCTTTCTTGGATTTTTTTAAGTGGTCTTGAGCAACAGTTCTCCAAGCTTTGTGGAGGAAGTTTTTCCTTGGACACTGGTTGCGTTTTCATTCATTTTCAGCCTAATCAGTTCCCAAACTGTTAGCTGAAAGTCTTGGCATGTTGTGCAGCTTGTCCTTAAAAAATCTGAGGAAAAGTAGATGACAAAAGAAGTAGCAAGCTTAAAACCTATCTATAGCAGATTTATAGTATCTGAGCGCCATATCCTAAAGAAGAAGGAAAAATTCCAGCAAAGAACTGACCCAGGAATTCAGAGATACTGTACATGTGGCTCTTTAATTGATCCATTTGCTGTTCACTGAAGCCTCATCAGAAATGGTCGTAGTGGAAGGGTAGCTGTTAAGAAGCCTTTCTTATGGAAGGCTAAACATGAAGGTGCCAAATTACACAAGAATTTAACTGAAAAGCAGAAGCAACAGATCTTATGTTCAATTTGTTATCAATATGTGAAGTGGAGGTTAAGAAAGAGGTAAAATAATAATAATAATAATGGATTGCAAAACAAGTGGAGCACTATCAGTCATGTACTGGACTCCACAGATAGTGACGTCAACATTACTGAAGCAGTGTGGGATCATTTTAAGAGAAAATGAAACAAAAGGCAGACAAGATCCAAAGAAGAGCTTTGAATGTCCTTCAAGAGGCCTTGAGAACTATCCTGAAGACTCCTTAAAGAAGTTACAAGAAAGCTTTCCTAAGAGAGAGTTCAGGCTGTGTTGAAGAAAAAAGGTGGTCGCAAACTATAAAGAAATAACGAGTGACTCAAGGTTTTTGCAGAGTACTGTTCTGTTCACGATTTGATTTGTAAATTATGGCCCCATGCAGAGTAAAATAAATGGTAAACCTTTGTATGGCATGGCCAGACATTTGTGAAGCAGACAGATTCAAATTTCAAGGATTCAGCAAGGTGCCAGCAATGTTCAAAGTGAAATTCAGCCCACGAGCATATAGAGAGCAACAGATAGACTGTGGTTGTGACAGAATGTCTGTTCTTCAAGAAAATATCGAGGTAAACACATTGAAAATACCATTAAAACCTCCTTCACCTGCTTCGTCTTTAAGGAAGCCAGATCAACATTTTCATTATGTCAACTCCAAAATACTCTTCCTGCCATCAGTTTAAGACGTGCAAGGCTTAAGCATTTATTAGAAGAAGTGACATGGAGTGAAAACCTGTTATTTTACAACAAACAGTCCATCTCTTTTAACAGCCTGTTGTTATTTCGGCTCCAAATCAGATTTCAAACAGTTGAAGAACAATATGACAGGATGACTGGAGCAGATTCCTGCTAGAATAAGGGTCAGCAGAAAAGTGCGTGGCATTAGGCTTAGCACACTGACACACACATCCAAATACACACACTTAAAAATACAGATTTGTAATCAAAGAGCGACCAGACAGATCAATAACCCCTGAGACTGAGGTCAGTGTTAGAGTGGTTTCAAAGGCAAAATACAGTAGGCAAGAATTAAGGGCACATTTAAACACACACTCAGGCACCCACACACATATTGTTCTGCTGAAAATTCAATGCGTGCCAGATAAAGACTTGCACAGAAATTACTATCTGAAGCAAAACTCTTATGCCAAAGGCACATGTTTTCATTTGTGATTTTAATTAATGTTTGAAAAACAATAAATGCAGATACTGACTCAGTCGGGCAGATCAGAATACAAATTTTAAAATAATGAAACAATTTTTGAGGATGTTTGTCTTTCATTTCCCTTAAATCTTAATTTGCTGCCTTTTTAAGGCATAATAATTTGTCATTGTGATCATAGTTTAGAAAAAAGTCAAACTGTGTTTTAGTTAGGGGAAATTACAGCCAAGGATAAATGTATTCTTTTGCTATATGCAGTGAATCATTTTCTTGCTGCTTGCCCAGCTCAGCATCACAGTGACAACAGCACCTGATGACCACCCTTCCCAGGGGTGCAAACCACTTCAACTGGCTCCTATTGAGTGTGGAGAGGCAGTAACTCAACGTCAGGATCTTCCTGGATCACTGCGCTTCTTGTTCACAGGCAGACACAGGCTTCCCTGCAGAGAAACCTCATTTCAGCCACTTTTATCCCCACGCTTTGTCTTTGTCACTCACTACCCAGAGTTCACAACCACAGGTGGGGGACAGAGCGGATATCGACCTTTAAACTGAGCAACTCTTCACCCCTGGTTTACCAAACTTCATCTCTTTGTTTAAAGCTGCGAAAGTTGCAAAGCTCTTGCCTCTTTTGTTTTTTTAGGCATTCGGGTAACCTAAATTTATTTTTTGCTGCAAAAGCGGCCTCTGTGAACAGACTGTTTTATGTCTCTGTACTGTTTTTTTAAAAGCTGCCTGTGGTTAACAGGTGGAAAACCACACACACGCACAAAGAAACCCAAAACAAAACATACACATAATCAGTCCTGGCAGCCCAGATCATCTCTACCCGAAAGGGTTGACCTCTTAATTCACTTTCAATCAGGGGCACAGATTATCTGGCCTAACTCTGCTGGAGTGGACTCAATCTTGGGCCAAAGAGCGAAGTAGAGCTGGGATTTCTCCCAGGAGGAATCAATCACTTTGCCAAGCTCCTCAGAGCTAGCCTTCACTTGGACTCAGCTGCTGCACTCAGTCCCCTCTTCTTGTCCAATCTCATTCTGGATGTGGCAGCAGGTCATAAATACACAGACCAAAATCACTGACCTGACTAGAGGAATGTCATTGGTTCGGTCAGTGAGTATGAATTTGGGGAATTTCAGGTGAAGGGGCTGTAAATCCTCGCAAATAGTCAAAACAAGAGCAGATGTTAGAGGGTCAGCGTCTCTCTGCCAAATCTTATTCACGTAATTTCAACAATGCAAGCAGAGGTGCATTCAGGTCAGTGGGATTCTGCATTTGCGTGTGTGCGTGGAGGCATGTTTGTGTTTGTGAATGCTGCCTGATATCTGAGAAGAGCACTGGGAATGACACACAGCCACAGGGTAACAGTGTGCCCTATGGATTAATATGCACATCTTAATATTTCTCTCCACTTGCTTGTATCCTGCAGCAGATTACTACGCTGTTGTTATGACGACAGCACAATATCACTAAATCGTGGGATTAGAAAGAAATTTGTCTTGCATTTCAAAGAAAATCATTAATCAGACCACAGGCTGGAAACACAAACCTCAGTGCAATGGCTTTACTATTGACTGATGCAAAGTGTTCTGATAAAAATAAATAGTTTTACTCCACCAAGTGATGTGCATTTTAAAAAAAACAAACAAAAAAAACAGCAGGGGAAAAAGTCTGTAAAGTCAGCTGTGAGTTTCTACGTGTTGCAGAGCTATATTTATATTAAATTCACTTTTAGCCAATGGGGCCTTTTAGATTTTAGTTATTTGTCTTTCTGCTCCATTTATTAGATGCATTATTTATGAAGTCAAGTAACCAGAGAACCCTGTTGACATGTTGCGATATGAAAATCAGTGAATCATTTACCAATTACTTTCTTGTTTATGGAAGAGTGCGCCCCGTAAGTCCTCCACTAACTGATAAGTTGACATAGACAAGATACAACATGTCAGTAATTTGTGAAACCGGTGAATGTGGCTGGCAACACAAGTCCTGCTGGCGCTCAAGCATTTAACTGCAAGGCATTGATGGTGAGGCCCATTAGTGTTCAAGTGCCTTAAGTAACAGTTTAAATGCATGGAGCTAATCCTTCATGAATACGCTTCAATATGCCGTACGACCTGATGATTCCAGTTGGTTCCAGTGTCTTTTCATGCTTCGCATGTTTCATTGCAACAATGAATTTTTATGTAATTCAACCTAAACTATTTTCCCTTCCATCCTCAGCAAGACTGGAGAGTAATTACAGTGTTTTCCTTTCTCCGTTTCATTTCCTAAATGCCACTTTAAGCACAAGAAGAAGGGAGCTGGAAAGGCTTTGCTGTTTAATTTTCATAAAAGGGATCCAGATCATCAGAATTGCATGGGTTCGTCCACTTCCCTGCCTGTTTTTAATAAAGTTTGTGACACCTAAACAAACAGAACTAAAAACATACATTCAGGTCTCTCCTTGGCTGGAGGAATAATGAAAATCATAAAAAGGTTGTTACTCTCCGAGTCTGCATATCTTGAGTAATTAAGTCTAAGGCTTTTAACTTCATAAAAGAACTAAACTAAAATATCATTTTTTGTAAATTTCTTCACTTTACTTACCTTCAGCAACTCAGACATCTGCAGTCACGACTTACAGTATCAGAACTATACTAACAGATTTGACAATCAAAAGAGACTCATCGCAGTTTCTTGTAAGGACTTTTAGATCATGAGGACTGTAAGAAACTTTAGAATATAGTCGACCCACATGATCTTTGTGAATTTAATACTGTTGAATAGATCAGTAAGTAATATGTGCAAGAGCTGACTTTAAAAACTAAAAATGCTTTCAGTCTGGCGAGAAGTCATTACTCAAGACCAAATAGCTCAACAGACAAGAACAGCATAACATAGAATATCTCTCACCTCAGTGTGAAACTTTCCAAGGTGGACGTACTAGCAAGAAAGACATAGAACGTTGCGACATCACCAGACTTGAGGGGCTTTGAAGAAGTCTGGATCACCACAGCGCCTCCCAGCCTCAGCCGAAGAAAGGTGGGATTCCCTGGTGGACTTTTGAGCAGGCTGACACTTCCTACCCTCCTCATTGGTGTCCCTGATCCACCAGTGTCTCTGCCTCGTCCCACTCCTACTCGTTGCAGGCTATCCTGTGGGGTGCACTGGCCAGTCTGGTCCCGCCGACTCTGGAAGTAGACTTCCACAAGGTTCCCCTGAAGTCCCTTAATGCCTTCAGTGCTTTCTGCTTCCCTGCTAGAGCTTCCTGATCTACTGGCTGAGCTGAACCAGGAGGGTTCTGGCTTAAGCTGTGCCACACAAAAGCCGCCAGGAGACACCAGACAAGCCCCACGAACTTCTCTGGTCTCCCAGAAGGCATAAGCCGTGACACAGTGAGCTCCATCCTTAGCCTTAGCTCCATCATTTTTCCTCCCATTATCTTCTAGAGAGCCCATTGTTTCTTGCCAAGCAGTGATATTGCTTTCTGTGGGCATGTGGAAAAGAATCTTAACTACTGGGGATGAGGAACGAACCTGGCGGCTCAAAATGACTGGCAGTATCTTGTGCCCACTGAGGAGCAAATCTAAAGGAATAGAGGCATCTAGAGTCAGGGGGCCAAATGAAGCATTGACAGATGGCTGGAGAAGCCCAGCACCAGGTCCAGTGATGAGAAAAGTCTGAGTCTGAGCTTTCAGGCTAGAGTTCCCAGATGGCTGTGGACTGTCCTGTCTCACAAACACGTGGTCCACATTGAGGACCTGAAACTTGATGGTGGGATAAACTGGAGATGGAGTGGTGAATGTCCCAGTGTCTTTAGCCACTCTTGGAATCTCAGCACCTGTGAAATGATGAGTTTGGGGAATTAGGACTTTAGAGAAATTAGGTAGAAATTTTCCATATATATGCTTTAACTCCAAGGTTCAGTTTTAGGTTTCAAATCTACCGACAAGCACAGTTACTGCTCACAAAGCTAGTTTGCTACTGTAACTGCAAACAGGATGACAGGAGGATGAAGGGTTGAAAAGAGATCAGAGTTGGAGAAGCAAAGCAAAGGGTCGATGCCATGAGGTTCAGGTAGGCGCCAAAAGGACAGAGTCAGGATCACGACACTGATGATGACAGTTGGCTGTCTTGGCGAGCAAGACTCAAAACAATTAAATGACTTCATTTAGCAAACATGGTTAATTTCTGAATATAGTTCCTGCATCAAAAAGAGAAAAGAAAAAAAAACAGCCTTTTAATTTTCTTTCACTGAATTTTCGTTCTCCCTTACTTTTCCTGAATACACGATTCACGTTTCCTAAAGCAAAACACTGTGCGGCTTGAAAAAGGAAAGACAAACAGGGTAATTCTTATTGCATATCATATGACCAGATGGTAACAATTCCAGTAGGCATACAAGTTGCTGATTAAATTTTCAGCCAGATTAACCATGGCATGTGGCTTTATTACAGAGAATTATACACATCACTATAACATTCAAGCTCTAAAACACGAGGAAATTAGGTCTGCGTCATTTCTGTCCTGCAACGGATATTCTATTCTCTGCTATTCACTACATCTATCCGAGCCAGTAAAGGAAATGTGGCATCCGAGTGCTAAAAAGCCTGTCTGGTAACTTCTGTGGGATGACTGTTTGTCCAGATAGAACGCCGTATATGACAGATCACTCTTCCCGCTGCCAGAGACACTTGGTAATTTGCCCTCCTCCATGCTGAAGTGCTCAAAGATTAATACGAATTTTTGAATATGACTTTCCCTTACCTCACAAAAAAAAAAACTTTTAGAAAAGAAAATATTCCTCTCCTTCAGACGCATTAGAAGTGGTATATTATTGTTTTCTGATTCCAAACCATATTTCATGAATAAATTTATATTTAAATTAGATTACTTGCTGAATGGAAAAGAAAATCAGATGTCAGGGTGGATATTAAACAAAGACACACAAGAAAAGTGTCTTATAGATCCCAGAGATCAGACTAATGATGTAAGGAATTTCACATGCAGGCCAATATAAAAGTTTTAGTTCTACATTATTAGTTTGTGTCTGCAGGTTTGAGATAAAACAAAAGCACACCAATGCTCATTTGCCATTTCCAGCTATTCTCTCTGTCTGGGACTAATAATTATTTAATTTAGCTGACAGTGCACTGTACACTTAGAATTCACTGTTAGGGTGTACAATCAATGTTGTTAATCATGTTAGTCTGTGAACAGACATTTGAAGATCTATGAATTGATTTCTTTTTGCATTTGGTGCACACATTTCAGCTAATTAGATTTTGATGCTGATTCACTTCTGAGGTTGCTGAATTAGTTGATTTTATACAATGCAATTAAAAAAAAAATCTAACAAAAAAATCATAAATGTTGGCTTTGGCGGCAGCTGTGTTTGCTCTCCAGTTTAAGAACCATCTACTTTATTTTACCATCATTATTCTGCTCAAACCAGCACGGGAGAAAAGCTTGAATCTTATCCTTCTTTTTAAATCTAAAAATAGGATAATTGTTCATTATGAAGGGACTTATGCCCATACTGTCGCAAGATTATAAATGCAGCTTGTTTAAATATCTCCTGTGAAACTTAATGCAATTAATGGAAGCATAAAACATAAAGACAGAAATAATCCACAGTATTTCTTAGCTGTAGCCTCAGAATTATCCCGCTGCTCATGAAAACTGCTGCTTAACAGAATAATGTATTGATCAGAAAGTAATCTGGTCAGACCTGGCAGGATCCCTTTAAGTATATAAACCAGAGATATTACAGAAAAAAATTACACATATGGCAATTTTGAACAACTGGCAGTTCTAACTCAGAGAGGCTCACAGACACATTAGACAGCAGACTGTGACTGGACTAAAAGATAAGGCTGTCATGCATATTCATGGTGATCAAGCAGGGAAGATATCAAAGGCTGAACCCTATCACTTAGACACGCAGTCAGAACACAGCCGAGTTCCACAGTTGCAGACATGCAGCAGTCACACATGCATGTGTGATGGAAAAAAATGCACCCACAGATAGCATGGGTAGATATAAACCCAGGCAATCTCAAACAGTAGTCTTTCGCATACTGTCGGTATCACAGAGGGACAGACTGCTTTCTGTGGCTCCCAATGCAGGTTATCTTTAAACAACCAGAGAAACAGCTGTGCAACCTCAGCTTCAGGCCTCTTTAATCCCACAGATGAGGCTTCCTGATGCACACTGGAGAGCATGCTGTCACTTTCATTTAGACTGAGGGATAACAAAATGGGCTTAGGCCATGGATGGTAACCACAGAACTACAAAAATATGAAACACAACTTTATATCTTTATGAGCCAGTCAAATACAAAAAAATAATCATGACAAGCAAATATGACAACTCCATAGCAATTTTGGGGCCTGCTTAAATTTTGTGCTGATAAAAGCCAAAAGGAAACAAAAGTATATTGGATGTGCGTAATAAACTACAGCAGAGTCATTTAATATGCCCAGTGTGTATGTGCTTGCACTATCAAAGTATATACAAGAGTATAAAATAGCTACACATTTTATCTTCATTACTCGTCTCTTGTAAACACAGCTGAAGCCTCTGAGCTAGTTCCAACCCAGTTGTTTTCATATTTAAAGCTTTCCATTTACGCGTTATTTGCGTCTCATCCAGCAGACCACTTCAAACCAATGCATTAATAAAAGCTGAAACTGATCATCGTTCATCAAAAGCAATCATAAATCTCACCTTCAAAAGCTGTTAAAACCGCCACCGCGACAACCGGAAACAGAAAACGAAGGGAAAACATCATTTTAGTGAAGTTGCAGGTTTTGGTCTCCAGTACGCACGGAGGTAAGTTTTGGTGACTGCACGCACACGGTAGGAAAACAGCGCTGGAAACAAAGCATTACATTGCAGAGTGTCTTGGTTCCTCTGAATGTAGAGGCTCAACTAGGAAAAAAATAGTTTTAAATGTACTTCCCTGTCCTCTAAGTGATGACAGTTTTTTCCCCCCCTCCGACATCAGTGCTCTAGCTGGCACTGTGGGACAGCATCAGACACGGCTCTTACCATGATAGAAATCAGTAAACATGTGCCGCGGGGCAGATTAACTAGACCCACGTGGGTATAATCGGAAGGGCCGCAGGCAAATTAAATGCATACAAGGTCGGGGATCAGTGATTTCTACATGCGCATTTTAGTTTTGATTGAACAAATTAAGGATGGATAGAGACCTTCTTGAATTGAGCATATAATAATCATAGATTTCTACAACTCACTTGTGGATGAGGGGGGGAAAAGTAACTGAGTAAATGATTTTTTCTTACTTAGTCGTACATGTGCACGGTACTTTCAGACGGCCTTTAAGGGTGGCATTACTTGACTTTTGGTCTTGAGTGGAGAAAAGAAAACTGTAGGGCGTTTTTTTGCCAGCTGTCAGCTTTATGTTCTCACTCATAGACAGCGTTACACATTACTTGGAGCGTAGGAAGGAGCAAATGGATACAGTCACAAACGCTTCGTGATGTCACAGCACACATACACTTGGTACAAAGCATCAGCAGTCACTCAAATTAACTCTAGTTTTTTAGGCCCATAAGTCCCTGTTAAACAAACGTATCGTTTATTTTTTTACAATTTGAGATCTCTACGTGGAGCTGCATGCTAAAATATTTTACAGGGCTTTTTTTTTTTTACATATTAGAGATTAGTGAGTTTAGACTCTAAGTTAAGCTTAGATGTATTTTTCTGTGCTACTGCAGGCCCTCGGGCCATATTTAATTTCCTAACACTCAAAATCACAGAGGTAATTTTGTAACTCTCTCTTTGTCTCTCTTTTCTTTTCTTTTTTTTAAGTGTATCACTAGATCTGCCTTGACCTAAAATTTTATAATGAGATAGGCTGAACCGTTCAAAGGCTAAACTGGAATAGCACGGTGTCCTTGCCATAGTATGTGTCGTGTAGCCAAAGCAAGACCAGGGGGAAGATTGCATTTAGAAACTATGGAATCCACCTGCTGTTCTTTTGCCCAGAGGCATCACACTAAGTGCTGGCATCAGTTTTATGGTAAAGAATACCAGGGTTTAATGAGCTTGGTCAGACTTTTCTTCACTAGTTCGCTCTCCAACACCGTCTTAAATACCCATTCTCTAAAGCAATTACTGGCGCAGTATGTCAGATAAACTCACTGCACTCAATACCCTAGTGCATGTTTTATTACGAGGTGGCACCTGTGCCAGGGTGACAGCATAAAGCATGCAGGTGTCACTGGTGAATAAATAGTTTCCCACTTTACAACAGAGGCTGATTAACTACATGTTATTAAATATGTGCCTCAGAGAAACACTTAAGGATCTGAAACAGTCTGCATTGTATAAATACAGGGAGTGCAGAATTATTAGGCAAGTTGTATTTTTGAGGAATAATTTTATTATTGAACAACAACCATGTTCTCAATCAACCCAAAAAACTCATTAATATCAAAGCTGAATGTTTTTGGAAGTAGTTTTTAGTTTGTTTTTAGTTTTAGCTATTTTAGGGGGATATCTGTGTGTGCAGGTGACTATTACTGTGCATAATTAATAGGCAACTTAACAAAAAACAAATATATACCCATTTCAATTATTTATTTTTACCAGTGAAACCAATATAACATCTCCACATTCACAAATATACATTTCTGACATTCAAAAACAAAACAAAAACAAATCAGCGACCAATATAGCCACCTTTCTTTGCAAGGACACTCAAAAGCCTGCCATCCATGGATTCTGTCAGTGTTTTGATCTGTTCACCATCAACATTGCGTGCAGCAGCAACCACAGCCTCCCAGACACTGTTCAGAGAGGTGTACTGTTTTCCCTCCTTGTAAATCTCACATTTGATGATGGACCACAGGTTCTCAATGGGGTTCAGATCAGGTGAACAAGGTGGCCATGTCATTAGTTTTTCTTCTTTTATACCCTTTCTTGCCAGCCACGCTGTGGAGTACTTGGACGCGTGTGATGGAGCATTGTCCTGCATGAAAATCATGTATTTCTTGAAGGATGCAGACTTCTTCCTGTACCACTGCTTGAAGAAGGTGTCTTCCAGAAACTGGCAGTAGGACTGGGAGTTGAGCTTGACTCCATCCTCAACCCGAAAAGGCCCCACAAGCTCATCTTTGATGATACCAGCCCAAACCAGTACTCCACCTCCACCTTGCTGGCGTCTGAGTCGGACTGGAGCTCTCTGCCCTTTACCAATCCAGCCACGGGCCCATCCATCTGGCCCATCAAGACTCACTCTCATTTCATCAGTCCATGAAACCTTAGAAAAACCAGTCTTGAGATATTTCTTGGCCCAGTCTTGACGTTTCAGCTTGTGTGTCTTGTTCAGTGGTGGTCGTCTTTCAGCCTTTCTTACCTTGGCCATGTCTCTGAGTATTGCACACCTTGTGCTTTTGGGCACTCCAGTGATGTTGCAGCTCTGAAATATGGCCAAACTGGTGGCAAGTGGCATCTTGGCAGCTGCACGCTTGACTTTTCTCAGTTCATGGGCAGTTATTTTGCGCCTTGGTTTTTCCACACGCTTCTTGCGACCCTGTTGACTATTTTGAATGAAACGCTTGATTGTTCGATGATCACGCTTCAGAAGCTTTGCAATTTTGAGACTGCTGCATCCCTCTGCAAGATATCTCGCTATTTTTGACTTTTCTGAGCCTGTCAAGTCCTTCTTTTGACCCATTTTGCCAAAGGAAAGGACGTTGCCTAATAATTATGCACACCTGATATAGGGTGTTGATGTCATTAGACCACACCCCTTCTCATTACAGAGATGCACATCATGCTTAATTGGTAGTAGGCTTTCGAGCCTATACAGCTTGGAGTAAGACAACATGCATGAAGAGGATGATGTGGACAAAATACTCATTTGCTTAATAATTCTTCACTCCCTGTAGTTGAATCTGATTTTGCCTGGTGTTCCCCTCCAATGCATTTTAAAGTCAGCGAGTTTCTATTCGAGCAGCTTTGTTTTGTTGTTTTTGGCTGGATGGGATTGCCAACACTGACACTGCAGATTATTTAGTCAGGTAACATCTCCAGATCTCAGTTGTTTTTCCAGACATGCGACCTGCTGCTAGTGCCATTAGAGATGACAGAGATGTGACTGGAGTCACCATCTGTGACTGCAGTACTGGATATAGAGCTGCTGCTACCAGGTGGCGCAAAGGTTTTTAGAGGTCATTTGATGTGAAGCAGCGGTCAGGACACTAATCCATTTAATAATTTATTACATTTCTTTTTAAATGGAAGACTGCGCCTCACCGAGCTGTTGAAACAGATAAATAGCAGAAGAAATGACATCCAGTGTTTTTATCTACACTTGCTGGCAATGTCTGGCAAGTTATTACATGTACAGTATGTTGTCTTTGTAGTAATTGGTAAGTGTTTGCCTTGCGATTGTTGTAAACATACATGCTAAAAAAAAATGAGCTGTTAAGCATATTAAGATCTGTTGCAAATTATAAATGACACTGGTTTTAAAACATACTCAGCTCTTGTCTGATGTTTCAAGCATGCAATTCCTTTTGCATTAATAATTAATTATACATAAATAATTATATTTGTTATGTGCATTCCATCTGTTGTTAGCTTCAGTGCCTGCTTTTCCAGATCTGTCACACTAACTCATCTATAACTCATCTCTTCATAGATGTGACACTTCAAAAGTTTACTAATCTTAAATCTCTCATTTTTATGAGAAAGATGCTGGCAATAAAAGCTGAAGTTTTCTTCCTCCTCAAGTGCTGACAAAGGTCCTGGGGTCCTCTCTCTAGCAAAAAGTTTTAAAACAGCCAGAGTCGACCAAAGAACTAAATGTAGACATTAATAGACCGGCAAGCTCAAAGAAATACAAAGAACAAGGCAGAGCACTTTAAAAGCTAAAATGTTAAGACCACTAAGAACAGCCTAAGGCCATTGAAAACATTTATGTCTTAAGATATCTCTTAAAAGTGTCAGTGAACGCAGTAGTGCCACAGATAACTGAAACAATCTTTTAAAAGTGGATACAAGTGCCAAAATTTGCATATTTGTCCCTCTGGAGCTATTAAATTGAAAACTCCCATTAGTCACTTGAAATCTGGCCATCATGCAGCATGGGGTCCGTGCTGTTTTTTCCTACAAAATTTCAACCAACTGGATGCATTTAGAAGGTTTTACTCTTGATTTATATGCTTTTCACTATAAGTAAGTAAACGTCTTCAGAGATTCTTTGTTTCGCGTAAAACAAAATAACTGCAATGACACATTTGTTATGTGTTTTTCCTTTGGTCCAGTGATAGCTTTAGCTGCATGATGCTATGCATGTCAAGGGATTGACCTTTTACCCCTTTTTACCTCTTTTACCACTATGATATATACAACCATGACATTTAACATTCACTTATGTATTCAGTGCATGAAGACTCCTTTATCCTTGACTCAGCTCTGAGGCGGCCAACAATGTCTTTGGACAGGTTCAAACCCACAACCGTCTTGTTTTAAGACAACTAATGACCACTGTGCTGGCAGGCTATCTCCCATAACTTCACTCTCAAGTTTGTGAGGTTAGTTAGTGTTCTGCCCTTTTCCTAGTTTAGTCCTGCAGTCCAGTTTATCGAACACCTTTTTACTTTCACCTAACATTCAGTATTTTTCACTGCAAGCTGCATCCACAGATACATTGTTAACATTCACACACACATGCAGAGATGGATGCATCAGATGATACTTGGGGTTGAGTACTTTGCCCGAGGATATTTCAGCATAAGTTTGCAAGAGCTGGGCATTGAACAACAGACCTTCTAAATAACAGACAACTGTACATCATAAAGAACAATATTTTCTATGACCATGATTGAGACATGAGTTACCAGTGAGGACTATAAAGACCCATAGACCCCACTCCCCTGTTTGCAAACTGGTAAAAAGTAATTTCAGACTTTTAAAGTCAACTTCTACATGGTTGAGTATGCATGATATGACACTAAGACAAGAAACAAAAGTGGCGGGACTTCTTTAAGTTTCTTGAAGATGTTTCACCTCTTATCTGAGAACCTTCTTCAGTTCTAAAACCAAATGGTGGAGAGTTCCAGGTATTTAAGCCATAAGTGTCCCTTAAGAGGGTTGTTGACCCACTATTGATCATGTGCCTCATTACAGGTGCCAAGGTGTGTAAAAGGTTGTGTGTCTGAAGAAGAAGCTTCTCGGATGACAGGTGAAAAATCTTCAAGAAACTTAAAGAAGTCCAGTTGCTTTTCTTTCCAAGCTCCCATCTACGTCATCTACCATGACCTGGATGACTGAGAACCTACACAGACACACAAAGACAAGGCAAGTCTAGTTTACTTTACTTTACTGGGGGAAAAAAATCATATTTTCTTGCTTTTGTTGACAGTCATCTTTTAAAATGGCCACCGATTTTAGTTTTCAAATTGATAATAAGCTTAATCAAAAAATATCAAAAACTGTATGCACCACTCATCGCACTTGTATCCACCCATGAATGATGTCTCTGCAATGTTAAGTTATCTGCTGCACTACAGATCATATTGATGTTGAGTCATATTGATGTTGTATTTGCCAATACAAAAACCATGATCCTCATTACTCACTAACCTGGAACAGTTAAAAGCAGTTGATGAGAGCAGACTACCCGTGTAATGTTTTTTTCTTTTTCTGGTACTAGTTAGAAGACTTGCAACTGCATTGTGCACCAGCTGCAGATGAGACAGTGCAATATCCAGGCATAGTGAAATGCAGTAATCCAGTTATGAGGAGATTAGCATGGTGGTGTTCATGACATTGAAAGAGGGAGAGAATGGATTTTACTTTGGTGTAGTTCCTCAGCTTAAAAAAAGCAATTCAAGCATCCTGTTGATATAGTTGCCAAATTTTAACATGAAATAACCCTAATCTCCAGTCTGCATTAAAGAGAGAAAACGTTTCTTAATTGTCCTTAAGATTAGAGTAATAGAAGTGGAGTCATGCAGATTAAATGGCATTATTCGTGTGTCATCAGCATACAAATAATAAATACAAATAAGCTGATATTATCTTTGTGGAAAATCGATCCAAAGGGAGTGCAATATTGAAATTTAAAGGAAACCTTTAGGTACACTACAATTGCATGAAGAAAAATCCCTGATCTTTCCAGAACAGACTCTGGCTGTTAACTATGAGGAAAACTGCCCAAGGACATTACCTCAAATGGCAACCAGCCACACACTCTCATATACACACATCTAAACTGGCTTGTGTGTCTTTCGACTGTGGGAGGAAACCAGAGTACATGGACAGAAGCTGGAGCATGAATATGGAGAACATGAAAACTCCACACAGAAAGACACTGGCTGACTAGGAGGTCTGTTCCCAAAACAGAAAATATAGAAAAACAACAAATAGGGGTTGCATACAGTTACACAGTTACATACATATTACATGATCACCAGGTCAATGAAAAGTTAAATTTTCCATCTCATGAGTTCGTTCATACTGCTTCTTATTCATCTTGAGCCAAAAAGTAATAAAGTTTGCTTTCATCGATGTATAAAGCAGGGCTCAAATCAACTCAACTCATTTTTAACCTGTTGGGGATTCACCCATATGGCAGGGATCACATGAACAAAACGAATGAATGGAAAAAGCGGCCCAAAAACAACCAAGTCAATTGCAGCCATATGCAATCCCTCTGAGTGGAAATCATTGCAAACTGCTTCTGTATTATCTGCTAAAATCTCTGGGGAGTACTCAAGTGTAGTCTGCGAACATAAAGCTGTCGTCACACCTGCGTAATGACACTTACAGTAGTCCTATAGCTGGCTAAAGAAAAGCCAGGTTCTTCAACAGTCATTGCACTGGAGCTCCCAGAGCTCTTCAGCCTAGTCATGCACTGTGGATGTCTCCCATTTCAAGCAGTCTTAGCCAAAGATAAATCACCAGGGCAAGGCCTGTATCCTGGCCTCTTCCCTTCACTGACGTCAGCCAACAGCCATCCTCTTATGACAAATGAATGCTCTTTTTGGAGTGTGGCTGCCATGAACATCAGTTTTCAGCCCCTGTGGGATGCCTCCATTGAGTTACTGGCCAGGTGATATATCCTCCAACCAGCAACCTTCCCACAGAGTGCTGTGTCGGACAGGTTAGAAGCTTACCTCCAACCACCTGCTGGGAACCCCATTAATGTTGGAGGGGATGGATGGGCGCACAGTTGAACTATTTGTTCAGTGTGATCAAGCTTTTTTGTTGAAAGTTTCTCACCTAAGGTGAAAAGAGACTACATGCAGCTCCAAAAGATAACATACCATCCGGCTATATTTTGCATTTTCTGGCGCATAAATTCCATTAATACTTGTGCGGGTAGTGTACGTCTGTGGCATTTTAAGCCAGACAAGAAATTATTCCTTTTTTTTTTTTTTTTTTTTCTCTTGCAAGGCTGGGTTACTGCAGGCAAATTAAGCAGGCGCCTCTAGGGACTAAGAGCTGCAGGTTTACAGTGTAGCAATTAGTTTCTGATCATTTGATTAATGTGAATTTGTTTGGTAATTACTTATGCTTCATTAATGGGGCCTTGAGGCAGTTTAAACATTTGTACCTAAACTTGAATTATTCTGTTATTTAGATTGTCAAAAACAAAAAGAAAAACTGCTGTGAAAAAGTCTACTTGCACAAGAAATGGGAGAGGAGAGCAGTACATACCTTATTGCTCTTGTGTTGTTGGGCAGTTTTGTTTTATTGTCTTCTGGGCTCTCTAAGTTGGTAAATCATCAAATACATGTGACATATGTAATAAAACGTTCTTTTTACAGCACATCTTTAAATATATTCAAGCCAAGAGACTTCAAAAGAAATCCCTGACTCTTTGCATGACAAAAGTTCTGTCAGTACATCAAAGTCACATTAAAATATTTCACCTGGAAGATCCGTGCTGTGATTTGGGGGCAGGAGGGTCAAATGGACGTGGAGTGTTTAACTGGCAGTCAGAGGTTTTGTAAAATATTCAGAAAGGCCAGCAGAAGATGAATGTCTCCTTATGCCCCCCTGTGGTGGGGAGCCAGGCAGGACGAAAGCGAGTCATAGAGAGGTTACAACTGGCAAGAATTTTAAACATCCATTGGCCCAGGGGACTCCGGAGACATACAGCTCAATATAGATCAGTTGGATAGCGAGGAAAAAATAAGAGCAAGAGCAAGCTGAGGAGAAAGAGAAGAGGTGGATGGAGGGGTGGGGAAGTAAAGGAAGGGGGCCGTGTGAGAGAGGTAGGCAAGGGGAAGAACAGGAAAAGGCAAATATATTAGAAGCAAGAAAACATGGATTCATTGATATACAAATGCAATCTCCTCTCTTTCTTGCCTCCCTGAGAACAGAATGAGCATTTCAGAAAAACTCTTGTGAAAGACTGCAGTATTTTCCAACCGTGCTGCTCAGTCTTCAAAGTTTTTTTTGGGAGGGGGGATTTTCCCTTGTTTAAGTCAATATTCAGTTTAAGCGAATGATGAAATATCTATGCATGTGTAAGACGTTGCTAGAGGCAGGGAGGAAAAGGGCTGAAGAACTTTTCCTCAAGTTCAGCCATTTGAGATTTTTGTGGTATAAAGCTTCTCTGTGACACCCAGTTAAAAGCATTCCTGAGATCCACTGGTTTGTTAGTGCATGTATGATATAACTCATTACTTAACTACACTCTACATGTACTATCAGCATCCAACTAAAAATCACTGCTGCCCCCCTGAGGATTGTTGTGTAACAGCACGACAGCAGCTGTACAAACCCCTAATAAGAGCAGAATGGAGGAAATAAAAGGTAAATATTAGTCTGTTGTTTATGCATTTTCGATTTAAAATGTACCTAAGACAATATTCTTGTATATTCTTTCCCCTCCTGACTCCTATATTTTTGGGGAGCACGGTGATATTGATACATTTGCATGTGTTTCTGAGAAAGGGGAGAGCAGGGGTGTCGCTTTGTAACTGGGATGAGACAAAAGCACGTGGTCATGTTTGAGCAAACAATTTCTCGGTAGCTATAAATAATAATACAGGCATAATAATTCGTTTCCATTCCCTAAATGTTAACTTTAGTTAGCCATTTCTCTAAAGTATTGTTCCTTGTTGAAGACTTTCCTCACTTATCTTTACTGAATCAGAAACTTTGACAACACTGCAATTCAAATTCAAAGACTTTGACTCAATTGCCGAAGCTCACAGAGATGAACCTTTTTCACTTCCATTCCATTAAAGTGAAAATTAATGCAGAGTCAGTAATAACCCAGGCCAGCTGTTGCAGCCACTTCACTTCTGAATAGTACTTAATAGTACTTCAGTTATTTCCTGCAGACTCTATATTGCAGTTAATGTCTGCATTAGTGTTTTTTAAGCAAAGCGTTTAATGTTAACAGTCAGTTCTACAATTATAAGTGATCCACTGTGACTGTCCTTCATAAAAGATTTTTAAAAAAATCATTGTTACCTTCTCTTGTGATTTATTGCACCATCTAGTGGCAAATGGTAATTCTGACCGTCTATTTATAATTGGAAATGTGGCAACAAAGATCCTCTATTTCAACCAAAAACCCTGATCTTTCCCTGTATGTGTGAGACTCAAATGAATGACCATAATTTGTATGGTATTTGTATTACTATAGAGTCGCCTAAGAATTATTATTGTTTGCTATATTAACAAGGAACTACTGCAAATCTAACCTGCCATGTAAAGAAAAACACATGACACGAGTTTTTAAAAAATATCAAATTTAATTTGGTTATAAAAGTTGTATTTTTCACATGCACACCCACACATAGTTAATCACCATAAATACTGTCCAGTGATTTCTTTTTCTTCTTTTTCGTTGATTTGTTGTTTTTGTTTTTGTTTTATCTTGATTCACAAAGCAAGCACATACGGTGGGCTTATACATGTGATTTCAAAGGACACTATGGAGAATGCTTGCAGTTTTGTTTTTTTTTTGTTTTTTTACAATGAGAGGAAATCTCAGTGCACTGAAAAAAAAGGCTGTCGTAAAATCAAGTAGAAACATTTACAAATTATCTACAAATGAATCGAAGTACAAAAGAGCTACAGCGTTTCGAAACACTACGCCCATTCACAAGTGAATGATTTGGTATTGGAACACCATATAATTTCAACATTGTGAAAGACTGAAAGTGAAACTATACATAAACAGCTTTGGAAAATAATGAAATGTAAACTGATTGCCAGCCTAAATTCCCCTTTGGCTAACCTCTCATGTCTTTGCATGCCCTCAGCAATATTCACGAATGAAGGAACCCTGTGCCACAAAACAAACCCACATCCAGCTCATCTGTTAAATGCAACTTCACATAAGAAACACAGAAGATGATTGGGACATAATAAATGTTTATAACTAAATATAATAATAGAAACTTAGTCTTTTTTTTAAAGCTATGCCAGGTAGTAATTATGTTTGTGAGCTCCAGTAATCCTCTCCAAAGCACACAGAATGCTTATAGATGAAGCGGGGTCTTTCTTTCAATAATTCAAGTTCATTTTTAAGACTTTATTTCAATAATGTTGTCAAATTAACACACGCCTGTCACCTTGAAAAGTAAAGCAGTGGGTTGCCATTTAAAGCTAGTCCATTTCTGGGGGATGGATCTCATTACACCATCCAGTTTGAGCATAAGAAATATATGGAAACGCTTAAATGTTTAAAAGTCAAAACCCAGAAAAAATGGTCTCGCCCATAAAAAGTCAAATTTGTGTTTGCAAGCACAGAGAAAAAATAAGATGTGTTTTCTTCCTTTTTTTTGCTTCATTGCAACAGTTTCATTTTGAATTTGTTCAGCTTGCTAAGCTACATTTTCCCCATCAAAGAGGATATCCACACCACCAAAGGATATAATTTAAACCCAGGAAGCCACTTTCAAACTACTAAAAAGAGAAGAGAAAGAAAATGAACTGTCTGGCATTCATTTTCACCAATTACACACAAAAACTCAGCTTCTGATTCTTTTATATTTTTCTCCCTCTGTGAAGCCTGGTCTGTTGTTTGTGCAGCATTAACACTAAGAATTCATTGAATAAGAAACTGACTAATTAGACAGTCGGCTCAACAATCTGCAGGATATTAAGCTTCTGCTGATCTGATCATACTTTAATGGTGGCAATCTTTCAGTGGCATTGTGCAACTAAATTTGCTTTTGAGGACTTGATTAAACATATTAAACATTCAGAGAGTCAACAAACAAACAGAAAAGCAATAAAATATTGACTGTATTAAGTGGAATCACTTCATACTTGTTTTTTATATAATTCAATATCATGGGAATAAAGTAAAAATCTATTATGTACCATATCTTCTTATATAATAGCTGCATATTAGCTAACATGTTGATTCAGCACAGTATAGTTCTTTATATAATGAAAGTACAGGTCATGATACAAAAATTCATATTTCTCTCCACAGACAGCAGGTAGATGTAACAAAACCAGAGAACAATGCACATCTTAACATTTTGATTTCCAGTTTTTATGAGGCTTTAAGAGGCTTTATGAGCATGTCCCTCACTGGTTTCAAAAGAAAGTGCATCACCCAAACCTTAATAAGAAATGTTGGCATTTTGTGGCGTCTACAGTTGCCTGAAAAACAAAAATCTGTAAACTTGAGTCATAATTTGTGTTTGAACACAAGTTAATCATCTACAGAGATGGGCTGCTACAGATGAGGGCAAAACTATTGCCTCAAAATGTTCCCAAGTTGTTTTTTAACAGATCAAGAGATTTTCAACATACTGTTTCTAAACATACTAGTTTTCTTAAGAAAGCATGCATTATTTCTATTTGCCCACAATAACAGAATTATTTCAGAAAACAGAAATGACCAGGGTCGATATTATTTGCAAGCTTAAAATAATGTGTCTTCTTCTTATCGACTTATTGGAAGGGTTGTCTTCCAATTTACTCATTGTATAAAAACTTCAGCAAAAGTTTGAGCTGTCACTTGAAAAAGCATCACACTAAAACCAAAAAATCAGTTTAGACTCAAGAAAAAGAATCGTTGATGCTCACGAAGCAGGAGATGGATATACGAAGTTATCACAGCGTTTCCAAGTGTCAAGAATTGGACCGAGAAATTCAAAGACCGACAAAACAAAGAAACACGGCAAAGATACTGAAGGAAGTGAAAGATTTCCAAAACCCTGGAAAGAAAAACAGTGAGAGGTGCATCTAAAGACCGGTGAATGACTTAGCCAAGTCAAAGAAGCCAGTTACTAGAACCCTGCACAGGGATGAACTGCAAGGTTGCAAACCAAGAAAAACTCCACTTCATTGCAAAATACATCTTCAAACAACACTGAACTATGCATAGGACAAGGTGAACAACTCAAAGAAGACTGTTCCCATGGTGAAACACAGTGGTGGGAGTACTATGCCGTGGGGATGCTTCAATGTGTCTGGAGATGGGAATCTCATCATCGAGACAGGTTTTGTTAAGATTTTGAACAAAGCCTCAAGCATTCAACAGCAACACTGGGTCTGAGTCGTTCCTTGGTCTTCCAACAGGACAATAACCCAAAACATATATCACTCCTGGTGAAGAACCCCCTCCTGAAGACCAAAGTGAAAGTTATTGACTGGCCTGTCAAAGCCTTGACTTGAACCCCCCTGAAAATCTATCGTGAGATCTGGAGGAACTGGAGAGATTTGCCAAAGAAAAAAAGGCTCGTGTTGCACAGGAGACATTTGCGAGACTTGTTGAAAACTACAACTAAAACTGCAAAAAAGAAATACACCTGACTATTAGCATCAGAGGGGCTAATAATTTTGACCCTGTTAGTTTTTGTGACATAATTTTGTTTCTGTGTGCAAAGTAAAATAATGTAAGCATACAAAATAAAACCTGGATGTTTGGAAAAGATGTGTTAAAAATTTCTTGCCATGTTTAACAGCATGTTTTGTTTTTTTTTGTTTTTTTTGTTGTTTTTTTTTTTAAAGTGGCATCTTTCATGGGAGACTAATAGTTTTGTCCTCACCCGTCTATAAGGTTGCAAATGTACATTTTGAAAAGTTTAACTGCACTCGTCTAATAATAACTAGCTTTGCTTTTACTATCAACGATTGTGTTAGCAAGTTAATAATAACATCATTCACATCTGGGTTACAAATGTGACATTTTGTGGCGATCCACTGTCTTTGAACACCAGTGAACATCACATAAGCTAAACAATGCACAGCCAATGGAGGTAGCAGCACACCACGAGATCACAGGACCAACAATTACATGGCCTCTCCTTCAGAAAAAAAAAAGATAAAGCAAGTGAACAGCAAACATGAAAGGTGCAAAATATGAATGCATCGCATACATACATGTAGTATACACGCGCGTGCACACACACACACAGGCACACAAAATATATCATTTACCAGTCGTCCGACAAAACACCCACCTTTGTGCAATAGGAAGATAAACACAAAATTTCGTCTTGAACTAGGCGTTTCATGACAGTTTGACAGCGATGACAACAAACATGTTTAATTCTCAAAAATGACAAAGCACAAGCGGCCCGTCATGAAAAAAAACCCTGGAGTTAAGTCAACCTTGCAATCAAACTAGGAATGTCGTGCTCATATTGTTTCATAAAGGCCACTGAGACAGCTAAACTTGCCTGGTGTTTCTGACGTTAATGCCCTGTTGCCAATCTGTTCTTCTCTTGCAAAGTCCTTTCATCTCAGAAAAAAAAAATCCTCTCTGCTGAATCACAGGTACAAGTGGAAATCTTATTCCCACATATGCTACCATCTCTCTATGATATTGCACTGAATAAAGGATTTTGTAATATTTTTTTAGCAGCCAGCATTACTTCACACAATGCCTCAATAACAGTGTAGTCTTTTTGAGATTTTCTTGGAGGAGCATGGTGTCTGCTCCCTTGTAGTGACATCAATACTCCATTTTTTTTTAACATTTTATTTTATTATTTTTAATTTCTTTTGCTGAGAAAAGTCTTTTGGAAAGTTTTATAACCAGATGCTTTGATACCCTGCTTAAAAAATGTGCGAATTACTTTTGCCTAATGATAACAAAAATAGAAGAAATACATGTCATGAAAATCCTAGTTTGTTTTTGTTTTTTTTAATCACCCCGTTGATTTAAAATACATCATAGTTACAAGATTTTGTGTCTGCAAGTGACCTCGCTCTTGATTTTGGCACTGCACTGTACATAATCGATTTGTGGCCACCTTTTTTTTTTTTTTTTTTAATATATATATCACTGCACTGAAATAGGCTCAAGCAGTCAAGGAGACAAAGCTCACATCCTCTCTGTCATGTGTTGTTAGATCAGAGTTGATTGTATGAATGCAATACACCGAGCCCAGCATGAGCACTTACTGTACATTAATTTTGTTTCTGTGTTCTTTTATTTCACAGGGGAGAGTTTCTTCAGGAGTTTCTTTCCCTTGGAAAGCAGTCCTTTCTTCTTCTTGTTTGCCAGATCTTGAGAGTCCCGGGGGTCCACTGGGACGTGGGGACCCCTTGTAGGGCTGAGGGGCCTCATGGTTCCAGGGAGGAGGGGGCGAACAATCGGGGACGGCGCCCGGACGGGTGTGGTGTCATTGTTGACGGCTTCGGTAGTTTCTGTGGTAGCCTGCGAAGAGAAGTGGTGGGGAGGTATGGAGGCATGGGGGCAGCATATTACAAATGAACCAACTCTTTCATACTGAAACTCTAAGCCTTTCCCTCTGCGTTTCCTCGGCTAAACGCTGTTTAAAAAACACTTCATCTGCTTTAAGTTCGATCAGATTCCTTGAGTAACACAAAGAATGAAAATTAGCTCCCTTTCTAGCCTATTTCAGAAAAACAATTTTGTTTTTTAATAGATTTACAATAATGTCCCTCACTGTATTCATAATTTTCAGCTATTTTCCTTTTGACTTTTTTTTAATATGTTCAGAGCCAGATTTTCTTATACATTTTTAAAGTGGTCTCAATTGTTAGTTCTTCAGGCTTTCTAAAGCCCTTTTAAAGTTGTTTAGACATTGGCTGCTTTTTCCACTCATTTACAGTCCAGCCCTTGTACCTGACCATATTAGGTGTTATTTTCTTAAGCCACTTAACACTGACTCGTTAATCTTTCAAGCATAAATAACTCGAGGGATGAACCAGTTGTGAACTTAGCACTTTGACACTTCGAAAAAATACATAATTTGTTATTTCTTTTGTTGAATCCAGGTGAAAAAAAGCAAAAATAATACAGTTGACAGACATAAAACAATCTTTTTTTTTTTTAACGAGAAGATCATTCCCTTTTGCTTTATAACTGCTGAAATAGATTTCCACTCTCCGCAGCCCTGAATTGAGTGACCGGACGAAAAGAGATGGAAGGTGATTGCCAAAGAGCTACTAGCCAAAAAAATGGCATATCTCATGGAGTGTCCTTAAAGAAATCTGAAGTAAGTGGACAACTGGGGGACAAAAGAAGTGTCAGGCATAAAAAAAAAAACTTTCTACAGCAGAGGAACAGTTTCTTAAATGCGTGTCTTTAAGAAAAAATCCACCAGAGACCTGAGAGATCCATCTACTGTTCACTGAAGCCTCATCAGATATCGCCTCAATGGAAGGGCAGCTGTCAAAAAGCCATTCTTAAGAAAGGGAAACGGGGAGTAAAGACTGAGGTATCCCATATTACACAAAAAGAACTGTACTGGAAATCAGAGGAAAAGGGTGTTGTGGTGCGATCCAAATTTGAAATTTATGTTTTAAGATGTTGTCATCAATGTGTACAGGGGAGACCAGGAAAGAGTCTGTGTCGATGACCATCTGTAAAGCAGAGAGGCTGCAACTCAACATTACTGAAGCTGTGTGGGTTCACATTAACACAGAATGTAACAAAAGGAAGCAAACATCCAAAGAAGAGCTTTAAATGTGCTTCAAGAAGCCTTTGAGAACTATTCCTAAAGATTACTTTGAAAATGACAAGAAAGCTTGGGTAAGAGATTTCAGGCTGTGTTGAAGAATAACGGCAGTCAGACCAAATGTTTAACTTTAAACCTCATTAGAATTATGCAAACTGCTTTCTCCTTTACATAGTTTATTTCCTTTGTTTGCAGATATTTCAGTAAATCACTTCATATCCCATTTTCCTGGCAAAATATAAAGACTTTTGCACAGTACTGTAGTTTACATTATTGGTGGTTATATCTCAAAACCCCTGAAAACAAATTTATGAGGAATGAAAAAAAAAATCTTAATTTTGGGTGTTTTGGGTTCGATTATGTTTGATTGACAGCATGTAAATAACTCACTTGATGTGGCATGCTTCAGATTCAAGGATTCTTTCACAGATCAAAAGGTAACTAAAAAAATAAAGGTTTCTAGTTCTATATGAAATATTCAGTGTTTATTTTCAGCAATTGATAATATTAACTCTTAATATAAAAGTTTAATATTTTCTATACTATTTTACATTATTATTTCTCTGGAGTAAAAACTGATATTTCAGAGTAAAGCCGTCCAAACCTAGGTACTCTGCCTGTTAATCTGGATAAAACTGATAGTAAAGATGTTTTTACACACGAATACATGACTTCAGATAAAATTCTTCTTTTCCTTCAGAATTATTTTCACCTTAATCCTAACTGCCATTTAACATAGTCCCAACCTAAAAAAAAAGTAATTTTTTGTGTTATTTAGGCTTGCTCTGTGTCCCTGTACATAATGCATGTCCTCATTAACCGAGTCCACAAACAGTTTAGGGTCTGCAAAACATTGTGTAATGCCTCGTCCACACTCTCTCACACACACAGAAATCAAACTGAGGAAGAAGCCATCAAATGCTGAGCACAACATCAGCACACCACAGAGCTGAAGAAGTCCATCATCAGTAGGCCATGAGGGAGTATACAGTACAGTCAGATACGGTACAACACCCAGGGACACAACTGTAGATACCAGGCTTCCCATCTAATGCAGCAGCTGCTATTTCGGATAAAGCTATCGTCCTATAATGAAATCTGAAATCTATTCCAAATTGTAACTATAACACCTACGGATGACAGAAGGGAAGCTACCCACTAATGTGAGTCAAATATTTTAGTGAGTCACTTAACAGAGAGCTAAAAATCAAACAAAGAGACAAATCTGCCTGATTCGAATCATGAAACAAGTCAATGACTTGAAAAGCGCCTCCGTAATATTGCATGGCATTTAAACAGCTTCTGCTGCAACAAGCTGTGTGCATTAGCACAGCGAGTCTGGTATCTCAAGTTGCCAACTTACTGTACAAGGCAGACAGAGCCATTTATGGTGTGAAATGAACAATCTTCCTCTGCTTGTTTGTTTTGTTTTGCCAAGCGGGTGAGGAAAAACAAAAAAGAAATCAGATGTGGCAGCACTGTCACTGTCGGTAAAACCCACACCACTATGACAACTGAAAACAACAACACCACCAACAACACACATGAACACAGAGCATGAATGTTTTTAATATCCAATTGCTTTCTTTTTATTGTTCCATTGTAACAACAGTACAGTATGGACGTCTCAGTGCTGCTGTTAGTTTTTTTTTTTGGTTTTTTTTGTCTCTCGAGCTCAGAGCAAACATGGCATATCCACTGTCACCAGGGCTGAAAAATAGATCTGATGTGTGTGCAGTATACATAAAGAAACAAAGCCTCTTCAAGGAAATACAGCAGTCGAGCCAAGAAAGTTGCTAGAAAATGTATCAAGTTTGAAAAAGGCATGCTTTTGTCTTTTTGTTCTCAATATAATTTCTTTCAGTGTCATTGGGTAGCAATTGTTATGTGTTAATAAAGCACTTAATATATTTATCTTTAATAATACAATACATAACCACAATTTGATTTTGTGTTTCAGTGCAAAGAGGCCCCAAATTATCTTGTGTAAAGAATGAGCCTTTTTCAAGTCCTCCCTTAACCAGTGTTACATGCATATACCACCTGCAGAGCTCCCACAGTCTATCCTCTCTGTCCATGTCAGGCTTTGCTTCTTCCTTTCTCTGAGACTCAGAAAGGTGTTAACACTGGATTTTGTCCCCTTTCCCCCCTCCAAAGGGTGAAGGGTGGAGAGGGAGTTGTTAGTCTGTATAGAGTCACCACTGTCACCACATGGACAAACACACACAATGAACAGCACACAGACGGCAAGTGGAGGAAGCGAGAGACGAAAATCAAGAGAGGACGTATGGACACAGGGCCTAGCGCTGAGAGCGGCGATGATGATGTACCCGTTTGCTCTCTGAGACGGCGGGGATGGAGTTGGCAGGAGGCCGGTTGGCGGGCTCTTCCTGGGGGTAGTGGGATGGAGTATCAGTCAGATAAACCTCCACGTCATCAGGCACTTCTTCCAGGAAGTTAGAGGGAACCAAACCGCGGTGGCCATTGATCTCACCCTGTGGAAAGAAATGAAGAGAGGTGAGAAGGCATAAACTTCACTGGCAGAATACCAACTCATAAGATTATGCTATGTCTGCACAGCTGCCACAGTTAACTGAACATAATGTAATCCATTCTGTGGACCAAACACATCTAATACATTTACATCACATATGTCAGGCCTCCAATTGATCTGAATCATGTCTCTCTCATCTTCCTACCCATCTGTTTCAAGTACACTCACCGGCCACTTTGTTAGCTACTCATGTTTAACTGCTTGTCAATGCAAATATCTAACTGGCAGCAACTGAGTTCATTTAGGAATGTAGATGTGACCAAGATGATACGCTAAAGTTCAGAGCATCAGAAAGGAGATTTTAGTGACTTTGAATGTGGGATGGTTGCTGAAGCCAGATGGGCTGGTCTGAGTATTTCATAAACTGCTGATTTACGACAACCATCTCTAGAGTTTACAGAGAATGTTCCCACAGAGAGAAAATGTCCAGCGAGAGCCAGTTCTCTGTGAAAAAAAGAAGAAAAAAGCCTTTTTGATGCCAGAGATCAGAGGAAAAATTGCCAGACTGCTTCAAACAGACATACAATAGTAACTCACATAGCCATTGATTAGAACCAAGGTATACAGTACAGTACAACATAAGGTGGTCAGCTTTAAATTTAAATGTATTTTCATGTTTTACAGATTTTCTTACTGCTTCCTCGCTTGATTTTAAACGAGTCTGATGTTCCTGCAGTAGAGCGCAACATGTTAAAATTAGCAGATGGGCTACAGCAGCAGAAGACCACACCAGATGACAGGCCCAGAACCACTAAGCTTCAAGCAGAAGAGGCATCTATTAAGAGTCATCTATTAATCGCAAGGTTATTGGTTCGATCCCTTCTTCTCCAGTTAGCAAGCCAAAATATCCGCGCATACGATGCTGAACCCCAAGTGGCTGCCCGATGTAAATGTTAGATAGAAAGCACTTAGATCTATGACTGTGTGAATGAGACCTGGTGAAGCACTTCGAGTAGTTTAATCAAAAATGGTGCCTAATACAAATTTTGAGGAGTTCTCTCGAGGAGAAACCCCAAAAACATGGACAAGCACTCACATAATAGAAACCATCTTCGTCAATGTCACCAAACACAGCAATGATGTCACCAGCGCAAAATGTGAGTTCAGCCTATTAGAGAGATAGAGAGAAAGGGATACACAAATAATACAAAGTAAAATCCTGTTTTTGTTCCAGTTTATTTAAACAGACTGAATTAAGGAGTACAAAAGTGCTATTTTTGGACAATCTTTGTGGTTTTGTGTAACAATCACATTTCTATGTATTTGTGAACCAAATTATGCACATATAAAAGTGTTTAGGTGTGTTGTAGTAGCTGGTTAGATATTTGTGCGTTACACTATAAACACTTAAGCATTGAGCAGTTTGTCCTTTACAGCAAACAATACCTCAACATCAACATTAGGAGAGCTCTCCCTGGGGTCGTAGTCGTACAGAGCCACCATCCTCCTGGAGGCCTGATCTCGACGCAGGCCTCTTCTGTTTTGCTCTGAAGGTAATTGTAAACGGCATTTTAACAGGAAGCGTCCCGTTACATGCTTTCTCTCACAATATCTAACCATTTTTTTAAAGCTGTACATGGTTGTTATTTGTGAGGGTGTGTATGCTCTTGTGGTACCTATTCTATCCACAGGTGTGCTGAGCGGCAGAAAGCCCTGTTTGATGAGCTGGTCCATGGTGTCCTCATCGTCTGCTTGTATCTCTGACACCATGTTACAGGGGATCAGACCCATCCTGCCCTTCACTTCACCTCTGTAAAACCCATCAGTATCTTTATCCCCATACACCTGGTAGATAAGAAAGAGCAATGTTTAAAGCTCATGCTACTACTACTTTCTTTATCCATTTGACATTTATGCTTGGTTTAATAGTTTACCTAACAGTATGAATTCACCTTAAAAAAAAAAGAAAAGAAAGAATGCATTACATGAAAGCACTTGAAACTCCCACCCTAATGATCTGCCCCTCTTTGAAGGGCAGCTCTTCATCAGCAGCATCCGGGTTCGGAGACATGGACAGAGGATCGTAGTCAAAGAGAGCCACAAAGATCCTAAAGGGCTCCTCTGGCTCCGACTCATCATAGTACGTGGGAGAGCGGCGATCCCGATCCCTGTAGCCATCTTCAGCACATAAAACAAAAAGTAAAATCCCATTATCCAACCTCACCAACCAATAGACTTACAGAAATGTGGACAAAGTACTGCATTTTTCAGACCATAAGGCGCACTGGATTTTAAGGCGCACTGTCGATGAAGGAGTCTGCTTTCATACATAAGGGGCACCGGATTATAAGGCGCATTAAGCGAAACAAAGCAGTCAGATAAGTCCAGTGTTGTCCAGTGTGCCTATTTCGGGTCACTTTTGCCGGTCCCAAGTCTGTGTAAAGGAGGAGGGTTGGAATTATTGAAAACAATAATAAGAGAGAAATTTAATTTGTAGTTCTAAATATTCTAAATATTTTTAGGGTTCTTGGGGGGGGGGGGGTTACTCACTTTATGTCTCTTCCACGATGTTATTTCTCTCTCCTACAGTGTCTGTTACAATTAAATAGGCAGGATAAATTGTGCAAATTAGGCGATGACGTCATTTAGCGACTTTTAGGATAGCCAATAGCAATTTTCCTTACTGAGGAGTTGGCTACACTGGATAAGTCAAACTCAACTCATTCTTCTTGCTTCCACCACTTCCGTACCAGTGATTGTGATCCTGTTACTCTTTATCCTTTATTATTCTAGTTAATGTTGAATTCTCTCACAGCTGCTCTATTCCCATGTTGTCGCAGTATATTCATGACTAACCTCCTATTGTGGATAGATTTTCTTAGTTGTTCTCCTGACTGAAGTTTGGTCCGTTTCCAGCGTCCTGTCATGTGATTGCATTTGTCCCTAACCATCTGGAATCTTGCCTTAACTTTTATAGAGCCAGTTCACTGTTGTTATGTTATGCTAGCATAGCTGTGTTGCTAGCAATCACGTAGCACATCACTATATACCAGCTAGTCCAACTTCACTGCTGTTTAGTTTTCTGTCTTCATTTATGTTGGAAGTGATAGCAAAGCTGTACATTTTAATTTTTTCAGAAATCTCTCAGTCAGAACATGGTATATCATCTTTAGGTGGAAACTAGCGAGCTAACTTCCTGCTAACGTCCCACTCAGTTAAATTTAATACATTCTGTTTGCATGGATGCCTGGAGTTAAACTTAATTGTTACACCTGGTAAAGCAGCAATGCTGATCATTTTATTAAAGTTTAACTCTCAGTGATGCCGCAGTGTTAGTTTGACTTTGAGACATGAAGAGAACTGAGTTTTGGACCCAGATTACTCCGCGAGGCTCCTAACTATAGTAGCCGTAATGCTCCAACAATCCATCAAGCAGTACGGCTTCATAGCTTACCAAAGTCGTACTAAAACATTTGACAGATTTTTCAGCGCTGTTTACCACATAAAATTGCATCGAGGTCAGTAAGCACAACCAGAATTCATACATAAGTCGCACTGTCGATTTTTGAGAAAATGAAAGAATTTTAAGTGCGCCTTATAGTGCGGAAAATACAGTAGATGACTGTACATTAACTTTACTTTGTGTTATAAAATGTCGTAAAGTGTGGCTTTTCTATTACTGTGAAGTAAACATGTGAAGTAAAGCTTTAACAGCCGGTGATTTTAAATCACTTCCACATTAAAAATTATTCACAAAACTTATTGCTGCATACAGTGAACGCCACTTCTGTGATAAGCAAGTCTGTGATGCCGTGCTTCCGGTCACAAGAAATCAATGAGAGGATCCTGATAAGTCTTATTGATTTGACCATTCAGTATTTGCATGACAGATTTCACTTTCCGTATCAGGCCATGATTGTGCTTCTAACCATGCAGGAAGAAATCTGTGACCCAGTGAACTATTTTCTGCAGCACGCACACATGCATCCACAAATACACACATGCTACGTGTGTTTTAATTACTTTATTTATTTTATAGTATGTTTTTTTTTTATGTTTGAATTTGTACATGGTGTCATGCATGAAAAAAAATAACTTTTTGATGTAAAACCTCATGAACTGTCAGGAAAATGCACAAACTATAAGCACACTGCATTAATAATGCAACAACTCAGTTATTGCAGTCATTATGAATCGTTAATCATGTTCATGTGTACTACAGTTTAGTCCCTTCTATGAGCTGCAGACGTAAGAAACTAAGCATAACAGCAGTGAATCTGTCAAAATGTTGTGTTAGTGGTTAATTAAGCAAAACTTCTTCATGACGTTACTGATACGCTGATAGTTCATAATGCTTCACATCAGTCAATTAGTACTTCTTCATACATAAAATCATGTAAGCATTCATAATAATTTGTGTGCCCTTTCCATTAATGGTCATCAAAGACTAACCATGGTGCAATACATAGACAAATCGTGATTTATGTGCATGACAACATCCGCGACAAACAAGACCCTGACATGCATGCTAAAGCCTTAGAGAAGAAAAAAGGAAAAAAAAAACCAAAACACCTGAGAAACAAACAATCTAAAACAACCACACTGTGCCAACCCTCAAGGCAAGAAGAGGTCTCAAGAAGAGGTCTCAAGCTGAGGCGGCAGTGTTGTTGTGAAGACCTGTGTATGTTTTTTGATTCGCTACGATAACACTGGGAAAATGCACCACCTAGCAAACACTATATGGCCAGTGCTTGAAAATACAAGCTTACAATATAAAAGAAAGCTAACATCTCAAACTCAGACATCTAAAGAAACAAGAAGCAATGCCAATGTGGTCATTCTTTAGTGCCTACCACTGTCATATCTTTTGAGTTTCATGCATGACTGGTGTAGTGGGTGTGGTTGTATCACAAAGGGAAGGGTTTTAGCAGGCGTCTGGAGTTCAGTGCAGTGTTGTGAGGCATTCCCTAAACAGTCAGTCAATCATTTATCATCTGCAACTGTGGAAATGTTGATCCTGGACCCAAAGCATGGTTTGCCAATGGGTCCACCATTTCAGTGCATTGCGGTCATGCTGTTCAACTGTAAGCATAATAACAATAACTATTATTTTTGAAGACAAAACATTTGCAAGTGTCCACAGCTATTTATTGCAATTTGCCAGGTGCTGGTGGCACTTTTGTTGCCATGCTGTGGTGGTAAAAACAGGACTGCAGGCACATACCATGGGGAGACCTGGTGCCGCCCATGTGCCTGCGGGATGACCAGGTCCTGTGTCGAGCTACTCTGCCATAGTAAACATCCTCGGTGATGGGAGAGAGGTTTCCCTCACTGTTATTCTCAGAGGTTACCTCTACAGAAAATACCAGTTAGAAGGTGATGAGGTTACAAATCAAAGCTCTACTTTCTCCTCCCAATATGTTAAGTGAAGATTTGCGTTGCCTCCTAAAACAGGTGATAACAAATTTTCAGTTATATATTTCTAGCCGTCGTCACTGTAGATTAACTTATCACTCTGTGCTGCAACAGTGCAAAGCGGTTTAATCATCATCATCATCATCATCATCATCTCCATCTCTGGAAGATCAAAGTCAAGGTACTGAAAGGGATGAGCATGGTTCGCAGACACAAAGGTGATCTGGAGACAAAGACTTCATGAGCTTCTTGGTATTTAAAAGAAAAAAGAAAAGAAAAAAGGAGCAAATGCGACTGCACTAAGGGACAGAGAACCTAAAATATAGCCATCTGCCCATACTGACCAATGGAGGGGACCATTAGGGGTCGTCTCTGAGGCTGGGGACCGCCGTGATGCGCTCGTCTCCCACTATCCCGATCATGGCGGCCTCCAACAGGGGTTGTTGTCTGAAATATACACAAACATAGAAAGCATCCGCAGACAAAGCATTCATGTGTCATGTGTTGTCACAGAACCGTGAACATACCCGTAAACAGCGTGTGAAAAAGTGCATGTCGAACATACTTGTACAAACTGTATGTAAACAAAATCATGCAGTACTCACAGGCAAGCACTGAAACATAGACGCACACACGTAGACTCACATTCAGACACACACACACACACACACACAAGCCCATGGGAAATATTTCCATTCCAAAATTAAGAAATAACTAGTATCGCTCTACCCATCTACTAAAAAAGAAAGGCAAAGATATTTGTCAGTGCAGCCTAGGCTACACCCCTCAGCTATATGTCTCCCTTTGTCATGATAATCTTTTCAACCCAGTCTCACCCTTTAGCTCTCCAAGTTCTTTCCTCTGTGTTTTAATCAAATCCAGTCTATCCCCGTTTCACTGCAAAGCACCCAAACACAGAAAGAAACTATCCCTTTCTGTGTTTCTGAGAAATTAAAGGAGCTTTTTGGCAGCAGCAAATGGAGTCTTTGGTCCAGACTTTGAAGATTGCATTTTTCTACACTGACATGTTTGTTCACTGAAGTAAAATAAGCTTCTGTAGTTTCTGCGATGACATGCTTTAAAAAAGTGGCAAAAAAAAGTCACGTGTTTATGAAAGCAGCAACAGCGGTGCCTGAAAGCATCTAAAACCCAGTCTACATCTATCTGTGTCTCTCTTATATATATTCCGCACTATCTTTCTCAATAGTGCGGAAAGATTCAAACCCGACAGCTTTCATCATCTCTGTCTATGGCACTGAAATAGTCAAACCCACTGCATCTGCCCTTCTATCCATGGGCTTTTTCTTTCTGTATAAAATTTGAATTAAACTCAGCACACACACTAATGACACATATCAAAAGCAAGGCAGCAGTCTCAACTGAAGTATCTGTGCCTGTGCAGTTCACTTAATAATAATTTGCTTGGATAAGTGCAAAGAACTGCACCTTGGGTGTGTTGTGCGAGTTGCGTCGACGTCCCTCTTCCAGCTTCATCTCAGAGTACAGTTCCTCCTCATCCTCTTCCATGATGTCAGACAGGTCAGAGCCCCGGCTGCTTTCGCTGTGATAATCTTCATTGTGACTATAGTGAGGCTTTTGGTAGTTACACACACAAACGAACAGACGCGATTAAGTCCGCATACAAACATACATACATGCACACACCAAACACACATGGATAAGGCCAGCACGCCCACGTGAACACACATAAAGACACGGGTTAAGGAGTGTGTACACATGCAACCACCTCAGACGCACATGCACACACACACGTCCAGATGCACACATGTGAGGAGGTTTTTCCACTGAAACACACGTTAGGTGCTTGAGCTCAGAAGTGTGATAAGCAAAGTGTGTCGCTTATCACACGGGTCTTACCGGCCTCCCCAGCTCAGAGCCTCTGAGGAACTCGTCAACCGAGGGTCCTCTCCGTCGACCGCGAGCAAACCCTTCCTCGTCTTCCTCTTCCTCATCAGAGTGATGCTGGTGAAATGAATGACCCTGTTCTCCATATCTGCCCTGCCTTCTGTCACCCTGAAAACATGTGTGTGTAAATAGGAATGGAACAGTGTTAACGGTGTCTTTAGGTTTTATTATAGTAACAATCACAGAAAGCTCAATATTCTTTTATGTTTAGCAACTTGTGACACTTCCCTTCTTCAGCTACTCTAAATTCAAATTAAAGCAACAGTTTAATCTCAGTGACTTGTGCTAAAATATATAACATCATTTTCATTAAGCATCTAGAGTGTTGTGTGAGCCAGCATTTCCATTTTCACCAGACCTTTCCGCTTTCTGCTGCCACCCTCTGAGCTGCTTCTCGAGCAATAGCTTTGGCCACAGTGTCTGGGATAAGCGTGCCTCTGGGCTGAGGAAGAATCCTCTGGGGTGAGGGAGACCGTGGATTGGCAGGTGATGGGGCTTCAAGGGTGTGGCCTTGCATGGGCACTGGAGGCTGGACAGAAGGAGAGCGTGTAGGGTCCCAGCCAGGTTGGCCAGGTAGAATAGCTCCCCCGTGATGGGCCGCATGGTCTTTGGCATCCAGGTCTCTGGCACTTACTGGTCTCAGAGGTATAAGGTGGGGTTGGGGGTGGGGCAGCAGAGGCAGTTGGTGCTGTGGCCTGGGACCTTGGTGGGGTGGACGAGGCTGAAGATGTAAGGGCTGCGGATGGGGATGGGGAGGACGAAGCTGGGGTTGCGGGGGTCCACCTTGATGGGGGAGTCTGGGATGGGGTTGAGCATGGGGAGGACGGGGCGGCAGTTGTTGTCCATGTGGTGGAGCGAGAAGTTGGGGTGTGGGATGAGGAAGGTGAGGGGATTGGAGGAGAGGTTGAGTATGGGGGTGTGGAGGGGGGCCCGTGTGAGGATGCACTGGTGGTGGCAGGGGAAGCGGAGGTAGAGGCACAAGCAGGTTGTTTGGAATGACAGCAACTTGAGAGTCCTGGGATTCTCCCTGGACCGACAGTGTCCTAACGATGACCTCCCTGGCCTCGAGGCATTGAATCCTTGTCAGTTCAACCGTAACATAGTCTGCCATAGGGAACAGCACCTCAGCTATCTAGAGCCAGAAAAAAATAAATAAATGTTAACATAAACAGTGGCTGCAGTTTCATTTGAACAACAACTAAAACATTATCAGTATCAGAGTCAATACATCCAAAACAAAAATGGACAAATCCAGCTGCTGAAATTTGATTAGCCCCCTGCACTTTTTAGTGCCAAATAAGTGATTTCACTGAACTAACAAAAATACCTCTTTAATTTGATTTATTATGGTGGGAAAAAAATGCTCTTAAGATTTCCACCTGCAGGGGCAGCTCAAAAACAGGTTTCTGCCCAGTGTGGCTGAATGTTGATTTTCCCTTTCAGGTTTACTGTGATGATTTACTTTAGCAGTCACCAGAGGGAGCGAGAGACCTTTCCAAGACCCAGACCTGCACCGCACGTTAATTACAAGTAGGTGGCATTGCTGAGTGAACTGATGGTAATGATTGACATAATGCCACGCTGAAAGGCAGACGCTGTTAATGTCCCATCTGTGGTGTATATTCTCATGTTTTGACTGGATTACGCATGATTAAACATTTCACAGTGTTGTAAATACTGTACAGCATGTAGACCTTAGGAATATACATCCCATATGCTTAGGATTTAGCCACAAACTACTGTAGTTTCTCATAACAGAACACAATACATCATGAGCAATGCCTTTAAATCAAGATGAGCTCTGTGTGATCACTCATATCCTTTTAAAAAGAATGATATATAAAAAGTAAACTAGTCCAGGCAGGCGAGAC
This sequence comes from Diplotaxodon limnothrissa, assembly GCF_057381915.1. Classification (NCBI taxonomy): domain Eukaryota; kingdom Metazoa; phylum Chordata; class Actinopteri; order Cichliformes; family Cichlidae; genus Diplotaxodon; species Diplotaxodon limnothrissa. The sequence goes on along the minus strand of NC_140602.1, from coordinate 42,937,727 downwards.
CTAGACATGCTAACTCACCCTCTGCCCTTTAGTGCAGACTGCGTAACCAATGACATTTGCCCCATTGGATGTGCCTGTGGGAGAGATGTTGGGGGGCTTCCAGCAGACCTGCAGGACCCCTGGAGCCTGCCCACAGAGCACCTGAACATCCTGGGGTGGCAGCGGAGGCCCTGGGAGGTAACCAATCCAGTGTGTAAGAAAAATAATCTCTTACGGTTTACTGATTTAGTACATGTAGGATACAAACGAGAGGGGGAATGATGTGAAGCATTCATTAGATGCACAAATACGTACACACACACACACACACACACACACACACACACACACACAGAAATGCCCAGACACAAAGGAGGAAATGAGGACGTGAGGTTGGGGTGGGGGGGGTGGGGTTATAATTTGACTTGCATATCTAAATTTATGAAATTACATAACAGCTTATTTGTATTTTGCAGAGATACACAGTTCATGCGGGCTACTTGATAGCATGACATTGCTGGTGGGAAACATTCACAAAACACTTCGTGTTGTGTTTAGACAATGTCATTTAAGTGTATGGTGAGTTTTTGCACAACACTAATATTTCCTAACCCAAGATGATTGTCAGATAAATCAAAATGAAATTTTTATTTTTATTTTTATATACAGACCTATATTTTTAGGTCTGTATTCCTTATATATGCTATTCTACTATAACCATTCAGTAATCTTTGGAAGAGATGAAAACTTTAAGGGTTGCCCCGAGATATACACTGCTGTCTCCACATGCAGAGAGCCTGATTAGAGCTCAGCATTTCTTTTTTCTGATCTCTTTGAAACATGCACAACTGCATTCGAGCAGAAGCAAATGCACACTGATAGAAAATGGTCATTTCAGTGAGCAGTGGAGGGGCACCGCTTTATATAGAACTGGCTATGTCAGGCTAGGCTATAGGCTGAGGAAATGACTCATCGTAATTATTGATCATATCTCATGCTGCTCTGGTATTCTCTAATTAGTGAAGTGCACTGTGCAGCAAACTTGGGCAAAATTGCATACAAATTTGGTTTCGAACAACAAATTGTGCATTTTCAAAGGACATGTAATGACAGACTTGTTTTTAAAAGGTTTTCAATCTCAGAACCAGAATAAGATGCCATTTTGCCCACATTTCATAATAAACTGCATATGCTGAACAACATGGCACAGTCATCCTCCCTGCAAAATGTGTCAGAGCACTAATGACATCCATTAGGTTTAGTGCTTGAATATATGGGAAACCAACCCCTCAAGCTTTGTTCTGACCTGTTCTGCAAAATGGTGTTGGACCTAGACAAAATACAATACACAACAACGACATGGTAAAGAAATGTGACGCTATACTATTCTAGAGCAGAGTACAATAACATTAGAATTCATATTACAGTACATGATCTTGCATATGAGAGTTAAACTAAGATTCTTAGAAGCATGTGAAAGTAATCGCCAGCTATTAAGCTGTGCATTATTGATACAGTATCTCTGTGGATAATAATAAACCTTTCTGACCTGCTGCCTGAGTGCAAAACTCCACGCCGGCTTCCTTCCTCTCTCTCTGCTCCAGCGGCAGTTGCCACGGCACCTGGTGGGGCTGCGCCACCACCGTCACTTTGTAAACTGTCAGGGGCTTCAGGTTGTGGAACCGTAGTCTATACCTTCCCGGTTTTACCGCTGCGTGCTCTACCCCGTCTAAGAACACAGTGTGAGCATAGTTGCTGTTGCTAGGCAACCAAGAGAGCTCGGCAGTGTCACGCTGAATGTCATCGACGCGCAGACCGCACGGCGCCACCACCACATTGGCTCCCACTAGCAAGGTGCAGCGCAGCTCATCTGACAAGCCCCGGTCCGTGACACTCTGCACTGACACACGGTGGACGCAGCCGTCCAGGTCCAGCTTCTCCAGCAAACACTTGGTCCGACCACCGTATGGTATATTGGCACGAAGCTCCCCATCTACTAACACATTGTAGCTAGAGATGTTCCCCCAGCCCAAAGGCACTAGTGGAGGCTCCCAGGCCACGATGACACTCCGTGCCAGCTGCTTGATCAAGGTGATCTTTCTGGGGTAAGGCACAATGTCTTCCGCCAGGTCCTCAGGATCCAAGGCCCCACCTGTCCCATTGCTACAGGGAACCAAAGCGTTTGCTGAGCTCAGAAGGCCATCCTGGGAGGCACCTCCATCCACAGCCATCAAGGCTAGGGATGTGTGCTCAAGTGAGCTGAGATCTTCCCCTGCGTCTCCAGCCTGAATGCCTGGTTTTTCCTTGTCCTGGACAAACTCCACAAAGTTGGAAGGAACAAGTCCTCTTTGGCCATCCAGCAGCTCCCCTGTCAAGCATAAACAAGTACAGACACAAAGGTAGAAAATAACAGAAATATGTTATTCATTTTTTAAATTGATATTTCTAGTTAAAAAGAATAAAAGTAGATAACAGAAAATCCTGCTACTATTTAATAAATGTCTCTTTAGGAAAAACTTTCTGTTTTGATGCCACCTGTAAGTGTTAAAATTAGGCTTCTCTCACAACACAAAGACAAAAGCAAAGCAATAACTTAAACACATAAATCGGTGAGAGCTTCTTCTTTTTTTTAACCTGCAAGGTGAGAATGAGTCACTGAGTGAGAGGTGGAAGATATGTAAACATACAGCATGTTCTATTCCCTAAGATGTAAGATTCCCCACGGGTTCTCTGATGCCATCTTTCATACTCCAACACACAACTTAGAAAACACTCCTTTCAACATTTCTAAGGACCTCAGCGTTTGAACATTTCCAGGAGCACCCCAGAGTACGTAGATGCTGCGGTCAATGCAGAAAAAAAAGAAAGAAAAGAAAGTGCTTAGATTTGCAGTGTAGTTTTTCCCCCAAGGCAATAAGTTTGTCTTCAACAAAGCTCCCTATCATCTCGTCCTTCAATCCCTTTTTCCACAGAGGCCTGGGGGGCCTTAAGACCATCTTGGTGTGTCTCTACAAGTGTATCTGAGCGAGTGTGTTTGTTGTTTATGTGTGCTGATGATTAAGCTGAGCCCTGCTGGATTAGTCATCAAACTAAGAGACCAAGGTCCCCATCCTGACAACAGCTTGGTATGCAGCCCAAGTCGCCCCTCCTGTGTGGTAAATACAGGGACCGTCTGCAATACCATGCAATCTGACTGCACACAGCTAATGAATCACAGGGCTTTCTATGACGTCTGTGCTGGCTGCAGGATTGCTAGCAAGGGGGATTAGGATTGCCTCTGATGGAGAAGCCTTCATAATTATAAAGAGATTATACAGAGAGTGAGTCCAGCCACCAGTTATGAAAAAGTGTCGGGAAACTTTTCTTCATGACACCACGCACTGACTAAGTGGAAGTCACGCGATGAAAGTAGCCAACTAGTATGTATGACGGACTTATTCTATATCAGGGTGACAAAGCCTGTCAAGTAGTCCTTGCAGCACGTTTACAAAAATGACTGCATCAGCATTACGTTTAGATTGTGCTGTATCATTACATAACACGACATAATGTAAAGAGACTGCAGGGGCACAAAATGCATCACAGATACAATGTGTCATTCTACACATACAACATTTTTGCATATACCACTTACTGCACAGTGTGCTGTAGGTGCAATGCAGTAGGGCGATCGTGGCTCAAGAGTTGGGAGTTCGCCTTGTAATCGGAAGGTTGCCGGTTCGAGCCCTGGCTCAGACAGTCTTGGTCGTTGTGTCCTTGGGCAAGACACTTCACCTACCACCTACCAGTGATGGCCAGAGGGGCCGATGGCGCGATGGCGCCTCGCCTCTGTCAGTCTGCCCCAGGGCAGCTGTGGCTACAACTGTAGCTTGCCTTCACCAGTGTATGAATGTGAGAATGAATGAACAGTGGTATTGTAAAGCGCTTTGAGGGGTCCCGAAAAGCGCTATATAAATGCAATCCATTATTATTATTATTATTACTACATGCTACAGTCAAAAACGCCACAGACATAAATACGATGGTGAAAGACAAAACAACTTCAGTGGAGAATAAATGCCAGCTGACACACACTACTCGGCATTTTTGTGTCTTTTTTGTGTTTTTGAGACAATACATAATGATGCATACACTTGTTTTCACTGTCAGGCAGCATCAGCAGACAAGCACTCAGGCAAAACTGCAGGCCTGAACAGAAGAAAACCTATCCTCCCAAATAGAAAATTTGTTGCAGTATTTTCAGATTTTTGCCAGAATTTGATTTATCGAGCCAGAAGCACATATCGCCTCACAGACCGCTTCAAATGCTCTATGTGTGTTGTGTACGACTCACCTTCATAGAAGCCATCGTCATCCATGTTTCCATACACATACAGATACTTTCCAGCCACAAGGGGGAGTTCTGCTTCAGGATGCTCATTTGGTCCATCGTAAGGGTTATAACTTGAAGGAAAGAAAGGTTTTTCATTCATTTGTGAAGGAAAATTAAAGATAATGCGCGTTAAAACCCAAAATGAAATTATTTCTGTATTTAAACTTGTCTTATGCACCTATAACGGGCAGTGCAAAGGCGGACCTGGCCTGTGTAGCGAGATTTGGACCTGGGTGATGGGCTGGCCTCATCCTCCATCTATAGATAAATGAGAGGAACAAATTAAAGTGTTATTAGCAGGGATAAGCGACTTTCCTACAGCATATTTAAGAATTAGCAGTTTGCAGCAACTCTTGAACCATTCCTTTTCAAGATATGAATATGTAAGTTAATTATTTAAAAACAATTAACATAATAGGTTATGCATGCATTATTCATGGATGTGGCATCACACAGACCCACCTCTGATGAGGGAAACTGTCGGGGGTGGATGGGGTGGTCCGTTGTCACGGTGCTGGATTTGACAGACAGCAGTTCTGGTGGTTCTCCGTCTCCAGTCTGCGGTGAGCAGGGCAAGAACTGGGATATCAGCAGCGGCGTGTCTGCCGCACTCTCATCACCTGGGAGACATTGATTTCCATAGCAAATAAAGAGTAACTGCCTTTTCCTTCCACAACCATTTCGCGCTCTTTGGAGCAAAACCATTGATCTCCTGCGGGTACAGCTAACACCCTTCATTTGGAAGGCTACTCCACCCCTATCAGCCCATCCTATTGGCAAAACAGACTTAAAAAAAATGCAGAAAACACAAAACGGAATTCCCTGAAGAAATTAACGATACGTAAACAACACAGATCAAGTGCATCACTGCGTTCTTGTGGTTTGTATGTAATATTATGCATTAGCACAAAAACATCAGTGAATTCTGCCCGAAGTGAAGAGACAGATAAAACAGGATTTTCAGCACTTCAAAGACCTTTGGTTTGTGCCAGACTGTATAAATCTACATCACTGATACGGCTCTATTTGCTGTATCTGCAGGTTGCACTGTGTTGTTAGAATACTAATGTGTTAAATTACATTCGTGTCGTACATCAGGCTTGTGATCAAGGGCAGATATTGATCATGAATAAGCACCGTCTCCATTAATGGTATCCACCTCTGGTTTGCAGTGAGTGGGTCCAGCTGTAATGTGAGCTGTCTGGGGATTAGATCACTAATTATCATTTTATCTGATCATAACCCTTTTAAGCACTAATAATTTCACAGATGCTTTTATCTGGAGAGCACATGTGTTTTTAGAATAGTTAGACCCCACTAATATTTAACCCTGCTAGTCTACAGTTTTATATCACCACTTTATATTACACAGTTACATTAACACTCACAGAACCACACTCACACTCAAGTAAACACATAAAACCGCTCAGCTAAAACTGAGGAAAGTAGTAATCAGAGAAAAATAAATAAATAAAAATCAGGGACTGACTTTCTAAGACTTGATTTGTTTTGATATGTCCCCGTTCCCCAGCCTCATAATTGCCTTTATGGCTCAATGTGTTTCATACAAAGCTGCCTGTGAGGTGAGACTCACCTGTCTCTGGTTGGGCTTCGAATCTGACCTGCGAGAGTTTCTTCTGTGGTGAGGGCGGGATCTGGGATGCAGAGGTGGTATTACTTTTAGGGATATTCACAGGTTCCGACTGGAGGCGGAAATTCAGCAGCTCTTTGGACAGCTGGTGAAAGTGTTCACTGTGTGACCGGCATTCCTGCTCCAGGTCACGAACCTTGACCTTTGGCAGTTAAGAAAAAAGAGCAGTAAGGATTGTGAAGACTGAGAGGGGAAAAAAAAGAAAAAAAAAAGAATGAGAGGTGAAAGGTGATTATTCTTCTGGGCTTTGGCAGTATATAATTTTGAATGTCTAGCAATCTAATCTAAACACGTGGAAGTGTAGAGTCATTTACTGATATGGTTAAATCGTGATAACCAAGCCTGAGCACTCCATGAAGTTATATCATAGACATGCTATCAGAGGAAGGCCTAGAGGGGAAAGCGTGAATATACATATAATCACTTTTGGTGATACAGAATATAATTTTGGTTTCACAGGTTTGCAATTAAAGGAAAATTCGAAGAGGAAAGAAAGGGTGATGTAACTAACTAATCAGGGATGAAAATAAATACCTGAAACATTCTGTCCTTATTGTTCTGTTCAGACAAAATGTGGAAATCAGAAGTAGTAAGTAAAGAAAGGGAAAAAAATGCAAAAAGAACCAATCGTTAATAAAAGCAAACGGAAGGGGAACCAATGAGAACACAAATGTATTTATGAGTCGACAAAAAAATAAGACAAATGTGTTTGTCAAACTGAAATGGACTCCTAAGCACAAAAACACAGAGTGGAAAACATATGGGGATTTCACACCTACAGACAGCACAACTATGCTTTCCCTCCTGTGGCCATATTTGCCCATAACTATAGAGAAACGCGCCTGTGAAAGAGACCAACTGATTCAGGGATTTCTAGGAAGAGATCTCCTTGACAGAGTTTCAATTTCTCTGACCAAACTGTTTTTTCTGAGCCAAACTCAGTCTGCTTGCTCAGTAAAATCGTATTAGAGCGCTCCAGATGGATAATAACGTGACCTCATATGAGCCGCACACAAAGGAGTCTGCGACGTATTCTCGTAGCAAAAGGATTTAAAGTAAGACGAGAAAATAATTTTGAGTAGAGGTCTGTGATGAAACAGCGGGTCAACGATTACCATCCGGGGGGGGGGGCGACGTGAAGCGTCAATGCAACGCGTGACAACGCAACTACTAAACAGAAGCGTTTGGAGCGCTATAACAAAAGCAGCCTGAATAAGAAGATAGAAATGTGACCGCAAGCACAAAGGATACGCTATTGTCTGACTAGTCTGATGTATGAGTCACAATCTGGTGTGGAGTACTGGAAAAAACTACACAGTAGTGTAGCCAAGCAGATAAGTGTTTTGCTGGAAGAGAGACGGGGGGGAACTTACTTATGGGACTTCATTAGAAGAGAGTCCAGAACCCCAACGGTACCCATGTGTCATAAGTTCAAGTTTAGAATAAACTTGCGTCGTATGGCTCCACATTAAAACTCTGCTTGTCCACCCACGCAGCTGTTTTCAATTAGCCTGATTAGACGTCGTTGAAGGCCTACGTAGGCGTGTACAGACGGTGCCTTTTTTTAACATCTCTCTTAATGTGTTGCCAGTTTAAATGCACTAGTTAGTCCAAGAAACGTCACTTTTCAATTTACTTAATTTAAATAATTTCCTGCGTCTCTGCGTTCGATTTCAGGCTCAGCAGAGGTGATTACTGAAGATGGTGTGGGTGTGAGTCACGCAGTTAAACTAATACATTCGTTTGACAAATATACCTCGCTTAATTTTATTTTAGCCCCAAATGTAGAATGGCTCTGAGGATGGCAGTGTTGGTTGATGTTAGCCCAGGATAAAATATCTAAAGAACTGCACTGGAAACAGACATTTAAAAAAAAAAAAAAAAACTGCTGGGGTGAAGATTTAAAAAAAAAAAACAACCTTCAAGTTTCTGCATTTACACAATTGAATGTTGGAAAGAAAAACTCTATATTGTGTCTTGCAACATCAAAGGTGTGCGCTTTCATCTCCTTTTTGATGTCAGATTGTGAGCTTTTGATTAGCTAACATTTCCTCCCAGTTACGTTTATATCGCAGCTTGTTGCTTTGGCATGTTCTTGACAGACAGTAGATCGCTCTTTGCATTTACATTTGGACTGAGATGTTTTTCAAAATGACCTCAGAAAAATCTCAGTTTTAGCAAACACCCTACGTGTGGACATAGCCTAAAATTCTCACTTTTAGAGCCCAGCGTTGGACATTTTGACCATCTCTGTGGTGTCTTTGTGCCTCTTACAGTACTTTTAATATATCAGACAATTAATATAGCTTGCTGTGCAGTTGTTATACTATAAAACAATCGAAGAAGTCTCCACACTGCACCCATAGATATGATATGTACAATCAAGATTACTGGCCTTAGTTTATAATTTAACACTCCACTATCTCATTTAAATATGGCCACTTCCTGCTCCAGAAAAGAAGATGGAAATAACCATAAAGCTAAAACCGAAGCTAAAAGTTCAAGGCTAGTTCAAAGCACTGGGTGCTGTAGTAGAGCCAGACAGGATGTTTTACAGCAGCTAACTTGATACATAGACAAGCTTCGAGTCTTTTCCATATGTTCCAAAAAGGAGAGCTTCATCACCAACTTATCCATGTTTCCCCTTATTTCATCTGGAAAACTGACCCAATACTACATGAACCATCTTAAGGATGTGTTTTGATTCGCCTGGTTAAAACAGAAAGCTCCACTATGTTTAAGAAACACAGCAATCCAGGAAACATAAGGGTTTGTTCAGCTTACTGTACCTCTAACAGGTGTACTGCTTCCTCATGCTCTTGGTCAGTTTGAACCCAAGCCTGCAGAGAACACACAGAAACACACAATGACAGCTGACACTGTGATCACGGTCCATGAGGTAGAATAGACAGTACACAGCTGACATACTGTCAACGCAATACCCTGGCGGATGCTCACTGGTTCATCAAACAGAGCTGGTACTTGAAGAGATGCCTACTTCTGATGGTACAGCTCCAATAAAAAGCAACTGGCTTATTTTAGGACATGTTAGTGTCCAAGTACTGGCTGTTAAAGGCAGTGAAATTAAACCCACTCTTGAGCGACTGTGCAAATCAATTTGTCTCAGTTTGAATGATCTGCATCTTTGAACATTAATGATTCTCTTTTGAACAAACATCAATGCAAAAATGGGACCAAAATGAGACAAACAAACCTCACAGACTTCCGAGAAAGAGACACTTTTCATCATGTTAAACTTGTGGTCTAATCCAGAAGGTATTTGATATTATTTCAGTCATCATCATAGGAAGGAAACAGTAAGCACATGTATATCCTTTTTTTTACGAAATATCAAAAAAGAATAAAACAACCACAACAGGTCAGATCTTCATGCTGCAAGATATTTGTAATGTGTACAAATATATCAGCAACTACAAACGCAGCATTTTTAGCCGTGTTCTTCATCACACGATCAAAGGGACCATGGCTGCATTTGTAATCACATCTGCTGATTTTGGGGCGGGCTATATGAGGTATCTGTATTTTCTGATACAGTAGCAGTGATTCAGCATAAAGTGGCTCAAGACACATCATTATCCAAACAAAGACCTTTGGCATAAATTCACTACACAAAAGTTGATAACCAAGGAGGGATTCTGCCAAAAGTATTAAAAGAATAGACTTAAAGCGGTTTTTAAACATACCTTTTGCAATTGATTGATCTCCTTCTGCTTGGTGTGAAGGGCCACCAAGGCTTGCTCATGCTCTGTCTGCAACTGTTGCTTTAGCTCTACAGCCTCATGCATATGCTAGGAAGAAACAGAGGAAGCAGAAGGAGGAGAGATTATTTCCAACACTACTGCAAAAATAATAAATTACCCAGCTGCAATCTTTTGTTGAAAACAGTATTCTCACGTTTCAATGTCATCGAGTAAATCTATTCTCTCTACCACTCTGGCAAGAGCTTTTGAGGAATCTGAGCCCTGTCCACCTGATTTAGCGACATTGCATCCATTTCTGAGGAAAAATGAGGACTGCTTGGAAAAATAGGAATAGCCACAGTGTTGTTGCATCAGCTTCAGTGTAATAAATCCCACAAATTGAAGTGAAGCATTGCCTAATCCTCAAAGATTAAACCAAGCAATTCATTTGAAAGGTTGCCAAGAGTTGGATAAAAATATTAATACCAATTACCACCTAGTTTATCTAAGGCTGAAGTGGAAGAAAACAGCTTGCTTCTATATGACAGTTTAGAGATCTGCCAACTAGCAGCCCGTTAAGCTTAGTAATTAGCACATTATATGTTGGTTGTTTAAAGTTTAAAGATTTTGCACCCTCACATACGATGTCACTTAAGAGGCAAGGTACATGAAGAGAAGAGCATTAAGTAACACTGGCTTCTGTAACATATATATCTCTGGCACCAAACATACTCTATAGTCTGCACTGACTTACACAAAGCTGTCACGCATAGTCGCTCCTGATCCAAATCTACCCTTTGCCAAATTAGCCAAGTCATGACTGTACAGTATCTATGCATGAAGTCACAACCAGCTGCCACATCTTGCAGAAACAGAATTAAGGCCATAGGATGTCTCTGTGAGCTTAAGAAGAAAAGACAGCTTAGAAAGCTCTGACATTCATATTTTTTTCCCTGTTCTTTCTCCCTTGAAAAAAGAAAATCTTCTTTACCTCCGGGAGTGGCTTCGAGGTGTCCTGAGCAGCCAGTCGCTGCTTTGCATAATCATGGAGAAGCTCTAAGCTGCAGAGGACCGGGGTAGCTGAGAGGCTGTCACTGGAGCCTTAGTGAAACTGCTTTTTTAACCCTTGCTTTTTCACACGGGAACCAATGGTCACGCCTGCATTTAAACACCTCGTTTTGTCATTTTAAAAAGATCTGCGATCTTTCACTTTATCTGCTTTGGTTAACTTATTACAATTTCAAACAGCTCCAACCCTTGGACTACTGCAGAGTTATCCAAGGTCTACACTGCTTGATGTGGACTCGAGGCCTTGAAAAGTTGACTAAGACTGGATTGAAACAGCAAAAGAAAGATGCTGACTTATTAGAGACAGGAATCAAAACAGACTCTATTTAACTGGGCATTAAAAGCACGTGACATCAGGCACCTGGAAAAAAAAATGCAACTGACTGCCTATAAAACTCATGACGTCTTATGAACTGACTTAAAATTATTGTCAAAAACTTCAGGCTTGACCTGATATTTGCTGTTGAGAAGTTTCAGACTTTATTTGGAGCTAATGCTTTGGCTGTTCCTCAGGACAGTCTCACTTGTCAACATCCATAAACTGGTTGTTTCTCTACTGAATGAGGAGGAAGACACTGGCAAATTAAAAACATCTGTCAACAGTATACCAAAACAAAAGCCAGGAGGTCCCCAAAATCCAACTGGAAGATAAATCACGGCCTGATAATGGTCAGCTCTCCATCACATTACTATAGGCACGCTATAATTCTATACTATATACTATACTATAATACTATAATTCACAATTTTTAAGACTACACTCTGGATTTACCTCTGTTGACACACATACATGTCTAACAAAGGTCTGATGTCACTGCAGATTATTAGTTTATATGTTTGTTCTCATTTCTAATCCTGTCCCTTCTGATCACTGCCAATGAAAATCTTACCATCTTAAACTCTGTTTTGTAAGTGTAACATGAGCCATGGCCACAGATAAGAAAAAAAACTACTAAATACAATATAGTGGGGTTTTTTCTTTTTAAAAAAAATCTGTTTCCTAGTTAAATTGGTTGCTCGCTTTAACCTCTTAGGACCTGACGTCCACATATGTGGACATCACATTTTGGGTTATTTAGACCAAAATACTCAATTTTGCTCTGCAAGGGCCTGATATCCACTTACGGGGACATTATACTGCTACTGTTCTATCGCAGTTTTAAACGAATATCCTCATATGTGGCTCTTATTTTTCTTAAAAACAAAAATAAGGTAAAAAAAAAAAAATCTGGTAATTCTTTGTTTTTACATTCATTGGGTCCCAATATGCCCAAATATCAAAGAGAAATTAAAAATGCATGTCGTGGAAGAGTTCGGGTCTTAGGAGGTTAAAGACGGCAGTGTTTGATCCTCTGTATGTTTGCTCACAGAGAAATTAACAGTCTCTCATTTTTATAGTAGTTCCATTGTAATGGATACACAGAATAGTAACCAAAGATCCTGAAAAAACAAATTATGTGAAAATTATAAATTGATTTGCACGACATTGAATGAAATGAGGAAAACATGACTTAGTACTCTGTGGAGAAACCCTTGTTGGCAAGCACAGCAGCATTTCTTGTAGTTGGTTACCAGGTTTCCAAACATCGCAGGGCTAAGAGATCATGACCTTGAAGTTTTCCTTCTTTACCCACTCCTATGGTACCTTGGTGGTATGGTTTGGGTCACTACCATGCTGAAAGATCCATCCACAACCCATCTTTAGTGTTCTTGCTGTCTAAGTTCTCATCCAAGATTTCGTGGTACGAGGCCCAAACCACTGGCCCCTAAATGTGGTAAAGTTGTCTTGCACCCTCTGGAGAAAAACGTCCCAAAAGAATATGTTTCCACCTCCGTGTATGGCAAACAAGTTGATGCCAAAGAGCTTGATTTTGGGTTCATCTCTCCACAGCACTGCCTCCCAAGCCTTCTCTGGATCATTTAGATGTTCACTGGCAAACTTAAGTCGGGCCTGTACATGTGGCCTTGAGCAGGGGGACCTTACAGTTGCTTCAAGACTTTAATCCATTATGCCAAAGTGTGTTACCATTGGTGTCCTCGGTGACTGTGGTCTCAACTGCCTTTAGAATATTAACAAACACCTCCGATGTAGTTTTGGTCTGATCCACCACCTTTCTCACGATCATTCTCATCAGGATCTTGCATGGAGCTCCAGACCCAAACACAGCCAATCGGTGAGAGCCAGAATTCAGGCTGGGTTGAAGAGGATCAAATGTCTATTCTTTTCTGGATAATTGGTTGATATTCTGTCTGCCTGCATTAACACTGAACTACCATAAAAATTGGAGACTTTTCATTTCTTTGTAAGTGAGCAAACTCACAAATTCAGCAGGGGATCAAATAATTATTTCCTCCCACCTTGTGTTCTAACTTGTATACCAGACTTTGACCAAAACAAACAACAAAAAGAAAACTTTTGTTATCAGATTATATGATTAAAAATAACACAGACAGTGCTGCATCTCATTAGTTTTGAACCAGGTCTTTTTCTGTTCTTTCACACTGTGTTTCTACCATCTCTGCTTTCTCCACCCACATTATCCTGTGTAATTTTCTCTAAATTATTTCTTTGTCTCCATAATCAATGCACAATGAGAAAGTGACAAAGCTTTCTCTGCTGTATCGGGGAGCTGGTCAGTTTTTCTCATGCGGGTACATTTCGCTCTCAAATATCCTGACAGACACACAATCGATAGGAGATGCAGGGAGGCGAGGATTTGTAATGAGAGTCCCTCTCGCAGTGCAGCGAGACTGTGTCTGATTACTATTGGCAGACCAGAACACAATAAAGAAAACAGCCTTTCCATGAAGCCGGTGACACTACACCTCATGTATTGCCTCAGTTTCCTTCTCAGGTTTTCTGAGGACACAAATGCATGGGAAATGGGAATATTTCCGAAAGAGTGACAGTAAAACTGGGCCTGAAAAATCAGTTATCGTGACTGGTGTGAGGACTACTGAAGTGAACACATGTTGGACTATGAAGAAGATGGGAATGCTGGAGAAATGGAGTGAGATGGATTGATGTAATGGAGAAAAAGAAGCAAGAAAAGGTGGTTTAGGCTTGGGTCATCACATCTTCTACTCATAGGTACAACAGGTGTGTGGTTGACTTTACAGATTGTTTAGTGGTCTGTTGAACTAAATTTAGACTCAAATAAATGCACAGAAACTGAATAATAATTACAGGTAATTACATCTGAAATCTGTGCGAAAAGTAGGTAAGACAATAAAATTTATACAAGAAATGAGTGAAATCTTTAGTCCAGGGGTTTATGTGTGGTCAAATAGCACAGAGGAACTCAAATCTGATATTATTAAGGCAAAAAAATTTGTCCCACCTTTAAAACGTGTTCCAGGTTATCCACTTTTTCCTGGAGTTGGCTCCTCTGCTCCTGGGCCACGTCTCTCTCCTGACTCACTACAGCAAAAGTCTGTCTCAGCCGATCATAGTCGGATTGCACCTGCAAGAATTCGAATCATGAATTGAGCACAGACACAACGAAGGGATAGATGAGAAACAAGCGAAGGTTAAGTGGATTGTTAAAACATGAATTTGAATAACTGTGGGTGGAAAAGAAAAAAAGGTCAGCAGCAAAAGAGGCAAAGAGAAAACCACAACAAAGCGAAGAAAGAAAACACTTTAATTGCGTCGTCGTTGTTTTACTTGAAGAGTCTCAAAATGCAGTCTGTTTTATAAAGAGCAAAACAAGCATGCAATTTTTATGAGGTTTGTTCTTGCAGCAGACCTACTTTTCACATTTATGAATAGAGGCTGCATTTTTGTGGCTCGAGGGTTGATTGAGAGTTCACAGTTTGAAGAGAAATTAATCAGCACATTTTCATTTAGCGTTGATGAGACAGCGTTGCTGACTTGAGCATTTCTGCCGCTCGTCTCTTCATCGGTCAGAGGCCTTGAGCTAAGCCGGTTCCTCAAAGGACTGAGCTGAACCACACCTATCATCTCGTTAATTAGCATGAGATGAGAGACACAATAGATAAGCTTACTCACAAAAATAACATTTAGAAGTACATCAAAGATACATGCGGCTTAACACGGATGAATATTTCTATTTTATCTAATCATTTTATTTAGAGATCAATTGTGTCACTGCTGATGTTACTAATTAAACCAGACAAGCAAAGGAGTTGTTTTTTATTCAACATTCTTTGCTTAACATTTCGATTTAATGAGTTATATGTCTGATATTTCTTAAAAACTCAGTCGCTAAAAGAAAAGTTACCACTAACGACTCTGAGCAATCAAAATAACACTGCTTCTGTGATAAACATAAAATAGTTAAGTTGATCAGTTCTCTCTAATCTATCAAAGATCCTACGAAGCAAATGCAATTTATGTACTCTGATTCTCTAATCACATCCCCCGTCTTGTTTCCCGTCTCTTCATTTCTTACTCTCAGCTTCTGTCGTTCTCTTCTCCCCTTGTCATTAATTCACTATCTATTTATGCACACGTAAATACATTTTCACTGTGCCTTTGTCTTAATTGCCCTTACAAGCCAGTCACACTCAGTTATACAGTATATGTGGCAGGACTGCACACACATTTGCCCCACTTTCTTTTCATCTCCGTGGCCACCTTGTCGGTGAACAGATGGCATCGTTTTCTGTGACACTTTGGAGCAAAAGCTCTGAGCTGAGTCCCTGGACACATGTCAGATCTGTCCCCTCTGTGAAAGTCACAATTAGCGCCAGAGCAGCTAATCGCCTACCATCACAAACGGTCACTGTCTCTCTTTATGGGTCTGTGTGCATGCGTATGTATCAGTATGTGAAGTCAGGAAACCAGGGAGCCAGCATTAGTAAAAGCACAATATTAGGAAAGGGAAAGTAGCAGTAGTGTGTATGTGTGTGTGTGTGTGTGTGTGTGTGTGTGTGTGTGTGTGTGTGTGTGTGTGTGTGTGTGTGTGTGTGTGTGTATACAACACGTCACAAGTTTTGAGCAAACCCTTTTTTCTGTTTATTTTGCTAGAAAAATCGGAGATAGGTGCAGCAATTAATTGAAACACGTCCAAACATACGTGGAAATACAGTAGATAAGAGTTTGCACAATCCTAATGAGGTTAAAGTCAATAGTTGGTATGACTGTGTTTATTCTTTAGCACAGCTTAAACTGTCTTAGGTGAGCTTTCTAGTGATTTCTTCAAGCAGTCTTCAGGAATAGTTCTCCAGGCTTCTTCTTCAAGCTATTCTTTGAATGTTGGCGTCTGGTTCTGTTCTTTGTCAAGATGATCCCACAATGCTTCAATAACAGCTCCAAGGAGGTCAATCCATGACTGATAATATTCATTTGTGTGTTTTTCTATTCAGGTGTTTTACTTTTTTCCTTTTAATGCATTGACACTGTGTTCGGGATCATTGTCATGCTGAAAAATTAAGCTGTAGCTAATTAAATGCTTTCGAAGGTGGACCAAAATCTGACACATTTTGAATTGTAGGCCCAAACCATGAGAGAGCTTCCATTGTGTTTTCCTTGCTTAAGAATGGTGTCTTAATAGCCATTCTTCCACTGAGACCATTTCTGTCTGGTATATGTGTTATTTTCTTTTGTAGATTGACCTAAAGAAATTAGTGAATGAAACCAGCCAGGAACGAGGACAGGACTGAAAGTGAGTGAAAAAGAAGCCAATGTCCAATGAAAAACAGACCTTCAGAAACCCTGAAGAACTATTGCTCAAGAACAATTATATAATTGAAAGCAAATCATAAAAAAAACCCAATTGTGGCTCAACACTGTTAATATTTGGAAATCAATCTGATATATTGATCTGACAAGATGGACAAGTTCCGTCGTTTGACTGCTCCTTTTTCTCAAAGCCACTGTGTGTGAAACAGATCATACCAAGCTCATTCACTGATTTCTTTCATTTTCCTGTGTGTGTACTTCCAATGCATACTTGCACAGTACATGTGTGAATTTCTCACCTGGTCATACTTGGATGCCTTCAGATGGTGGTTGATCAACTCAAGGTTCAAACGATTTTTCTCCTGCAAGGCAGCATGGAGCTTTGCTTTCTGAGAAGGAAGAGAAAGCAACAAAGAAAGAGTTGGTTGTCTTGTTCCATTATCCTCCTGCTTACAAGGAAATTTACATCTGAGTGCAAGCCACACAGCAAAACTACACCTCAAAATTATTATATAAGTGAAAGAAGCGACCTAAGCAACTTAGGTTAGCGTCGATCGCTCCCTCCATATGTATGCATCTGCGAGTGTGTGTGTGTTTGTGTGGATAATCTTTTTCTAAGATGCCGTCTGGAGGACAAAACCCACAGCTGCATACTGTCACCCTCCATTTGGTATGTGGCTTTAGGAATGGAGGGTGAAAGCTGAAAAAGATGAGGGAATGGGAAGAAAGAAAGAGAGGAAAATGGGGTGTGGGTGGGGGGTGGGGGGGTGGGGGGTAAATGAAGAAAATTGGAATTGTGAGAAAGAGCAACAGGAAGCAAGAAAATATCTGAGGGAGAGATAGGGGGAAAAAACTAAAGTGAGGAGAAAAAGATGTAACAAGGGAGTCCCAGAATGTTAGTCGAGTACTAAATAAGCAATCGTGCGCACACTGTCAGTAAAACCCTCCTAGCTAAAGACGAGATTAACTTGCAAACCACGTAAAAGGATTGAAAAGTGATGTGCAGTTCCTGTCTGCTCCCTCTACATTCAGAAGTTGTCATGCCGCTGGTGCTGCAGGTACTCAAGCATTACATAATTACGCCAGACTCAAACTAGGCCAATGCTCTCCTCCTATCACGCCGCAGCGCACTCAAGAGTGATTTTTACTGCGACTGTTCATATCCTGGCACGTAATACCACTTCACTGATACTGCTCATTGCCATTCTCAACACTACGGCATTAAAATGTGGGTAAGTATTTTATAATAGCAGCAAGGCCTTTCCTCTTTGTCTTCAAACAAAAAGCAACAGGAGTTAATGACAGGTTTTATTTTCTTGTTATGTCTAGTCAGGAAAAAGAGCAGGGCTTGTTTTTAAAAATACTGTTTCCAAATGCAACAGTTACTGTCCAGGGGAGGTTTGAAAGTAAACTTGGATTTCAGATACACTGAAACACAACCTCTATACATTTATATTCAAAACGGCAGAGCCACACTTGTAATGGTTTATGTTATGTTTACTGATATTGGGTTATTCTTTGTTTCTCCTGCATTGAAAGTACTATATTACTACTTACTACTATTATTGTGTCATTCCTCATTAGTTTCAGTTGTTCCTGTTTAACCTGGCCTCCTTGTACAGAAGTCTTGAGCTACACTTCACAACATAATTTCTTTATATGTTGCTTCCAAAGAGCCATAACTTCTTGTCATTTTTAAAGACGTCTTGAGTATCAGTTCTCCTTTTGGTATTGGCTGTGTTTTCTTTTTTGTTTGTTTATCCACTTTGAAGTTCGGTTGAATGACCTTTGAACCAATCAACCTAACTGAATAAGTCCCTCTTAGCAAGATACCAATTATTAGTAGACTGTCAAAAACGTACATGATTTGTTCGCATGTCTTTAGCTGAATCTATAAAAAAAAAATAACACAGTTTGATAGGCATAAAATAGAATTTTTGCACTAAAACTAGCTGTAAGAAAGCGTGCTGTGGAGTGTGTTCTTAGAAAAATTGCAGATCAGACATGGATTGGCCTCCCCAGATCCCAGACCTCAACTTTACTGAAGCAGTGTGGGATCATTTTGACAGAAAATGAATCCAACATCCAAAAAAGAGCTCTGGATGTCCTCTAAGAAGCCTGGAGAACTGTTCCTGAAGACTGAAGAAGAAATGACAAGAAAGTTTGCCTAAGAGAGTTTAGGCTGTGTTGACGAATAAAGGTGTTCATACCAAATATTGACTTTCCACCTTGTTAGAATTGTACAAACTGCACATGTTTGTACATTTTTCAGTGAATTACTGCCCTTATTCTCCATTTTCCTAGCAAAATATAAAGGAAACCTTTGCACAGTATTCTATTTAGTTTGAGTCAGCCTTTGTCAGATTGTGTGTGTCTACCATTTTTTGTGCTATTGTATGTTTCACTGACTTGTTCTCCATCTCATTTTTTTTGTCTTTGTTGTGCTTCTCATTTGGATTGTTTGTTACCCTTCAACAACTTAGTATAACAACCCTCAGTCTATCTACATTCTCTTTTGTATTATGCTTAACAGC
Organism: Diplotaxodon limnothrissa; assembly: GCF_057381915.1. Classification (NCBI taxonomy): domain Eukaryota; kingdom Metazoa; phylum Chordata; class Actinopteri; order Cichliformes; family Cichlidae; genus Diplotaxodon; species Diplotaxodon limnothrissa. The sequence goes on along the minus strand of NC_140602.1, from coordinate 42,918,775 downwards.
GCTAATCGCATATTGACACACCATACATCAGCGCAATATGCTCTTGTGAACCTGACTGTCACGAGTTAAAAAATGGCCAAAGCTTTGTATCACCTTCTGCAAGAGAAAAGACTGTGGAGCTCAGAGGTTTATGATCAAATTTATCAGTACAATAAATCGAGGAACTCAATAAACTCTGGACAAGAGGAGGAGAGAGAAAAACAGACAAAGTGAGGGGCCAGCCAGATTCATTCATCTCTTTGTGTGCAGGCAGAGTGACAGCCAGGGATGTCAGAGAGACACAATCAAACCAAGACCGAGATAGAGAACAGACAAGGACAGGAAGACACAGAGACTGGTGAGTGAGTTCACTTGCTGCTGTTATTGTGTAACTCATGTCGCCACATCACAGCCCTGCAGACTACAGCGTTTTTCAATGTACAGAGCCACACCTACAGCAGCAGTTACAAATCCTCCTGCTATGCTGCTGTTAATTAAGCAGAAATGAAAAACAGGGAGATGTCAGTCTCAGTCACGCACTTCACTAAATCTCCAGGACATGGTCTTGTAGCAGACACCATAAGACAGGCGGGGAGGAGATGGACTGAATGTACAGATAACTGGAAAGAAGACAGCAATAGAAACCCTAAACTTTCTTTTGCTCAACCTTCTTTCCCATCAAGGAAAAGAAAGTTTGAAAGAAAAGACAGAGAGTAATAAAGAACCACAGAAAGAAAGAGAATGACCTTTTAAAGCCTTCTTTTTATGGGCCTCAGGAATGATGTCTGCTTCTCCATTTCCTCCCACTTACAGTGAATCACACATTCACAGCTCAGCTTAACACTCCCTAACATCTTGTATACACACAGCTAAACTGCGAAGCCAAAGGACACACACATTTTCGTGCCAATTTAAACCTCCAATATCCACAAATAAACAAAGAAATCTGGTTTGACGATATGAAGGATATGGAAATGTGGTGTACTCTTAAGAAAAAACGCAATTTAACACCACTGACATCTGTGCAGAGCAAGTGAAAGAGTAGCAGGCATGTGTGAATCTTGAAATCTGTGTTCCATATGTGCATGCAGAGAGGCTGGATTGGCTTAAGGGAGAGGCATCAATACAGCTAATGTCTAATTCACTCTGATAACTTTCTTTCTTCCTTTCCATACTGTCATTTCTCATTGCCTACCACACAACACCCACACACACTCATACAGACTCTCCCTTCCATCACCATAATTATCATTCTGTCCATAAAACCACAAATTTAGCTACTGAACCCACCTTAGCTCACGGCTGCCAGGCACCAAGGTCCTAAACTCTCAAAATGTTCTGTGCATCTATATTACTGGCTCATATCTTACTTTCTTGTTGACACTTTCTTTAGGAGCTTCATAATAGTAGAATTTCCAAAAAAATGAACTGGCACCTGCCACAAATAAGACAAATACAGTGTATTTAAGCAATGATTCATCAAGTCACGAAAAAACAAGCTGCAGCTACATTATTTTGTTATATGGATTGCACTATTGTGTGAGTTAGACTATAAATATATCTTTACCCAGGCCCGAAGATGCCCTTTTAAGAAAATATTTATTTTCTTATTCTTTTGTTCTGCCACATTTTACTGACACAATAATGTAGGATACAGCAGAGTGGCTTAGAAGTAATCAAACTCACAGGATAATATATTAGCTATACCAGTGTAACTGGTGTAGCTTGTTAACAGAAATATTTAATGGCAGCGACTCATTTAGACATGTAAACATCGAGTATCAGAATGGGGAAGAAAGATGGAAGAAGTGACCATGACTGTGGCACGGTTGTTGGTGATGAGACGATATGCATATATGATAAGCATTTTAGAATTAGCAGAGTTACTGGTAACCCTCTCTGGGTTTATAGAGAATGGTCCGAAAATGAGAAAACATCCAGTGAAAATACCTTGTCGATCTGAGATTTGCCAGAATGCTTTGAGCTGAATGGAAGGCAACAGTAACCCAAATAACCACTTGTTACAACACAAAAGGCACAGGCTCACCAAAATTGGACAAAAGAATATTGGAAAAACCTTCCCTGGTCAGTTATGTCTCGATTCTTGCTCCAGCAGTTCAAGGGTCAGATTAGGTATACTGTAAACAAGATGAAAGCATGGATCCATCCAACTTTGTATTAAAAGTTCAGTTGTTGGTGGCATTATGGTGTGAAGGATAGTTTCTTGGCACACTCTGGCCCCCTTAGTACCAATTGACCATTGTTTAAAGTTCACAGCTCTCCAGAGTATTGTTGCACGTCCATCTCTTTGACCAGTGTATACCATAACCAGCAAGGTCCAGCTAATAAAATAGTCAGTGACTGTATAATTATATTTGATCTACTCAGATTCATACACACTTGAATCTAAACTGGGCAACATAGGAAAAAGAAAAATGGCAAATAAGTCCTTATGTCAATCACAGAGGACACTCAGCTGTGTTTGATGAAATAACAAATAATTTAAAAAATATTTAAGAGATTAAATTCTTCTGTTTTTTAATTAAAAAACCAATTAAGTGACATTAAATGCAGCATTCAAATATCCTTTGCAAGCTAATATAGGATTTTATGGATGTGATCTTGGATTTGCTGAATTTAGAAAAACACATTTTGGATCCTAATAGCAATATTAAATGTTGCAAAATAATACTTGAGAAAATAAGCCAGGAGATGATGCATTTCTAATGGAGAATTGATGGGGGATGAAATCATGATTGCAGAGATTTGTGGGATGGCTACTCCTGACTCTAAATAGGATTCTTGTGGGGAGAGGATTGGTGCTGTTTTCCGCAGGAGGATTGTCATTAATTAGATGTCATGGCGGAAACACTTTGTTCCACTTAACTGTGGGCGGAAAGACACACTGACAACATCTGCCGTCGTCACTGTGAGCAGCAAGTCACAAACAGAGATGTGCCCATAATAGGTAATTACTACAGACATGACCTTTTTATACAAGTAAAATGCAAAAAGAAGTTCATGGCTTAAGTTTCTGAAACTATATTCTCCTCACTGTTGACAAACATTTGTATTTGAATGTAAATTTTATACCATTTTCCCGTCCAAAAGGCATATTCTCCTCTGTGTTTAAGATATATAACATTCATATCTTGCTACATTAGATTATCTCAGTCCTCTTTAAATCTTGAGATATTATAAACAGATTATTTCCTCCAGATCTCTTCATTAAACTCTGGACTGCCGTTGTGAGTGAGTGGTATAATAGGACATCTACAGTCAATGTATCTATGCATGCAGCTGTCCTTAATAACTGAGTGTGTGAGAGAGATTGTTCTGTACTTGTGGTTAGTGAGTGGACAAATTGGTAATGTTATATCCTCACTGACATCTTCTGCAAGAAAATCAAGCTCACCACTATTGAATAGTTGATGCAGTCAGGACCATGGACAGCTCCTTAGCTTTAGTAATGCAGACCAGCGCAAACGCCCTGAAAACTGACCTGGAGACTGTAAATGTTACCTTTAACTTTTTTTTTATTGATCATAATTTTAAAAACAGAACAGCTGGTTTTGCTTTTATGTACATCTTTAAGGTTAAAATGTGAAGGGTTTTAACATCTATAAATTTGAAATAACATTTATGAACTTAATTGAAGAAATATTTCAGTTTGAACTCATCCTTTAAAAACCTCTATAAGCCTGCAATTATTTAAATCACACTCCAAGTACAGTGTGTCAGTGGGCCACGTTAGACAAAAGCAAGCCACCAGTCCTTTAATATCTCACTGTAAAACAACTGTGATATGGAAGCAGGTGACAGAGTAGCATATCAGTGTGATATATGCGATCATTTATTACACAAAATGAAATCAACAAGAGTAAAATAATACAAGTGAGTAATGTGATGACTTGTAGGATTATACATGGAGTATATTTACTTACACGTCCTTGTGGGTTATGCTATGTGAGTAAGACTAAGAGGGAGTTAAGGATTCGAATTTCTAAACACGAAAAAAGATCGAGAGAGAAGAAAGAGGTGCTTTATAGCGAGACATTTTCAGCTGACTGGATGTGGCATTTTTGGTCTACCGTTCAAGGGAATTGGAGTCATTATGTCACTGAAAAGAGAGAGCAATAAGAAACAAACTTCTTCAAAGGGAAGCACATTAGACGTATCATTTGCAAACTGTGTATCCTGGTGGATTAAAAAAGGAATTTTATTCAAGTGTTTGGTTTGTTTTTGTCTGTGAGTATGTTTCAGTGTTTTGTGCACATTTTGTTGATTTGGTGGTTGGAGCGCACTGTTGGTTTTGCATGTTGACAAACTGTTAGTTGTTGCCACCTGTGCCTGTTACTGATTAGGTCCTGGTTGTGTTTTATGGCTGGCAGCACCCACTTGTATCAGAAACCCTGAGGAAAGCCTTATGCTGAAACACATCAGTTTTTTTTCTTACTTCCTTGTAGTATTTAGTACAGTATATATGTAATTGTTAGCTCTCATGAAATTCTCATTCATTATTATGATATCAGTGTGCTCACAAAGGCAGCGAAGAAGAGCGTAAACTAGGGTGTAGCAGAGTAGGATTTAAACTATACAAAAACGTATCTTTGGATATGTTATATGTAACATTTCCAATAGAAGAACTCAGTTTAGTGTTCAGAGTCAAAGATGCATATAAATCTGTTTGGTGTAATCATTCTAGTAATAAATTTATACTCTTGTATTACTTTACTTTTAACACGGCCACTGTGACTCCCGTGGTGCTGTCTACCCACTGGAAGGTCAGGGGAGCGATCCCTGCCTACTCCAGTCTGCATGCCGTATCCTTGAAGTATCCTTGGACAAGATAGTGAACCTTGAGTAGCAAATGTTAGACAGCAGCTATGGAGAGATAAAAGTGCTGTCCACAGTGCACCTGAAGCACATCTGAACCAAAAGAGACCAACTAAGTCACTTCAGTGCCGATTACAAAGCACTGAGCTACAACATAACACAAAAGAGTCTAAAAGAGGACACACTCTCAAGGTTAACTTTAAGACAGTTGTACATTGACACTGTATGTCCCCACTTAAGGAGTTGGTTTTGAAAAGCTGGGACATTTTGGAGGATTTATTGTATAGCATTAGCAAGCTTTACACTTCAGCATAAAAGATGATGTATAACACAGGCTTTGTCCTCTGAAGAGCTTAATAGGTGTTTGCCCTTTCGTGAGAGAATGTGTGACTTCCATCCCACTTGATCTTCAGCCAAACATTAGCTTCCTTGGCATAATGTAGTAAGTCTCAAGAGCATTTTGAGATCAGTCGTTTATAATGCAGTTAATACCGTGCATTACTTTTGGATTGGTAGGCATGACACAAAAGCAAATGCTGGGTTATAACTGTGCAGTCCATTCACAACAAATGATTTGCGTTAACATTTAATACGTAGTAGTGTTTATGTGTGTTTATTTTATTTGTAAACTCTGCCCTTCCGATGACAACCGCAACCTTCTGCATCGCAGATTGACTTAATATTGTTTCCCTTAGCATGGAATGTTGTTTTAGCAACTATACCATAATGTCATTTTTAAAAGACACTGTAAAGATGTCAGTTTTTAATGTCAGTTTCAAAGCATTTTCAGCTGATTTCTCTAACCTGTACTGCTGATTATGCAGCTACAAGTGCCTCATTCATAAAACATAATTGAGTGGCCAATCTAGTTTTGAGAGTAGTGTGTGTTTGGTTAAAACCCGTGTGTACATGTGAGCAGTCATAATAGAACGTCACACAAGACCTATGAGGTCATCTCTTTTATTTGCAAACTGTGGACACAGATGGCATGGGGTAATACCAATACAGTGAAGCGTGAGCTGAAGTGTGTGCGTGTGTGTGTGTGTGTGTGTGCATGCAAGCATGAATGAGTTGCATAACTAGCATCTCCAGGCATATATTAGCCTTAAGCCCTTCTGCGCCCACTGTGTCACAGAGCAGACCTTTCAACTGAATCCCACGCATTTACAACCCCTCGAAATAGCTCATGTAGTTAGAATACCTCATATGATGAACACGCTCCGTCACTTTAATACAGCAAGTTGTCCTAACATACGATACAGTAACAATCTGGGGAATTTTCACACACATGTAAATAAAGGCTTGAAAAAAAGGTCTGCACATGAATTATGTGACTCACTCCTGCACATCTGTAGCCTATATGTAGTCCCAGACTTTTAAATTTAACACAAAAAGCTCCACTTCAGTTCAATGTGGCAACCAAATTTTATGCACATTTACAACCCTCTTGGAGAGAAGAAATCACAGTACAGTCTTTTGCATTTAGTAAAATCGCACATATACAGATTCTTCTTGAATGTGTAGTTTAACGTTTTGCTCGCCTTCTAAGCAGAAATCAAACAGCTACCATATCAGCAGGACCAAGAGCAGGAGACCATCCGTGGTTTTATTCAGTGAAAAAACCAGAGGAGAGGCAGGGAGAGGCCGGCGCTACAGTCAGAAGAGATTAACTTCTCCTTCACGTAGCAAAACATCCTCACTCACGTCACCCTTCAAGCTACTTTGCCACTTCTCTCCTTACTCCTTGAGCTCAGCTAAGATAATACTGTAAACTGTAGTATTTGCACTTGTTTATTTGTGTTACGGTGCTTGCTTTTGACTCAGCAGCAAACCGGAGTTGACTTTTTCACGTCAGACATCTCAAAGTTTCAAGCCTGAGGCAAGGTAACAAGTAGCTACAGCTGTTCCCCAGCAGGGGCACACTTCCCCAAATTTGCAGCAGCTATCAGGCCCCTCTTCTGTCAAACCAGCTCCCAGATCAGATTTAAGAAACAGACACTCTCTCTACTTTTAAGACTAGGCTTAAAACCTCCCTTTTTGATATAGCACATAACCAGGGCTGGATCAGGTAACCCTGAACCATCCTTTTGTTACGCTGCAATAGGCTCAGGCTGCTGTGGGAACGTCCCATGATGCACTGCGCATTTCTTCTTCACCTCTTTCCACTTTTTGTGTGTTTACACCTGTTTCTCTCTGTTCTCCTCTCCCCAGCACACCCCAGAGGTTTCTTTCTGTTAAAAGGGAGTTTTTCCCTTCCTACTGTCGCCAAGTGCTTGCTGACAGGGGGCCGTCTGATTGTTGGGGTTGTTTCTATTGTAGGGTCTTTACCCTACAATAGAAACTGCCTTGAGGCAACTTTTGTTGTGAATCGGCGCTATATACAAATAACTAGATTGAATTGAACTGAACAAGCTACATTCTCCTAAATGAAATAATTTTCAGTAGTTTTACTTTTCTTTACTTTTAACACATTTAACCAACCAAAACTGTGACAGATGCTACAACTGTGTATTACTACAAAATGATAAAGACACTTTGGGCACAGACAGCTTGCACTTGTTTTAGCTATAAGCATGCTGAACATAAAGAGACAGAGTGTCAGAAAAATGTGTTTGGTAACATTTGATGTAAGTATGTTTTAAGCTTTAATATTATACTAATTATGACCCCATTCTGGTCACAAAAGCTCTTAAATCATCAGGTGGAGAACCAGAAAGTAAGAATATGCAAAGGGTCCTGTAATGTAAGTAAGAGTAGCAGCCATGGCTTCCACCAAGCGCTCACCAAAAATAGGTATCAGAAGCACAAACTGGAATATAACATAAAAAGCATTCAGTCTGAAAATGATCTTAACAGGGCGAGGAAAAAAGAGTGAGCCCAGATGTGCAAACTTAACTATATATGCTGTGTAGGAGTGATCCAGCTGGACAGAACATGCACAGCCCTCCAGGGAAAACTCTGGCTTCCCTTAAGAGTACAAATGCCCCACAGGAAACATTAAGGCATGGGAGTGTAAACACTGAAGTGTGTGTCTGTGTGGTATGTGGAAAAATGTGGAAGCAGGCAGTAAGAGTGAAATCAGGCCCGACTGACATGGGCAGTAAGGCTTCAAGTCACACTTATGACATAACACATTTGATGTGAGCACGACCTACTGTTCCCTCCGGCCACGCAGAGAATATCAGAGGGTTGGAAAATAAGTTCGGAGGAACGTCAGTGTAATGCTAATGAGGAGCCCAGGAGCTGGTTAGGGATTACATGTGCTTGGATGGAACTTAATGCTCACATAATGCTTGGGTGGACCTTCATGTTCAGAATAGAAAAGTGCATGCGCACACACACACACACACACACACACACACACACACACACACACACACACACACACACACACACACACACACAGACAAGCCAGCACATAACTCCTCAACCAAATTTAAAAAACTTGCTCACATATACACACACACTAAGCAACGAGGCGAAGCATGCACATACCCAATACCCACAGACACACACTCACATGACCCCAATCTGCAGCAGAACATACCACATAAATGCTAAATAATTTAGATCTGACCCCATTATGCAGTTGCTAAAATGTACAGTACGCTTAAAATACATTAGCAGAGCCTCACCACAGGTTTCTTCACCAATGTTTCAACCATAAACCCCTTACACATGCAATATATTTGTAAATGCATGCACTGTGAGTATATATAAGGTACATATCCAGTGGCAAATAGTGCAAAGCATTTTTATACTCATCAGGAGACACTTTGAAATCATCCAAAGCACTTTTATGAGTTATATTAGTGCATGCTTCTTTCCATTGTCACTACAGCTTCAAATTGATTATAATACTTTTGTTTTTAACCTATCTGCCACTGTGCACTGAAGCTCTTGAGTACAATTGAGAACAGAGTATGCTGCAGAGCCAGCCTCAAAAGTTGGTTTTTAAAATAATGAGAGATCAAGCGTTAAGCTGACTTGACTACTTAACTTTGGAAAGATACTTAGCAGCGTTTCTGTGACTGATTAACGTTTGTCAGCAATTCATTTTTGTAGCCTTTGTGTTGGTTATTATTTAGGTTATAGTTCTTTATTTGTAAATTGCAATTAAAGTAACGAATTATATCTAAATCTTTTCATAGTGCAGGTATAGACTTAGTCTGTCTCTTATATTAGCAGTGTGTGAGCCACCAGATGGTTGATTTTGTGAGCAGAGCAACAAAAGAGCTGCAGTGCAGCATGGGACAAAGAATTAGCGCTGCTGCCGCTACATTTAGCCTTTAAACAAAACATGCAAAGCAGCACTTAAAACTCCCCTGGACTTCTGCCTTGTCACAGCTGTTTCAGAGTGTGCGATGAAAAAAAAAAAATCTAACAACACTCACATCTGAGCAAAAACCGCACATCTGGTTCCCAGCGCTGAGTTATAAAAATGTTCTTGGGGCTTTGATTTTACTGCATAACAACAGACTGATTTGCTTCCGCTGGTTTCTCCAGAAATAGATTTAGGATTCAATGACAAAAGTATAGTTTTACAACTGCTACTGTAACACAGTGTGGTAGATGTGACCGCGTCTTAAGTCTCTACTGAGCAGGACTCAGTGTCACAGAGCAATAGGTGACACTTACAGAAGCACAGGTCCTGTCATGTCATCTATGTCCAAACAGGAGCGCCTGTCTGACATTGTGTACTCCTCTATCCCTCCTTCCTCCTTTCCAGGTGCCCTTGATGTTCAGTTCACTGAAGGTTTCTGTCCTATGTTTAATCATTCAAGCCTTCCCAGACACACGACACTAGGGACTAAATGAAAGGGAGAAGAAGAATGGCTGAGAGACAAAAAATGCAGCAGTGATAGAGGAGCAAGACAGGAGATATTTGGAGTGTAAAAAAGAACTTTTGAGGGTGTTAAAATATTACATACTTATATTAGAAGGAAGGTGAAATTTAGTTAAAAACTGCAATCAGTATCTGATTTTTTTGTTAATCAAAGCTAACCTTACCTAAATAGGTATTGTTTAGGTAATAGAACTTAGCCTTTATTGGACAGTGAAAGCCAAGCGGGACAGGGAAGCATGGAGAGAGATATGCCACAGAGGGCCGTGGGTCAGACTCAAACCCGGGCCACTGCTCATGCGGGATGTGATTGCCTGCTCACCTACTGACATATACTGGCACCCAATAGTAACGACATTTAACAGCTGTAACTCACTAAGGAAGTTAAGGAAATTGGGCAGTCTGCCTAATACTACTCATCATGTTACACAACTAATTGATTGACTGATTGATTGAAAGGCTTTGGAATTCAATAGGAGCAGTTGGTACAGCTTAAGCATAATCAAGTCGGTATTAAGAGGAAGAGAGACGACAGACTGGGAGAGAGGCGTATAATCAAAAGAGAAAGCAGCCTGAACACAGCGAGAAAGGTGGGGGAAAAAACTTAGAGGGGACAGTGGGGGGACTGTTAGTGATGTGGAATTAACAGGCTTTTATCGGCATGTTCCTTTGCCAAAGGGCTCACCTAGCCTGACAGTGTCACGCTGGGATTATGTACCAATACAGAACCAAATTTTTTTGAAAGAGAACCTCAAGCTGCAACCCTTTCCTACAAATATGCTAAAAATATGAACAGCATTGTATAACTTGGCTCAGAGTCCCAGAAGCTTTTAGAAATATTATCCAGCGGACATCTACACGTGTCCTTAAGTGATTCTCAGTTACAGTGATATAGATTTCAACAGGTCCAGCAGTAAATCTTGACTACCTGGAAAAACAACTAAAAACACATTTGTTTTACTACCTGATGATGTAAACAGAGTGCACACACTGACGCTCAGTGAGTTAGTTAGAAAGCAGCTAAAGCGAATCGCTGCTCAAGTGCAAATCTGCACCTACTTATTCCATGAGATGGGATATAACTTTTAAAAAAAGAAGCAAATACGCACCATGCATGACAACATAAATCAAGCACTACTCATTATTTTGTTTATTTGACTGTCTGTATTTAGACTTCAGAGACATCCATTTTCCACTGTGATATTAGCTCTTTCTCCCCTCACTTTCCTCCACTGCCCCACCCTCCTGCCTCTGCAGTACTCTGTGTCTTTCCTTTATCATAACTTCTATGTATCTTGAAATGCTGCCCACAAACGCTCCTTTATTGTTTTTATCTCCGTCATCCTCCCACCACCACCACCACCACCCGCTGGCTGGGTGACAACACATACGCTACCAATCAATACAGCGCTCACTCGCATTCGGGGCATGTGCAGGTACACATGTTGCATGAACACACACAACATGGATAGGAGTGTGGTGACGGTTTATGCGGTTGCTATAGAAACTGCTCTCTTTCAGGTATGGCGTGTCAAGATGAAAAAAGTAGCAATGAACTATCACATGCAACATATCTTATGCCCTGAGAGTCTGCACACAAGCACTGCAAACAAAAGCCTTCCATACTGAGGATGCACATTAAGATACACAGCTGCAAGATATGAAATATGCATGACAAAAAACACACTGAAGACAGACAGAATATCATGTGGATTTCCAGTAATCCAGGCTCTTCATTTATAATGAAGTGAAATTGTGCACAAGTATGTATTTAAAGACATGTAGTCTAGAATAAATTTGATTGTATGTCACGTCTGCTGGCATACGCTGTTTTACTCTCTTAGTAGATGCATAAAAATTGATATGTGCTGCCACACCCCTCCAAGGCTGTGACTATAGGGATTATTGCAGAGCCTGTATGTCTGGAGGAACATTTTGATTAGTCAAGGAGGCTGTCTTTTGGTTGCCAGACTCCCTGATTATCTCGAGAGAAGAGCAGGAGAGAAAATCAGTTGTAAGACTGAAAACACATGTTTCATTTCCCCTGCCTTCTTTCCTCTATCTCTCTCCTTCTTGCCCTCTGGCATCCAACTGAACGTCGGTTGGCAACGCCGACCAGCCTGCCGCATGAAGATGAAGAAGTAGAAGGAGAAGAAAACAGGGAGGAATAGTGCAAAAAGCAAAAAAGCAAGGCATTCGTATCCTCACAGGGAACAGAAAAGGCAAAATTACTGTACACAGAGAACAAAAGTGATGCCAAATGTATAAAACAAAATGCAGTAAAGTAAAACTGTAAAGCTAACAGTACACTATTCGTCCACTGGTGTCTCACCCACCCACACAACCATATATTCAAACATATGCAAGACGAAGGTATATAACACACTCACTTGTTCTTAATATGCACATACAGGTTCGAACACATTTCCTGAAGAGGTATTTCAATATTTGCTAAGTAGCTGGTAGTGTAGTGATAGCTCTCATGTCTGAGAGCTGTCTCATGGCTCAAATCTCTGCTCTGTGAATTTAACACAACTGTCAAGTTTTCGTATCGTGAAACAATTCCAAGGCGATTAAAAGAAGCATTGCGCTTTCCATTAAGTTTTTATTTCCAGTCATATTGTCATCATATTTAACTTTTACCATAACTTTTGCATAACCGTTCCCATTCATTAGGCAGATGAATGCCTAATGAATGGGAATAACCCTAACCCTTACAACCTACATGGCAGAGCAGTCACACCAGTGCTCACTAAACATGCCACTTATTTTTGAAGATTTCATGCATAAAAGAGAAGTGCTTCACGTATTATGAGGTGAATAAATTTAAATACTACCCTCACTTAAAGTCTACCCTCACTGCCATAAACCAGTGGCCAAAATAAAAGAAACGCCACTCAGTAGTGGTGTAGTTCAATAACCCCTTAATCTACAACCTTCCAGAAAGCCAGACGAAATAACACCTCTCTCAAACATTTATAGCCTCTACGAAGGCGGAATTTATTGCAAGATTATTTTATTAGACTGCAGACCATTTAGCCACTATAGTGTATATAGTAGATCACTTTGCCAAGCACTCACAGACACACCAAGACCTTTAGTGAGAGACTTTTGCTCATGTGAATAAACAACCAGCAGAGCGCAAACGTGAGTCAGTCATGAGTGGGTTAATATTCTTCACCAACACCTGGCAACCTCTCAGCAGGCAGCAACCAGGAAAAGCTCAGGTTACCGGAACTGACAACGCCAAAGCACAGACACACACACACACACACACACACACACACACACACACACACACACACACCGAAAATCAAATTTGTAGCACCACCTATTTCTGTTTATCTGGCTTCCCGCATTTCCAAGTGTCTATACATCTTGTTTTACACACATTTCTTACATAAGCACACAATGAGAGGAGGATTTATTCATTATTTAACATTTGACAGCAGTCACAAGGCAGCAGCACTCCTTCAGAAATCCATGCAAACACACATGCACACAATATCCTTATCATGCACTAAGCACACAATTAGACCATACACTGTAACCCCACCCCTCACCCCTCCATACACACCCACACATCTCCAAACAGGTGGCTCTGCCTCAGCCAGGAAACCGGGAAGCTGGTTGTTGCTTTCTTCTCATTACATCCCAAAAGAGACAAAATGTACAAATCCTCCCCTCCTCTCCGTCTCCCTGTGCACATCTGTCTCCTCCTGCAGCCACTGCACAGACAGGTTTTCCCCAGCTGCTTGGCTAAGCTAACCCTGAGCACTATATATAGGACTCAGCAGAGCCAAATCAGACACAAAAACACTCGAGCCGGTGATGCGGAGACAAACAGCAGCACTGAAGAGGAAGCAGAGTGGTGATAAAGGCTTTGTATTTACCGTTCGCGCCGGCTTAGCACAGGAGCATCTTTACTGAGGTGTCGCTTACTCCTTCTTCATCCTTGCTCTGATCTCCTCCCTTCTTCCGCGCTCTGTATGGGTGGGGAATTGTCAAACGGCTGCAGCAGCGGCAGCGGCAGCATCAGTAGCAGCTCTGGGGCCTCTCTCTCTCTCTTTTACTCTCTTTCCTCCGCCCCCTCTCCACACACTCTCTTTCCTAGCCTCCCGTTCCTCTCACTCTCTCACCCCACCCCCAAAGACCCTCCTTCTTAACAACCTTCCTCCATCATTTTCTCCTTTTCTCTCCTGTGTTCTCTCCCCCCGTTCTCCCTGGACCTGCATGTGTTTGCGGCGAGCTGCACAATTCCACTCTGTTGAATAAAAATCAACACCGCTACAGCCTTCGGTTACATCAGGAGTCCACGGAGGAAAGGTGTCACTGGCAATTGGAATATGAACAACCAAATAGACCCGCCCTCATCTCTGCTTCTCCCAATTTCATGTCTTAAGTCGTGGCACTAATTTAACAAGGTCTTGACTGATGCTGCTTTTTCTCATTTCGCCTTTTCTGCTAAGATACACATCTAATAAACGTTTATGGCATTAATAAATGAGGCGTAGCGTTAGCTGGCAGGTTTTGTAGTTATGGCTGTGCAGGAGCCTGTGTATAATATTTATACATTATATTACAGGAGTTTTATTGTTTGTTTTTACAGTATTCTAGTAGGATTTATGTCTCACTGTGTCTTTAAGTGGTGCTCTGCACTCTTATGGTCACAGGTTATATGTATATAAAAATCTTCTGGAGAAGTGATACCAATGTGTAATTCCTTTCTAATTGCCAGTGGGGGACAACTTTACGGTTGCAAAATACCTATGATTGCATAAAGTCTATGAGAAAACTACTCCACTTCTCACTTGAATGTTGTCCTTGGTGTACGCTTTCCTGGTGGGTTTATGATTTTAGTCTCTAGTTTCAACTCTTACTGGTGTACTGGTTGCAAAGTTTCAGCCGCATTAAAAATCCAAGAGGGCTATAAAGTAGGCTATGCTTTGAGTAGCTGCTTTATGAGCATGCTGTGTAGTGTCCCTTTGTTTCTCAGATCACCCACCCTTTGCCCCTTCAGAGCACCAAGGAAGCAGATCTGAAAAGCTTCAAGATGGGCACTAACCAATGACTGGCATCACAGTGGCTACATATGAGAAAAGCTGGCCAAAGACACAAAAGCACCTGAACAATGATGCAATCAAGAACAACCAGACATCCCAATGTTTCCAATATTCCTATCTTGTAACATCACTGTCTATAAATATCTCCTAAACTATGTCCAGATCAATCTGGAACAATGAGGGAGCCCCTGCTCAGGGCAGCTACACACACTAGGGGTTTGACCTGACCAGTCACCCAGCACATTTTGCCCCCCCCCCCCCCCCCCCCCCCTTATTGATGCTGGCAACTTTTCCAACTTTAGCCAGAGGCAATAATGCTGGCGGAGGTTTTAGCAAGAGTTTAATCATTTACAAACAAGTGAGAATTTATCTATTTGCATTGTTAATGAACTACAATAAATAAAAGAACTGATATAGTTTGACATCTTCCAATTTACAACTTATTACACAACTTCCCGAGTTCTTAATAACTTGTAGCCAAAAATGTGGCAGAAAAAGAAAGAAATAATACAATAACTAATATTTTGTGAGAAACACTGTAATCATTACAGCTATCACGGCTGAAAATCAATTGTATCAACCCTGTCACAATGACCAATGGCTTATTCATAATCAAGTATACCAAACATATTTCACAGCGGTGTTTT
Organism: Diplotaxodon limnothrissa; assembly: GCF_057381915.1. Classification (NCBI taxonomy): domain Eukaryota; kingdom Metazoa; phylum Chordata; class Actinopteri; order Cichliformes; family Cichlidae; genus Diplotaxodon; species Diplotaxodon limnothrissa. Next base: position 42,903,407 of record NC_140602.1, on the reverse strand, counting down.
TAGGCTGCAGAGAGTGAATGTTTCACAGGATCATTACTCCACATTCGTGGGCTGACACGTTGCCTGCTGAGATGCACAGACTGTATATAAAAGATGGGTCTGGATTCCAGGTCTGAAAAATGAAGCCAACATGAAAGTGCCTAAAACGTGCTTTCTTTCTAAAGGCCAACAGGGAATGACTCCTGCAGCTGCAAAAGGAAGTCGCATTATGTAGAAGTCTGAAGTCACGAGTTTTATCATATAAACTAATGTTGCTTTGTTTTTTCAGTTTTATGAGCGTTCCAAGTGCGATGTAGTTTCAAAGATTTGGACTTTAACTGCACTACTTATATTGTTGTAATAGTTATACTGACATAAACCTTCTATGATGTGCATGTGTGAATGTGGGTATGCCAATGTTAACCCCTAAAATTATTTAATCCAGTTAAGGTGATTTTTTCCTTCTAATGCAGCAGAATTTAGTTTCCTGTGTCACTAATGGATGAAATCACAAACCAACTCAGCCTTGCCTCTCAAACTTTGTCTCCAAACTGCTCAGCCTGAGCTGTCCTTCTGATGTCCTCATTTCTAATCCTGTCCCTTCTGATCACTCCTGCATCTTCAACCCTGCCACCTCCAGCTCCACCTCCTGTGTTTTAGTCAGTGTCACACTTTCAAAGCCATAGCTTATAGCAGGTATATATTATATAAGAGACAGAGTGCCATTTGGTTGGAACCAAAGGTCAAATGTGTTCGCTCGTATCTGGATATTTGAATCTGTTCTTGTATATGTTGTAATTATGTTGTATTCTTGGCACCATAGGGAAATGACATGACATTGACATCAACTGACACTGGTTTTATCATTTAAAAATTATTAGGTCATGAGCTAGAAAGCAACTCATCTGAAATTTTGTCTGGAAGGAACTGTCAGAAGATGTCTCAATTCGATCGTGGCCAGGCACGGCCCGCCCTGATTTACATCATATCTGCTTAGATTAGCACAAACATGAAGCTGCACAGGCCAGGCCTGTGGCGTCAGTCAACCTCTCTGCCTGGGTGTGGACACTGAGAAGGTGTGTGTATGTGTGTTTGTGCTTGCGTCTACGTTGTACTGAGCTGTTCTCTCTCCATTATCAGATCTTTTTCAAGACACTGTGAACGACGCCACAGAAAATAGCCATTAAAGTCGAATAACAGATTTTTAAAACTGTTTAAATTCATCATTAAAACTCATCCCACAGGTTTTAGAGGTCAATGTGGTGCGACCTGTTGGTTTTGTTGTTCTCTTTCTACTGTTTCTCCTACAGGGTAAATCTCAGTGTGCTCTGCTTTAACTCTCAGCAGTTTTACGTAGGTAAAAAAAGGCAAGGGGATGAACTGGGGGGGGGTAATGTAGTTACACAGGAATATCTTAGAGAACACACCTGGGATGAATTGAGTTGGAGAGAAAGAGTAAAACACATCTTGTTAAATGTCAGCTGATACAACAACCTTGTGAGTCAAAACAGTGTGAGAAAGTGGGTGGTGATAGTGTTATTCCTGCTGAGTTGTGAAGTTAATTTCAGCATACTGTTCTATTGTTAACCTCGTTTTATTCGTGTGTCATTGATTGGAAGAACTTAAGATACAGATTGTGGGGTCAGGTAAAGCAACACAGCCATTTAGGATTATTGATTAGCCGTTGCTCCTCTTTGCACCGGCACAACTCATATCATTGTGAGGCCTCTCATCTTAGTTGGCCAGCTGCTAGCAGTACACAATTGTTGCCATAGGGATGGTGTCCAGGGAGACAGCTGTGGCCTTTTAGCAGCAGCCACACAACAGACAGAAGGTCATTCCTCACCGAGGGAACCTTTCTCCAACTGTCCATCACAGATTGTTTCCAGGCAACAGGTCAAAAGCCCGTTTTTTTCTTCCTTCTTCCATCTTCGCAGTGTTTCCTCTTGCCATTTAGGAAGCAAAATAACCAATTAAATTCAAGAAAAAGCAGACACATGGGAATATAACTAATAAGCAGGCAATGAAATTAAGTTTCAGCATCACAGCAAAGATTCAATTAAAAACTTTGAAATAGTAGCTTATATAACTTCCTGGTACCCTGGTCTCACACCTCCCTATAATATATTAGCACCTTTTTAAATTGACATGGGGCAAACATGTTAGCAAACTGTTTCCTTTTTCTCATCCAGTTAATACTGACCCAACATGAGCATTTAAGCTCTCCCTATTAGTCCTGAGTCTTCATGTAGTAACAGACTGACTCCACACCAAAAAGACCCATGAAGCCATGCTGGCCCAAATAAAAATAATTTAAAATGTTAAAAAAAATGTAAATATTTTCTCAGTTTATTATAATCCGAAGTAAATTGTATGCTATTGTTACCTTGGGAATATGTGATTATATACTTTATGCATTTAGGTATGCAGACATCGTCGAGATGACCTATTCAAGTTCAAACCCAGCATCAGAATGGGGAAGAAAGAATTTAAGTAAGAAACTCCTGATCTACTGAGATTTCTGAAAAACAAGCAACTGTTGGGTTTACAGAAAATGGTCTGAAAAAGAGAATGTATCCAGTGTGAGCCAGTTCTCCAGGTGAACATGCCTTGTTGATGCTAGGAGAGAAGCCAGACTGCTTCCAGCTGACAGGAAGGAAACAATAATTCAAATAACCACTCATTATAACCAAGGTATGCAGAACAAATCTCTAAACCAAACCTACAAGCAGAAGGGCTTCAGCAGCAGAATACCACACCAGGTGCCCCTCCTTGGTCATTGCTGCTGCAGCATTTCAATGGTAGGGTAAAAATATAGGGTAAATAACATGAAAGCATGGATCCATCCTGCCTTGTATCAATGGCCCATCCCATTGTGACCACAGTATACCAATCTTGGCTACTACCAGTGGGATAACACACCATGTCACAAAGCTTACATGATCTCAAACTGGTTGGTTGAACATTACAGTGAGTTCACTGTACTCAATGACCTCCAAAGTCTTTAGATCTCAGTACAATAGAGCACCTTTGGGATGTGTTGGAAGAGTAGATTCTTGCCATGAATGCACAGCTGAGAAATTTCCAGCAACTGTGTGATGCCAGACCTCAAAATCCAGGAAACAGTTCTGGTGTACTACCATATTTCTTCTCATCTTACATCAAAGTGTGTTTTATTGGAATTTGTTATTAGGCATCTTTTGACTGTGACAAAGTGGAAGAGCAGTTGAAATGCTTTCCATTTGTCCCATATGTGTTTACCTTTTTTTGCACATTGTACACATTATTCTGTTATTGATTTGCGATTTGTCAAGTAACATTGCTTCACTCACCATCCCGGGTTTGTTTGTGTAAGCGTTCTGTTGCCGGCAAATCAAACATTCTGCAAATTAGGACAAATACTAAGTTATGTTTCTCTATATTTTATTATGTTACAGATTAAGTCCTTTGTTCATACTGTTTTCAGCATTCTCAACAAGACAAGTGATGGAAGGGCTATCCAAAAATAGGCTCTTTTTGGTTTCGTTTAATGCCCCGACAAAGGCCACAGTGCATCTGCTTAAGGAAATGTCTAAAATGAACCCTTTCTCATTACTGAGCTTCTCTTTGATCCATAGCTGAGTCTGTCTTTGCATGAATGACCATGGTGCAGTGCTGACTGTGTGAGTGAAGCTATCAGCAGCAACACCAAAAAGATTGTCAGGCACCCAGCTGGATTGCCTCCTAACAGTATCTCCCGTATTTAAAAATAGCACGCACACACAAAATTACACAACATTACTGCTTTATGTTGTGGTTACTTTGAATGTTAGGGAGGGAAAAAAAAATAAAAGACAAGTTTTGCTTTGACGGTTTTCTGTTTACATAGAGAGAGCAGTTTATCAGAAAGTTTTACATATAACGTTACTTCTCAGTGGAAGAAAGACTGATGGGAGACAGAAAGTTTGGTTATTTTGTCATTTGTACAGTATCTAGCTTTAATAATTTTTGTCTGGAAGGAACTGTCAGAAGATGTCTCAATTCGATCGTGGCCACAACCTTTAACAGCAGGTTGTGGCAAATTTTCAAATATGAAATTATGTAATTGATGTTATTATTTTAACTTGAAAAACACATTCAAATAAAACAAATTAAAAGGCTGCAAAGGAGGAACGGAGCTTGCAGATTTCACTCTCGAACTGATTTCAAACGATTGCCGCTCATAGCAGCAGCAGCCACTACGCTCTGTCAGTTCCCCTCTGTCAGTGTGTCAGCGCTCCTGCTAATGGGCATGTTGCCAAGACAACAGCTCAAACACCTTGCCATCTGGGACCACCTGGTGGAGGCCTCCAAAAGACAACTTCACTAACTTGACTTCACTACACAAATACATGCATGAAGGCAGAGTGCAAACTGGCACTCGCATCTACAACACACACCCAACCACCCGCCTATCTGTTTTGCACTGAATTATGCTAGCCTACTGTGCTCCTTTAGTAATATTTCATCTGGTATATCCAAGCCAAAAGAATATATATCATTTGAAATATGACTGCGTTCGCTGTCAGAAGAGACAGACAAATGTAGAAATTATGTGTCAAAAATTATGTCTGTGGAAAATGACATAACTGGGGTTCATAAAGTAGCAAGCATACCACTTTCTTATACTGCTGTTTCTCCTGGCGAAGTGTGGTTACTTCAAGCTTTAGAGCTCGGTTTCTCTCCTCCAGCAGTTGAAAGCGGCTTGCGTGGTAGACAGTGGAGTGGCCTGTAGCTTGCTGAGATGAAACATCATATCTGGACTGCAAGACAAATAATAAAGATAAGAATAACCAGTGTTGAACATTCCTGTATTATTAAATACAATATCATTTTAGTAGTAGCTGTAATAGTGCTGGTAGAGCCAGGCTAACACTTCTGTGAAGCAGTCCTTCAAGACCAACATTATCCTGCTGCTAAGATGTTACAAGTGATCATGTTCATATGATGCCATGCAGGTTTAGAGGTTTAAAGCCTCAGGCAGACTGGGACCAGTTGGTCAGCCCCAGGCACCACTGGTTGTTAGGATAAATGTGTATTCCATGACACCAACAACCTATATATATACATATATATATATATAAAAACACCCAGCACGCCCCTGCGGGCGGTTTATCCTTCAAGCTCGGGTCCTCTACCAGAGGCCTGGGAGCTTGAGGGTCCTGCGTAGTATCTTAGCTGTTCCCAGGACTGCGCTCTTCTGGACAGAGATCTCCGGTGTTATTCCCGGGATCTGCTGGAGCCACTCGCCTAGCTTGGGAGTCACCGCACCTAGTGCTCCGATTACCACGGGGACCACCGTTACCTTCACCCTCCACATCCTCTCGAGCTCTTCTCTGAGCCCTTGGTATTTCTCCAGCTTCTCGTGTTCCTTCTTTCTGATATTGCTGTCATTCAGAACCGCTACATCGATCACTACGGCCGTCTTCTTCTGTTTGTCTACCACCACTATGTCCGGTTGGTTAGCCACCACCATTTTGTCCGTCTGTATCTGGAAGTCCCACAGGATCTTAGCTCGGTCATTCTCCACCACCCTTGGGGGCATCTCCCATTTTGACCTCGGGACTTCCAGGTTATACTCGGCACAGATGTTCCTGTACACTATGCCGGCCACTTGGTTATGGCGTTCCATGTATGCCTTGCCTGCTAGCATCTTGCACCCTGCTGTTATGTGCTGGATTGTCTCTGGGGCATCTTTACACAGCCTGCACCTGGGGTCTTGCCTGGTGTGATAGACCCCAGCCTCTATGGATCTTGTACTCAGAGTTTGTTCTTGTGCTGCCATGATTAGTGCCTCTGTGCTGTCTTTCAGTCCAGCTTTGTCCAGCCACTGGTAGGATTTCTGGATATCAGCCACCTCCTCTATCTGCCGGTGGTACATACCGTGCAGGGCCCTGTCCTTCCATGATGGTTCCTCGTTTCCCTCCTCTTTCTTGGGTTTCTGCTGCCTGAGGTATTCACTGAGCACTCGGTCAGTTGGGGCCATCTTCCCAATGTATTCTTGGATGTTCGTTGTCTCATCCTGGACTGTGGTGCTGACACTCACCAGTCCCCGGCCCCCTTCCTTCCGCTTAGTGTACAGCCTCAGGGTGCTGGACTTGGGGTGAAACCCTCCATGCATGGTAAGGAGCTTTCTTGTCTTGATGTCAGTGGCTTCTATCTCCTCCTTTGGCCAGCCTATTACCCCAGCAGGGTACCTGATCACGGGAAGGGCGTAGGTGTTGATGGCCCGGATCTTGTTCTTACCGTTCAGCTGACTCCTCAGGACTTGCCTGACCCTCTGCAGGTACTTGGTGGTTGCAGCTTTTCTAGCGGCCTCTTCATGGTTCCCATTTGCCTGCGGGATCCCCAGGTACTTGTAACTGTCCTCTATGTCTGCAATGTTGCCTTCTGGTAGTTCAATCCCCTCAGTTCTGACTACCTTCCCTCTCTATGTTACCATCCGACTACACTTCTCCAGTCCGAACGACATTCCAATGTCATTGCTGTATAGCCTGGTAGTGTGGATCAGTGAATCGATGTCTCGTTCACTCTTGGCATACAGCTTGATGTCATCCATGTACAGGAGGTGGCTGACAACTGCTCCATTCCGTAGTCGGTATCCGTAGCCAGTCTTGTTAATGATCTCACTGAGGGGGATCAGGCCTATGCAGAACAGCAGTGGGGACAGAGCATCTCTTTGGTAGATCCCGCACTTGATGGTGACTTGTGCTATGGGCTTGGAGTTGGCCTCTAGTGTTGTACGCCACATCCCCATTGAGTTCCTGATGAAGGCTCTTAGGGTCCCATTGATCTTGTACAATTCTAGGCATTCCAGTATCCAGCTGTGGGGCATTGAGTCATAGGCCTTCTTGTAATCAATCCAGGCAGTGCACAGGTTGGTCAGTCTGGTCTTGCAGTCTCGGCTGACTGTTCTGTCTACCAGTAGCTGGTGTTTTGCACCTCTGGTATTCTTGCCAATCCCTTTCTGTGCCCCACTCATGTATTGACCCATGTGCCTGTTCATCTTAGCCGATATGATGCCTGACAGGAGCTTCCATGTGGTACTAAGGCAGGTTATTGGTCGGTAGTTGGATGGGACCGGTCCCTTCTTGGGGTCCTTGGGGATCAGGACCGTTCGACCTTCGGTTAGCCATTCCGGGTGTCTCTCGTTAACTAGCAGCTGGTTCATTTGTGCTGCCAGACGCTCGTGGAGTGCAGTCAGCTTCTTTAGCCAGTAGGCGTGAACCATGTCGGGCCCTGGTGCTGTCCAACTCTTCATACTGGAGACCCTTTCTTGGATATCTGCCACTGTGATGGTTACTGGACCCTGTTCAGGGAGGTTGCTATGGTCTGCCCTCAGATCCACTAGCCACTGAGCATTGCCGTTATGGGTTGTGTCCTTCTCCCATATGCTCTTCCAGTATTGCTCCGTCTCCAGCCTTGGTGATGCTTATCTCTTATTGTTCCCTTGCCACTGAGAGTACACCTTTGCTGGTTCTGTGGAGAACAGCTGGTTTATTCTCCTGCCTTCTATCTCTCTGGTGTACCTCCTCAAGCGGATGGCCAAGGCTGTGAGTCTTTGCTTGGCAGTTTCCAAGGCCTCAGGTATGGACAGTTTGCTGTATTTCTTATGCACCTTCTTTGCCGCACCTTTCTGCAACTCCGTTAGTTGGCTAACCTCCCTCCGTGCTACTTTGATCTTGCCCTCTAGCCTCCTTCTCCATGGAGGGTACTGCCCTTGTGGCTGTTCAACTTGTAACCAAGTATCTCACTGATCACTGCTGCTGTATTGTAGATCAGCTTGTTAGTGTCGGTAATCGTGGTTGTAGGTATCGTCCGTAGTGCTGCATTAACATCATCTAGCAGACCTTCTGAAGGTACTTCACGTAATCTTGGTAACCGGCTACGGGGGATCCAGGTTTCAAGCTTGGCCATGATCCTATTTTTCAGGTCAGTTCCTCTCGCGCATATATATATATATATATATATATATATATATATATATATGTTTGTCCAGATACAGACGGACAAAATGGTGGTGGCTAACCAACCGGACATAGTGGTGGTAAGAAGACGGCCGTAGTGATCGATGTAGCGGTTCCGAATGACAGCAATATCAGGAAGAAGGAACACGAGAAGCTGGAGAAATACCAAGGGCTCAGAGAAGAGCTCGAGAGGATGTGGAGGGTGAAGGTAACGGTGGTCCCCGTGGTAATCGGAGCACTAGGTGCGGTGACTCCCAAGCTAGGCGAGTGGCTCCAGCAGATCCCGGGAACAACATCGGAGATCTCTGTCCAGAAGAGCGCAGTCCTGGGAACAGCTAAGATACTGCACAGGACCCTCAAGCTCCCAGGCCTCTGGTAGAGGACCCAAGCTTGAAGGATAAAACCGCCCGCAGGGGCGTGCTGGGTGTTTTTATATATATATATATATATATATATATATATATATATATATATATATATATATATATATATATATATATATATATATTAGATAGTGAAAAACAGGAACTTTCTGTCATTTAATTGTTTATCTGTTACATAATTACTTTGCTGTAGTATTTATCGATGGGAAAAGCTATAAAAAGTTTAGAAATCTATGCACTCCTTCACATTTCATATTTTCCAGAGCCATCCAGTGGTCCCGATTGGAGTCTTTGCCAGGCTAATTCTGGCCCCCTGGATTTATGTTTGATACCTCTGTCCTAAACCAAAAAACTAAATCAAATGTGACCCTGTGCATATTAGCAAACATATTATCCACAGGGAAACATGAAAGTGTCTGTCTATTATCGTCTAATGGCAATTACCCAAAACCTTAAAAGTGAAATTCAGGTGGATCTCATGGAAGATGTGCAGCGGACAAGTTTTGTCATGAAATCCTCCAGTGTGTATAAAACAATCTGTTGTCCACACAGGAGTCATCACCCTTGTAATAATATTTAAACACACAATCACATTATATTATTAATGTGGATATCAGTGCCACATTTACTAGAGATATTTCACTACAAAACCTGGCAACCTCATGGTGACCTAACAGGAAACGTAAGGCAACCATTATCTGCATAAAATCATCTGGCACTTTATTCAAGTTACTTAACCAACCAATTCGCATGATTAATATACAGTAAAGAGAAGCCATATTGACAGTGTTTCTTACAACAGTCTACTGCTTCAGTCCCATATGGTCAGTGACAGGAAAGGGATTAGTGGGTCTGATAATGAAGCTGCTGCAGCTCAGTCTGCACATCAGTGTATTTTTTTTAACATTTTCTTGATGGCATAAAAAAGCCTTTAAAATCCAAAATTTCACTTGCTTAAATTCTCAGTGGAAATGTAGTGCATATCTGCAACAGGCAGGCTGGAAGCATCCCTTGTGCTGCTGAGTTAGTCTTCTTTCATGAAAGACATCCATCGGAGCAGTTTGGTGGCACTTTTCCATTCATAGCTGTCGTGTTTTGGAATAGAACTGCTATGCTGTCTGTCTTTTTTCAAAGTTTCCAATCACGCTGGAGCTACCAGAGGGACTGTAGATAGCAGAGGTATTAGGCAGCTTTTTTGCTGAAGTGAGAGAAAATCTGATTTAAGATACAGTAAAAATGTATTTGTGCCTCCTGGAATTAAACACAACCCCGAAGATAGAAGGATGCATTTTGCTCTGATATATATACAGAACATTCCCCTGTACGTAAGGCTAAAGAAAGATTTGGTGCTGTGCTACACTCTGCTTACTTTAAGTATTACAGGAAAATGTTAGAGAAGTATAATCTGAAATGCCCGAAAAAGCATTAGTCTTTCATATTTGCCTCCTGAAAAAGCACACTTAGCCTGCCCAGACACACAAGTATTACCACATTAGCACCTCAAACAAAGGAAAGCTTTTGCCTGCATTACTTTGAAGTCTGTTCTCTTTTGTCTTTTCCCTCCCTATACTAGCTTTTCATCTAATTTTTTTTTAAGTTACTAAACCCATCTCAAGGAACTTTAAAGCTGTGGTCAAATTGTCAGCCCACTGTTCTCATCAAGCATTATTTCTTTTTACCAATCTCTGACAGACCAACCAACAGATGGCTCTCACTTCAGTTTATATTATTCTAATATATCAATTTGCTTGTTACCAGAACAGTTGGTATTTTGGCACACAAAACAATTCACACACTCGCACACATACAAACAATAACCAGATCCCCTTGATGGAAAGCCAAACCATCACACTCCACAAAGCACATATGAAAAAACAAAGTTGCAGACAAGATGACAGTTTACCCACAGAGCGTAAGCTTCTGAAGCCAGTACGATGGAAGTGCCAAGTAGACAGAAAGACAGCCAGATCCACCTGTTAATACACCAGACCCGCTAAGCAGTCGAGCCTACACATATATCCACCAGTGTAATATGGTGATCTTTCCAAGAACAGACAGAGAGATGGACCTGCCAACCAGTGCTGTTGGTTTTCCAAACAGACAGACAGACTAACACATTCTGTCAGGCTGTTCAGAGCAAGATATTAGGCCATATTGACGTCCCCATGAGAGCTGATTTTGTGAGTCATTTACCACAGAACCACTGGTTTCCAGATTTAACATGCTAAAAAATATATATGGCTAAAGGCAGGTAACCTCTTTAGTGACTTGACAACAAAATGAAAATATTTTCTCAGCTTCATTTAAAATATTTTGGACATTTTAGCATCTGGGTGACTGGACTCTGGAGCAAACACATAAACTCTAATCACAGGCAGTTAAGACATCCAAGGGAGACATGATACCATACAATCAGACTCCTAATTTAACAGAGTTTGGTGCATCTAAGCACTGTAACCAGTCCCTGTCTGGCAGGGCCCAATTGTGCCGTCCACACAGGAGTCGTCATCCTTGTACTGAGAAAGCTGGCAAAGCTGCTCTGACAGCAGTTACGTCAGAGTTTAGAATAATGGCACACTCATGCACACTGGGGTCACAGGAAATACCAACAGCATTTGCTTCTAAGTGTGAGCCAGAAAAGGCGCAATTAAAGGAAGATTATAAAAAGTCCAGATGCTAAGCTGGTATTTTATCCATTCTCTGCCTTTAATTCAGAGAGAATGAGCAAAAGGCAAAATGTTTTTCCATAAAACACATCTGAGTCACTCCTGGGTGACTAGGAGTGACTCAGATGTGTGACTAGGTAAAAGGTATAGGTGTAGCTAACAATTCACCTTGATCTCTTGATTTAGGCCACCAATGTCCAAAGTAAAACTTTAACAGATCTTTAAAAGGCCTGGAGAACTGTTGGTCAAGAGCACAAATAAAAATTACAAGAAAATCCAGCTCCTGAGGGGTGGCTCAAGATTTTTGCACAGTGCTGTACATCCAATATTCTGCACAAGCTATGGATAACCATAAGACAACAGAAAATATTACCAATATTAATACCATATAAATCGGCAGACTGAGGGCAGAGGGATGAGATGAATTAATTAGTTGAGAAAATTCAGACGCAATACAGTCTCAGAAACAATCAGCGAGAAGACCTTGCAGCAGTATACATAAGATTTTTACCATCTGAGAATTTTCTTTTGTATTTAATATCTCAATGATTTTACATAAATAGTAATAATAATTTACTCGTGTTTGTATAAATCTGCCACAGCATCTCATAAGTTGCTCTGAAGTAGTAAAATCTGCCTGTTCCCCATAAAACCAGTCTGTTTTACTTCCACTCATGCAGTCTCCGCCTGCGTGACAACCTTTGGGAATACAGCAATACTCCACTCTCAGAGGAAGTGTATGCCTCCAGTCTGATTTAATGCACTGGCCAAGGTTCTTACCTGTGTGCAGTGTGGTTGGTTTATATTGCTGTTGTGTGTGTCTTTGTTGATTTCAGTGACCCACAATGTAAGATACTTTCACTTCAGATTTTATATGTTCCGTCGAGAGTCTTTTTAATTTTGTTTTGTTTGTTTTTTACTTCCATCTAAGGGATATATTCCTTTTTTGTGTTTGCAATCGGTAAAGGTCACAGCTGTGGAGTGCTGTAGTGTGTGTACTGCTCAAAGGCAAGTCTGTAAAGCAGGTAACTGCTACAAAGGGATTTGTAGAGCTTACTGACTGCTATACTTAACTTCCATGACATATTTCACAGAGCCGTGTTCATAATTTTCTGATGAAGTGCCAAGGAGCAGCGCACTAAAAAAGGTAGGCAGGTGAATGACGCAAATATTTATTGCATTGATACCAACACTGGTATTGGTATTGGGTCGATATTAGTGTGACAGGATAGATACTTTCTTTCTATCCTCCACGTTTAGTATGATGGCCACTGATTTGTGTTAAATAATGAAAAGCTGAAAGGTGTGTATTGTGTTAACTAAGTATTTTGGAAACTGAAAATCTCACTGATTTAGTGGTTATTAAAATGTGTTAAGAATTTCTCAATTGATGATGATTAATCTCATAAACACTGAGGCACTGCTCTCTACTCTACATAAGCTTCCTTTATCAGATAAAAGTATCGGTATCAACAATATTGGCCCAGCATTTACTTGGTATGTAATCTATGCCAAAATGTTCAATATGGTACAGCACAAGAACACATTTCTGGGAAATAAAAATAGCAAAATAACATTCATTAAAGGCTATGAAGGCAAGCAGCAGAAACCTAAAAATACAGGGAGCTTAATTTCTGCACAATACCGGTGACAACAGCGGTGATTGACGCACAGTGAGTGCATTATCCATTTAAAACTAATGAACAACTGGAGGCTGGGGGAACTGTTTATTAACCAAAGCAGATAATGTGGGTAGCTATTAAGATATTACAGCATATGATTATGTAATACGGGCTTTTTACTTCTTTATACCCCTCACAGTTAAGCTTCACTCCCATTTTCCAGCAATTAATAGCTACCAACTTTATCAGCACGCAGACAAATGCTGTGTGCTTTCAAGAGTCTGCTTAATAAGAATCACATTTTCTGGGACGTCTGTGGATTGCTGCTTTGTTTGATGACTCCCGCTAAAGGGACACAGTAGAATAGATTAGGGAGGCAGCATGTGGTGGCTGGACTTGAACCAAGGGCACTGTGGTTAAGTGGCGTGTGCTCAGCCAACCGAGCTGCCAGGATACCCCGAAGGTAATCTTTTTTTTTTGACTAGGGGGAATTTAAATTTATTGTCATGTCGCCATCTGGTGAGGAAGTGAAACACTTGCATCCGTGCTGCCTGATGCCTAAGGTGGATACATATGATCAAAAACAAAGAAAGAAAGGACGAAGCAAAGGAAGAAATCCAGCCAAGATTTTCAGAGAAACAATTCGCCCACTGCTCCTTTGAGGAAGAACCGTTTATATTTTTAATACAGTTACTTATTTATTTGTTCATTTATTTATTTATTTATTTTAGAGAGGTTTGCACAGTGATGCTAGCGTGCAGTGGTTTTGCAAAGAGACCCACGGTAATAACACTGTCCCTACTGCAAACGCAGTATCTTTTTTGTCCCGAATTGTCTCTCTTTTCTTCCCGTCACACCACGGACTGGCAGCGGAGGCGCAGGCGACACGTCACTGTGCGTAACCCACGTGTGTGTGTGTGTGTGTGTGTGTGTGTGTGTGTGTGTGTGTGTGTGTGTGTGCGTGCTGCAGCTTCAACAGCTTGCCTAGTCCACACACACCCGTGGCTGGCCTGGATTATCACCTTAACAGCGAGACCAAAAACAGTGCCACCTTCCTGGCACCCAAACAGTTCCTGCACCCTCTCACCATCGCTGCCAAACACCCCCCACCTCCACCTTTCTACTGGTGTCAGTACCTTTCTCTCTTACTACGTCTGTCATCCAAAGGATGTGTTCAATTGACCAAACATCAACCTCACGCACGCGAAAAAAGGAGGGATGTGTTGGAGGGGCATGCACGGCATTACATCATACATCGTCCACTTCACCTGACCTCGCAGGTGAAGTGAGGCTCATATTTTGAGTTCAGAAGTTGTCTTCTGTAATTTGCTAAATAATCTTAGATAATCTTGATGTTAGGTAATGATGTCTGCTTTTCTCACTTGATACGTACATGTTTCCAGAAATGAAGAGTTTTTGCTGAAACATACAACACTGTGTAAAAGTACTGAGCCACCCCACATTTCTTTATAATGTTGTAGGAAAATGGGAAATATGTGCAGCAATTTATTGAAAGGTGTGTGGAAACTCACATGGAAATGCATTATATAAGGCAAAAACAGAGTTTGTACCATTCTAATGAGCTTGAAAGTCAATATTCAGTATTTAGGTTCCTTTGTAAGTGCGCATCCGCCATTAGAGTGCTGCATCCTGTAACCTATAATTTCCTTCGGGATTAATAAAGTATTCTGATTCTGATTATTCTTCAAGACAGTCTGAACTCACTTAGGAGAGCTTTCCTGTGATATCTTCAAGCAGTCATAAGATTATATAGTTCCTCCTGCTTCTTGAACTTCATTTAAAGTTGTTCTTTGGGTGTTTTTTGTTTGTTTTTGTGTTAAGTTGGTTGTTTTAGTTTGTTTTTGCTCCTTTATCTGTCGAGATGCTTCAATAATGCTGAGGTCTGCGCTCTCAGGAGGCCCATCCATCACTCATAGTGTTCTGTATGTTTTTATATCCAGGTATGCTTTTACTGCATTAGGTATGTGTTTGGGAATACTGTAACGCTGAAAAATGAAGCCATTAACAATGAGATGCTTTCAAGACAGGTATTACATGATGGATCAAAATTTGATGGTACTTTCCTATATCAATAATTCCATCAATTTTAACAAGATCTCCAAGCTGAAAAGCAGTCCCAAACCATGGTAGAGCATCCGCCATATGTTACAGATAGACACTCACTGTTGTAGTTCTCTCCTGACGTCCTCTGCACATATCAATGATGATTCAAACCTTAGATTTACAGTTTTTACTGAATGCTTAAACCCTAACTGTGATTCTTATAGCACAATTTCTAAAACTATTAATACTTATAGCAAAACCACTCACTGAGTTTGCAAAACTAAAAGCACAAACACTGCTTTGCACTCAGTTTGCCATTTTGTAACACACACTTTGCAAACCTGTAGCTACAATCCACTGCACAGCACTCTTTTTGCAGAACTATAAACACAACTCACTGCTTTACACTCAATTTCCAAATGATCAACGCACTCCTAGCAAAGCTAAGCTATACTATACAACCGTGGCTCAGGGGGTTGGGAAGCATATCTGTAACCAGAAGGTCGCCGGTTCGATCCCTGGGCTCTCTGTCCTGGTCGTTGTGTCCTTGGGCAAGACACTTTACCCTACCGCCTACTAATGTTGGCCAGAGGGGCCGATGGCGCGATATGGCAGCCTCGCTTCTGTCAGTCTGTCCCAGGGCAGCTGTGGCTACAACTGTAGCTGCCTCCACCAGTGTGTGAATGCGAGAGTGAATGAATAATGGCATTGTAAAGCGCTTTGGGTGCCTTGAAAAGCGCTATATAAATCCAATCCATTATTATTATACACATTTAAGGCCATTATTTACACTATTTTGCCAACTGTCTGGCACACTGTCACATGTGAAAACTTTTTTAGATAATTAGTTCACTTTGCAATCAGCCTAAGCACTATAATACAGGTAAGGTGTGTGTGGAGTACAATGGAGGGAGCAGAAAGAGTGAGAAGTAGAGGAGGCCGAGGAAGAGGACGTGGAGAAGTAGGATGAAGAGGACGACAAGGACAAGGAGGAGCAAGAGGAAGACGAGGAGGGGGGAGAGGAAGATGAGGAGGGGGGAGAGGAAGGGTAGGAAGAGTAAGAAATAGAATTGCTGATGACATCAGAGCTACAATAGTGGACCATGTAATCAACCGTGGAATGACCCTGAGGGAAGCTGGCCAACGGGTCCAGCCTAACTCGAGCTGCTACACTGTAGCAAGCACCATAAGGACATCTTGAAATGAGAATCGGTGAGTACAGTCACTTCGCACAAAGATTTGTAGCACTGCCATATGCCAATGAGAAACACACCAATACCATTGATGTAAAAATACTGAAATTGTTACTTTACAGAATTGCTAGAGGACCAGATGCTGGGGGCAGAGGAAGCATGTTCACTGCAGACCAAGTAACCCATATAGTCATTATGGCGATTGCAAATAATCCTATACTTGGAAATGAACACTTGTGTTTGTTTTGATGTGTTTGAATAAACACCAGTACTTGAAGTTTGGATCCCTCTATGCTTATGGATCTATGACAGAAGTATGAGCTCAAACTGACATAGCCTACCTTGTGCACAGAGAAAGCAAAAGCCAGATGTGTTTTGTATTCATACCATCAGTGTGCAGTTGGCGCATTGTGTGCTTAGTAGATGATGGCTTGTGTGTACTGTTTGATACGGAAACACCATTTTTACGAAGGTGTGAAGAGTTAGTCTAGCTGTGTTTGCTTTTGCAAGAGAACTACAATGTTTTGATTATTGGGTGACAGGTTTTCTTATTTGTGTGAAGAGTTTTGCAAAATTAGCCAATAGTTACAAAAAATGTGCTTAAGCAATCAGAAAAAACTGTAAACACCAGTACTTGAAGTTTGGATCCCTCTATGCTTACGGATCTATGACAAAAGTATGAGCTCAAACTGACATAGCCTACCTTGTGCACAGAGAAAGCAAAAGCCAGATGTGTTTTTTATTCATACCATCAGTGTGTAGTTGGTGCATTGTGTGCTTATTAATATGATGGCTTGTGTTAACTGTTGGATACAAAAATACAATTTTTACAAAGGTGTGGAGAGTTAAGCAAGGGTTATTCGCTTTTACAAGAAAACTACAATGTTTTGCTGATTGGGTGACAGGTTTTCTTATTTGTGTGTAGAGTTTTGCAAAAATAGCCAATAGTTACAAAAAATGTGCTCAAGCCATCAGAAAAAACTGTAAAATCTGGATTCATGACTCTGTGTGTTCTTATGTAATTTTGCATGCCTCAGCCTTTTCTCCCTGCTTCCCTTTGTTCAGAAAGGCTTCTTTACAGCCAAACTGTTATCTTTGGCATTTCTCACAGATTTAGATAAAGAAATGGGAAGAAAGAAAGGGGGTCTGTAACAAGAGAAATCATTTTTTTGCTAAAATGTTTGTTATCTGTAGCCATATCACTGGTTCATCCCTTGAGATAGGTCCCTTTTTATGCTTGAATGATTCATAAGTCAGTGTTAAGTGGCTTAACAAACAAAGACAAAAACCCCTAACACTGGTCAAGTACAAGAAGTGGGCTGTAAATGAGAGAAAAAGCCTCCTATGTCCAAACAGAAACTTTGAAAGACCTTCATAAAACCTTGAGAACTATTGCTCAAGACAACTTAAAACATTACAAGAAAGTCTGACTTCCAAGTAGTCAGACTTTATTTGGAAGTAGCCACTTCTACAAACAAACAATACAGAAGTAGACCTTTATGCCTCAGAATCAACACCTTGTTAAAAACTCAGACTATACCCTCGACTCCACTCTGTTTCATCCATGTCTACCTATAGCATTTTAAGGTTTGGAACTTTTCTCTAGGATTAAAATCTACACTGTCATGTTCCTGGTCCCAGTCCTACCTTGCATCCTATTTGCTCTTTTCACCTCCTCTAAATCCCTGAGAGAGGGCTCAAATTAAATTAGGTTTTAGTGAGGTTACATCAGCACCAGGCACTCAATGTATTATGTAGTACTAGTTCTCGGTTTAGCTGGGACAGAGCAAAGAGTACGGAGGGGAGGACAGAATGAAAGAGACACATGGGACAGAGGACAGGACAGAAAGACAGGAAGGAGAGGTGAAAGTGGGATGTACGCACTGCTCCACGCTGTTGCTTAGCAACACGTGCTTGCTGTCTGTTCTCATCTTTACTGTAGGCACATTTACTCTTGCAGTGAACTGGTTTCCAGCCATGACATGACGCCCTGTGAGGCTGGGAATGAGGAAAAGATGGAAACTGGATTGGACAGACTGGCTCCTTTAAATATGCAAATAACTGAAGGCAAACTGTAATTCAAGTACTTCAAAACAGGGTAATTATGCTTTTCATTATCATTATCTCCTGTCTCACACACACACACACACACACACACACACACACACACACATATATATATATATATATATGTGTGTGTGTGTGTGTGTGTGTTTCCAAATATATATGGAAACACACACACATCACACCACTCGCATGTACTGTACCAGTGGTACCAGTATACTATACTATAATATATATGTGACAATAAAAGTGATTTGATTTGATTTGATCACACACGTGTGTGTGTGTGTGTGTGTGTGTGTGTGTGTGTGTGTGTGTGTGTGTGTGTGTGTGTGCGTGTGTGTGTGTGTGTGTGTGTGTGTGTGGACATATAAAAATATGGAGCTGGAGATGAGAATGGCAGGTTTGTGCCATTGTGTTTTCAGAAGCATGCTGTCTTCTCTGAGACATAATTGTCAGTGACTTAGAATCACTGTCATGGTCCTGGGCCATGTGGGCCCAGTATTCTTAGTTTTCATGTATTTTTGTATTTTGTTCTTTATTTAGGCCATGCTTCCTGGGTTGATCTGTTACGTTGTTCCTTATGTGTTTTCCCTTCGTGACTCTTACCCCCTGTGTGCCCCTCTGTGTATTTATGAGCCCTCGTCTCTCTTTGTGCTTTATTCTATGTTTTCCCCAGCCCGTTATGTCTGCGTTCTCCCCGTGCTCTCTCTCCTCCTGTTTGAACCTCTGTGTACTTCCTGCTTTACTTTGCCCATCTCCCATCAGTGTTACGTTCACTCCTGCCGTGTCTTGTTATGATTATCAGTGTCACCTGTGTTCCCCGTGTGCATCCACTTCCCCTGATCATCCCTCATGTGTATTTAGTCTCTGTGTTTCGTACAGTCTGTGTCGCGTCGTCTGTGTTCTCACCTCCATGTTTTCACGGTCAGTCCTTGCAGTGATCATCATAGTCTGAGTTTTCTTAGTTTGTCGCAGTATTAGTTTTCCCAGTTTAGTTATAGTCTAGTCACGCCATCCCTGCTTTGTTTATGCACTTTGTCTTCAGCCATAATAAAGGCTCGCTTTCTGTTAAGTCCACTCCCGTCTACTCACTTGTGTATGCACCTGGGTCCATCACACACACCACCGCACGGCCTGTCTCTGCAGACCGTGACAATCACCAGTGATCCTCTAGAGGACAAGTGGTTTACCTGATAGATCAATAATTTTTCTTTAGGACAAGGGGATTCAATTCAAAGTGCCCGAATCACACAGTAGTATGTCTGCTGCTGTTAAAACCTTTACAATTGTTTTAATGTTGCTGACAGGTGTACATTTGTTGGGATCAAATAAAGCACAAAAAGAAAGAGATGTAAGCAGTGACAAGATAATCAAGAGATGCAACTCTTTGCACTCAAATCTCAGTGCTCGCAATAAATGAAGACTCCCATGTAGGCATTTAACATTTTAACATTGAATGCATGGCTTACTGTCTGAATAAAGTCTGCACAGTTAAAAGTTTGCACTGCAACATGGCAGTAAGTTCACTGTATCTACAGTCACCAGATCTCAGTTCAGGGGAGCACCTTTAGGATGTGGTGGAGATTTAAGCCAGCAAAAGAGGATCTGACCAAATACTGGCAAGATGTACCTGATGAAATGCCCAGTGAGAGTATATTAATTTATACAGTTTAATCCTATCTTATAAGATCACTACCAAATATTACTTAAAACTGACTTCAAATCACAAGTTAAAATTTTATCAGCTACTAGTAAATGCCATTTATCCTACACCAAGGTCAACACTAATGTTTCCACACTAAAGTTTATCTTAGCTATAAAAGCAGTAGTGTGTCTAAGGCCTATAGTATGATGTTACCTTGCCCTTGCTCTGCAGGTGGTGATGGTGCAAGTTTCTGGCAGCAATCATGGCGAGCTGTCTCTGGATCCACTGTAACTCCCTCTGAGACTCCCTCAGCAGGTTCTCCACATTAGCACTGGACTTGTGATCCCGCATTATCACCTGCAACACCAGTCTGCAGGTTACATAGTGAATCTATGATGCAAACCTCATATTCTGCACGCACACACACTGACGGTGCAATGCTGGAACAGTGCCATCAGCATATATACAAAGAGAAGCATGTACGCATCATTGAATAATCAAGAACTATTGCTTTTTGACCAGCATCAATAGGTGTCATTTATTAAAGTTGAATACTTAAGGATTTTGAGCTACCTTTGTAGTTTGTGTCTGGTTCAGATTTATATTTTAGTTTCACTAAACTTCACCTGAAAATAGAGCATATTTATGTGCATTCTTTAGTAGTTCAAAAACCTATCCATCTAATCACCATGTTTCCAAACAAACAATAACATATAGTGTGTTTGATCGATATTAAAATGACAAATAACTGTACATCATGAACAAAAAGCATTTCAAATATTTCATTATAATTCATAATTATTGTTTTCTCAATGCAAAATTCAAATTGTTGCAGTGCATAAGCTAAAAACGAAAGGTCTGCTGCTGAGAAAAAGCACTAATGCACTAATAAAGAGCTTTTGACACTTACTGTACAAATCCTTCATCTTCTTTCATTAAAAAAATCAACACGCAACTTGTTTTTTCATTTTGAGAAACACATTCAGTCCTTGAGAGTAAAAGCCACATTTTTAAACGATGAATCATTATTCCAGTTGAACTCCGTTGCCACCCGCACAAGTTCGTCCACATATACATGTAAGCACTGACTAGTATGTTCATGTGTGTGTCCATGTGCGTGTGCGTGTGTGTTATCACTGAGAGAGAGCTTCATTCGGTTACATAAGAGAGGATTAGTGCACAGACACACAGTGAAGGGGTGTGTGAGTGTGTGGAGGGTATGGTGGAGGGGGGCATGGAAAATACAACAGCTCATATTAATTGATACTAAATCTCCATCTATGTTGACATGCTTTGTGCGTTTGGTCAAACAGACACTGACTTCCACACTGGAGTGTTGCATTCACACTAACCATACAGAGCACAGATACATGCAGGGTAGAGACGGTTAATGATGCTTGCATCTCAGGGGATTTGACTTATTGGACTCTACCTAATCTACACTAACAAATGCTCCAATGTCTGACTGTCTGTTTTTTCATTTGTGTTTTTTTAATACTAACAAGATCAGATTCCTTCTTTTTTTTTCCTTTTTGCTTTTCCTTTTTGATTCATTCATTCAAAAAGTGGCTTTTTTAAAATAAATGAATGCCATTGTGTTAAAAACTAATGACCAAAGACAAAAAAGAATAATAACTGGCCTCTTCTTCTTCTTCTTCTTCTTCTTCCATTGTTTCTCTAACCTCGGCCAAATGCTTGAACAGATTCTCTGTGCTGACTCACCTTGGACAGCTTTTACTTCCTTGCAGGGGATTGTGGAGGAGGAGGAGGACAGACAACAACAACAACAGCAGCAGCACACAGAGCTCAGGAGTCTTACAGATTTATGCAAAGCATCCCACCCTTCAAAGACCTCTATGAACCACCTCTGAGAGCCAAAGTATCTCTGTCGCAGATTTATCAAAGGCAGAGAGAGTGACATTATCCAGGCCTGATCATTTTTATTTATATATTAAATAATATATAAATCCATTATTTTAATTAATTCCATTACAGTATTTTTTTTTAAATTCAAAACCATCCCCTTTCTCTAAAGATTTAAGTTTATTACTGTGGTGAGGCAATGTACTTAGCTCATATTGATTCTGAGCAAATAGCTCTTCACTGTTTACACACAAGTAATAAGAGCTCATTTAAAGAAGACAAATGAACTAGAAACTGAATTTAGAAGTGGATTCATTGCATTGTTTGAAATTATATTTTATTAAGTTAGCTGTGAATGGCTGTTAAGTGTTAGCGTTGTACACAACTGTTCAGGAGCTGAAAAAAATGTGTTTGCAAATATTATGGACTAATAGATATAATGCTGCATCATAAAAACTGCAAACGCCTTCATCTATGATGCTTTAAAACTTCTGCAAGGACTGTATTTCATAGTTCTTACCCATTTAACAAATGGTCTTCAGCTTCTCTCATCCTCTTCACAAAGATCGTGTTTGGCTGGGTAGTATCATGCCCATCTTGTAGTTCACCATAAGCGAAGCCTACAAAAATTATAAATAGATTTTCTAATCTTCAAAACTGTAGGGATTTACTGCGGACTCCGTAGCTTCCATGGTTTGTTGCATGTGGCGTGTGTCTCAGTACATTTTTGGAGCGCTTCTCCCTCATATGACTTGTTCTTTTGAAACAGAATTCAGTTATGATTCAGAATCTTTCTCTCACAGCGCTCTTGGCGGCCTGCTGTGTGCCCATATGGCAAACTTAACAAGAGCATGAAATATGAACAGCAGACGGAAAAAGATCATCTAAGGCAAACCTTAACCTCACCTGTATGAGGGGAGAACACCCTCGATAAGGTCTGGCTGTATCCTTGCAGTGTAATTAACTGTGATGTTTTAATGTAGGTTTAAGATATGACACACAGAACTGTGCAAACGTTTTGAGTACTCCTTAATTTCTTTATATTTTGCTAAGAAATTAGGAAACATGTACAATGGAAATAAAAACAAAGTATATAACTCAAACATATGGACAACATTTATTCTTCAAACAGCCTAAACTCTCTAAGGCAGCTTTCTTCCCATATGGAAAAGATATATATAAATCTTATAAGGTTTTTATCTGTCTTGTATGACACTTGTATGAAAAGCATACAAGAGTGAAAACACATATAAGATCCCTTGAAAAATTATATAATGAAACTTGTATGTTTTGTATACTTACTAAAAAAATATATGAAAGTAATGAGAAAGTGGCCACTTTCATGAGTAACTCGTATATGTTTTTACTATTTCTTTTCCATATGGGTTCTTCTTTTCTTTAAGTCGTTTTCGGGAATAGCTCTCCAGGTTTCTTGAGGAAATTCACATCTCTTCTTTGGATGTTGGATGGCTTTTGCTCTATTCTCTGTCAAGATGATCCCACACTGCTTCAATAATGTGAGGTTCGTGCTCTGTGGAGACCAATTCATGACTGATAGTATTCCATTGTGTGCTTTTTTTCCCAGCTTTCCCCAGCTGGTTTTGCATGTAGGATCCAGGTCTGAATGTATCAATTTTGACGTGATCGCCAACACCACTGTCGGCAGCCCCAAACCATGACAGCGCCTCTACCATGTTTTAACCATGCCTATAGACCCCCACTATTGTACCTCTGTCATGACACAATGGGGATTTGAAGTAAAAACTTTAAATATAGATTCTCAATGCTTCTTGCTATTGGTTTTTAGTCCAGATCAGGTGAAATTTGGCATACTTCAGCTTCTTCTCCCCACTCCCCTGCATTATGAATGGCTTCTTCACAGCCACCCTTCCACTAAGACCATTTCTGATGAGACTTCAATGAACATTAGACACATCAACTGAAGGGCCACATGCATCTCTCAGCTTTTGTATCATGTCTTTGCTGGATGCTTTGCCATTTTCAACAGTAATGACTTTAAGACCGTTCATCTGCTGTAAATACGTTTTTTAGGCCTGACACTACACACCATGCTGAGATATACCAAGTTTTTTGGCTAATAGCTCTTTAAGAACACCTTGCTGATGCAAATCATCATAACATTTCCTTTGTTTTTTTTTTCAAATATTCAACTAAAAAAAATTTATGTGTTATGATTCATAAAACAAGGGCAGTGATAAGTGGCTTAAGAAAAAAAAACTGTTCCTCTGAAAATGGTCAGGTACAAGGACCGGAGCAAAGAAACAACCACTGTCCAAAGATAACGAGGGGTGACGAGATTTTTGCTCAGGACAGTATAACAAATTGAGCATCTCCTGCCTGATTTTGGAGGACCAAAATGCAGCCACATTAAGTGAAAATACGCACTGAATGACTTTGTTGTTTAACTGGAAGCAGAAAACCTGAGTTTTAGCATAGCTTAACATTTACCAACAATTTCCTGTTTACATTCTTTCTTTGAATTCTTGAAATTGTGTATAATTGATTTCAAGTAACAATGCCTTCAAAGACCATCAGTTCTAGAAAATGTTTTTATTGGCATACAACAGTCACACATCGAGGACAGTAATATAGAATTTAAAAAAGCAAAAAAGCATCTAATTTTCATGGAGAAGATTTGGGCAACACTTTCTGAAAAGCACTTGAGATAAAAGATGAACGAGTGTAAAAAGGTTCTAACAAGGCAAACGTGGTCCGTTGTTTTGACTCATTTTATGCCAGACAGAAGTGCTGTCCTAACACGTCTCCCCCTCCTTTTAGTAACCGTGTGGCAGTTTCAAATTCCAGTGGGACGCTCTTGATCTCGGGTTGCTTCAGGTCTTTTTCCATCAGCTGTGAAAAAGAAAATGAAATAACTTATTCATCTAAACCAAATTTAATTTGACCAGAAATAAGAGGAAAACTAATTCTTGAAGCGTCACCTCATACGTTGTGACCTCTAGTGTCTCACTGATGTCATCCTCCTGTTCTGACAAAGGTGTGTTGATCAGCAGTGCAGCTTTAGCCACATCTGGATGGTAATGCTTTTGCAGCGACTATAGAAAAGACGACAGGAAAATGTGTCATTTTAGTGACTCCTCTACTTAAATTGGACTTTCAATCGTTTGTGACATCTCTTCAACATGTTTTCCCCAAAGAGAAAAAAATGAGAAATATCAAAACTCAAAAGTCAGTTGTCATCAGCGACAGAGGTAATTCATTTGGGAATCTAAAGTTATTGCCTGCACACCTTAATTTCCCACAAGCTGCTTTCTAAGGCACGGCACTGAGCAGGATCCTCTTCATCCGTCAGATAAGGATCCTCAAAAGGTTCTGTCACCACACAAAAGCAAACATTTATCACATATCCTACAGACAATTCATAGACTGTTAACACACCGATCCCAACTACAAAAGTCTGAAACTCACCATCTTCTGCGCTGGGCTTGTGAATGAGGACTCTGCAGGACGGGTGGCGACGGATCAGGTTGTAGATGAAGGGCAGCACTATGAGAAGGGCTGTAGGCGGTGCCGTGAGAGCCAGGCGAGCCAGACGTTTGGCAAATGCAGCCACTAAGTAAACTGGCAAGTGACTGAAGGAAACCAAAAACAGAACATGCATTTTAGCAATGTAGATCCTGAGCTTTCATGCTCATTATTTAAGTAGTAGGACGCTTATATTTGGTCTGTTTAGCAGCTTAAATAGTTCAGCCAAAGCTCATAAAAATAACATCAGGTCACCCACAAAACAACATTCATGCTGTGTAAAGAGTAAAAACCTGAATGCAATAATTTACAGATTTGATAAACTCACAATAGAACATAGAAAACATAATAAATGTTTAAACTGAGTAAAAGGAAAACATTTCAAAAAAGTCTGGACAGGGCGTAGTATCATCTTTCTTTTAAACATCTGGGAACTGAGGAGAGCAGCGGCTGGTATAAGTTTCTGATACAGGATTCTAACAGCTAACTGCTGGTGCAGCGCCGTGACTTTTCAACAGTGAAGCCACGCTTCTGTAACATCTCCAATATGGAGTTTAGCGTTGTCTTGGTAAAAAAATGCAAGGCCTTTAATTGGAAAAGACTTAATCTGGATGAGAGCACACGCTGCTCTCAGCAGTGATGACTCCATAGGCACCAATGCACCTTCATACCATCAGGGACTAAACAAAGAGCTAAAAAAACCTGAATGGTCCCTCTCCTCTGTAATCCGGAGGATGTGGTGTCCATGTCCAACAAAACAGTTTTCCACTTTGCCTCAGTCCATTTTAAATGAGCTTTGGCCAAGAGAAGACGGCGGCTTTATTGGATCATGTTCACATACGACTTCTTCTTTGTATGACAGAGCTTTAACCTGCAATTGTGAGCGACACAGTGAACAATGTTCATAGACAATGATTTCTGGATTTGCACCTAAGCTCATGCAGGGATTTCCCATGATCGGAAGGTCCGGGGTTCGACTCAACTGAACAGCTACCCTGAGGTACCCCTGAGAAAGGTACCGTCCCTACACACTGCTCCCCGGGCGCTGCACTGGTGGCTGCCCACTGCTTCACTGGGTGAATGGGTTAAATGCAGAGGAACTATTTCCCTATGGGGACTAACACGCACACTTTACACTTTACTTTTACACTTTTTACTTTACACTTTACACTTCCATGACAGGCTCAAGGATCATGGTTATCCAGTATTGACTTCAGCGTGAGATTTCTCCAGATTCTCCGAATCTTTTTATTTTATGTATTGTAGCCTACAACTGTATGTCAAGGAACATGATTCTGAAATTGCTGTAAAATTTAAAGACTCTGTTTTTGCAAATTTGTTCTGAGAAACTCTGCCTCTCTAAGATCCTCTTTATATATCCCATCATGTTACTGACCTGTTGCCAGTTATCCTAATTAGTTACAAAATATTCCTTCAGCAATTTCTTTTTAATACCACTTATTTTTCCACCCTTTTTCCCCTCAGTCCCAACTTTGAGATGTGCTGCCATTAAATTCTAAATTTTTTTCATAGAAAATCTTAAAACTGTTTGCTATGTTCTATTGTGAATAAAATATCGATTTATGAGACTCAAAAGTCAGTGAATTCTTTTCTTTTTTTTTTTAAATGTTCCAACATTTTACAGAATCTGATTTATAAATGAATAAAAAAGGATTTTGAAATATGTGACTGAATTCTTACCTGGAGCTAAGGAAGACATTGGCTAAATGGAAAAAGCGTGCTCTGTACTTCACATGAAAAACAGAAGGCTCAAGTAGATTATACAACTTCTTGTAGAAATCAGGATAATCTCTGCAAACACACAACACGTGGTTTTGATTTATGTGATCAAATGTCTCCCATTTTACTGTAAATAATCTGATCTAGTAAAAGAGACAAAAAAAAATGTGCTTTTCACTCACAGGTTGTGTTGATGTATGAGGACAAAAAGGCCATTGAGTGCTAGCAGGCTGATTGCCCCACCTGTTCGATGAAGACAAGAACCTGCTGATTACCATCACTTTATAGCAAAGCTGTAGATGAACATATGAAAGTGTTGTTTTTCCACCTTTCACATTCTGAAATAGTATTTTTGAACATCTGATGGTACTTTTGTGCTCATAATTCTATCAAGATTCTCAACACCAAACCATGACAGAGCCTCCACCGTGCTTTACAGATGTAGACACTCACCTCATCCATACGCATTGACAATTATTTGAAATAAAACTTGTATTCATTACTTCATAAAATTTGTTGACATTGACGTTCAGTCCAGTTCTTGTGTAATTTAGTATACTTCAACCTTTTCTCCTTGTTTTGCTTCCTTAAAAACGGCTTCCTGAAAGTCCTCGTATGTCACTGAGACTCTTGGGTTCTGTGTCAAGTCTTTGTTGCATCCTCTCTTTTTTCCTATTTCTTAAGGACATGATTTTCAGATGCTGTTCATTTGCCATGGATAGGTGTTTAAGCCTGCCATGTCTTGTTTTGTCCTCCATTTGTCCAGTTTCCTTGAATATTTTTTAAGAACACACTGCATGCTATGCTGACATATGCCATGTTTTCAGCTAAAAGCATTTTGATGGAATTTTTCTAAGATTCAGCTACAAAAATGAAAAACAAAAAACAAAAAAAACAACAAATGATTTATTTTTGTGACCATGGTGCTAATAACAAAGTGCAGAGAGACAATTTAAAACAGGTTCTTTGCCAAGTTGTTTGTTATTCCCAGTGTTGGGGAGTAACGGAATACATGTACCGCCGTTACGTATTTAAAATACAAAATATGAGTAACTGTATTCCGTTACAGTTACCGTTTAAAAAGGTGGTATTCAGAATACAGTTACTTTGTTGAAATAAATGGATTACACTGTGGTACTTTCCTGTTTCATTTTGTCGCGGGTCAGGACTGTTTGGGTTTTGTTTGACAGCTACGTTCTGTTGTTCCAGGCAGCAGCGTTACGGTTGCCATGGTTACAGGGCGACACGCTCTCTCTCTCTCTGCGACTGTGTGTTTCCTGGGTGACAGAGCGCCTTTTCGTTGTTGTTGTTGTTGTTGTTGTTGTTATTGTTGTGCTAAGCTAACAGGCAGAATGCTACAAGCATAGCTCTAAAGAATGTAGCCTCATGGGCAGTGTAGTCCGTGCTGCAGGAGAATGGACTGCTATACACGTTATGTGTCTGTGAGCGAGGAGGGAGAAAAAGGCGAGTGGAAAGGTACGAGTGTCATCGAGGAAAAACGGGAGCTGGAAGCATGTAAATATAATAATAACCACTGCAGCCAAGAAGAGTGCCTGACGAGCCCAGTTGTAAGTAAGCTATTAAGACTCGACTGTACACCGTGTTCGTGTTTTCCTCCGAAAACAATAAGTTCCGTTGGAGCAGTCTTTCAACGCCTCTCTCTGTCTCTCATAAGAAAAGTTGACCCAGACAACAAAGTAAAGCTATTTTTCGGCTACGAGCCGACAGGGACCCCGCCGTATTAGTCAGAGGTCCCTTTACTACAGTTTGGAGTCGCGGACCTTCAGTAATAGTAATAAATCACACAGCAATAGTACATTCACGCTGTTGTAAAAAGCATGATAATATATTAAGTAATCCAAAGTATTCAGAATACGTTACTGTCATTGAGTAACGTAACGGAATACGTTACAGAATACATTTTGGGGCATGTATTCTGTATTCTGTAACGGAATACATTTTAAAAGTAACCTTCCCAACACTGGTTATTCCTCTGTAAATGATTAGGCACATGGACTGGACTGAAAAAGGTTAAAAAGCAGTCAGTGACTAAAGAAAAACTTTGAAAGACCTTCAGAGTGCTTGGAGAACTGCTGTTCAAGTTCATTTAAAAAAAATTACAGTATGGAAAGTGTACATACTGCACAGCCCCGCCAAAAAGCATGTCACATAAAAACAACTTGAATCCACAAAGCTCTCAAATATTTTTCATGTTTATAGGATAGCTAGACAAACAGATACACGAGTCAGGTGACGCAGACGCGTTATACTCTGCGTGAGGTTAGGCTTGGGTCCGAGTGCAATAAATTTGGTCAGAGGGCATTTCACTATAGAGGTCACTATAGTGAACTGGAAAAATAATATTCTAACAACTACTTCCCCCTAGTGTTCGCTGATGTCCATGCACAAGCAGATATAATCCCAGTTGAAGTAAGTAAAACAACAAAACACTGTTAAATTCTCATTAATCAATCTAAAACTAACAAAGCTAAAGAATCGCTTCACTGTAACTCTAATAATGAAATCTTCCTGTGTTTTTTATGGAGCATTTACATTTATGCTGTAGACAATGTACTGTAGCATTTTTGTTGTGTTTGTACCAAATTAATTATTTAATTCAAAATATTTAAATTTTAGGATTCTTTTATATTTCAAACACAGTCACTATCACTACAGTTCAGACTTCTAAAACTATCACAGACCAGATGTGAAAATACCTTAAAAGTTACAGATGTCAGTCGACCTCATGGTGAAGTACCGTCACCATAGAGCCACGAGCACACACATAACTTACCAATTTCATAGGCAGCAGTCAAGAAGTCGATCATGAGCGTGGGTTTGCTCATATACGGCAGAATGGAGTCATGTAGTATCACCAGGACCTTTTTATACATGCTGTTTGGCAACTACAATACAGACATCAAACATTAATGAGACATATCACAGAGCACAAAACAGAGAAGAGACTGTTGGTCTAATCTACTTACCTTATACTTCAGAAAGCCAAGCCACATCCTCTCAAAGACACGCTTATGTTCCTGTGTGGCAGAAGATCTAATAGCATTCAGAAAACCTTTTTGTTGGCAAACAGAAATGTGAAGATTTGATTTAAAGTATTTTACTTACATGCAGCTTGGCAGCTTTCCAGTCCTCATGCTTGGCTGAGAAAAAAAATGCCATTATTGACTTATAAAAAAAAAAAAAAGTCCCCAAACTGGATTTTCTCCCTCTGCAGTGACATTTTATCATCACGACAAAAGACAGAGGGACTCCCACTGTGATTATCACATCTTAAAAAGTATTACCTTCCTGTTTGACCATAAAATTGGTCAGCTCTGACTCCTGGTTTGGCATGCTGATGCTGGACATGAGTGTGAACACATTGTTCTGATATACAGGCACCACAGCCTGGAAGGAACAAACAAGCAGTATTTAGCAAATCCCATAATGTCTTTAACACAGAAAGAAAGCATCCACAGCAGACAGGTGATGATTTCCTACCCCTTTGCTTTTGTCCATGACTTTGCCGACGTTGTCCCGGATGGAGCTCATTACATAATAGCGCACATCCTCCATCTCGAGAAACTCCTGGAACCTGGAGATCAGCAGGGAATTGTCTGTAGCTTTAGACAGAAGGTTGTCCACCAGTGCCTGGCAGTACAAGAAAAAAGAAATATCAGGAGGAGCCACAAATGACAAAGTGTATCTTTCGGGAAAAGCTATTTTTGCCTTGAGTAATAAGCTGAAAGAAGTACTTAAGTCACCCAAAAGAACACAGAAATTACTAATACTTATTAATCCTAGAAATCATAGCCAACATGCTACCTGGATCAGTTCCCTTGGGAAGCTGTAATGTTCACTCCAGTCCAAGTCCTCAAGAGGATGCAGTCCTTCTCCGGCAGCAAATTTCATCAGGCAGCACATGGCACTCTCCTGTATCCAAAAAGTTATCTAATCATGTATTTTTCTTATTTAAATGAATATCATTGCCTCCCTCAAGTCCCCAAGAACTGCAAGCAACGTAATCAATTGCACAATGCAAAACTGTAAAAGATAACTTCCCGTACAACACAGAAACTTTCAACACGTCTGTGCAAAATAGATACTGAACCCCCAGCAAACATGTCTAATGTGAGCCTTTCGTTCTAACAGTCAGGTGGATAAAAAAAGTGAAGACATGTATTAATTTGTTTCTCTTAAGTTTAATTAACGTGTGACGGAAGGAGAAGTCACAGAGAGACAGCTCACCTTGATGTCATACTGCTCATGGCTGAGGTGCTCTAACAGGATCTCAACACAACTGGTGTACCGGTGTCGCATAAATATCCGGTACTTGTCCTCGGCGCTGTAGCCCCCTGGACCAGACAAACCCAGGTAAATGGCGACAGGAGCAACACGCATACATCCACCTCAGAACTGCTGTTGGTAATCGGGTTACAATCGTATACTAACCGCTCAATGCGTCCTCCTCTCCAGGGAGCTTTCCCAAGAACAGCTCCTTCCTCTCCAGCAGCGCACAGAACAGCTCGCTGCACGCAGCGACTGCGCTGATAACCTCCTTCTCTTGTTCTGCCTGCTCACAAACACGAAGGAAACAAACACGTATACTTACTGAAAGCTGCCCAGCGGTGATCATGCTAAGGTTAGCTAAATGGCAAGGTTTTAGTACAGCGTGGATGTTTAGGTGTGGAAATTTATACCTGAAGGCTCTCGAGAATGTCGAAAACATCGTTGGCATGCTTTCTGCTCTCGAGGATACGCTCGACAGTTTTGCTGAGATCTACTTTGGCTTTTTTTGCACTCTTTTCTGCTGTTTTTACCGAACTCACGTTGCGCTTTTTGGCCGGTGCCATGTTTACTTGATGGTGCTTCCTCTTTGAGGTTTACTGCCGGTAATAAAGCAGGAACTGGTGCGTTACCGCCACCAGCTGGTATGGAGTGTGAAGCGTCATAACCTCTCAGTGATGTTCGTCTATCTTCCAGAAATATGGCACCCTTATAAAACCTTTTGCTTTATAATATTAATTAGATTTTCCTTATACTTCTGACAGTGGACTGAAGGACACATAAGACAGATGTACTATGTTAAATATACTGCCAGGGGCACCTCCATATGGGGCACACTAAAGATTTTGGTGGAACACCAAAAACAGAATTTCATGTTTTATTATGCTGTTGTCAAATATAGGTTACTTGAAAAATGTGGCAAAATCAAGAGACGGTTGAAAAAGTTATATCACTGAAAATGGGCACATATGAAAACCAAATAAGATTTTGAAATTCATAATTATCTGTTTAGAACAACTCACTGTTTCAAGGCTCACCACAGGACATCTCTGTGATGTAGTGGCAGGCACTGGGGTCGTTTTGGCGCCCCTGTGTACTGCTTGCTTTACAGATGTGTTGATCTTTCTTCTGGCACGTCCTTGCTTTGCAGCGCTCTCTTACATTTCTTCCTGAACCTCCCCACATTAAGTAATCACATAGCCATAGGTCATCATTAAATAGTTTAACAAACTGAAAAAGATTCCTTCAAAGAACTGTCAATGAGTGAAAAAGCAACCAGTGTCCAAAGAAAAACTTTTAGAGTCCTTCAGAAAGCCCAGAGGATTATTGCTGAAGATCACTTTAAAAAAACTTCTTCTTGAAAATAAAATATAAAGAAATGAGGAGTGGGGCAAGACTTTTGCAAAGTCCTGTAAATACAGCTCACTGCTATTATCAGAGAAAGTCATAAATGTGGGATTTAAACTGATTAAGAGATGAAACGTCATAAGTTGATGTTGTTATTTGAGTATGCAGTAGTACACAATTCTTCTGACAATTTAAATGTCGCTGTAGCATTAAGAGTCTATTTTCAAGAGTAGGCAGCCAGTTATTACTGCAGAAACATCAAACAAACCAGCTATCCAAAGTTGTTTTAGTGGTAAACTAATATTAGGAAACCAAGCAGGTTGCATTAAAGAACAGAAGCTTTTATTACTTGCTTGTTAATAACATTTGTATAAAAGAAACAAGATTTAATCCCAGTGAAAATGTCTGTATCAGCAGTTAAAAAAACAAACAAAAAAAAAAAAACACATGATGATGCATCTTCTTTCTGCTGGCAGAGTGGCCTAATCAGAGTCATTTCCTTCATCTGCATCATCCTGCAGGAAGAGAACAATTATATTTAAAAATAAAAAACAGATTTTCAATGTTAAAAAAACATTTTAAAATAAATGTATCTTCTTGGATACCTGTTTTTTAACTTTATCGTCTTGCACTTCAATAGATGTGGCCTCAAAGTCATGGATGGGGAGAGTGGCCATCCAGCAGACCATGGAGCCCTCTTCACACTCAGTCTCAATAATGGTGGGGTAGATGTGTGCCTCTTTAAAGGCCTTGATTTCCTCCTCCTCGCGATCCCATTCCAGCTTCTCATGCAGCCCGTCCCCCCCAAAACGTTTGTTGTACCGGTCAAAGTGAACCCTTTCCAGGATGAGGCCAAGTCCCGGAGCTTTGGGGACATCTACCTTCTCATGTCCCCAGCTCCGCTCCATCACCTCCTCCTTTGCATAGCCCTTGACCACTGCAATCACCAAGCCAATCATCTTGCGGATTTGATGCAGCATAAAGCTCTGGCCTCGCACAGTAATCACTGCAAACTCATAATTTCTGCGGATAAAAGGCTCCCCACAGGACATCTCTGTGATGTAGCGGCGGGCACTGGGGTCGCTTGGAGCCTTCTGAGAGGTGAAGTTGTGGAAGTTATGTGTGCCTTTGTAGAGAGCAAAAAGGCGATTCACCTTCTGTAGTGTCTCTGGTTCCAGGCGAAATGCTGCTATATTCCCGGTATCATAGTCTTTTGGGGAAAAGGCCAGTGTTGGAAGCATGTACGAGTACGTACGAGCATCACAGTTATTTTTAGAATTGAAACCCTGCGTCACCCGTTTTAGTCCTGTGGGTTCAAAAGTTGAGAAAAAAAATGAATCATACACACTCATGCCAACAGTACTCATCATACCAAAAACCTAGACTTGTAATTCACAATATAAAGTAGTGTCTCACCAAGCACTTTGATCTGCGGTGGCAGATGCTCGTTGATTTTTTCAATGATATCATCAATCAACCTCACTTTTAGAGACACCACTTGGCCAGCAGCAGACACACCCTGAATACATTCATATAAAAGTCAACGACATAACTCAACACATAAATAAATACTAACAATGAAATACACAATTTAATTAATTCTTATTAACAATTACATGATGACAAGAAATAAAACCAGCACAACATTAACAGACAGATAACACGTAAAGATACATATCCTCTAATCTGCCTTGTTGGCCAAGCTTTGACCAGTAAATTCTTATTGTGCACTGAGCACATACCTTATCTGTTCTGGCACATCTTTGGAAAGACATCTTCTTCATCTCATCACCGTGGTTTTCAGGAATGCAGCCAGATTTAATAAGAGCAGCAACCAGATCATCTTCAATGGTCCTGAACTGAGAGTTTCCAGGATTTCTCTGGAATAAATAAATAAATAATGAAAATAATAAGGATGTTGCACTTTATTGGCCAGTGTTTTCTATGTGCCATTGACTGCCACTAATTATGATGACATTCACTGATGGCAGCGGCTGATCTTCATCTGTTTCCACCAGTCTCATATCTAAGATCTGTTTCATCCAGCCAACCATTGACTTTCTTCAGCTTATTCAATTCAGGGATATGGGGGGCTGGAGCCCATCCCAACTGTCATAGGGTAAGAGGTGGCAACACCCTGAACAGGTCGCCAATCTGTCACAGGACTAACACAGAGAGGCAGGCAACCATTCACACTCACATTCACAGTTTGGAATCACCAATTAACCTAAACCCACTGACAGCATGTCTTTGGAGTGTGGGAGGAAGCCTGAGTACCCAGGGACAACCCACAGACACGGGGAGAACATGCAAAATCCATAGCTAGATGGAGGAGTCAAACCCAGGACCTTCTTACTGTGTGGCTCACCTAAGATCTGTTTTTATAAACGTATATAACTACATTTATTCTCTATTGTCCACCCCAGAAGGGCATCCGGCATAAAAAATGCCAAATGAAACACATGGAGCTACCTGCTGTAGCGACTCATGAATATGTGAGCAGCCGAAATAAGCTTTTATCAAAAAAGTGTGGTAAAGGGCAGAAAAACTTTAAAACAAGACAACTGCAGAATATAAATGTATCTTTATCTGTTGTACAGTGTCCTTGGGTGCTTTGAAAGGTTCTATTTTTAAATGAAATGTATTATTATTATCATCATTATTATTATTATTATTATTATTATTATTATTATTAATACCTGCATCCCGTAATATCCTTTTCCCGAGTACGCCATGAGCAGGACCACTTTCTTCTTTGGATATTTCTTTTCATCTTCAGCGTGTTCCCCATCTGTCTTCACCCTTTTAGCTGCCTGGACCTTCTCAGCAGAGTCTTCATTTTCCTCATTGGTCCTTTTTAACAGTGTAGCTGTCTGCTTATCCATGCCTCCTTCACTCATCGTGCAAAGGGGCTTATAAAGACCCCCTGTGAAGGAAACACAGAAATTAAACAGTGACAGCTACTACCCTGTTCTGTGATACACGGATTGAGAGGCCTTTTAAGATTGGAAGTACGATAAAGACAATATAAAGGTAATAAATCTAAACAAAATAGTAATAAATAGCAAAAATCGGACAGACACTCGTGATGCCTTCTACATTTATACTGTGTGGCGATAAAACACCTTCACAAACAAATATACTACACATAAATATATATATGTTTACCACTGATGCATTTGTTTCCACTTGGTTCGATGAGTGAATTAAGATACCAGAAGCTAACCAACCACAGTCTGGAGACTGCAAATGCACATACTGTCACATAGCTTCTGTCAGGTTGGCTTACCGTTTGTCTTTAACGTCTGTCGGTGGTTAACTAAGGCACTCAGCAGCGGTCTGACCCGAAACATGTCACGCTAAACCATCTTTAGAAGATCTAGCAGCTAAAAGAGACTGCAAAAGATTCAATCTGCTCTACCAGCTGAAAAGCCGAGGCTAGCGCGTATTAGCGAAGAATTTAACAAACTAAAACCAACTTTAAAAAGGTCTCCTAAATATTTAAACAAGGTTAAATAACCACGCTCATAAACATATATGAACACCGGGGAAACTGTAGCTAAGTCCCACAGAAACGCTCTGTAGTAAACCTGCACATACAGGCACATGCACACATGGAAAAGCCAACTTTGACCTCTAACAAAAATCTCGCGAGACTGTCGTCATTCTCCTTTCTGCTCTTGTCATCGCGAAAAAATAAAGTATTTAAAACAAACACAGAAAAGGACATTAGAATTTAACTCTTTGGGGAGAATTGTAACCGATATATACCTCTTTGTCCTTCTTTGATTAAATTTAAACTTTATTAACTATTTAACGCCAAAAGGGTACAAAAAGGTAGATATGACTATTTATACTTTTTATTAATTTAATAATAATATTCGTGTAAATCAAAAGTCTTTTTTATAACTACAACATAGGATAATTTTCAGTGTAACAGGAAATTATCAGAATCACAGTCTGGGCAGGCGACTCAAAAAAATTTGCTGTCTTGAGGTAGCAATGTAACAATAATGGCTCAGTGTGTTTACATTTAATAGGGAGAATAGAAATTAAGAAGATAATGAACACATGCCTACAAACTAAAGTTACATGGAACTAAGAGGAAATTCATATGTAGTTCTGTGCATATGTAGTAATATTTTCGACCACTTGAGAGCAGCAAAAACCAGTAAACACATTAATAATCATGTTTTCTTTTTCTTTTTTTAAATTCTTTTTTATATGAAGAGAACAAGTTTAAGTGCTTGCGGTATCATCTTGCTTTCTTCAAAACAACAATGGTGTCAGTGCAGACATTACTGCAATGATCCTTTTGCTTTTTGCTGTTCGCTTCAGGATCTTGAACAGTAAAGGGAGTAAAGGACACACAATAAATTATATTATTAATCTAACATTAGATATTTATCATTGACATCTCAGGGAAGCCTAATGTGCTAAAGGCAAAGGCTAACCCTCACCGCCTTGTTGTGAAAGGTAGCTGCTTGTTTCTTGAGGGTTACAAAGACCTCACCTTTGCCACTTATAACATGCTGTGTTTATACACAGGTGTATAAACACTAAAGTCAAATTATGGAGACAAACAGGTTAAGCACCCCCAGAACAGTGTGTTTATGTCTTTCCCAAGAACAACAAGGAATGTGCTGGTTTCCAAGTAACAAATTAACGTTGCCATCCTTGAATGCCCTTATACAATTACACTTTTTTTAGAGAGCCTTATAAGGTGATCAGCTAGTTTTATGCTGAAAACCCAAAGCCAAACATAGGCAAGGTATGGTAAAAGGGCCTTGGTTTCAACAATTCGATATCACACAGTGTATGAGCCCATTTTTCCAGTAAACTTAGAACTAACTGGATGCTCGACTGGGACCATTACTGTAATATAGTGATTCTTGAAGATTTGTAGAACAGCTGATAAATGTAGGTGAATAAAGGAGCTCAGAGGTGTACTTTTCTGTTAATTTATGACTTCATACAGCCTTTATACAGCCATCTTCACCACAGTATTCAACAAGGGTATGGCTTGTTGAATACAAGCTTAACCATAAAGATACATCTGGGGGGGGGGGGGGTTGTTTTGTTTTTTTTGCAATTAAAACATTGCACAACAAACTAATCACATCATTGATGAACAAGGGGTAAGGTTCAACCACTGGTCTAAGTCTTCCTTTTATTCTCAACGTGCTGAGAGGTCTCATCCTAAGACTTGCAAGATATCAATCTAAAAAAAAAAGAGTTCCCAGCATGCCATTCAGCATACTAACAAAACAGACCTAAGCCTTTTTTTCCTTTTTTTTGCAAAGCTTGCACTCACCTGTACTCCTGTGCGCACTGATATATCCTCATATGAAAACAACTACAGTAGAACTTTTATGAGACTGGACTGAAACTCACTCCTTCCCACACATAAAAATGATTAAAAAAACTATCCTCATTGTCAGCAACAACATCCACACCATCTATTACCCTGCTGGCTAAGTTATGTAAGCCTCTGATTGTACCCGACATTACTAAACATGAGAAGAAAATGGATTTATTTTATGTGCAAATACTGAAACAGGTTCTGTATGAGTTTCACTGTCCTTAAATTCATTCTACTTAGTCCCGCATCTTGATTTGTTTACACTACATCGAGGAAGAGGTGCTTCAACTGTCAAGTGATAATTGCCTGTCCTTATTTGAGATAAGGGCAGTGACATACCACTTTGCTTTCAAACTGCAACCACTTTGTGATCATACTTTATTTTTGAACATTCATCACACTGCAGTAAACAACTAAAGTGACCAATCATGGCTCCACTTTGGTCCATTAATCCACAGTACCTACTTCAACGTAAGTACACCGTGTCATTTAGCTGTCCTTTTCTTTTTTTACTTCATGCGACACAAGGTGAGAAGTGTTTTATTGATTTAAAATTTGAGGGGGAAAAGTCACAATAATGCTCATGATTGTGCTGCCAGGATCCTTTTTTTAACAACAGGATCTGTGTTTTCAGCATAACAGCTAATAATAATCAAGTCTTACCAAGAAAATAATACATACATCCACTTTCTTTACCTCTTATAACCATTCAGTGACATCTCTCTTTTGGATAGGGCGATCCTATAAAAGCTGTTTCATCACAGGATAAAGGTGAACACTCAGAGCAACTTGATGCTGGTATGCATTAACAATTCATGATAGGAGGTCGAGTGGATCCAATGCAAGCACAATTCCCCAGGGCCACCAGATTCTCCACACTGGAGATGTAACTATAGTTAAAACTATAGATAAAGCAGTGTTAAGCAAACATTCAGTTAAAGCACAGTTACTGCGGTTCATTCCTCATTTTTTATCTGAAGCTGTCGTGTGAGTAGCTGACTGACAAGTTTTATTTTTTATTTTGTTTTCAAGCTATCTTTTCTATCCTGCAGAGAAAGCTCTGACTTTCCTTCTCAGTGAGGAGGAAAGTCTCAGTGCGGCAGCACACATTAATCTCCGTGGCTGAAAATAACTTGTCTTTCAGATAGACAGCAGATAGCGCAGTCTGCAAAGCCGTTTTACGCAAGCAACACTATCTCAACATCTTTGGTGTGTTTGATTTTAACAGCTTAAAGCATGAAACTGGATTTTTCTTGCTATAGGCAGCCTTTTCCCTAAAGCAGTCATGTTTCTGTGAAAGAAAAGTTAGACATGGCACTGACCAAGCTGACTGTACGGTATCAGTTTAAAGATGGTTTCTTGGACCACTTCCACTGATAAATTCTCTCTGACACAACGTTAGAAGGCCAGGGAGCAAAAGATAACGCTGACTATGTTATATCACTGGTAAGGCTGGTTTGTAAGTCTGCCAGAGACTACTGGGATTCTTTTCATACAACTCACACTGACAAATATAAGATAATAACTCCGATGTGTTAAGTATTGCATTTATTGAATGAGCATAGAATTTATTAACATACACAGTAATGTTTTACAGGGTTGTAGATATGAATGCTTCAGTATAGAATTGTTGAGTTTTGTCAGTACAGTTAGCAAACATAACAGAAACCATTTAAGCTAATTCCTTCATCCGTTACTGAACATAGCATCTACACACATCCCCACTGCTTTGGTCTGGTTACAGATTCAGAAGCAGTCTATCTCTCCACAGTGTAGTGTAGCACCTCTTACAATTGGCTAGTTAAGGTCTTGGAGTCAACACTGTCAAATTACACACCTAATTTGTTACAATAAGCAAGTAAGCATTTTCATGGCATCATCAAGTGTCACTTTGAAACTTGTGCTCTATATCAACAAATCTTGTATTAATCCTGTTATTTTATTTGGAGAATACATCTGTGACTCCAGACTGCTATCATTCTACAGTGCAGTGAAAAAGTATCTGCTCCTTCCAGATTTATTTTCTTTCTTTCTTTCTTTCTTTCTTTCTTTCTTTCTTTCTTTCTTTTGCATATTTGCCAAACTTGTTTTAGAAATTTTACTATTAGACAAAGATAACTGGAGGAAATACAAAAGGCAGTTTTTAAAGGATGACATCATTTGATAAGGGGAAGAAAATGTCTACCCAAAGCTACCTAGCCCATGTGAAAAAGTAATTGCACCCTCAACTTAATAACTGGTTTTACCACCCCTGGAAGCAAGAACTGCAATCAAGTATTTGCAGTAACTAGTGAGTCTTCCACAGTGCAGAATTTTTGTCCCACTCTTCTTAAATCAGCCACATTGGAGGGTTTTTGAGCATGAACAGCCTGTTTAAGGTCATACCAACGATCTCAATCAGATTTAAGTCCAGATTTTGAATAGTGCTCTCCAATGCCTGATGTTTTTCTTTTTTTCTTTTTATTTTATAGTCATTCAGAGGTGGACTTACTGATGTGTTTCAGTTCATTGTCCCGCTGTATTGCCCAAGTGTGCTTGAGCTTAAGGGTAACAGCTGATGGCTGGACATTCTCTTTCAAAAAATTTTGGCAGAGCGCAGAATTCATGGTTTAATTTTCCCCAAAGTCTTGGGGGTCATCAAAATGTTTTTTGGCAGATATGAATCAAGTGTCTTCTTTGTGGTTAGCAGTGTTTTTCTCCTTGAAACTCTCCTATGAATGCCATTTTTGCATCTTTTTCTTATTGTTGAATCATGAACTTGAATCTTAACTGAGGGAAGTGAGGCCTGCAGTTCTCTAGATGTTGTTTTGGGTTCTTGTGTGACCTCCTGGATGAGTCATTGATGCACTCTTGGAATAGGTAAGCCGGCCACTCCTGGGAAGGTTCACCACTGCTCCAAGGTCTCTCCATCTGTGGATAATGGGTGTAATGGTGGTTTCCTGGAGTCCCCCAACCTTCAAAGTAAC
This sequence comes from Diplotaxodon limnothrissa, assembly GCF_057381915.1. Taxonomy (NCBI): domain Eukaryota; kingdom Metazoa; phylum Chordata; class Actinopteri; order Cichliformes; family Cichlidae; genus Diplotaxodon; species Diplotaxodon limnothrissa. The sequence continues at coordinate 42,862,734 of NC_140602.1, read as the reverse complement.
TTTGTAACCCTTTTCAGACTGACTTTGAATGACAGAATGACTCAATAAATGAAATAACCATTTTTAAAAAAGAAATTTTTTTATTAACTCTATTTGTCTTTGGCTAATAATTTTATTAATTCATAAGGGTCTGGCAGTAATCAGATCTGGGTGTGATTAATGAAACTCAAAAAGCTGTGTGTGTGTGTGTGTGTGTGTGTGTGTGTGTGTGGGGGGGGGGGGGGGGGGGGGGGGGCTCACTTCCCACAGCACTGTGTATATGTATTATAACCAATATCCTATAGTACAAAATTTTAGGCAATTTTTAAAACTTTATCTGTTATTATTTTGAAAACAGGAGAACGGATATACTAAATAATTGATTTGCATTAGCTAATTATTTACAAATAATGGTGAAGCTATGTTATCGGACTGTTACTTTTTCTGGAATGTTCTATTATGAAAGTACAATTTGCCTCAAAAAAACCATGCAAATTACGATAGTTGAATATCAATAACAAATCATGTCCTTACAGTAAAAATCAATTACATAAGTATTTTTTTTAAAGATACGATTGAAAATCATTCCGACTCACTGTCACATGTACAAACTGACTAAACACATGCTCCAGTGTACTGTTCCCACCGTGCAATGACGAAAAGCACTGAGTGTGTACGTAAGAGAGCGAGAAGGACTTCCGGTATCTCCAACCAATGAGGTGATTCCACATGCGGGCACTGAACACCGCATTCGAGAAGAAACGCTATTGGTGCTGATGAGGACGCTGCTGATTCCGCAACACACAGGCAAAGCGGGCGACGGGAGCCAAGCTGCAACTTACCCACATGTTTAAATCATCCATTCGGACGCAATTTTTCCGGGAGTCGCTGTTTTATATGAAAGGGACAACATTAACAACATCCAGCTGAGACAGCAGCGTTGATATGGTTTTTTTCTCCAAGGTCTCACGAGGCAGCTAGCGAAGCAAAGCCGGCGAATTCAAGCAGAGCCAAAGGACCAGAGGCAATAGTTAGCTAGCTTTAGCCAGTTAGCCGCTCGCTAGCCCGGGAGCCGCTAATTTGTCCACTCTCGCCGCACACCTGTGCGCCGCGCTATCCTGTGTTGGAACTACTTAGCTCGTAACACTCATCGCTGTGGGTTTCCGCTTAAATATATATCTATTTTTAAATTTCAATTACGGTGACACCGAAGGAGGGGGAGTTAGAAAACCCACCTTGATAGGTTGAGGTTGGAACCAGCCAACTAAGCGGTGTCCTCAAGTGGCCATTCACCATGGACAACGCACACACAAAGACGGTGGAAGAAGTTTACAGCTTTTTTAATGTGAACGAAAGCACGGGTCTGAGTTTAGAAGAAGTGAAGAAACAACGGGAACGATATGGGCCAAACGGTAAGGAGCTGGTTTACATAGGTTTGTTCAAAAACAAGAAGCTATTCTCCCGGCGCCGCGTTATGGCCCATGGCTCCAGATATGTAACAGGCGAAAGAGCAAAAAGGAAGCTTACGTCACCATGTGCATGTTGAAATACTGGAAACCATCTCTTCTGTGACCAATTTTATGAGCAACTTGTCTTTATCATCCTACTGCAGTATCATTGGCTGTTGATGTACTTCACTTGTGCTGAAATATGCTATTATGTATCAACTGCTTAACTTTAACTGCTTGTCCACCTTTTTTGCCTTCGTTATGAATGGGATGATCTACAGAACTACCAGCGGAGGAGGGTGAGTGAACCATTCTGGATGCTTTGGGGGGGGATGACATGCATATGTTTAAAATGTATCACACTTAAGTTTGATGTTAACCCTCCCCAGGTAAATCACTTTGGGCACTAGTGATTGAACAGTTCGAAGATTTGCTTGTGAGGATCCTTTTACTTGCTGCCTGCATATCGTTTGTAAGTATAACACATGTTATGTTAGCAGTGCGGGTGATGTGTGCAGTGGTCTTTCAGACAATACTGGCTATTCATAGTGGTAATAATCAGTGAAGAGGATGTGACACTTGTACACTGGCAGTATTTTAATGATAGAATAGTGAGAGAGTCATTCATATGGAATACTTGAATAGAAGCACTCTCTCGCCTCAAGACTGATTACTTAGTACAAAATGTAATACTAAAACTTGGCTTTCAGCCAGTTGAACATCATTTATGTTCATTTCTACCACCATCCTTCTTTCAACCGCTCAGTGATGAGTTTAGAAAGCTTTTTTTCCCCATTTCTCTCCACAGTTCAGCTTTGTCAGCCTACACATTGTATATAGTTATCATTTTGCAATTGATTCTGTGCAGATTATAGCTTAGGAAGAAAACTGTTCAAAATAAGAAAAGAAAGTCACCCAGAATTTGTCTGGTGACAAAACCCAGATTCATATTTTTCTTTTTTCTGATTCTGTGCAAACACGGCATTGCTCTTGAAGCTAATCATAAATTATCGTGGCTTCTTCAAGCATGTTGTTTTTATAGAGATTCTGTTAACACATCAATGCTCCAGAAGTCTGTAATTCAAAAGGAGCACTGACGCTGAGGCAGTTTGAGAATGGGTGAATCTGGCACTGTAACAAGTCTGAATGCGTGGCGTGTTGTTGACAAGAGCAGCAAACACTTGGCTGTTATAAAGAGAGAAGGCGACAGACACATGAGAAGTCGGTATACTTCAGTGGTGATTGATTTTACTGGTAACATACTGCTACAGTATAGCGAGGACTAATATTTGGAGTCATTAGTTGTCCGGTATGAACAAACATAACTTCTGAATGCTTTATATTCTTACCACCAATAAGTGGCGATCCCCAGCGTAGAGTATGCTTGACACAGTGGTAGGTTGAGTATCCTGTGGCTCTGCTTCTACTCAAGGATTGGCCACTCTCCCATTGGCTCAGACTATCCTGAGACACCAAGGCATGGTGACAACAGCCAGCTATGCTTTTCAGAGCTTATAAATCATCAGCTGTAGTACTCGGCCTTCTCTCAGTCACACCACATGCAGACACATTTACTTCAGTGTGAATATGAAGTTATATGCAGACATTTGTTAGATGTTACATTAAAACATTCAGGAACTGATGGGTGGAGTGTAAATTTCTTTAGTATAAAGTCTAAATTTGATGTTTGATTGGCAGTGTTGAAATAGGTTGGAGTAGGAGAGAGGCAGTTGACACACTTCTCTCCTGGCACAGTTTCTAAAAGAAGGGAAAGTGATTAATACCCTCTCACACACTTGGCCCCGTTCGCAATGCTGTCAGAAGCTGGCTTGGTATAAAATTTTAAATGATTATTGATGATTAAAATAATTTTTCCAACCACTATTAAGGCAAAGTGAGATTCTACCACAACTCCACCAACAGGCAAAGTTCATGGCAAACAGTGTAAGGAAATAACAACATGAACCTGACAATTACTATTGTCCAGAAAGTTGATTGAAAGGCCTCAAGTCCAAATTGTAAGTAACTGATCATAAATAAATATTCAGTGTAAGCCACAGTTTGACTTGTTTAATTTTGTTTGGCTGTGAGGTTATGTTTGCTGGTTTCTCACATTTAATTGATTTATTGAGTTCTTTTATAATATTTGTTCTATAAAAGGGTTGTAGCATTTCATGTGACATAAAGCTGGAGTCACTGCGCTTGTGGAGCTATTTGTCTTGGGCCATTAAATAGACAATCAGCTGAAAATAGCTGTGACCTTTTCACCTCCCTTTTCTCCATTCATGTGAATGACGCAATGTGGTGTTCAGCTCTGATATTTTCTGTTTCATGTTGTGATTTCAAAAGTCCTTTGTATTTTGATTTGGTTGTAAAGGGGCAGGTTTTGTGAATTTAGGCATCTTCACCATCAAGCCTGCAAGCTTGTTCTACTCGAGTCAACATTCTTGCAACTCTGTGAAACAAAGTAAACTCAAATGATACAACTTCAGTGAATAATCTAAAATATAATTCTGTGTAAATACTTTTTCTGACATATGCTAGAATATTCATTACTGGGTGTTCTTGGGTAAAAATATGCCATATCATCCCAGGCCAGGGACTTTAGTGTTACTTATAGCTCACACTTAAATATAAATTGCTTGCATTGTGTTTGATTCCCTTAATTTCTGTTTTGTCTGCAGGTCCTGGCCTGGTTTGAAGAGGGAGAAGAAACCGTTACAGCCTTTGTGGAACCTTTTGTTATCCTCCTTATTCTCATCGCAAATGCCATTGTAGGAGTTTGGCAGGTAAACGAAATTGCAGTTTTGAATCTGACTTCACATGGGTCATTAAAACTTGGCTACCTGAGTGAAATTTTCATGTACTGTTATGAATACTCGGCTTCCTTGTAAGCAGATAGGTTTTCCACATAACATCACACTTAGCTTAGATTTTAACCAAATCTACTAAATGGTGCTTAGTGGGGTGAGCAGGGAGTAGTTTTTTTTTTTTTTTTTTTTCCCTACCAGTTTCTGTCTTGCCAGTTATTCATCGTGCCATTAAAAAGCTTAATATCACAAAAATATGCATAGATGTTGTGTAGCTTGTAGAAGTCTCTCTTAAGAGGAAACTAATAATGTTATGGACAAAGAAGGTTTGATCAGATTACCAGTCTCCATTATTCAGATTATCTGACAACTTATTTGCACTTCTTCCTGTCTCCTCATCCTACGTATGCTTTGCAGTCAGAATAAATCTGTCCCCTCTCCATCAACCCTTGTATTCCTAGTATTAGTTGTTAGACTACATCAAGACTAGTTTGGATTTTTTTTCCTGATATTGCCTGTTTTTTGTTTTGTTTTTGTAAGATCCAAACAACATTTCAGAAATGAAGAAAACATAACCTACCAGACATAATGTTTTATTGGCTTCTTATTTAATTTTATCAAAGGATTATCAATGTCTGAGGAACAACTAGGGGTAGCCCTTCATGATAAACTGCGCTTAATATCTGTAGACAAATTAACTTCTTCCCTGGGGTCAGGATTGAAAGATCAGGCGTTTTGTTAAATAGGTTTTCTTCTCTCACTCGGTGCTGATGTAATCCAAACTGCACATTTGCTTGTTAAAGCCACCTGGGGATAAAATTCCAATTTACTATTTTGATTTATTTATGTGATTATAAACCACACCACACTATATTTCGTCAAAGACACCTGGTAGGCGGGTGTATCTCCGCTGGATTGCCTGTAAAAGTAAATGTTCGTTGAACAGTCCTGCTGAGGCTTGTGTAAATGGTGAGCTGTTAAGTGCCTGTTTGCCTTTGCTTATTCCTACAAAGCCACTATGAATGATGTAGAATGGAAGGGTGATCTGTTTGCTGCTTATCATGTTGGTGGTGGTTTGGCGCCTGTAGTTTTGTATATGTTGCTTAGCTTCCCTTAACTGGCCTCACCTTTACTGGCAGCCATTTTAAGAGCTTTGTATCCATTTTTCTGTGCTCCCTTACAAAGGTCATAACTTGTGTGCCTGGTCTTGTTATGTCTATTCATGTGCAGCCTACTTACCGCTATGTTAAGAGTTGCCACTCAAACTATGCAGTCTGTAAGCGATCGGCCAGACAAAGAAAAGTGAAGAATGGTAAGGAAGGAAAATGGTGAGACTGAAAGGAATATTTGGGAAAACTGATGTAAAAATGCAGCTGTAGTATTTAAAATAAGGACAGTTTTACATAAATTAGGGGTCCTTTGAAGGTAACTGTAAAGTGTTTCACTTCTGAAAATGTAGCATTCCTACTATTTCAGCCTTTTGCAACACCGCAGTGTTTACTCTGCTTCACTTCCTCTCCTGGTTCACTTTGTCGGTTTGCTTACATAAAGATAACTCTCCATTATGTACATTGTGAATAGCTGTACACTGACTATCCGAGAGTCGTTTTAGTTTCACCTCCCTTTTCATCCTCAGCCTCTGAGCTGCATGTGTGGTGCTAGCTTGTTTTTAAGTCGAATTCCTGTTTCTACTTTTAAGGAACGAAATGCAGAAAATGCCATCGAAGCCCTTAAGGAGTATGAGCCAGAGATGGGGAAGGTGTACCGCCAGGATAGGAAGAGTGTCCAGAGAATCAAGGCAAGGGACATTGTGCCTGGGGACATTGTGGAGGTGGCAGGTAAGACTAAAAATATCAGGTGTACACTAATATAAAATAATATTCCAGATGTTGTTAGATGCTGCCAGCTTGTCATGAAAAAAAGCAAACAACAAAATTAAACACACTGTTCAGGATATATTGTGAGAAATTTTTCATCTTTTTGTCGCTTTGGTTCAGGTCATTGAAATCGCAACAGGAAGTGCAAAGCAACATAACGATTGTTAGATTTATTCATGTTTTTTTTTTTTCACCATGCTTTTCTAACAGGATAGAATGTAATTTCCTATTGATTGGTCTACATCAGTATCTGGTTTTAGTTTCCTTTTTTAAACTGATTGCATGCAGTATTGGTAATTCTTATCTAAAAACTTAAAGCTGTTTAAAAGCATGGCTGTAGTCCAGCAGTCATGTGCTATTGTTAAACATAAGATGATTACAGCTCTGTAAACATAACCAGTTATGATGTGCTTTTTACAGTGTTCAACATGTAGACACACAGCTGATCTCTCATCCTGTTTATCTCCCTAGACTATTTCAGAATAATTGTAGTACCAAGTAAATTATGCAATACAAGAGCAGCGGTTCAATCTGTTACTGAGCGTTAGTTGGCTGACCTCAGCTTGGATAGAGCCACACATGTTTATGCGTTTTGCGTCACTGCTCCTCATTACTCTGTGTTGTGTGTTTTCTTACCAAGACTTCATTTGGTCTCTTTTTATCTTTTATCTTTGTTCTTGTACTCTGTCTTGGGTTGTATATTTTTTTCCCTTTATTCCAGAGGAAAGCTTAGCGGAGTGTGTCTGTAATGTTTATCACAAGCTTACAGAACGGTTGTAGAATGAATGAGGATCCACTGCCTCTAAAGTAAATGCTGTGCTGTGCTGTGCTCTGACAGATTTGTACTTGAAAAACTATCCCAGTAGGGCTGTTCGATATAACGATATATATCAGATGACAATATAAAAACGTCTGTTTCATTTTACGCTATCGTTTGTTTCGTGGTGTCGCAAAATAAACTGTTTACGGCAATATTTTTTTCATCGTTTTGATGGTCACTGTAGTGGCTTTATTAATTTCTTAAAGTTCTCTCTTTCGCTTATATTTTATATAACCACACTACGGCACAAACGGCGGCCTTTACAACTTATGTCTAAAAATGTATAGTTTCATATATCGGTTAAAACACTCGACTCCAGCTACATGACGCGCAGCTGGAAACACTTGATTCAAGCTGCCCGAGATTCACAGAATTTACAGAAAATGTTACATTTTTGTGATTTATAACGTTATCGGGACGATAGAATTCTTATATTGGGATATGAGATTTTGGTCATATTGCACAGCCCTAAATCCCAGTATAACCTGATGGATTATATTCACTTTTTGTTTTTATTTTTTAAAATTTGCCACTCTTCACTCATTTTGTCATGATATGATAAGTTACAAATGCATCCATCATATCATGACAAAATGAGTGAAGATAAACCAAAATGTAATTGCTTCTGCCTGTCTGACATGACCTGAATAGATCCACTAAAGATAAGTATGAAGTACTTTAACCATATATTCAACAATTATTAACATTCAGCAAATCTGACATTTTAGTGGGACGGTCACTAATTCAAACAGCCCACTTTGCAAGCTTTATCAATGCAGTTAGATCAGTGTGATTTAGGGTCTGTGATAACAGGATGTTTGCGTGGCCATTAATGAGATAAATGGTTCCTTGAGTACTGACAATAACATGATTAACGAATTGTGTGCATATGTTTTTGTTATCAGTGTTGGTGAAACCAGTAAGTTGTACGTGTTATAAAACAGGATAGTGATGGGTATAATGTCAGTTGCAAAGTACCCTGCTGGACTGGGGTGCATGTGGTTTATATCTTTCTTTCACAATCTCAGATGCTTTGTCAGACCAGTTGTGAAATGCTAAGCTGAAGTGTGTGCTGAGTGTGTGAATTGCTCTGGTTTTGTGCCTTGCAGTCCATCATTTGTATAGACATTTTTTTTCTCACTCTTGCTCTCTTTTCACTCACTATAATCCATAAGAGCAGTTTCTATCTCAAAATTGTCTCAATAGAAACACTAGTTAGTTATTCATTATTAAATTAAATCGTCTCACAGCTGATATTAAACAAAAATCCAGTCTGAGTAATTTTTGTGAGCAAGAGGGTCAGGATCTGGCATTGTCTGGGTATAGCTGCTGCTACTGAGAAGAGCAAGCTGTTACTGGATGCCCTTGCTTTTCTAAAACTACTGTGAAAGCAAACATTAAAAATGTCTCCGATATATCAACATTCAAAACTGAAAGCAGTAAACACAAATTGGTAGAATGAGTTGATGTTTTATGGAGCTCTGATATGCAAAGTTCAGGCTAAACACACTGGCCATCCATTATATTAAAAATGCAGCCACAACAGTGACTGATTAACATGGTGGTAGTTTGAAATCAACTCTGAGCAGAAGTTAGCAAATGGGGAAGGAAAAAAATTGGTTTACCCAACAGTCATTGTTGCATTTTCCAGTGTGAGTGGAGTCTTTCTCCTACTTAAAAAAATAAATTAAAAAAATGTATCGGGCCAGAAAGGCTGACGTAAAACTCCTTAAAATCACTCTGGAAATTGTCCTATTAAAAAAAATTGGTGTGATAAGCACACATTGAACAAACAGTTAGCCTGTGCGTTTCACCGTTTTCCATCATAAATATTTTCAGGTGTGTTAGTTTGTACCAGTGTACTCAAACTGTGGGGCAGACCTCACTGAGGAATGTAAACAAGAGTTTGCTGATGCAATTACTGACCTGTTATTTACACAAAATTCAACTTGCATCTTTCTTTTTCATTTTTTGGTTAATGATTGATTAAAAATGTGGAATGGAGGGCTTGAACTATTTTTAACATCTGAATCAGGGCATGCCAAAAAACATGATGGCTGTTGGTGTAGATGGAGATTAACTGCTAAAATGCTCATCTTGTTAGAGATCAACTTTCCCGTTAAAATCTTTTTGAAATGGAAACACATTGGTGTCAGTGTAGCAGCAGCTGATTTATTTTATAGGCTTTGTTCTCTTAACTGCGTACTTCGTTTCCTGCGTTAATGTACTGGTTTTATTTGCTTTCTGCACTCGACTGACGTAAGAGACAATTCTTTGTTTTGTTTTTTTCTTTCTTGACATATAAAACCCATCAGCTCTGTTCTCATTGACTTACAGTTTTAACCCCAGCCTTTGGCCAGTGGTCACCATTAATGTGTTTTAGCCCAGAGGAAGAGACTAGACAGGATGTAACATGCAGAAAAGATACAGATTCAATTTGATGAATAATTTCTGCTCCAGATGGCCAGATTTCCTCTCTCTTTCAGGAGTGCAGGATGGCCTGTTTATTGTCATCACCCCTAGGTATTTCTTTGTTGATTTTTGGCCACGAGAGAGGAAGAGGAATAAATTAAGGAGAACAGAAAAGTTGACAAAAGTATTGATCCATTGTTGTAACTTACTAAACATTACATGAATGGACAATGTCCTGTGTTTGTGTGTCCTTAGGGGTTGTCTTGAATTCCCCCCCCCCCAAATTCTTAAAAGAAGTAGAAGTCATTGGGGAGGTGGATGAACTCATGAAAGGTCCCAGGAGACTGGAAGCCTACGTGCTAGCACATCAGAGAGTCTGAGTCACTGGGAGAGAAAATATACAGCCCTCACTGGACCCCCTGTGAGTGGGTGCTTGTTGTCTTGATTACAGACAGATTCATACATCCTGAAATTCAGGCTATATTTTAAAGTCACATTGAATCATGGTTTTGGTCCACGATAAGGTTGGAAAGTGGGAACACAGACCCTGAATAGTGTCTGAAAACAGCTTCTGTCTTTAGAAACTGATGTGGCCTAATCGGTTAAGTTGCTGCCTGACATTTGTCCTGCACTCGAGGGAGCAGATAATACAGATAAAACCCTTTTGTTCACAAGGGAAAGGAAGGGGGTCCCAATCCCAGGGGCTGTCCACTCTGGAAAAAATAAAATGCCTCTAAGTTTATACAGCTGCAGTCCTGGGTGACTGCAGCAAATTTTGTTTTGTAGATAATTGAAAAATATTTAGAGTAATTACTCTTAACAAAAGGAAACAGCCACTGCACAGAGGCACTGTTAACTGCAGTTTATGCTTATCGACCTAATATTAACTAATGCATGCTTTTCCTTTTGGAATTAAAATACGATCACAATTCCCAGATAAGCAAGCTTGTCATGATGATGAACATATTGTACATCGTCATTGGGTAATGTATGCAGTTAAGGGTCTTACTGTTGAATAGCATTTATAGTCTGTGGTTGTAGGCAGAGTATTCTGTGTATTGTCTGTGAAAGTGGGTTAGTCTGCTTGCTGTGACCTTATTCCTAGTATACACCAGTGGATTGAAAATAGCGACATGCTTCACTGTTACTCTAAGGTAACAACAAAATAAACTATCACAGCTATGCAGATGACACACAAATATATATCACAATGTCACCAGGAGACCGAGGCCCTGTACAGGCTCTTGGTAAATGCATTGAGGAAATCAATGACTGGTTGTGCCACAATTTTCTCCAGCTAAACAAAAACAAAACTGAGGTAATAGTCTTTGGCGCCAAAGAAAAACGATTACAGGTCACCAGAGAACTTCAATCTATACATCTAAAAACCACAAACCAGGCGAGAAATTTGGGTGTAGTGATGGATGCAGACCTAAACTTAGAAAAACACATTAAGACAATAACAAAGTCAGCTTACTATCACCTCAAGAATATATCAAGGATAAAAGATCTGATGTCTCAACAGGACCTGGAAAAACTAGTCCATGCATTCATCTTTAGTAGGCTTGATTACTGTAACAGCATCTTTACAGGTCTACCTAAAAAATCAGTCAGACAACTACAGCTCATTCAGAACTCTGCTGCTCGAGTCCTCACTAAGACCAAAAAAGTGGACCACATCAGTCCAGCTCTGAGGTCTTTACACTGGCTGCCTGTCCGTCAGAGGATAGACTTTAAAGTTCTGATGCTGGCCTATAAAGCTCTGAATGGTTTAGGACCAAAATACATCAATGACCTCCTGACCCAGTATGAACCTTCCAGATCCCTCAGGTCATCTGGATCCGGTCTTTTATCAGTTCCCAGAGTCAGAACCAGACACGGAGAAGCTGCATTCAGCTTTTATGCTCCTTATATCTGGAACAAACTCCCAGAAAGCCTCAGATCAGCTGAAACACTCAGTTTATTTAAATCCAGGTTGAAGACTCACCTGTTCTCAGCTGCATTTGAATAAAGCACCAAATCCACACTTTAAGCTTAAATTTCAAAACTTACATTTAACTACTGATTTTATCTACTGTTCTGATTTTATCTGTTTTGATTTTATATACTGTTGTTTGTTTGTTTGTTTGTTAATTAGTTAGTTAGTTTATTTGCTTGTTTTATTCAATTTTAAATCATGCTTTTTATTTGTTCTTGTTTCTAATGTCTCTGTAAAGCACTTTGAATCACCTTGTTGTTGAATTGTGCTATACAAATAAACTTGCCTTGCCTTGCCTTGCCTAAGGTAGGAGGTTTTCTAATTAGTGAGTTTTAAAAGTCCCACAGGGCCTTCTAATATTTCCAGTGACTACAGTTCCTAATTTCTTTTTTTGTCCTCCCCCATACTGCACTTGTTCATCTTCTTCACTGTCTCATATCTGTTAATGGTATTTCGTTTGCACGCAGGTGACGATGATAAGGATTTTGACAGTGTTTGGACAACTACAGAACCAAATTTGGTAGTACAGCTGGTGCAGTCCACGAGCATTACACTTAACATGAACCCAGCATTAACACGCTACAGTAATAACATTTTTATATGAATTGTGCGCTGTACACATGATGTGAAATGGTGTGGTGATCAGCTTATATTGGTTTAGTTTTAAGTAGAATTTCCTCGCTTAATTCTGTTGGTGGCAAAAGCTGTCACCAACTCACGAGACTTGTCTGAATTAACGAGCTATCTGTATGCAAGGACATGTCATATTTGTTTCTATTTCAGCTTATCTGACGTAAAACGGGTTTTCCTTGCTTAAAAAAACTTTTTTACTATCCCCCTCTTCAAATCCAGCTGCATGTTTTCAACTGATCAAAATAGTTTTCCCATTTTTGGATGTGTGGTTTGCAGGACTCATCTAATCCCTCTTCCCATTCCTCTCCTACATCCTTTTTCTCTTCCTCTTCTCTGAAGGGTACCGCAGGCCTAAGGGTTGGTTTACAAGTCTGTCATCACTCTCCATTATCCAGGGGTCTATTAAGAGCTTCTGGGTCATTGCTTTTACCTTTACACTTTTAGGCCATGTGATGTTTTAGTGCATGATGAAAATAGTGTTAGTGTATATTTGAATCCAAAGTGGCTTTAAAAAAAAAAACACAAACATTTAATTTAAAAAACATTTTTAAGGTGAAGTTTGATACCTGAAGCACAAGTCTAGTAAGACTTTTTAAATGTTTGTATTTCCAGCCTCATCCCTGAAACGTTCAGTAAGTCTTTGCAGATCAGACCCACCTGCATGAGGAAATCATACAAAGTAGTGGTTGCTAATAAGTCTGTTGCTTTAATTGTACTTACTGTATTTATTCAGAGAAAACACTAGTTTGAAATTTGGTGTGTATTTGCATTTTGTGATCGTGTTACTGGGGCTCACTGAAGCCCGGTGTTAGTGGAAAAAATGAGCCACGATCTACTTGCATCCTGTGCAGGAGATGAGTGGAACATTAATCATTTTTGAATTCATGGCGCTCTCAGGCTTGAGTTTGATTATTTTATTACTCCCAGGGAGCATGAGATGGGATAACATGGCAGTTCATGTGTTTAGCATTTGTGTGTGGTGATTAATATTTATTTATAGCTTTTAACCCAGGTTTTCCTTTTCATGATAAAATACTCTAAATTTAGTAGAGTATTTTTACATGTGGGGTATGTGCATGCCTCAGCATAATGTTGCATCGGATAATTACAAAACTGCTTTTGTAAGTTGCATTGTTCAAAGTATCTATTCATTAGTTGTCAGTCCCATTCAAAGATGCATTTAAGTTGTTAAGAGGTACTTAGTTATATCCTGTTTTGTTTCTCTCCACAGTCGGCGATAAAGTGCCTGCAGACATCAGGCTCACTTCTATCAAGTCAACCACACTGAGGGTAGACCAGTCGATTCTTACAGGTAATTTCAGAGTTCAGCCATTTGCTTTTTTAAATATTTACTTTGTATTTGTGAGCTCTGTGTCGTACCCACAAAGAGTGATTGTACATATACCACCATCTTTTAATGCTTTTCCATAGCTTTATATTTTATGGTTTCTTTCTTGTTCACGCATTGCTGCTTTTTTTATTTTATTTATTTTTTTCGCCCAGCTACCTCTGACCTTTTGATCAACCCAGACATGTAACAGCAGGAATAAGCACCTTGTCTCCTTTTCTGCACATTTCATTGCACTTAGTTGTCATGACTGCTCAGCTGTGACAAAAATGAGTGATGTGAATAAAAGGTAAATGGATGATTCTGTGGGTGGATAATTGGACAATGAGGTAGATGGAAAGAAAAATAGAAGGGGAGAATATTGAAGGATGGAAAATGTAGGGGAGAAGAGTTTATGTGAACCAAGTCCTTAAATCGCTTGTCTTGCTCCGCTGCCTTAATTGGTAGCAAATTCCATGGGATATTTTAGTGTTTGAGCTATTTTTCTCCCCTCTTTCCTTCCCCATTCATGGCCATGCCGCCTGTCAAATGCTCCCTGCCTTACTCTATCAGAAAATGTGCAGTCTTGCACAGTTGATTACACACAGAGACATACACACATCAGATGAGGGGTTTGAAAGGCAGTGGAATTGCAGTATTTGATAATTGTCGGGCCTGCTCAGTCAGCTGCAAAGCCTTTTCTGCACATATCTGCCCAAAATGTCAACCAACCATCACAAGTACCACTACATGCTCTGCTGTGTAGAAACTGTGCGTCTGCTTCCCATTCTCTTATCTTTTGTTTTCCTCTACCTGCAGGAGAGTCTGTGTCTGTGATCAAACACACAGACCCAGTGCCTGACCCGCGTGCTGTCAACCAGGACAAGAAGAACATGCTGTTTTCAGTGAGTCACTCACTAGACCATCTTAGGTGGTTTGGTGTCATTTTACACTTTTACGCTTTTTTTTTTTTTTTTTTTTTTTTTTTTGAGGGGGAGCATGATTCCTCCTTTCCATCTTTTCTATCACCCAGAGCACACCTATAAAAGCAACAGTGTGCTGCTATTTACATTTTAAGCGTCTGTTTTTGAAATTTGTTTATAAAAGTTACTTCTGTGCGTCTCTAACCGGTCTCAGAGAAGTAGTTATTGACAAAGGGGAAAAACTGTCTTAAGATTTTTAGTTTTCTACTGCCTCTTTATTTTCCCTCATTACTCCACCAGGGTACCAACATTGCAGCTGGTAAGGCTGTCGGTGTGGTGGTTGCCACAGCTGGCAACACGGAGATTGGCAAAATCCGAGATGAGATGGCTACAACGGAGCAGGAGCGTACACCCCTGCAGCAGAAGCTTGATGAGTTTGGGCAGCAACTCTCCAAGGTTATTTAAATTGCATTGTTTTGCTTTTTTAAAAATAAATGAATAAAAATCTAATGTTTATTCCATTTGATATTAAAAGATCTTTAAATAAAAAATAAATTTTTAATTCAAGGTTATTTCACTGATCTGCATTGCTGTGTGGATCATCAATATTGGACATTTCAACGACCCGGTTCATGGAGGTTCCTGGATCCGAGGTGCTGTCTATTACTTCAAGATTGCTGTGGCTCTTGCAGTAGCTGCAATTCCTGAGGGTAAGCTGGACATTTGCAAATGTAGTTCTGTCCTTGATATGCTTGCTTCATTTTCCACTACTTCACGAGACGACTAAAGAATTTTCATCATTTAATAATCCTCTTTTCTGCTGTGGCTCCGCTGTTGCTGTTTTGCAGGGCTGCCGGCTGTCATCACTACCTGCTTGGCTTTAGGAACACGGCGTATGGCCAAGAAGAATGCTATTGTCCGCAGTTTGCCCTCTGTAGAGACCCTTGGCTGTACATCTGTCATCTGTTCCGACAAGACTGGCACACTGACGACCAATCAGATGTCTGTGTGCAGGGTAAGAAAACAGTGGGCAGTCGTTTTGAGTGCATGACGGAAGGAAGATGGATCGTAGTGTATCTTTAGTGGATTTAATGTATTTTTGTCACCAACATCTAGGCACATCAGCGAATCTGAGTTTGGTTTTGGGGTTACTGCTAAGTCCACACTGAGGAAAACTGGTTGGAATCTCTGTAGATTGGTTTTTATGTGCTAAAAATGCCTCACTGTGGATCTGTTAAATGGTATACCACTGTAATTAAACATTATGTGATTATGTTGAGTGAACATAACTTAATGCGGAGTTTCCTAATATTTTCTGGACTCTGAACCCAGCAACTAGTACTGAATTGTGGTAATATTAACTAAACACTGTGTCACTGTTTGACTGTAAAATTCCCCCAATTCGTCTTTAAACATAGTGATTTACTGAGCAATAAAGCCTACTCGGGCTGAATGGCTAACAATAACACAATGAAAGAATTGAGTTTTACATATTTGGGGATGAAATGAGATTCAGAATTACAGGTGTTTCTTTTTTTTTTTCCATCCCTTATTAGTGCATGAATAATTTTATACTGCATCTTTTTACAGTCTGTTGTAGTACAGCAGAATATGTATTCTTCCCCCCTTTTCCTTCCATCTTTTTCAGTGCTCTCAGCCCCCACCCTCATTCAGGCAGCATGCTGATCAGTATGCAGTAGTTAGTCACTTGCAGCAAAACCAGTAGAGTTGCGTAACTGACCTTGTGTCTCTTTCGGCTGCCCCTGTGTCTCTATCCCTTGCTCATCCTTTAATTTTCTGCAAGCTACCTCTGCAGTGGCCAAGATGCTGCTGTCCAACTAGGGCACTACTGAAATTTGCTGCCATGAGTGACCGAAGGCTTCTCTTCAGTGCAGTGCCCTTTTCTTGTTCTTTTGTTTTGTGTAGGACAGCCAGTGACGTCACTGCCTTTTGAAGTCTTGCTAGTGCCTGAGGATAGTGCAGCCATAATGCCAGCTCATCATTTTATTCAGATATTTCTATTTTCATCCCCTGAGCAGCTTTGTTCTGCTCCTCTCAGTTTGGGGCAAATGTGGAATGAATAATCCATGTATGTTTGAATTAATGCACACTTCTGAATGACATTCCTAACAGAGCTAGTGCTATCTGCCTGAAAACCTCTTTGTTTCCTCTCATGTTATCCTTGCTCTTGTTTTCTGACATTTTTGCCATATTAATTTTATGTTTAAGCAATATTTATAGGCTGTAATTATGTGTTAGGCAAAGAATCCCTGTGTGGAGTCCTAACTTGTTGTAAGATGACATTTATTGAACCCTCCCATCAAAGCCCTTTGTGGTGTCTGCTTTGGCTCACCATTTCATCATTACACTCTGTTCAATGTTAGAGTGGACTGAAGGTTTCTTTGATGTCGATTGTAGTCTGATGCCATCTGCTGGATGCAGTGTGCATCAGTCTCTCAGCTTTCCCCCTTTGCCATCTTCGGACTTTGATACTCTAGTTATAATGTAATGAATACAGCATTGCACACATTGGACAGGAGGAGCTGGATGTGATAGTGGAAGACGTTGAGTTTTTCATTGGGAGCGATGAAATGAGTACATCAGAAAGACGGCTTAGGTTGAGCATTTTGGAGAAAAGAGTTACAGAAGTAAGGTTGAGATGGGTTGGTGGATGTATTGGACAAAGGATGTTGAGGAAAGGGTGAAGACCTCAGAGGTGGTTTGTGGATGTAGTGTGAAAAAGGACATGTCTGTTGCTGTTTTTCTTTTCTTTTTTTTATTGTACCTCTTACATTCAGAACTGCAGAAACCCTGAAAGTTACTTGATGATCTATCCATCTCACTGTATCTCTAATCCCTAGCAGGGAGACGGAAGCGACCCCCTAAAGGGAGCAGCCAAAAGTTATTTATACAGACAATAAATATGTTATGTGTGTTTCAAATATTATAATAAATTCAAAAATGTTTCTTTTGTTCCTCTAGATGTTTATCATTGATCGGGCAGAGGGCGATCACTGTTCATTAAAGGAATTCACCGTTAGCGGCTCCACATATGCCCCAGATGGACAAGTGTGAGTATTCAGTCTTCTTCTATGCCTCTAAGTTTTATTTGGGGCATCTTATAGCAAGATAGACATAAATGCTAAATTTCTATTTCTGCAAATGTGAGTTTCCTAACTGTTCCTCTGATATTTTTTATTTTTTTGTTTAGATTCCATGATGGAAAAACAGTCAAATGTTCCCAGTATGATGCGTTGGTGGAGCTGGCCTCTATCTGTGCTCTCTGTAATGATTCCTCGCTGGACTTCAATGAGGTTTGCAGTATTAATGGTTCTTGATCCTTGAAATGACATTTACATGTTTTGTGTGGCAATTTCCACATAAAAGATTAACATTGGTTGTTTTTTCTTCTTCCCAGGCCAAAGGTGTGTACGAGAAGGTGGGTGAGGCCACAGAGACGGCTCTCACATGCCTGGTTGAGAAGATGAACGTGTTTGATACAGACGTGAAAGGCCTCTCCAGGGTTGAGCGAGCCAACGCCTGCAATTCTGTATGTAATTGAATGCTTTAAGTCTGCTTTTCCTTCTCTGTCAGTGTGCAAAAATGTACAGCTTTTCACTTTATTAGAGAAATTCTTATTGGTGGTTTGGTTTTGTTGCATATTTAGGTGATCAAGCAGCTGATGAAGAAAGAGTTTACCTTGGAATTTTCCAGAGACAGGAAGTCTATGTCTGTGTACTGTACTCCTAACAAAGCACGCTCCTCAGTTGGCAAGATGTTTGTGAAGGTAAGAAATGCAACTACTATGCATTATTACAGGATTTGAAGCCTTGACACAGCTGCATGTTAAATTATTATCTTAGAGGTTGGTCTTTGCCTTTCTCATTAACTGATTTGTTCCTGTTCATAGGGTGCTCCTGAGGGAGTGATTGACAGGTGCACGCACGTTCGTGTAGGCAGTAACAAGGTACCCATGACCCCTGGAATCAAGGAAAAGCTAATGTCTGTGATCAGAGAGTATGGAACGGGCAGGGACACCCTGCGCTGTCTGGCTCTGGCCACACGAGATAATCCCCTGAACAAACATGAGCTGATGTTAGATGACTCCTCTCGATTTATCGAGTATGAGGTGAGAGCTGAAGCAGATGGATCGGATCACTTTATTATCTGAAAGCAGTTTTTTGTTTTTTTTGTTTTTTAAAGTTCCTTAATCTGTGATTTTCTTATCTTGCAGACTGATCTGACATTTGTGGGTTGCGTGGGCATGCTGGATCCTCCCAGGGCAGAGGTGGCAGCCTCTGTTAGGCTCTGTCGTCTCGCTGGCATCCGAGTAATTATGATTACCGGAGACAACAAGGGTATGTGACAGTTGTATCTGAAAAATTAAAAGCGAAACAAATCAGAACACTCTGCTACTCTACAGATAATAAAAAAACATGGCAAATACGGCTTAACCAGCTTGTTTCTTTCCCAGACGCCTGAAGTAATAATTACTGCGTTCTCATGTATATTCCAGGGACGGCTGTGGCTATTTGCAGGCGCATTGGTATTTTTGGAGAAGATGATGACGTTTCCAGCATGGCTTTCACTGGCCGAGAGTTTGATGATCTGTCACCTGCGCAGCAGAGAGAGGCTGTGGTCAAGGCTCGCTGCTTTGCACGGGTTGAGCCTTCACATAAATCCAAGATTGTTGAGTATCTGCAGTCCTATGATGAGATCACAGCTATGGTAAGAAAAAATGGTGTTCTTCAGTCATGCATGCACGAAAGCATCTAAAACCAACCGTGCCATTTCTTTTCTAGATTTTTAATGTCTTATACCTTTTGGCTTTGTCACAGTTTTCTGCTGTTTTTCCCTTTTTTTTGCTTAGATTAAAGGAGCACTTGGATAAAGACGAGTTTCATTTCATTTCAGACGAGTCATTTATTTCAGACTATAAAACTCTGAATATTTTCCTGTCCTGCTTTTCATTCTCTCCTCAGACTGGTGATGGTGTAAATGACGCCCCTGCTCTGAAGAAGGCTGAGATTGGCATTGCCATGGGCTCGGGTACAGCTGTGGCCAAGACCGCCTCTGAGATGGTGCTGGCTGATGACAACTTTTCCACCATTGTTGCTGCAGTTGAGGAAGGAAGAGCCATTTATAACAACATGAAGCAGTTTATCAGATACCTCATCTCCTCAAATGTGGGCGAAGTTGTCTGGTGAGAATGACTTGCTTTTACAAACACACTTCATTCTTCTGAAATAAACACACATTATGGTTTTAGGGCACTTGATCATTTGTCATTCCTCTTTTTTTGTGCAGCATCTTTCTGACTGCAGCTCTGGGCTTTCCTGAAGCTCTCATTCCCGTCCAACTGCTCTGGGTCAACCTGGTGACTGATGGTTTGCCTGCCACCGCTCTAGGTTTCAACCCACCAGACTTGGACATCATGAATAAGCCTCCACGCAATGCTCGTGAGCCGCTCATCTCTGGGTGGCTTTTCTTCAGATACCTAGCTATTGGATGTAAGTAGTGAAAATCAAAGAGTGTACATATGCGCTATGTGATACTCTGCTTTATACTGTATACAGCAAATAATTTGCAAGACGGCTGCTGCTACTCCTATATGTTTAAGTTTTAATTGCTGTTTCATGAGCATCTGTGCCATTGTCTGTGTATGAATGATTTTTTCTTTGTGTGCGTCAGGTTATGTTGGTGCTGCCACTGTTGGTGCTGCTGCCTGGTGGTTTGTTGCAGCTGAGGATGGACCAAGGATCACCTTTTACCAGCTGGTAGAGCTTAATAACGCTATCATGCTAATTTGCTGCACTTTAATATGCCAGATTCTTCTGTTGGAGAACGTTGCTGATCTTTTTTTTTCTTTCTGCCTCTTAGAGCCATTTTCTGCAGTGTGGTCCAGAAAATCCAGACTACCAGGGCATGGACTGCAAAGTGTTTGAGTCTCCTTACCCGATGACCATGGCCCTGTCTGTACTGGTCACGATTGAGATGTGCAATGCCCTTAATAGGTTAGGCATCTTTCCCAGCTGTTGATCTTCAGCTCCTCTTTTACGTTCACTCTCCGTGTGTGTGTGTGTGTGTGTGTGTGTGTGTGTGTGTGTGTGTGTGTGTGTGTGTGTGTGATGTTGGGAAATAAAGATTCATGAGTTTTTCTTTTCGAGTGAGTGACTTTTTAACAACCATCACCATTTGTCTGTGTTCCTCACAGCGTGTCAGAGAACCAGTCCCTGCTGCGGATGCCTCCGTGGGAGAACGTGTGGCTGCTGGGAGCCATCTGCCTCTCCATGTCCCTTCACTTCCTCATCCTCTATGTGGAACCTCTGCCAGTGAGCATTATTTTTCATTTTGACACAAAGAGTTTGTTTTACTGTCATCTGGATGCAGAGCACAAGAAAAGAAACATTGCTGTGTTGGCAAATTTCCTAATTCTGTTACTTTGTTCATTGCTGTTTCTGTTGTTTCTTCTTTTCCAGATCATTTTCCAGATCACACCCCTGAATCTGACCCAGTGGCTTATGGTGCTCAAGATCTCGCTCCCTGTCATTCTACTGGACGAACTGCTCAAGTTTGCTGCCAGGAACTACCTGGAGCCCGGTAAAGACCTGGAGAAGCCTGCCAACTCCAAAGGCTGCTCCCTGTCTGCATGTATGGAGGGAATCTCGTGGCCCTTTGTGGCCATTTCCCTCCCGTTGGTCCTCTGGATCTACAGCTGCGACACTAACATGGCCGACATGTTCTGGTCCTGACTGACTTGAGCACAACCTCGACTTTTCCATTCCCCACCCACTGCCATCACTTCCCTCTTTCCCTCTCCTCTTCTCTCTCTGCCTTCTGTAATGTGCGTAGCTAGTGCGTGTGTGTGTGCATTTGTAGAGTTAGTGTGTGTGCCTCTGCGTGCCACCACGTGCGTAAGAGAAAGGACCAACTTTGACACATAACAAATAATATAAAATGTTAACACTGAGAAGACGTCTGTTTTGAGGTGGTATAGGAATAATGAATGGGTGAGGCTTTAAATGTGAGTGAGTGTTAGAAGACCATCACTCCCATAGCTGTGGACTTTTTTTGTTGCTGGTGTGAAAGAAAATGTACCGTTGCCAGTTATTATTTTTGTTCATGTCAATATTGCCTTTATGGTTCATATTTTAATGATGGTGGGAATAACATGTCCTGTGTCACTACAGTATAAACAGCAAAATTCGGTCTTTTTTTGTTTTGTTTCCCTCTTGATGAAAAGGAAAATTAGGATATCAGAAATAATTTGATCTGTACAGAGACTGAACACTATTTTATGCAACTTTTTTTATGGCTTTGTAAATTGTTTGACCAGCGTGGCTTAGACATACCGCCTTGATTTATTTTCTGATGTTTACCATTGTGTCTTCAGTATAAACTCAGAACTCTTTCAGAGAGGACGAGCTCCATGTGGCAGACAAGGACGGGGGGGAAGGTTTGGGAGTGAAACATTTGAATGCTTAGCTAACAACAAAAAAGACAACAAAAGAAAACCTTTGATAAACAAAAGCCGCATGTCCTGTGACAAAGCATGAACTGTATGTGTTTCTCATTCTAATTTAATTGTGTATGGTCCCCCATGTTAGAGCGAAAATTAACTTCATAGATGTTTTTTGTTTTTTTTAACTATAATGATCGAAAATAAGTAAGTTTTTCTGCACTGGGCAGAGCACAGCTACCTCAATATAAGATTTTTCTTTTGCTCATCTTGAGATACTTTTCCTCAACAGTCTTGCTAAAGCGTAACATCTGAGGTGTGCCCCTATTTGCTTGTGCAGAAAACAACGAACAAAATCTCTCGTCCCTCTAACATTTTAAAGAATATATTTTGTGTTGATTTGTGACATTAACTTTATTTGTGTGTGTGTTCTGAGACAGAACTGGGTGGGGATGTTGTAAGGTGACTACCATCTCCATGGCGTTTGATTCAAAGGATCATAATATTAAAATTTTAAGGAAGAATACTAATACAGCAGCTGCTCCAATGAATGGACTTTGGATTACAAATTAAAAAACGCCCAAATGTTGTCATTTTTGTTTTTTTACTTTAAGAAAAATACACTCATGAACCCTTTGAATCAAGTGTTTTCTGTCTTTATTTAATACAATATAGACCCATGATATTCAATATTATTCATATCCATTTTTTGTATGTGCATATAATACTTGAATACAGACCATTTCAGACATGTGAATGCTTCGGTTTTCTTGGCACAACATTGCAGGCATGAGCTATTCATGGCATAAGAACCTGTGTGTTTGACTCTTAGACTATTCTTTAGGGGACTTAGTTTATGTTTGGTATACCATGCTTTACAGTAGTCTGTACTCGTTGGATCAGAGCCTATTCAGTCTACACTCATCTTAAGCATCACTGTTTGGAAATTCTGACGTGAGAAAAGCCCATCATTAGCATGTGTTTTGAAGCCTGGGTTTATTCGTGCTTGTGCGTGTTCCTCTTAACAGCTGTGTGCTTTTTTTTTTTTTTTTTTTTTCTTTCTCTCCTTTCTCCCCCTCAATGCCTACCACTGGCCACCCTGTCACTAGAGTGAGTATCCATTTCCAGATATGCTAAATTAACAAGAGAAGACTCTTATAAAACAAAACGAATGGGTGTCTTGTTATTAAATTGGGAAGCATACGAGTAACTGAAGGGATGCAAGGGAGTCTTTAAGGACTACCAGTACATAGACAAACAGAACAACTTGACTTTGGCCACATGCCACTACTGTGAATGCCACCGAGTGCTGTTCTTTTCACCCCTCTCACACTTGCTTATGTTCACGAAATCCTCTCTTGTGGTAGAAAATGTACAGTGTAACAAATAATGGGAATACTTGTCACCATTTTTAAGAGTTTTGTGCTAACTGTTTTTCCTCTTCCTTTTTTAGGTTGGCTCTCATAAATGCTTCGTATATAAGAGTAGCCTCTAAAGTTGCAGCCATCCTACAACCCAGGGTGTCCACTCACTCTGGCTTCACACACCTCAGACACCATGATGACCAGCAGTATGTACTGATGTGCAGACAGGAAAAAAAGTAAATAATTAGGACACGTTTTACAGTAATGAGACCAAATATGTAAGGATGTACTTCAAAAGGGTTTGGGAGCTTATCCTAGCTCCTTTTGCCCAATGCATCACGACACGTGACCACATACTTCTCGAGACACTTGTACCTCCGCGTGCAGATGCTAAATCATCAACACTTATGTTTTGTGTGCAGGGAACTTCTTAACGGCCTCAACGATCCCTCTTGCATGATGAACATATTTCCAACTTCCATGGTAGCTTGTCACATAGAGAATCTTTAAAACACTGGGTTGAATGGTCTTAGGTCTACATCAGTGTAAAAAATAGGAACATTCATGCATGCGTTTCAGCTGTATGTAGGCTTTGCAGTTTGTATTTATAGATTCTAATGTATTATAGTCAGATAACATTAAGATATATTGCAAAAATCACTGTTTTTATTGTAATGGTTTGGGTAATTTGCACAATATTAATGTGGATAAATGAGTGATGCTAAACTTGACTGTACTTTGGTCATTTGAATTTTACTCCTACTGTAGGCTGATCACTGACCCATTTACTTTGAAGAAGTCTTTTGCGATGAGTACAACAGACTGACACTGATTCATTGGTAATCCTGCAATACAACAGTGTTCTGTTTTCTTATTGCCTCTGTATAATTCTGATAATGTATCCTTATGAACTGCTGTAAAACTGTGATCTAATTCGGGGGAAGGGACGGTAGAAACTCTTCAGCGAAACCTGGTTGAAGAACAATAGTAACCATATTTTAAAAAAACAAAACAAAAGACGATCATTATTGAAGACTTGTAATGGTTACCATGCATTACTGAGGTTGTGATTTCAGGTAAATAAAAATACATAGCATTTGAATTGTCTGCTTCTTCCTTTTATTATTGTACTGAAGTTATGGTAAATGGACTGGTTCTTCCTCTACTCTACCTGAGCGCTCAAAGCTCTTTCTACAGTAGGCTTCATGTACCCGTTCATACACGCACTTTTTTCTGTGCTTGAGTTCTAACATTCACACTGATGCACTTGAAAGCAACATTGGGTTAGCATGTTGCCCAACCGTATTTGGCATTCAGACTGGAGGAACCAGGTATCCAACCACCAACCTTCAAATTAGATGATGGGCTGCTCTACTTCCTGAGCTCACATTTTCACTGTGCACTACGGGAGTTTCTTCCTGTTAAAAGGGAGTTTTTCCTTCCCACTTCCAAGTAAGTGCTTGCTCATAGGGGGTCTCTGTATTACTGTAGGGTCAGACCCACTACTGTTGTGATTTGTGGATATATAAATTAAATTGAGCTGACCTGAACTTTGTGGTTAAGAAAAAAGTCAGCTACGGAATTACATTACACGTTCGCCGTATGTACGTTACTCCACTGGGTGGCAGTGTTAGGTTATAGATAGCAGTACACCTACACGATCAATAACACCTGCTACACAGGTAAAATTCAAATGAACCCAGAAGCTGTAATAATTCTTAATCTATATTAACTGCTCTTAATAAAAATGTATAAAGCAGCGAGAACACTAGCAGTAGTGGTACCCTGTGTTTCCTGATGTATTAGATGGGATATGAGTTCAGATTTTACTAAGAGCCATTAATTTATGACAAACTACAGTAGTGTATTTGAACTTGCTTGGACGGATACATTTTATTTAAAAGACAATTAAAGCTCAATGAAAACCAAATATGTGTACCCCAGCTCTGTCTCTTTAACCAGCAGACTCACTGTGGCTCTGGTCCCTCCCATTCTTGCAGCCCTCCAGTGCTACTGGCCTGAGATGGGAGCGCGCACAGCGGCACTTTCACGGCCGAAGAAACGGGATAAATCTGGAAGGGAACTGATAAAAAAAATACCACATAGGTGCTGTGGAAAAATGGGATAACGAAACGAGCAATATAATTAATACCGGATCCACCGCTTGATCCCTTCCCCTATTAAACAGATGTTGTCGTGGCTTGCATTTTGCGCTTTTTATCCATTCTCCTTCAGCGCTGATGGTACAAAGGCGCTTGGTCAGGACCAGCAGCAGCACCTGGGATTACAGCCATATGAATGGGCAAGAGTGAATGAACCGCGCACAAACCTGGGATGGTAAACACAGACAGCGAGTGAGTAAACCAAGCAGGATTAAAACACTTTCTTTCTTTTTTTTTTCTCCGTGGGAAACAGACCACCAGTGTCACCCAGCGAAGACATACTGTCATTGTTTCGACGCTGATTTAGGGGAGAAAAAACGATTCAAAAGTGGCCTTTTCTGGAATAATGCACAAGAATTATGAACTCGATTACAGATTTTTATTCATCTCTATATCTCGCACATTCCCTAGTTTTTCTGTAACTGAACAGCCGGTTTCTCTTGTTCAGAATGGGATGTATTGTTGCGACTGCGCAACCTAAGACAAGTGTGTGCAAT
Source organism: Diplotaxodon limnothrissa (assembly GCF_057381915.1). NCBI lineage: Eukaryota > Metazoa > Chordata > Actinopteri > Cichliformes > Cichlidae > Diplotaxodon > Diplotaxodon limnothrissa. The sequence continues at coordinate 42,837,045 of NC_140602.1, read as the reverse complement.
TAGACTGTGTGCTTGTGAACGGATTACCTTTAACCATTGTCACTGCTACTGGAAGTGGCCATTGTTGTCGATAAGGAATCTGTGGTGATCGGAATAAAAACAAAGGAGGGTAAAACAGTGCACACTTGACATCACCCCCCGCCCTCTGTTTGTGAACCAGAGCTGGTCACAACCCCCCCACCCTAAAAATCTCCACATAATATGGTGGAGCCGGTGGGATTCATTGAGGCGTGGAAGGCGCAGTTCCCAGAGTCAGAGCCCCCCAAGATGGAGCTGCGGTCTGTCGGGGGCATCGAGCAGGAGCTGGAAAAGTGCAAAGCATCCATTAGACGCCTGGAGCAGGAGGTGAACAAGGAGCGCTTCCGCATGATCTACCTCCAGACCCTCCTGGCCAAAGAGAGAAAGAGCTATGACAAACAGCGGTGGGGCTTCAGAAAGACACCTTTGAATGAGGGGATGGACCCTGCAGCCACACAGGGTGCTGAAATCCAATCCCAGCAGCCACACATGCAGGAGACTGGTGTAGTTGGCATAGGAGGAGGTGGTGGAGGATATGGTGGTGGTGGTGGTAGTGGGGATAGGAGCCGTTTTCAGCCTCTAGGAGATGGATCTGGCAGGTCCAAACCCAGACCTCCACCTGCCAGGAAGTCAGCCTCCCACGGTGATGGCCTGGAGTCAGCCTTTGATGTACCTCAGCAAGCAGAGTCAACTTCCTGCGACAACCTCGATGGCCTGTCGCCATCAAAGCAGAGAGGTGGTGTTACTGTGTCACCCCGCAGGCCCACCCTTCCACCCCCTGACAAGGACCTTCCCACTGACCCCAAGGACAAGCTTGGAATGGGACTTGGTGTGGCAGCTCTTAGATCCAACTTTGAGAGGATCAAACGGGCGAACTCGCACTTAGCAGGTGATGTAGCTAAGGGCCAGGAGAAGCAGCCGCTGCCACCACCACCGCTATATACCAACATGGAGTTCCACCATGACAGGGGTTTAGTCAGGGTCAATGACCGTGACGTCTCTGACAAGATCAGCTCACTAGGCAGCCAGGCCATGCAGATGGAGCGAAAGAGATCCCTTCACTCCCTTCCAGGTAATCTGGCTACGGTGGCAGGGGAGCTCCGTGCCAGGCCAGTCTATCGAGGAAGGTCCACTGAAAGCACCTGTGGTTATGATGCAGAGTATGAAGATGGGGAACCCAATCAACGGCATTCAGGAAGGGCCAATGGGGGAAAACCACCTCCCCCTCCTTGGCAGCCCTCTGAGTTCCAAGCCTACTCCAGCGTCTATGTTGGTGGGGTGATGATGGGTGAAGGTGGCAGTGGAGATGGACGAGGGGGTGGTGGAAGTAGCAGCAGTGGAGTCACAATGAGAGAACATGGTGGATGTGATGATCACCTTCTGACCTGGCCTCGTCGCTCCTATTCCCCAGGTAGCTTTGAGGATGTAGGTGGAGGTGGCGGTTATACACCGGACTGCAGCTCCAACGAGAACCTGACATCCAGTGAGGAGGACTTCTCCTCAGGTCAGTCCAGCCACGTCTCCCCCAGCCCTACCACTGCTTTCCGCCGTCCCTTTAGAGAGAAGAGCCGTTCACCCTCTCAGAACTCCCAGAACTCTCAGCACTCCTTCGACAGCAGCAGCCCTCCAACGCCACAGTCCCAGAAGCGTCACCACCGGCAGCAGGGAGGCCATGTGGTCATGTCTGAGGCTACTATTGTGAGTGTTCGCAAGACTGGTCAAATCTGGCCACCTGCTGCCCATCATGACCTCATGCCTCACTGTAGAACATCCCATGACAACAGTTTCCATGGAGATCACATAGGTGAGTGGTGGCTGCTGTCTGTAATATATGTTTTGTTAGAGGTCAGGTGGGCTGGAGGGCGAAGGACATTGTAGGACATCTTTCTGTGAGGAGGGAGGGGGGAAAAGAGTGAAAGCTTGAGTGAATGAGTATTATTTAGTCATGCTGGAATTATGTTGGTATGTTTTCATTTTTCTTATGCATTTTTAGACCCTTCTTCATGTAATTTGTATTTCCTCTTCAAGCCACAAAGCAGCCAAACGTTTTCGTGAGAGATACTGTTAGCACAATTTTGTGCGTGCACGCAAACACTCTGGACTGTGTGTCCTCTGGACAGCCTTGCGTGGGAGAAAGATGAAAGATCCACCTCTGCTTATTTCTGGAATGTGTGTCGGCTGGGTGAACAGTAAATGTGGTCAGTCTGCGTTGAAACGGCAGGTCTAGCCTTTCCCAGATAACTCTTGCGGCTGTTAGTATGGAATTCGAACAACTGTCTGTCTTCCTGCCTGTCTTTCTTTCTTTCAGAATTTCGAAAACTGTCCCTGAACCACAGCCTGAAACTCTTCACCGGCAGAACAAAAGAAATCCAGTCTTATCTTTCCAAACAATTATCTACAATTATCTGCCATATACCTAACAGCTAAAGTGCAGCCTTCCAGCTATGGCACCTGTAATAGAAACCGCTAGCAGAGAGATGTGCAGCCTGGAGCTGAAATCATGGGTACTGGCTTACTGAGCTGTCATGCTGAAGCCCAGCAGGAGTGAAGTGTGTTGCTTTGAGGAAAAGCACATTAGGAGGGCACAGTTTACTGTAATTGCGCAGTAAAGTTTCCATTTCAGAGGCTGGGCCAGGTCACAAGAAGGAAAAGCCAAACACTGCTTGGGTAGTTCAAATATTTGATATATATGTATATTTTTCAGATATAGATTGTTGTTTACCAAGGTGTGGTTAGCTGCACGTCCGCTCATTTTGGAGTGTTGTCTCACTGGTTTTCTGCAATGGAAGTGAGGAGTGTTTTAGCACTCACTTGTAACAGATTTAGGACTGGCATCCTGCTTGACCAGACAGGCAGCAGGATGCTGGCATCACACACGTGCTCCAGTGCCAGGATGAACTGGAAAGACAGGAGGAGGTAGTCTGATAGATGGTAAAAAGGGAAAGAAACACAAGCAGTATTATACAGGGGGACCAGAAGAATTGAAAGTTAAAGAGAAAGTGTGAAAGCAAGGAAAGTTTAGGAACAGTGTTAACAGCTGTACAAGTACGCAAAAATGTAGCTAATCTAAGTAACATTTCTGTCTACCTTCATTCTCGAAAGCATTATTGTGTGTATACCAGTACTGCTATTTGTCTTAATATCCTGAATGTTGAACAGGCCTCTTTGCATCTATAATTCATTTATTTGAATTGAACCACTGACACAGTGGTCCTGGTGGGATCAGCTAAAATGCTTTTCCAGGCCGGATGCGATCGTCAAGGTGCGTGATTGCATCCTGTTTCAACAACCACGCCAGAAATACTTGTAGTGAAAGGAAAATACTTTTTGTTTTAAAATAGCAAGTAGCAGTTTAGAGCAATGCTAAGCTATTGGCTCTAGCAATTAAGATGTTAAGATGTTTTCATTTAGCAGCAAAACCCAGATAGCTAGTCCACAGCAAATGGCTATGTTATCTCCAGCTGGTATGTTTAGGATTATCACTCCACTGTCTGCCCTCTTTGTTTTAGCATCTTTTCCACAACAATGAGCCCTGCGGGAAATTAGGCGAGCCGGAAAAGCAGGGATGGAAATGCAGGATGGGGGTGATACATTTAGTGGGATAATCTGGAATTTGAGCAAAAGATAAAAAATGATGGTTAGACACCCTGCGGGGATGTCTTGTTTTCTAGTTGGGGTTTAAGCTGAGGGCAGATACATATGATGTTGATAACAGTGAATGTTGCATCATGTTTGGGCCCTTAGTGTGTATGTTTTGTTTTTGTTTTTTTTGACAGGCAGGTAAAGGGATAGTAAAGGAAGTGAATGTGTTTTTAGTGGCCGGCTGATTATAATGAAGAGCGGGATGGTGTTGTGAGGAAGACTGAGGGAGGCAGAGTGCAAGGCAGAGCTGTCGTTTCTCGCTTCATTGGTCAGGGATGCGGGGGCTGGAAAGAGGCACAGATGGGAAGAACTCTCCCGTTGTGTAACAGAAACACACACCCAGGCTCGCACACAAAGAGAGACATGCTTGATGCCCACTCTTATACCTTAAAGTTGGAGTGCTTTTAGAAGTAGGTGTAAACGTCCACTATTTGATCCATTGTTGTATTGTGAGATAATGCCGACTGGCCAGGTCATTGTCTTCTCTTCTCTTCTCTTCTCTTCTCTTCTCTTCTCTTCTCTTCTCACAAATATAACAACCAGATCTTTTGAGGATATGACCGAGTGAAAGATAATGGCAAAAGCAGGGAAGATTGGCAGGTTACCCCTCCCCCCCACCCCTTCGGCTGCTTTTCATTTTTGAACTTGATTGAACAAATATGAGCTCAGCAGTATACCCTCAAACATTTAATCATTCATCCTGACTTAGACTGACACATTTCTTTTACATTTTGACTTTGAGTTTTCTAATTTGTTTTTACAGCGAGTACAGAAAATCGAATTTAATACAGTAAAAATGAAAAAAAGCTACACAAAAATATGGGGACTCTTGGAGGTCATTTGGTTTATGTATGGTAAACCTACTGATGGGGATTAACTGATAAAACTCACATTTTTTAGCGGTAGCAGGAAAGTGTCCCTACTCAGGTTTTGCTCCCCAGCCCAGCCCCACCCACACATCTCACCCACTCAAAGTTTTTAGAGGTCAGTTCATTAGAGAAAGTGCAATGATTCTTGTGCTGCCCAAAAAATGGTTAGTGTCTTCATACATTGTTTCCATGAATTAATCTGAAGGAAAGTCTGACGAAATGTTTTGTTTCTAGCGTAACCCAGGTTCTCTGAAAACTGAGTGAGATATATCACTATGGGGGAAGCGCCTTCTGGCATGACCAGTCACGGAAGCGCCGCTACCACCATGTCTGTCTGAGATAAATCATTTCAAGAATACGGAGTCCCCCATCACCACTTTAAAATTGCCCCTTGCGCTATACCAGGCAGGATTTTCTTACATTTGCCCATGCAAGTGCTAGCTGGGTTTATTGCTGGGTTTTGCCTTGGTGTCAAAATAGTGGGGATCAATCTTTGAGATCACCAACACTTGCAAACGCTGCTCAGGGATTCTACCTGTATAGCATTGTTTTCAGAAGTTGGTGTTTGCCAGCAACGCTTGTGCATGTTTGACGCCCATACATGCGATGCAAAGGGGATGGAGGGTTTTCACCGAGTTCATCAACCCACAAACATTTTGGCAAGTCCAGGTTATGATGTCCCTTACTTTGCTGCCACCAGTGTTCCCTGGACAGATCCAGTGGTTGCCATAACTACTAATGCTCAACTTTGACAGCCAGCAAATGGCTATATAAACACAAGCTCAGTTGACGTGCTAACTTGATAAGGTGCGGGAATGCAACAACACAACAACCTGTTACCAGAAAAATCTTTCCAGTAATCTTTCCTGAACCCACAACAACCCACATTCAGGGACTACCTATCCTGGTTCAGAACCGCTGACGAACTCTAGTGATCGTTACTGGGAAGAAAGTGAGAATGCCTGATGTTGGGTCAAGAGATCCGTGTGGGATAGCAGGGATAGCAAAGGACAAACCTAAGAAAACTTCACCCACTGTATCTGTCCTATTTATAAGTACTGCATGCTTTATGTGCAGGGATTATCACAAACTAACCATTTTAAAGTAATTGCATTTCTTAAACTCTCTATTATAGAAATGAATAGGTTAATACCTTTTTTAAAATCTGCATTAGGATGGTGCTAAATTTTACACAGGCAACCAGTCGTATTAAGAAACCTGTGGTAGATATACAGTCATGTGAAAAAAGTTTTCCTTTGACTCTGTGCAGTCCTGTGAAAAACTAAACGCACCCTTTGGAATCCAGAGGAATTAAGAGGGTAAATGACAACAAGATGCTGCTAATCAAATGCACTTGAATAACTGAGTATTAGCAAGTTTGAGCACCAATGTAATAGCAAAACTTTTGTCATTGCAAATACGTATTAAAACATGTGTAGGAGAAGACAAAAAAACAGTCATATAGAAAAACCATTCCTGAGGGCAAAAAATCTGATTATGTCATCAGTGTCTGTCTGCGTGCATTTCTGGATATAATTCTAATATATTTGTCACCTGAAACACCATAATGTGAAATGCATACACACAAGATCCTCCCCGTGAAATCAGAGTTAAGTGTGTTGCCTGTTTGGCTGTCGCAAATATTGCTCAGCATCTTTAAATACTGTAACAAACTAGTGATCAGTGGAGTGAGCATTGTGAGAGGGAAGCCAGAGAGGATCTGAGAGGGGCTGTATGTTTTGCATCATATGATTCAGCATGTATTTCACATATGTACAGAAGGGGGAGAGAAAATGGAAAGGAATGTTTTATAGTGTCCTTGTGTAGCACAATGACCCCCTTTTTCACACGGGGATGGCAGTGACTATAAAAAAGATGCATTTAGCATGTGTTGTTGAGTGAACTGGGGAGTGAAAGCAGGCTGCAGGCTTACAGTCAGGCCTTGAGTGGTTGAAGGAGTAGTGGAAAGAAGTATGAGAGGATAAGGAGAAGAGGTTGGAGGCTGAAGGAGGGGAAGCCAATCTGCCTTTCTTGCCAGCTGGGTGCTCAACTCAGCCTTTCATTGGCCTGGCTGCACCAGGCCAATGAAAGGCCTGGCTGCACCCTTTGTTCCCTTGGCGAGATCAGTTTTGGAAGAAGAAATCTTCTTTGCTAGAAAAAAACCCCAAAAGCCAAATAATAAGTATTTACTGATGTGCAAAGATATGTAGGTATGTAGATTGTTGAAACAACTTTCATATTACAAATGATGTATTTTTATATTTTATTTGTGCCACAGTGGACATAAAAATTTATCCCTTTTTTTGTTATGAGGTGCTTACAGAAATAAAAGCTTCCAGTAACATCTTAACCAATATAAATTACAGCTTTTAAGAGATTACATAAAAAACCCCACCAGATCCAAACAATATTCTGTATACAAAATAACTTTACACCACAAATTCTTACCAAAATATGTCCCCAAACCACCGCATGCATGCCACAGATCACCGCTAATTGATTCATATGCATTCAAATATATAATGCGGATAGAGGTAGAGTTTCCTTGTAGTGTTCAGTGATGATGTTGCATTGCTGTGTTTCTGATGTAAGAGTCCAGTCTGGCACAGAGGCTGGCCTAGAATTGCTTGGTTGGCACTGGACAGCAGGGTGGAGCAAGTCCAGCATCTCCCCAAAGAAAGTCAAACTGCCTGGCTTGGTTTGTGAGCCTGGAGCCTCCTGTGTGTATTGTTGTTTGAGGTTGTGTGTGTCCGTGTGCACTCGTGTGTGTGTGTGTGTGTCCGCTGTCCATGTTTTGCAGGCTTGGGGACAGTTTTGGACATTCAAACCAACCTTAGGGTGAAGGGAAGCAGATTGGATGATCATAACTGAAAACTGCAGACAGACATGCAAAGTCAAACACACATAAACAGCACACACTCATATCCCTCCACAGGGTAATTACTTTTCCCTGCTTCACTTAATTCTTCTTTTTGTATTTGCTTGTGTATTTCCTATGTCAAGCATCCAGCCGCAATCTTTTCTCGGCCGCTGACGGCACTTGGAAAATCCCTGTCATAAACTTTGGTGACTTGACACCCCCCCCCCCCCCCCCCCCCCCCCCCTTTATTTTTTTTTAAAACTCCCCTTACTTTTGAACAGTGGCCATCTTGGCTTCCCCTAACACAGCCCGTGCTGTCCCAGTCACTCAGGTTATAATTTTGATTGGCCACACTGCATGGAAACTGTACTAGTTAGCGTGCACAGCTCACCACTTACCACAGAGCTTTGTACTTGCAGTATAAGTGCATGCTGTTGTGTGTTTTCTGGTGTTTTGCATATCTTCGGTTAGCTGCATGGGTTATTAATCACAGCCAGGTCTCTAAGGGGCCAGGTTAAGGTGGTTGAGACCACAAGGCTCCGTACTGATTTGTTTACACTCATTTACTTTTGTCTAGACATAAAGGAGCATGCCACCTATTTATGTCAAGGTTGTGTTACTAGTCACAGAGCTCGCTATATAATTAAATATCTCAGTTTAGAGAATAAGAAAATTACTAAATAACTAAAAACATGTGAAGTGAAACAGTGACCATCATGTTTGTAAGACATGGAAACGCAAACACAAATTTACAGTGACATAGTATTAATACATATGATTTCCTGAGAGAAAGCTTATGTGAACTAAGCAGAGGGGTCTAGCTTGCTGTCTCTTGTCAGGTGAAAATAATTCGGCAATGTAAACCTCTTTGTAACCAATTTCACACGATTGGCTGCTGACTTCCTCCAACAACCACTCATAACCGGTCAGAGCATACACATTTTTCTCTTTTAGCCGGTGGCTGCCAGATGGTCGCTGGCAGGACTTTAGACCTGTGTGAGTGAGGCCTCATATGCCGTGTCTACTTCCAGGAGATAGTTTGACACTGTGACCAATATAAAGCCACATTTTGATCTCAGTGAGAGCTGCTTTATTAACAATGTGAGGCAGATAAGCCTATAGTGCTGTGATGCATTTTCACACACATGTAATAACTGGAAGCCAAACAGTGTTGCTTAAAGAGCAACAGAAACCTCTCTAGTGATTGAAATCTGTAAGCCTTAATCGCCACTCTTCAGTCAGGGTATTAAAAATTGCCTAACATTTTTACTTTTCCTCACTTAACACAGCTCATATTAAAGCATTACAGCACCAATGCATCATGTCCTATATGCTACACTTAGGATTGACATGTATTCACGTTTAAAAGTCATACAGAAACGTCCCACAGTGAATCGTGTGTTATTGGTGGGCTTTAGCCCAAGATTTTTAGATCGGTTACCCCTGAACTACAGTGGTTACAGATTTAATACATTTATATGACCATTTTCCCTTCTTTGCCATTTCTTATACTGTCTTTGTTTTGTTCTTTCCAGCAATGCTTCATTAAAACATCTGCTTCTGGTTTCCTTTGCTTGGAACCCTTTAGTGGCACTTCACTTCTCTGTCTTTATTCTTCCTGGTTTTCCACCAAGCAAGGGGAAAAGCAGAGAGACATCAAAGTCAGGACACCCCTCACAGTGAGGCCTCTGTGTGTAATTGTTGAATAGGGGTTTACCTGACGAAATCTCTGTAAAACAACACAATCAGTGCCAGCTGTTAGCAGCAGGCGTTCTTGTTACAAAGCAGAAAAAAACTCTTCCCGTGCACCTGCATCTGACTTTTCCTCCAGCTATGTTTCCATACATGCACTGTGTGTATGTGGAGTTTTTTTTTTTTTTCAGTGTACCAGTGTAAGATGCACTCCTACCACCTCCTGCAGCTATACCCTTAAAGGCTTATAGTTCTTCAGAAAATGGCTTTAGTTACATTCATAGTGTTAACCACAGTCCTCCATCAGAACTAAAGAGGGTTAAGCTCTAAATAGGTTGTAATATCCCCTGTCCTCGGCTCCCTGAATGCCCTCAATATCATGCTGTCTTTTGTCTAATATTGCAAAAAGAAAAAAGTGAAGGACATGTTGTTTTCAGAGTGAACTATTACATGTGGTTGGTTCTTGATGTTACCTCGGATTCAGCAAAAGAAACAGCCCATATGGAAAAGAAATAGAGAAAACTTATAAAAGACTTGCATCAGATTTGGCTTGCTTCATATAGTGAATCATATAAGGCTTATATGATTTACTCATGAAAGTGGCCACTTTCTTATTACTTTCATATATTGTTTTAGGAAGTATCCAAAACATACAAGTTTCATTTATATAATTTTTCAAGGGATCTTATGTCTGTTTTCACTCTTGTATGCTTTTCATACAAGTTCCACACGAGACAGATACAAACTTTATAAGATTAATATATATCTTTTCCATATGGGAGAGAAGGTGCAGAAAAGTCTAAAAATTCATGAAAATTTTGAAATTGTGAATCTTAAAGGGTGAAACGGAGAGAGGAAACTCTTCAGGCATTCCAAGCTTTCTGTGGCTGCAGATGATTAAGAGCCGTCTTCCCCTCCACATTCCCATGTTTTCCCTCAGACTGTGCTTCTATCAAACACGCATGGAGGAAGACATCATTATCTCACAGCAGACGTGTTGCTCGGTTTGTTTTCAGCTGCATTTAATCTCAATTCAGTATGAAATCTGACAAAACAGGCTTCGAGCCTCATTGACATTCACAACATGTAAGAATAACCTGAAAAAAGAAAATGAGCAACAAATGACATCATGCGCCTGTTTCCCTAAAGGTCTTCTCTTGCACTTTATTCATCCTCTTTATCTCATCACCCCCGGCCTTTTCCCATTTGCCTTTTCCTTGCCTGCCTCATTCACTTCATCTGAGCACCATATAAAGTGCTGCTTCTAATTTCTTTCTATTTGAAGCCAATTTCCATCTATATACCATCTTACAGCTGAGGCAGATGCATACTGCTAAAATTGACAGAATGAGCTCACCAGGATGGCTTTTAGTAGATAAGGCTGACTGCTCTGTGCTCTGTACAAAGCTCACTCATAGAGCGCTGTTTCTTCTTTCACAATAGCAGTTCGTGTACAGTGTTTGAGCAATATTGGTTATCTTCAATGACATAAAGAAGTAGACTATGAGCAGGGACTATGGACTATACCAGTAGGCTATAGGCAGTCTACTGGTAAACTGTGCTGAATAAAATCCAGTATCCTACTTTCTCAAGAGTTCCACATTGTCCTCTGATAGAAATGCTTGAACATACAAGTCAGTCCAGGTGTTTTTGTCAGTCTGAAATGATTCCAAATTGGAACAATTGATCCAAACCCAACCCCCAGCCCTCGGTTGGAATGACACATAAAAGAAAACAAAGAGCTCATTACAGCCAGCCATTCCCTCTGCTTGTCCTGTTACACTGCGGGCTTTCTGCATACTTTGAACCTGTCAGCTGGCTCGCTCTGTTTCTTTGTGTGTATGCATGTACTTGTGTGTCTGTTTTGTTTTTTCCCCCCTTCTCTTAGGCTCTATAAGACTGTGTTTAACCTAAGTAGCAAGACGAGTTTGTTTAGTCAATAGTTGTTGTAAAGTACTGGCCAGGCAAGGTGTAGGTGTGTGTATGCATTTTATTTTTTATTTTTTAGATTTAATGATTAAAATATTCCTGTGTGGATATTCTGGCTAGTATTACTTATACAAATGCTTCATTGAATGTCAGCACACAGCAGGATTATAACAAAATGTAGTTACTAAGAAAAAACTAAAAAAAAACGGAAACTCCAGAAACTATGACAAACCTTTGTAAATAAAGCAAACACATTTTTACCAGCATCATGTCCTGTAACAAGGATGTCATGCTGGTGTGTATTAAGCAGCATATCAGATGATTATATCAGCGAGGCTCTATTTTGTGGTGCCAACGTTCTGTGAAAGTAGGAGGTGGAGAGATTAAAACTAAAAATACCACCTTATCAAACTGATTCGAGTTGGACTCCTGACCCAGATGTTTACAGACCAGAGCGAACGAGCAGAAATGACTTAACCACATTTTTCAGTCCATCCTTTTTTTTTTAACTGTCAGAGTGAAAGGGAAAGTATTTATGAAGACAAGTTGTGTTTTAGAGATCTATTTAAAAAAGGTATCTGGGTATAGGCAGTGGCAAAGGATTTGACTGCAGTTCTTTCAAAGGTTCCTTTTGGACTTTGGTTGCTTTTTCTCTCATTTTCAGTCTAGTCCATGAATCTGGCCAGTTTTTTGTTTACTAAGCCACTTAACAAGGACCTGTGAGTCATTCCAGCATAAAAAATACAATTAACTCAAGGCATGAACCAGCATTGTGTTTAAAACATAGCAGGCAACCAAAGAACCAATTTTATTTTGTATCTTTATGCATTTTGTTATAAAAACTAAATTTGTTCTTATTTCCTTAGAGGAGTGTAATAAAAAAATACCAAAGCCACACAGTTTCACAGACATAAAATAGCATTTTCCCCAACAAGGTGATTTCCTAAAAAGAATCAGCTGAAAACTTGGTATATCTTGGCAAATGTGTAGCATGTCCTCAAAAAATGGACAAAAATGGATAAACCCGAGCGATGCCTCTGGTCTTTCAGTTGATTTGTCTACTGTTCACCAAAGCCTCATCAGAAATGGTCTCAGTGGAAGTGTGGCTATCAAGAAGCCATTGATCCAAGTAACAGGAAACGGGGAGGAAAAGCTGAGGTGTCCCAGATTAAATAAAAACTGGACTGAAAATCAGTGGCACCAGGTCTTATGGAGTGATGAATCCAAATTTGAAATTTTTTGGTCAAACCATCTGTAAAACCTTGTGGAGGCTCTGTCATGATTTGAGTTTCATTTCAGCCAGCGGTGTTGGGGATCTTGTCAAGAATATAGAATTATAAATGCAGAAGTGTACTGTCCGATTTTCATCCGTCATGGAATACCATCTGGAAAGCATCTGATTGACAGTGGCTTCATTTTTCAGTAGTGTAATGACCCCAAATGCACTTCTAATGCAGAGCTTTGAATGTCCTTCAGGATGCACTGAGAATTATTCCTGAAGACTCGTTAAAGAAATTAGGTTTGCCTAAAAGAGTTCAGGCTGTGTCAGGAATAAAGCTGTTCATACCTGATACTCTTGTGCATTACTGTATTTCTCCAGTTTTTATGCATTTCAGTGTCATTTTAGGACAAAGAAAAATTAAAACTTAGGATAATGTCCACATCTTCAGAGACACTTTATTAGGCACAAAGAGCAAAATATATGTGAAACTGACTGCAATGTGACTTTGTCAGTTTTGAGAGGATGAGGATCTGCCCAGTTTAACAGACATGTGTTAAATGTCAAAAAGCAACCTTTCGGCAGATGTGAAGAGATGTTTGAAATCCCATTATGCTGTCTCTCACTCTAGCTCCCTTTATTGTCTGTTATTCGTTGAGCTGCTAGTTGCAGAGGGACTGGATAACTGTAGGCTCCTGGGGAAGATCAGATTTCATGTTGCGATCCCCCTCCCCTTCATCCATCTCTTCCCTGAATGCCCTTCGGTAACATCTTTCCTTCTGTGAAATCTCTTTTATGTCACTCAATATCCCTTTATCCATCCCCCTGACCATTTTGCTCTCTCCGGCTGCCTCTCTCATTCAGTGCTGTTCAGCCTGGAGCGCACTAGACAGTACAAATGCTGATTTTTAAGCCCAATTTGGCCATGACAGCTGATTTTCAGCTGTGGGGAGACGGCACTTGTCTGCAAGAATACAGAACACATAACTACGGATAGTGGCAAATGCTGTTTTTACAATTTTAATTTGTTACCTCGAAGTGCAAACATGATGTTTTCAAAAGTGTCCCATAACAGCAAGTAAGAGAAATCTGAGTGTTATCCTGAGCAGGTTAGAATGTGAAGTGTGTCTTCAAAAATCTCTTATTAATTGTTCAAATTTTAAAAACCTTTTATCTGCATCAGCATTTTTTCTTTTCTACATTTCTGCTCCAATCCAATGTTAGTCTTATTTTTTTCTGACAGGCAACACAATCCAATCCAAGACTTCGTATATGTGGATATAAGAAGTCCAACTGTCCAGCTTTTTCTGTTTTACCTGTACATAGCTCTACGACAAGTCTGGGTAATTTCCCTCACAGCACTTCAGTCGTAATGCGTGATATCTTTAAGTCTTCAACAGAAACCTTGTGCAAATAATCCTGATGGCAAGAAAACAAAGTCACAGTGAAGGCGTGTGATGTTTGCACTGGGCTGATACCTTGTCCCACTTACTATAAAAGTCAAGGAGCCAATTTGAATCAAACATAAGTACATCTAAAAAACAAAACCAGGAAATTAAAAAGACCTCTCTAAAATGTCAGGTTAAGCAGAGCAAACTTGCCAAATAGCTTATCTGACATTGATCTTACTGATGGTTTACAGAAACTGAATTTGGATGCAGGAGGAATGGATTATGAAGCTATTCTGCATGCGCTGCTTTGTTGTGGGATTCTGAGCTTCCTCTGTTATGTCCACATGGAGTCCACATGGTCAAAGCTAAACCCTGTTGTAGAGCTGGGCGATATATCGAGTTTTTAAAACATATCGATATATTTTTATACGAGATATAAGATGTGACAATATCCTTTATATCGATATAGTCTATGTTACGTTATAATTATAGTTGTGGAGCCGCAAGTTTGCCTCTCTTTCGTCCACTTTTGTCTCTACGCAACGTTACTCCGCCTCGCCTTCACTGAAGACAACTCCCCCTCCTCCCCCATCGCTTCACGTGCAGGCAGCGACAAGACGGACACGGCAAATCTCCGTTAACGAGTTACTGCGCATCGCCCCATGCGTGGGGCTGGACGGCGTCAACGTGCTAACGAGCTAAACATGCTAACGAGCTAACCGCGCTAACGAGCTAACAGCGCTAACCCTAAAATCCTTTCATTCTCTCAAAAGTTGATAGCGCGCCTTATGTATGAATTCTGGTTGTGCTTGGTGGCCGCGAACCGATTTTATGTGGTACACGGCGTTCAGCAATCTGTCAAAAATGTTTGAGTACGACTTTGGTAAGCTACGGAGCTGCACCGCTTGATAGATTGTCGGCGCATTACGGCTACCGAGGAGCTTCGCGGAGTGATACGTACTGTGCATCAACGTAATATTACCGTATTGTGTGTGTATAAGGACCATAAATGGCACCTGTAAGAGACGTGGTTATGAAGCGGATTTCAAACTCCAGGCTGTCAGTCACACAGTAAAACTTGGGAACAGAGCAGCTGTGAAATCTGTCTGTCTTTGTTATTACGCTCAGCGTCTTTTAGTTTACATTTTGACTGCACAATTGTGAGCTCTTTGTTTAGCACAAAAACAACCTTGTTTTCTTTTATTTATGGAGCATGATTATTTAATGAATGCTCATAATTTAATTTTGAGTAATTTTTCATGTACATCTGTGCTGTATGTTAATAAAAGTGCCTGTGTGACATCTGGGACACAGCTTTGACTAAGAACTATTTTTGTTCTTACTTTATGGCTTAAAAAAAATATCGAGATATATATCTTATATCGCCATCCAGCTAAAAAATATCGAGATATGAATTTTGGGTCATATCGCCCAGCCCTACCCTGTTGTGTGTTTAGCTTTTTTCCCCCCTGCCATTCTTTATCATGTCTTGGGTCTTTCTTTCTTTCTCTTTGTTTCCTTTTCTCTCTCCGAGTGCTCCAGTTTTACATACCACACTGTGTCATTTTCATCGCAGCTCTTTCTCATCTGGCCCACTTTATAGACCCACGAATACTCAGAGTAAAGTGGCTGTGACTGGCTCATAGTGACTACTCAAGAAGTCTTTTCTCAGCAGCATCTGTAGCACTGACATACTGTGGCTTGCTGAATTTGTACAGTGTTTATGTGAGTTGGTTGTAGACGCTTCTTAAAGTAAACCTTTCTAACCATCTCTGTGCACTATACAGATCTGTGTTGTTCACATTTATAGCTGCATATCCAATAATCCCACTCTTGACTTTTGACAAAAGGGTGTGTTTGCTTGCATGCATGCACCACTCTCTTTTCATCCATTATTGATGGTTGGGGCCCCTTTGCTGAAAAACTAGAAACTGACTATTGTAACACAGGGTGTCATATTACTCATCTCCACCCACCCACCCACCCAGTACTCAACCTAGTATGTCCGCCTATTCTAATTCACAGAAATAAAACAAACATACTTTTATAGAATTGTGAAAAAAAATTGTCTTAACACGCTGCAGTGATGTGTTCGGTTTGCAAACCGGCACGCCACAAGCCGAAGATTTTAAGTAAGTGTTTAAAGTGAAAGATAAAGGAAGTGAGTCATCACACTGAGAAGGTGAAACCAGAGAATATTTGTCCTTTTAACTAGAAAAATGAATTAGCCATCCATTTGTCAATTTTCTTAACCACTTATCCTGTTTAAGGTTGCAGGGAGGATGAAGTCTTTCCAAGCTATCATAAGACAAGAGGAGTGGAAGCTAGCCCATCCCAGGGATTGAAAATGAAGTAGCTGATTTTAAAAAGCATTGACCTTCTTTTTAAATGCACAATCATCATACTTACTTATCGTCTGCTCTCTGAGAGTTTCTGACAGCATTAGAAGTGATGACTTGTAGATTACATAAATATGATGTACGTTTTATTTTGTAAAATAGTTTTGTGACACCAAGTTTGGGTCAGAGTCTCCTTCACAGTTAGAATTTTCATGTTCACCATTTTTTATTCTGTATTTTCAACTGCAGTTCAGAACATGTTAAAAACAACATGCGACACACAGAAGTTTTACAAGCTTTGACTGAACACCAGTAAAGCTAAAAATACCAAGTATTATAATGTTTTTGTGTTTGTTTGAAAATTTCTTTCCTCCAAAATTTGTTATGGAAACGATTTATTAAACCCTAATAACACAAAATGATAAAATCTTGCTAATTCTGTTGTAGTTACAGAACTGGACATTTAGCACTACAGCTGATTGTAAAGTATATAAATATAGTTATAACTGCACTGAGTAACAAATTAGCATGCAGTTAAGAGCAGTGCTATGTGCATGTGCTTTCACGTGATTTCTTTTTGAATTGTAATGTTTTTGGTTTGGTTTTTGTTTAGTTTTTTTTTTTTAACTCCGTGACCATTATTATTGTGGTCATAATTTTTGAGATTTTAAATTAAGTTTGAGAGAAGAATGCCACATGTGCACTGGGTCCAGTATTTGAGTAGTGTTACTGGTAGTAGTAGTGGATGGAAAAGGCGAAAGAACACAGTTGAACCAAGGAACTCAAAAAACCCCCAAAAAAACACATGCAAAGATAAACACCCAGCAGAAACCCTCACACCTATATCACTATTTACTAAAGGCACACACTGCCACTTTCTTTAGGCTTTGTCATGAGTGTGTCTTAAGGAAGACTGCGTTTACCAGGTGCCTGTCCTGATGCAAGCACACTTTATGTAAATATCACTATCTGTAAATATCACTATATATCTGTCACTCAGGGGAACCAATGCTTCTGGTTCTCTGAAGACTTCTTATTCATGTGTATTGTGCATTTATCCAGAGAGCGATGCCACTCCCTGATGTTGATGCGCGAGCGCAAATATGTTTCTGTATTTACTGTGTAAATGTTTGTGCTTTTGCCTTGAGAGTGACTTTGCATTAAAAACAGAAATGATCTGTCTGTGGTGCCCAAAGTCTGCTCTTCAGACCAGAGGAAGGTAGAATAATTCTATTACTAATGTATCGTGCCTTGAGATATTTTTAACTCTATTGATTACTTAAATGAGTCAGTGTCCCATCAGAATACCTTTGTGCATCTTTTAGCAGTTGGCTGAAAGATGAATGGCCTCATCTGAGAAAGGTGATATGGTGGTGGTTAGGTGTATTTCCTGGTGTTGGCTGAAATTATCCTTAATTTTGACAATGCTTCTCTTTCCTGAAGTTGTCTCTTAAAGATATTACATCTGCAGTACTTTATACAGTCTTGAGCTACCCTTAATTCCTTAGGTAGTTTTATTCCAAGGAGCAAGAACTTTCTTGCTTTGTGAAGGTCCTTCACCCTTTTATTTGGACATTGGCTGCTTTTTTAATACATTGTCACATTACACGGTGTGCAGTGTGTCCTTAATAAAATCAAAATAATTTCAACAAGCGTGGCATAAAAAAAATGAAGTGAAAGGCCTAAAAGCTATGTACAGCAGATGAACAGTATTTGAAAGTGGTGCTTTAAGAAAAAGGAAAATATTCAGGAAAGTCTTGACACAGGCCTTAAGAGATGCCTCTGACTGGTTGATCCATTTACTGTTTGCCAAAGCCTCATCAGAAATGGCCACGGTGGAGGCTGTGTTATGTTTTGGATTTACATTTCAGCCAGTGGTGTTGGGGATCTTGTCAAATTATTAGAATCATAAATGCAGAAAAGTACCATTATCATTAAAGCCAATTATCTGATAGGTAACAGAGCGCTCTTACTGTTCTTTGATACTGATGCTTATCGCTCTTAGCGGTCATAATCTAATAATATGAACTAATTTGGTGTAAAACAAAGAAAAGCACATTGATACTCTGGCAAGCTCATCACAGATGCATTCAGTAGCTACACCACCTCACATTTTCAGTGAGATAGCCGGCTGGAGTGCACTGGACATACAGGTGCAGCCACTTTACTGAAGCAAACGTGCACACAACTTTGGATTTATGGAATTTGCATTTGTGTTTTGTGAAGTTGCCGTTGTTACTCTGTAACTCCTGTCAGCTCCTCTTCTTACATGCAGTATTTTGCATATAGAGTAGCTGCATTTTGGTTTATATAATGAAGCATAACGGCAGAGCACATAATGTAATCACGCAGTTACGCAACATCCAAAGTGGCATGTGTTGACAACAGCACTTTTGTCATTGTATGAGTTCTCTCTCCACTGTGGAAACTTCCAGTGTTTTACACAGTAAAAACGAGCTTTAATGAATTGATTTAGCCTGCCGAGGTAGCAATGATTATAGTGAAAAACAGAACAGACAGAAAGAGATTCACCTCTGGCAGACACATTGTGGCATCTGGCTTCAAGGCCTCCGTTGCTCCAGTGAGGGAAACAGATGTGTTAATGTTATGAAAGCGTGTGTGTGTGTTTGGGTGAGTGCTCAAGCACGTTTTTGGATCCAAACCTCTATCTGTGTGTGTGTGTGTGTGTGTGTGTGTGTGTGTGTGTGTGTGTGTGTGTGTGTGTATCTTTGTCTGTTTAAGTGTGTGTTTTACCCACAGTGTGACCATCCAAGAGTTGCATTACCCTCTATGTTGGATACACAGCTGAATCCATAAATATCTCTTCCTGTCTCGCTCACTCGGTGAACACAGGAGCCTTGTGATTGATAATTGTGTAATTGCCACTTACAGATGCCTCTCACAGCTCCATTGTTTCCTTGGTTACATGTTGTAAATTACAGACACACTGTGGTCTCAAACTGCCCCCTTAAATTGCTGTTGGTCTCAAACAAACAAGTGTAGAACATGCACTGCGAGCATGTTTTAGAAGAGACCGAAGGAGCACTTCAGAGGCTTGCATCTACATTCTCCAGTCGATGGCAGTTGCCCTGGTCATAGGACAGAATCTGTATCACATTGACTGCCAGTTATTTGTGAAGACTGGATTAAGATCCACACAGGGAAGGAAAAAAGCTGTTCATATAAAGAGGAAGTGCAAAACAGTCTGTCACGAGTCACGAATAAAACTTAAGTGGCGAGTTTCCAAAAACACTGAAAGAGAATTACATCCCATCTGTGTTGCTTGGAGTGTTGACCATGGTTGCTAAATCTCCACAAAACTGCTTTTGTGTGCCAAAGACTATGACTTCAAGATGATTTGTAGGAAAATTTTTAACAAGGTGTCTGAGAAATTTACAGTGATACATATTTTAAAAAAGCCACTCCTGACGCAAAGTACATTTTAAAACTAATTATAGCTATGTTTCATGTTCTGTAAGTGTGCTGGACCTTTTTAGCTGAAATCCACAGGCTTATAGCAAACTGTTTTCTACTCTGTATTTCCTCTGTTGCTGTGTTTCTGAAATTCCTTTCTCAGCTTAGGCTCTTATGTAAGTGAATTAGCTAGCAGTGAAGCGATTAATTTTTGATTTGCTGTGTTAGAGATCAGAAAATAGCTTGCTTTTGCTTTCCAGCCAAGGGAAAGGGTTTAAACATGAAGTTTGT
The DNA here is from genome assembly GCF_057381915.1 of Diplotaxodon limnothrissa. Taxonomy (NCBI): domain Eukaryota; kingdom Metazoa; phylum Chordata; class Actinopteri; order Cichliformes; family Cichlidae; genus Diplotaxodon; species Diplotaxodon limnothrissa. The sequence continues at coordinate 42,817,381 of NC_140602.1, read as the reverse complement.
AATGAATTTGCAAAGCTTTATTACCACATCTTTTTGTGTTTGTCTCTGGTGCTCTCATTATGAATCTCTTAGCAGCCTTGATATGAGCTGTTAACTCATATGGTTATGGTGCCCACATACTTTAATCATTTAGTGATAACCCTCAGCCGTCATTTTGAGATCATTGTTTGAGAATGCAGAGTTCACAGATGATAATTTATCTAATATATTTATATTTTTTAGACTTGTATTTTTTTATGGTTTGGTTCCCCTCTAAAAAAGTTAACGAGGTCTGTGCAGCAGTACCAACTTATGTATTATAGAACATCTGAGGCTAAATTTGAAAGTGTGTATATCCAGGTTTTAGGAGGTTATTCTGTTCTGGTGGATAAACTGGTATTGACTGTAGGCTTTCTGTTGCCATTTTAGTCACAAGGCCTGTTCTCTTGAGAAAAAGAAGCTATCTGCCAGTGAGGCAAATATCCCCTGTGTCCCTCTGCAAAACATAAATGGATGTTTCACTGCTCAGATTGATTTTTGAGTTCACTTTAAGGGAAACCGAGGTGAGATTTAGGTAGAAATGTCAAGTATAGATTGTCATTTGGAATGTTAATTATCTAGATCTCTTTTTTCAATGCTATGTGAAACATGTAGCTACTAAGAACTCGGAAGCATGTATGCAGGAAAAAGGGGTCTCAGCTCTGAACAAGGGGACTAATTATCTTACTTTTTGATGTGATTCTGAAGGAACCTATCAATGTGTTGGCAGATAACTTATTTGATTGGTCACCTTGTTTGTAAGCACCCTATCGTTCATGGCATTTATGGCTTTGGTTTTAGTCTCTACCAGCTCTTTTCAGAAATATCTGACACTAACTGTTTAATGCTCAGTTTTCACCAGCTAGTTGCTTACAGTATGTGTCTGCCATTTGATACAGAGTACATTTTCTGTTTACTTTCATTGAAAACAGACAATTTTACTTAATGCATATAAAAATGATGCTATATCTAAACGTCTGTTAGCCTTAAGTAGAACGTTATCTTTGCCTCTTGGTTCTTACTATGTGTGGATGAGCTGCTTGAGCCCTGCTAGGAGTGAAAGTCTAACAAAGAGGCAGTTTAACCACAGCCAGGATGGTATATATGGTCCATTAGTTTTACATTAGTTTTAAATGCCCATGCACTGTGTTGTTTGTCCTGTTTGGGGTGTCGGCAAATTAAACTAATATACAAATCAGAATAAAGATGCAAGGAGCAGAGATGGTGAGCGTGGATGAGTTTAAATACCTGGGTCAACCATCAAAAGCGACAAACGGTGCACAAGAGAGGTGATGAAGAGAATGTGGGTAGGGTGGAGTGGGTGGAGACGAGTTTCGGGGGCAATTTGCAATAGAAGGAGGGTAGCAGCAAGAGTGAAAGGGAAGGTTTACACAAGATGGTAGTAAGACCTGTAATGATGTATGGTTTGGAGACAGTGGCACTGATGAAAATGTAGGAGGCAGAGCTGGAGGCTGGAAGATTTTAACTGTGAGTGGAGAATGTCATTTTCACTAGTTGGTTCTCAGCTTTCGTGGATACAAATTCAATATTATTGTTGCAAAATAAAAAGAGACAATGTGTTTAAAGGTGTATAAAAATGTGCCATTTTTAGCATGTTGTTAGGTGGTTGCCAGGCAACATGATGATGTCAATGTATCTGATAAAGATCAGATCCTTCAGGGGCCAAGTTTGGTTGCTTAGGCCCTGATCGTGTAGGTGTTATTTGTGGACAAAGAAACCCACAGATGGACAGACAGAAGTAGATTTCCTGTATTGTAATACGATTTTTAAAAAATAATGATTAGAGCCATGAGTGAGAAGAACCACTTAGAATAGCCGCAGCGTGCATTTGTCTGTTCAAGGACATGCTGATATTTAAATTTTATACCATACAGGAAATTATGACCAAACCATCCCTCTTCCTGTACTGGGTACGTCTGGTATACTACCCACCGTATACTACCCATTTAATGATTCTGGAAATACCTTCTGTGTTGTGGAGAAATCTAACAACTACTGTCTGGCTAATATTTACTGTTACATTATTATGGATTTATGCTATGTGGGTGTATTTGTACTTGGGTCTGGATGGAAGCAGCAGCAGGCAGCGCTGCTATTTTTTGACACTGATGTCACTCGTCTTGCCTATGTGAGACTGATTCATGGACCTCAGGCGGAACATTTTAAGGGACAGCATGGGTGGGACGTCGCATATTAAAGTGTGAGTGTGTTTAGTCATGTCCTCGTTGTTTGCTTGAATGAGAATTATTCTATTTTTAATCTGGTGCTGTAATGTCAAGCCAAGGTGGGGAACATCAACTCTGCAAAGAGGAAAAAGAAGGTAAAAAAGGGTTTTTAAATAAATTCATCAGACAAGTAAGGAAGAAAAGGTCTGCGAGGAAAAGAACTACAACCAGCAGAGTGATTATGACATGAGCAAGTGCTGTGAAGCCGTTTCAGACTAGTACACAGCATAAGCACAATTAATTTTGCTCAGGAGGCAAAGCTTGTTATAGCATATTTAAGACATGTACCTTTTGTTGAGTCAAATAAAACAAACCTCGGTCCCATATGGCTGCTAAAGAAACAATCTGGGTAATGCAGGTACTAATTTAGATCTCAGTGACATCTGCTGCAGTGTATTGGTGGGACTTTTTCTATTTGTTAATAGCGAAAGCCTGACTCATCTGTTTAAAAAACTCTGTTGTATTGGATTTTCTGTTAAAACTATACATTTTCAGGGTTGAGAGATCCACTGTGTCTGTCTACTGACTACATTTGTCAGATTTATTAGGAAGAAACACAATAAAATTCCTAGAAAAAAAAATCTAATAAAGATACTGTATTAAATGTCTGTTGTGAATGCTACCCTACCAGATTATAAAAACATCTTCCTCCACTATTTAATAAGATAAATCAGGTCAGATCAGATGGATGTCTTCATCTTTCTGCACTCCTTGCTAGCTGAGGAATTGTAAAATACAGGGTGTATCAAAAAGAATCATTCGATTTCAGTTTTTTGACTTGCTCTGTGTTAATATACAATAACATTTGGATCAGGAAAATGTTTAATTTTGTGTGCCTTTTTGGTAACGCGCTCGGTGTGTAACGCCTTTTACAATGATAAATCACTGTAGTTGGTTTACTTTCTAACAACAGTGCTAAATTACGTTAGCATTGTAGCGGATTTAAACTGAGCCTCCGCTAATGACAGTGGATGTGTTACAGCAACAAAAATAGAGAAAGCTGTAAATTTTGCAGAGCTCCACAATAGTGTGTGTCTGTACGCGTGGGTGTATTCACATTAGGGTTGCAAAGGGGCGGAAAATTTCCGGTAAATTTCCAAAAAGTTTCCGGTAAATTTCCATGGTAAGTTAAGCTTGGGAATTTTGGAAATATTCCATACTGGAAACTTTCCATGGAAATAATGGGAATTATGGAAATTAATGGGAATTTAGGAGAACTAACTGGGAATATATTATTTCCAAGCATAAATATAAACAGAAATCATAAGAAAACCTCCATGCAAAATGTTTTCAACAGATATTTCAACAGATTTATTAGTAAATACAGTAGAATAGAACACGTTTCAATAACTTGTTTCATGGATGAATAAAAACAGAAATGTTGAGTTCAATATTACCATCCCCTAACCCCGCTCATTCAAAAATGCCCCCTGTCCAAAAATCTCCACAAAGTCCCATCCAAAAGGTTAAATGAAAAATGCCACTTATCCTCCAAAACGTCCCATTAAACATGCAAATCTTCCTTCAAGCAATCCTCTTTTCTCATTTTTGCTCAGTCAATAGACTCTTCCTGGACCTCATCATCATCCAACAACATGTCCACTTCCTCAGCATCCAACTCTGAGTCTTCCTCTTCAGTGTCACTTTCCAGCCTTGTTGAGGATGGCTCTGTGTCAGGCTCAAAGAGCCGTAGGTTTGCCCGAATGCCAACCAGCTTTTCCACTCTCACATTTGTGAGCCTGTTGCGAACCTTTGTGTGGGTGTTCCCAAACAGTGACCAGTTGCGCTCAGAGGCGGCTGATGATGGTGGGATTTGGAGGAGGATGGAGGCTACAGGTGCAAGGGCCTCAGATTCACATAGTCCCTTCCACCAGGTGGCTGCAGATATGTGCTGGCATGACTGCCATATTCCATCCCCTTTCCAAAGGCCTTGCTTTGCCAAACTGCCTAGAACTTTGCCTTTATCGAGACCCAGGTGGTCAGACATGGCTGTAATGACCGCATAGGCACCGTTGATCTCTTCCCCAGAAAGTATGCCCTTGTCATATTTGGGGTCCAGCATGTATGCTGCTGCATGCACTGGCTTCATGCAGAACTCCCTCCGCTGTTCCAATGACTTGACCACAGCCATTTCCTCTGCTTTCAGTAGTAGGGAAGTGGGCAGAATTGTCTGGATTTCTTCTTTGAGTTCTGCAAAAAGGCACTGGACATCTGACAAGATGGCACCATCCCCCTCTATCTTCGCTATTGCTGCTGCAATAGGTTTGAGGATTTTCTGACTGCTAGATACTCTTTCCCAGAACACATCATCCAAGATGACCTTCTTGATGTCACTGTCGATGCCTACAGACTGGGATATGGCCATCTCTTGCAGAGACTCCTTTCCCTCCAGAAGGCTGTCAAACATGATAACAACACCACCCCATCGCGTTATGCTGGGAAGCTTCAGTGTAGTACTCTTGTTCTTTTCCTTTTGCTTTGACAGAAATGTAGCGGAAGTTACTTGTTTGCCTTTAACATATTTCAGAACTTGCTTCGCTCTCTTATTCAGAGTGTCCATTGTTTTTAGTGCCATTATGTCTTTTAGGAGAAGGTTTAGTGTATGGGCTGCACAGCCAATAGTAGTTACATGAGGGTAGGTCTCCTCCACATGTGCCCAGGCAACCTTCATGTTGGCTGCGTTGTCAGTGACCAGTGCAAAAACCTTATCTGGTCCAAGGTCATTGATGATCACTTTTAGCTCATCTGCAATGTATTGGCCTGTGTGTCTGTTTTCCTTTGTGTCTACACTCTTGTAGAACACAGGCTGAGGAGTGGTGATTATGTAGTTAATAATTCCTTGTCCCCTGATATTGGACCATCCATCAGAGATGACTGAAATACAGTCAGCTTGGTCAATGGTCTGTTTCACCTTTGCTTGAACTCGACTGAACTCTTCATCCAGTAGATGAGTAGACAATGCATGTCTGGTTGGGGGAATGTATGCTGGTCGGAGAACATTCAAAAATCTCTTCCAGTACACATTGGATGTCAGCATCAGGGGTGAGCCATAGATTGCACGAGCGAAACACTCATCTGCGTTTTTCTGGCTAGTGTCATCCATAAAATCAAAGAATCCTCTGATGCCAGAGGGACCAGGAGCTGATGAGTGGGTATCTGATTCTGATACAGCTGAAACAGATTCATTTTCCCCTTGAGTGGAACTCCTGGCTGCTGCATGTATTGGGTCTTGAAGAATTTTTTTGCACTTTGCAATGTGCTGCTGCATTTTTGTGGCATTCTTCACGTACGTTTTATCACAATACTTACACATATATACTAGGGGTGCAACGATATTCGTATCGATATTGAACCGTTCGATACAGTGCTTTCGGTTCGGTACGCATATGTATCGAACAATACAACACTTGTAATTTATTTTATCAATTTTCCTTCTGACGATGCTGTCTGTGTTGAGCGCTCAGTGAATCTGTGTTCGACTACTCCGCCTAGGCTGCACTGTCGAGCGCAGATCCACTGAGCGCTCAACACAGACAGCATAGTCAGAAGGAAGAGCGCAGGGCAAGCTAGCGAGACAGAAGTTAAGCTCTCCTTGCAACAGGCAAATTGAACCTCATTCAGATCTGGCGTTTGGAATTATTTTGGTTTTCATGTGACGTATGACCCTGAAGGTAAGCGAGTCATGGACTAAAGTAAAACAGTATGTTGGATGTGCCATGCAATGCTCAATTACATTGGTGTGAACTAGTGTGTTAGCGCAGTTAGCTCGTTAACGTGTTGGCCGTCTAGCCCCATGCACGGAGCGATCGGCGGTAGCTCGTTAACGGAGATTTGCCGTGTTGTGGCGTTAAGGTCATTTCAACGAGATTAACCTGAAAGCACTAGTGGGAACACAACGAATATGACTGCACATTTACGCCGACATCATCCTAGTGCAAAGACAAGTGGAAGCAGACAAAAAAAAGCAAGCATGCTACTAACTTTAGCCGAGTCATTTAGACAGCTGTTAGCACATGATTCTCCTTATATGTTTAATATGCTGCTGAGAATATAGCCCAGAAGAAGCGGATAGTATAGCTTTTATTTTGGAAAGAGCCATTTCTCTGTAATAAACTCTCTTTTCCAAAGATGAGTGATTCCTCAATCAGATACAGGGCTTGCAATATCGCTAGCCCGACGTCCCGGAGCTAGCGATTTTTTTCAGTCGGGCTACCAAAATCTATCTCTTCCCTGCCCGTCGGGCTATTGTAGGAAAAATATATGTCAATGCTTTTGCATTCTTTCAGAAATGTAGCTGGGTAATTATGTCATTGGCATCGGTGAGCCACTGTCAATATGTGACATATTGAAATCGCGTTTGAATTTGCGCTTGTTTTTTTGCTTTCACTTTGCAATCGTGCGAACTATGTATAGAGAGCGACAGCACTGATCTGTAAGTGATGATAATTTGCGCACCAATTCCTCTGACATCGTCTTATTAATCGTTAGCTTACTATGCAAACATGACAAGTGAAATCTCCCGCAGCTTAAACATGTGAGAGGTTGATCGCGCAGAGAATCGCTGAGCTTATGTGAGTGCATGTGTAAAAGCATTTCAGTTCTGCTGAGCCAAATAAGACAGGTCGGGGTGAAGAAGTGACAGCCAAAGAAAAGCTTACCACAAAACGGAGAAGTTATGACAAATCAACCATGGTGACATATTCTGGGCAGATAGCACCCACTCCACTGGTTACTCCACTATAAGGCAAAAAGAAAGTGCAGCTTTATGGTTTATATGGACAAAAGAATTTCTGTGGCTGCAATATGATGAGCTATATAACCAGGGCTGCACATAAGTGGTCCACAGGTGCGCATTCGCTGTCAAAATAAAAAACACGCACAAGGGTTAGGGTTAAATTTAAAAACTGTACTTTTGAGTTAAAATATATATTTATAATTTTAATAAATGACAAATTAAAAATGCATGAACATTTTTTTTGTATCGAAAAAATATCGAACCGTGACACAAAAGTATCGAACCGAACCGAACCGTGAATTTTGTGTATCGTTGCACCCCTAATATATACAGATTTCCCTTGTACATTAGCTGGTGTAAAATGTCTCCACACATCAGATAGCGCACATGGCATTTTTCTGTAAAATAAAACAAGAGCTTGTAAAAATGCTAATGCAATGCAAGAGATCGTAATAATACAATTGCAATATGATAATAAACAGATATAAATAGTAAGGCTAGCTAAACAACTGGAATGATCTTCAAAACAAAACAGCCAAATGAGGAAGCTAGCATTTTCTTTATGTTATACTAGCTATGGCTTATTTAGCATCTAACAGATGCTAGCATTTTATTTAGCATCTAATAGATGCTAGCATTTTATTTAGCATCTTATCAAATTGCTATCTACCAGATTAATACATTTTATGTGATATTCACAATTTAAACATTTAATAAATATATTTTCCCATAATATCATCAAAACTTACCTCACTTGTTAAGTCCACAGGCTCAAATGTGTGCCTTCAATACACTTTGTCCTTCAGGCTCAAAAGTGTGGTCCATGTGTACATGTGATGGAGGCATGCACAGTGCCAGTGGTCTCAATAGCCATGCAGCAAGCATGTGCTCTGTACACGTGATTAAGGAATGGCATGGATATTCAAGTGTATTTGAATTGCATTTGTTTGTTTTTGTCAATATTATGCTAAAATATACTTTGCTCAACTATATTTAAGTTCCCTAAGAAGAGCCAACCTTCAATTTTGAAAATTCCCAGTTTATTCCCATAAATTCCCGTTAATTCCCGTTAATTCCCATGGAAAGTTTCCATCTTTGAAAATTCCGGGAATTTTGCAACCCTAATTCACATGTGTGGTAAAATAGAATTTGTGGCCCGAGACAGGTTGTCAGCTCCCTATTATCACAGTGGGACCTGTGTGTCCGAGTTATTGATGGCTTCAATTAGAGACTGAATCTCCCCAAGAAGGCGCTCTCAACTTGCCATACCTGCTTATTATTTCTCCCAGCAGCTTTTTCTCATGGGTTACAAAGCTCTCAGGTAGCTCTCCGGGTGCTCAGATAAATATGTTGCTGAGCAGGCAGAAAACCAACCAGACTGAATTTGGCCAAAAGGACTGATGTTTTTTGGCCCTAGAGGCCAAAAACATAAAGCAGTAAGGTTATTATGCTACAATGTGGCTTTTAATTTAGTTCACAGAAGAAAAAGCAGTCGGGATTTCTCTCAGCTTGGTTCATCGTGATTTGAGCTTAACTCTGTGTTTTCTATTTTTTTACTTCATTTTTGTAGACAAAATCAATTAAAACACTAAACAGTAGTTGTAGTTCATTTTCAAACTATAGCCAAGGTATAACAGAAACAAAGAAATGGGGAAAGGAGACAGCAAAGTGTCAAAGAAGGACACATATCAAGATAAACTGCAGCACATGCTGCTTTCCCACACCCCTCGCTGTGATCTCTCCTGACACACAAACGCATCTTTCTCTCCACTTTCTCTTTCTCACGCTCTCACTCGTGCACACACACAGCCTCACAAACTTGTTGATTCTTTTGGTGTGCACTTGGAATATTACTGGACCTGTGATATCCCAACTCCACTTCTTAGACAGTGCTAATGGTTAAACTGGGTCACTCGAAGGTCTTTTCCCATCTTTTGGTTTACTATTACTTGTTGTCACTGGAGTGTGGTGAGGCCCCGCTGCCCTTTGTCCCACTCATCAGTGAATAATGGTCTCTCTCTCTCTTCAATCCTTTCTTCAACCTTTCTTCAAGTTGACTCGGGGTTGCCAAAGGCTCATGACGTTGTGCTAAAAGGCTACTTACTCTGCCCAGTGCAGCCGGTGATTATGTGAGATCATTCAAATGTTAAGCTGAGTGCTCTTACAACAGTGTGTTAACTCGCGTGAGACTGTCTGTTTACTTGTGTGTTTATATTTCAGATTTGCTGCCATGATTTTGAAGAGTGAATGTTTTCCTAATCGACACAAAAACCTCCATTTACTTAATTTGCTTGAAGATTGTGCTTAAATATAGTTCTGAGACTCTGTTTCATGTTAATTTATGTGCTTACTTTAGGACACTTATCCCACACCTATCCATATAAACAGCATATAATGGTATACAAAGTAGTTTAGCTAGTGTCACATCAGTTTTTTTCTATAACATTAATAAAGTTTTAAAGGAGATTTACAAAATGTAATATTACTTTTTGGACAAAGCCAGCCAATACTGTTAATAAATACATTTAATTATAACCTAGATATAAAAATATAAGAAACTAGGTAGCTGCCTCATAATTGTGTGCCTAAGCCATAGACTGTATATAAAAGATGGGCTCCTTATTTTGTGGATAGCAGTTTTGAAGCTTTGAGTTCTGCTTTAGAGCATAATACACCAAAATGTCCTGGCTGGTTCCTGGACGTTGCTAGTTGCTGGAAGAAATGTTGTATTTAAAAAAAAGGCCTCTACCTCACATTGACTGCACCTCACAGGGTGGTACTAAAATAGGAAAAAGTGTGACGTGAAATGGAAACAGAGGACTTTTGCCTTCAAAATAAAAGTTGTGCCTCAGCGGTGCAGCCATTTTGAAAAGAGGAAACTTTTACTTTAAAGGTGAAAAACAAAAAGGGGTGTTTTTTTTGTTTTTACATTTGAATGCATTTGCATATTTTGTCATTATTCCTAGCAGAGACCACATTCATTGTAAAACATAATACAGCAACTGGTTTAACCAGCTTGGAGGGATAAAGAAAATACAAATATGGTGGGTTAAACAGATAAATGTTACTTTGCTACTCTCATACACTGTTTTGGAACTTTTCAGTTAAACAAAATAAAATTGATGGCTGTCTACACGGCTGATCTGAAGAAATCCTTCATGATGATTTGTTATGCTTTTAATTTATTTATTTTTCTGTCCTGCTGTGTACTGCTGTAGTGGAAACTACCTCTTTGAGATTGAAGTGTTACTCAGAAAAACCACAAGTATAAATACTACTTGTCCTTGCAGTTCTGTAACTAATTTAGGTTAATTGTTTCCATGCTCTCTCTTGCTTCCCTACATGTGCAGAGCCTTTGCAGAGCCTCTCTGACAAGTGTAATGACACACACACACACACACGCGCACGCACGCACACACGCACGCCTTTGTGTGAGAATTTGTGCCTGACCCAAATCCTGCACAATGTCTGAGTAGGAGGGTGGGACAGGAGGTGTGAGTGTGAGGGGTCCTGGCCTCTGTAGCCCACTGATATCCTAACAGTAGCTTAGTGACATCTCTGCTTAGTGTCAGCGGATAAGCCTCCTTTAGTGCTATAAGAAGGTTAGAATTTTGGCCCATATTGGAACACAATAGGCAGCGTATATGGTTTAGTTTTAGATGTAATCATTGCTTTCATTTAAACAAAACTTAACACAAACATCATCACTAAGTTCTTTTTGGGGGGGTTTCACAGAGGTAATTTGTGTTTTATGTCTGTCTGTATTTATGTGTGGCCCTATTTGCCACCTCAGTCGGTTTGATATAGAGAGTTTGTGACGGTGCTGTCAGCAGTCTTTGTGTGTCTCTCTTTGTCTAATCCTCCTGTCTGTGCTCAGTCTATGTTTAAGCTTTTGTTGTTCTTCATTGGATCATTTCGACAAGGATTTCAGTCGCCTGGTGTTTGACTGGTCTATTATGCATAATTAGAAACAGGTTTGCAAATCATTCACATTCACACAACAGAGCAAAAGTGGTCACTTTGTGTTGTTTGACTTTGCATTCATTTGCAGGGAGGTAACAACGGTAATAGTTTCCGTATTATCGTTCTAGTCTTTAAAGACACTAATTGTAACAGATGATATTTGTGTTTCAGTTCAAGTCATTTTAATGTATAGGAGTGTAGTGCCTTACTAGCGTAGAATTTGAGATATTTGAGTTCTGCTGTAAACAGAAATGCAGTCTAAGGATCTAAATGTTGTCTCTTTTTTTTAGCATATCTTCAGCTCCTGTTGTGCTGCTAGGAATGCTTTTGTGTTAGCTTCATTTTTATGAAATAAATTGTTGATTTTTGGAGCTTTTCTTGGTTGATGTGCACATCAAACAAATCATCCTGAACTAGAAAGACTCATAGACATGACTTGATCTTGTAGCAACAAAGACAGAAAGTTGTCAAGAGCTTCACGAAACATGAAAACAATTACTCTCTCTTAAACATTTCAACACCCAGAAAGTTAAGAGATTAAATCTGTTTTTGTGGCTGCAGTTGTGGTTCTTGTTTGTTGGATTTTCTGTGTGTAGGAGTACTATTAACTCAGACACTGCAAATCTTATGACTCATTCTATCTGTCTGGTGAGGATTTATCTTTCTGGCTGTAAAAACATTGTATACCCAGTTATGGAGCTCTGTGATGTGGATAAAATTAATATTAACAGATAATATTAAATCTACAGTGTGGGACTATGGTGTGGCACCTTCTCTGGTAGAGGTGGGAATCACCATACATCCCTCGGTACGATATTATCACAATACTTAACGCACGATACGATATTATTGCAATTTTTTAAAAATATTTTGCGATATTCAGATTCTCTACATAAAGGTAAACTTTATCAATATTCATTTTATCTAATATCAAAGTCTCACACTCCAACTTAACTGAATGCAACCATCTGGTACAATTATAGCTATTCTGAACTATGCAATTTATGAAAACTATGCAGCCCCTTCAGCAACTGAAGAATTTGAAAGTAAATTAAAACAAAATATAATTTTACATTAAATAAAAAAGTTTTAAACTTAATTAAAATAAAACATTTCTTAAATTAAAATAAGTAAACTGTCATGTTTATTGCTGCCAAAAAAAAAGTTAAACACATTTGGACAACGAAGGAATATCAGGATTCTTGCTCAGAAAAAGGATCAACATGCTCTGACTTCAGACTTACTTTGTATAAGTAAGTGTGGCATTTACTGCATATTAAACTCCTACAATATAAAAAAAACTATATGAAAATATATAGTAGTGTACTAATTTAAACAGGTTTTCATGAAAACTAAACATGTGTTTGAATTCTCCTTAACAAACAAAGCAAAAGGACTTGCAGTCAGCACTATATTGTCTGGGGACTCTCTGCTGCCTGACTGCCTGGCTGCAGTGAGCCTCGTGTGTGTGTGTGTGTGTGTGTGTGTATGTGTGTGTGTGTGTGTGTGTGCGTACATGTGCTGACAATGTTTGTTTAAGCAGCATGAACACTCATTAAAATGAACAAAGCTAACTGCGGTTAGTAAGTCAGAGGATAAATCCTATAAACAAACAAAAAAAGCATGCACATGTTAAATGTGACACTCACAGATGGCTTCACATATATTTGAAGACAAGATTGCACCCGCTTCTGTCATCTAACTTCTTCTCCTCTTTCTTTCCACCATTCTGACGCTTTGCTGGGCAGATTAGTGAAGCGCGCAGATGCCCTTATGGGAATTGTTGCATTTGTAGCTCTGCAGAGGAGAACCTCTGGGAGACTCGAGTTTTAATTTGATTTTTGTTCTTGAGGTCACAGCTCTATTTTGAGCCAATTTCCAACTTTTTTGGGGGGGGGATGCATACAATTTTTGGCTTGGACTTGCTGAGCTGAGCAAACAGACAAAATTTTTTATATTTCTTCCATGCACTACACTTTTTTTGATTGACCAAGATGGCGGCGCGCACAGACGCAGCGGCTCACTGCTCCTCACGTTCGGTGTTTTGTTTTTTACTTTCTCTACGTGTATCTGTGTGGATGTGTGTGCTTTTTATCATTATACATCGAGTAGAGTCCACCTACAGTCGTCAGGACCTTTTGAGTTTGGGATTACGCTGTGCAAGGAGCATTACATCGGACTACCACCACTTTCACAGCATTCCGGAGGACATAATAAGAGCTCCAGGGTCTCCGTGGTTGGTTCTTCCCAGCGGCAAGACAAAGAGGAAACGTAAACAAAGGAGGCAAAAGCGTGGCTGCAGGGCGGGTCCACTAGCTCGGCTAAAGAAACAGCCATTTAAGCCACCGCTTCCGAGTATTTTCCTCTCCAACGTCAGGTCCATAACCAACAAAATCGACGAACTAAGATTACAAATTGCAGTCAATAAGTGTGTACGGGACAGCAGCATAATATTACTCACAGAGACTTGGCTGCAGCCATCAATTCCGGACTCGGCTATTGAGCTAGCAGGCCGCACGGTTCACCGTCACGACAGGAACGGCCACTCCGGTAAGATCAAAGGAGGGGGTTTATGCATCTACACCAATGACAGCTGGTGCAAAAACACAAAGACTGTAGACAGCCACTGTTCCCCGGATTTGGAATACTTGACTGTGAAGTGCAGACCCGTCTACATACCTCGCGAGTTTACTGTTGTCATGGTAACGGCCGTGTATGTACCACCCGATGCTAATGCTAACTCTGCCATGGAGGAGCTGCACAAGACAATAAGCAACCAGCAGAACTCCCATCCAAACGCAGTGCACATTAACATTATAGCTGGGGACTTCAACCATGCTGATTTAAGGTCAGTATTCCCCAGATTTGAACAGCATATTAAATGTGCAACGAGGGGGAAAAACACATTGGATAAAGCCTACAGCAACATCCAAAAAGGCTACAGAGCAACCCCTCTACCACATCTAGGTTTGTCAGACCACATGTCCATGCTGTTGATCCCTGCATACACTCCCATTAGGAGAAGAGCCCCCCCAGTCACAAAAACTGTGAAAACCTGGCCAGAAGGTGCATCACATCAGCTGCAGGACTGTTTTGAAAACACGGACTGGAGCGTGTTCGAACATCAGGACCTTGAAGAGCACACAACATCAGTGCTCTCATATATTAACTTCTGTGTCAACAGTGTCACTGTGGACAAACGTCTCCGGGTGTATTCCAACCAGAAACCCTGGATGACTAAAGAGGTCCAGGTCCTGCTGAAGCAACGTGACGCCGCTTTTAGATCCGGTGATGGTATGCAGTACAGTGCAGCCAGATCTCAGTTGAAAAGAGGCATCAGAGAGGCCAAGGCAGCGTACAAGAGAAGGATCGAAGACCACTTCACCACCAACAACTCACGACAGGTATGGCAGGGAGTTCAGCACTTAACCAACTACAAACCTGGCAATACCACGTTGACTGAGGGTAACGCGGAGCTTGCAGAGGAGCTGAACCACTTCTTCGCACGCTTTGAGGTGAAGGGACCAGAGGCAGCAGCAGCAAAAACATCGGACAGCAGCAGCCCAAGCCTCATAGTGCAGGAATATGAGGTGAGGCGCACACTGAGGGCAGTGAACCCCAGGAAGGCCACCGGACCAGATGGGGTAACCGCAAAGGTCCTAAAAGAGTGTGCAGACCAGCTGGCTGGGGTCTTCACTAAGATCTTCAACACTTCACTGTCCCAGTCCTGCATCCCGCCGTGCCTAAAGTCAGCCACAATTGTCCCACTGCCAAAGCGTACTAACATTAGCAGCCTCAACGACTACCGACCAGTTGCTCTAACCCCTGTTATAATGAAGTGCTTTGAGAAACTGGTCCGACGTCACATCATGTCCTGCCTGCCACCCACACTCGACCCGCTCCAGTTTGCATACAGAGCTAACAGATCAACTGAAGATGCCATTGCTACAACGCTCCACACCACCATCTCTCACCTGGAAGTGCAGGGCCGTTACGCCAGGCTGCTCTTTGTTGACTTTAGCTCTGCTTTCAATACGATACTCCCGGACAGACTAATAGATAAACTGCTGGAAATTGGACTTCCTTCCACCACCTGCCGCTGGATCAGAGACTTCCTCTCAGACCGTGTACAGAGAGTTAGAGTGGGGCCTCATCTTTCCTCACCCCTCAGCCTCAACACCGGCTCTCCACAAGGCTGTGTACTGAGTCCCCTACTGTACACTCTGTACACACATGACTGTGTTAGTTCCCACCCAGACAACACAGTCATCAAGTTTGCAGATGATACCACTGTGGTGGGGCTCATCTCAGGGGGAGATGAGACTGCATACAGAGCTGAAGTTCAGAGGCTGTCAGATTGGTGTGCAGACAACAACCTGGACCTCAATACCACCAAAACAAAAGAACTGGTAGTTGACTTCAGAAGGAGGAAGTCCGAGCTGCAGCCTGTCAGCATCAACGGGGAGTGCGTGGAAAGGGTCTCCAGTTTCAAGTTTCTGGGTGTGCACATAGACACAGACCTCCAATGGAGCTCTAACACCTCTGCGATCTTAAAGAAGGCCCAACAGCGTCTCCACTTTCTGAGAATCCTCAGAAAAATGGACCTGAAGAAGTAGCTGCTGACCGTCTTCTACCGCTGCTCCATTGAAAGTGTGCTGACATATTGCATCGGTGTGTGGTTCTCCAGCTGCACCACAGCACACAGAAAGGCACTCCAGAGGGTCATCAACATGGCCCAAAAAATCATTGGACATCCTCTTCCCTCCCTGAAGGACCTGTACAGCACTCGCTGTCTCAAGAGGGCACGCAGCATCCTACGGGACTGCACACACCCAGGACACCGGGTGTTTAAGCTGCTGCCGTCTGGCAGGAGGTTCAGGCTGCTGAGGTCCCGAACAAATAGACTCAAGGACAGCTTTTACAACAGGGCAATAGCCCTGATCAATGTAAATAGCTGACCTGACTGGATACCTCCCTGGACTTTTTAGGGGGAGGTAACAATGTTTAAAACGATAACAATAATATTTATATTTATAACAAGGTGCAATAATAATTAATGTGCAATAATAACAGTGTGCAATACACATACACTTATTCTTCTTTTTTATACTAAGTTAATATACTGTGTTGTGTTGTTTGTTACGTTGTGATGTGTCATATCGTGTCGTGTTGTGTTATATGTAGTGCCGACGTAGGACAGTTTTTCCAATTTCATTGTACTACTGTACTATGTATGACTGTGCAATGACAATAAAGAGTTATCTTATCTTATCTTACAGAATAATATAGCTGGTTTGCAGGTGGAGTGCATTAGTATCTTTATACAAGTTTGTGCAGATCCAATGGATCATTTGTCAAATGAAAAATGTGACAAACATGAGACTTGTTTTACTTGTTTTTACCATCTGCAGGTGAACCATGAGAGCAGTTTTGAACCCGAAGGACAAAGCTGAGTGAGAGTGCAACCAAAGACAGAGTGTCGTGTAATAACAATAAATCTACTCTTCCTCTGTTGCTGTAAAGTGATATCTGATTATATTATTTTAATTACACATTAAACAAACTGCAACTGTTACAAATCAGACAAGAGATTTGTTTTTATAGCTCCAGCCTCATGAGAAAAGAGGCCAAAAATACTCCAATGGTGTTGTGTCCTCTTCTCTCCCCCACTCTGCACTGTTCCCCAGAGTGTTTGTGGATTTTGTTTGTTAACCTTGTGCATCAGCCTGTATCCATGTGTGGTTATCGTGCCTACGTGTCATGCAGTTTAAATGTGAGTCTGTGTGTTTGGATCATAAGGAGTATTGTCAATAGCTTGTCAAGCACTTTGAGTTGCAGTAACCTGAATAAAAGGTCATCTGGAATAAAATAACTGATTTATAGGAATCAGAAAACGTTGTATGGTCACTAAGGATGGGTCTTCCTAGAAAGGATAGTGAGTAATTGCTAAAAGTTTCTGGCTGTTGCCAGGTGAAATTGGTTGGAAAGAGGGTGTTGCAGTACAAAAACCTCCTTTTGATTGCTTTGATAGCAGATTGCCTCAGTCACCTGCGGTTTGCATAGAAGACATTGTCTTATAAAACACTGACCAGTAAATTAAATATGATGCTAGCGTGTGTTGCACTTTTCACAGTTTCACTGACACTCAACTAGCAGTTGCCAAAGTCACCATCTTCCATGCAAGCTACAGGCGACCCTGCGTGACCGTACCTATGCAGCAGCCTTAAACAGCCTCTCACCACATTTTTCCCTGGCAAGCAGGGGTTGCAAGGGGGCCGCCCATTGCTTTGCAGGCATATGTGACTGGAGCTTCAAGGAATCTCTTCTTTAACCAAAGTATTCAGTGATTCAGAATTTACAAGAAGAGTTCAGGGAGTATTTCCCATCTGTTAATAAATTTTGAACCAGAATCATATGCAAGGCTGCACAGCATCATAGATTATCCAAACAACAGATAGTTGGACAGAATTAATAATGAGAGATCACATGGAGAAATGAACATGATTATTGAGATAGAGAAATTAATGTATTTGGCGATTATACTCTGATGACCCATAATGGTAGAATGGAACCCCAACGGTGATAGGATTAGGAAAGGACACCCCCCCCCCCAGAGTCTAGACTCCGGAGGTGGTGAAGATGAAGACTGAGGCTTGAGTAGAGCTCTGGCTGAGGTGTCTGAGGTGGAGATGGGGAGGAGGTGGGTGGCACGAGAGTCTGAAAGGGAGAATGACAGCGAACACAGATTTAAACCATGCGGAGTGGAGGCCGATTGGCTTAACGAAAGTGGTCGTGAAGATAATTGGACTAGAGAAATGATGTCAGTATTGGGATTGACAGCATGAGAAAGTGGTAGACATCACTGATTTTCAGTGCATTATCAACCAAAGCTCATGAGGTCACTGTGACTGGGCCTATACTATCCGATTTCCACTGGGAACTATTCACCTTTTCTTTGAAGATTGCCCCACCACACACTGATCTGACAAGAACTTGTAGTTGTGGTAGATTTGTGACATGCTAGCTTTACCTCCCTTTTCCCTTATTTTCTAAAGGAGTTACAACCAGAACTTTTTGATAGCTGCAGTTATCTTTGGCTTTGCAGGTTTCTCCTTTAAGTACATTACCTTAATCTTTCTCTGTTTGATGCCTGCTAGTCAGTAGTGCATTCTGCTTTTGTTTTCCTTGTTTATTACTTGTTAAAAAATAGCTTCTGACTGAATTACTGCAACCTAGAAGCACCACTAGAGGATTTGATCAAACGTAGTGTCACATTGATATTTTTACAGGAGTTTCAGTCGGGAATTAATTACTTGCTGTTATTAAAAAGGCCAAAAAGTAAAAATTTATAGTGAAAAAGTGAGATTGAAAGAAAAACATATCTCATGGTAATGATGAAAAGTTGTTTAAAAGACAAAAGTCATTGAAATGAAATCTGTATCGTGAAAATAGGAGACCCAGGATAGCAAGCTATAATTTCATGTAGGGCTGTTGGAGCGTTGGAGTGCGACCAGATTTGCCAGACCACCTTCAGAGCTGGTTTGAACGAGATCTCAGCCTCATTCACCCAGAAATAAGCCTCTCTGTGTTTGTAAGTGTGTGCACGTGCGTGTTACTGGGTGTGTATGACTGGTAAATTTACTCAAGTGTATTTCTGCTTTACACATCAGCACTAAATATACCCTTTGCTATGTATACTTAACTGTTTTTCTTCTGTCGCACAACTTTTTGTAAGCTAAATGGTGCTAAAGCTAAATCAAGGGTTTTCAGACAGGAAATGTTTAAATTCAAGGGCAACAGGACATTTTGGGGCTTTTGTTTTAGGAAGCTGTTTACAGTTTGCTGTGCTGCACATTTCGAGGGCCTGTAGCTGCGCTTATCTCACATACGCTCCCAAAATGGCGAGACAGGCTTGATTCATCGTTACACCTCCAAGCAATGGTGACAAAAATGACTCCTTTGTTCGTCTACTGTAGCGACACACTCGCTGTCTCTTTTTCCATCGCTGACTGCTTTCCTTTTTTGGTCATATAGAGTTTAATGTTGTGGTAGAAAACACGCACATCTGGGCTGATGTGTACATACTACAGTTGCGTGAAAATATGCTTCAGTGTTGATAGATGGCATTCATGTGTCCTTGCGGTGTATTCTGCTCTATATGAGGTCATGTTTGCCCAGGCATGTGTGTGTGTGTGGCTCCCTTGCCATGCCCTTGGTGTGTAATAGGCATGTCGACAGCAGATCTTTGCACATCTGTCTGGTGGTTGAGAAACATTACAGTGCTGATGTGCACCATTTCAACCCACAGCAGCCCCACCCCCCACCTGCTTTGCCCTCCCAGTCACTCACACACACACACACACACACACACACACACACACACACACACACACACACACACACACACACACACAAGAAGAGGTCGTTTCCACAGAATTTGAGGACACCGACACTCCATGGGGAAATTTTCTTTGTCTGAATGAGTACAAGAACCTGCTGTGCTTTTATTATGTCATCATCTTATGTCTCCATGCTTTAGGCCCTAAAGCTAAAGTTAGAATTGTTTCAAAAGTAAAGCACAAAGTAAACACAAAGTCTGTATCAAATCTGTTTAGTGTGACTACCACTGATCTTCAAAACTGGAGCATCTCTGGGTGCTGGCTTAGCTCAGTGCGTTGAGCAGGCAACTACATGCCATACGGCTGAGACTGGCCCTTGGCCCTTTGCTTCATGTCTTCCCCCTTCTCTCTCTGCCCCCGCTTTCCTGTTCTGTCTTAACTGTGTCTGTCAAATAAAGATGAAAAAGGCCCCCCAAAAATAGAGCATTTCTACTGGGTACACCTGACAGTTAGGATCCAAACATTTAGGAAACCTGCTGCAGTTTTTCTGTGGATTGTGGTCTGTCTCATGGTGTAAATGCGGACTTATTGGCTTGCCTCTATTAACCCTAAGCACAAAGAAGCAGCACTTTTAGCAAGAAAAGGTAACTCGTGATATCTTAGGCAGCCAAACTGACTTAACATACTCTGCAGCTCTGTCACTGGAAATAGTCATTTGACATACGTCAAATTACCATTTACGAAACTGCAGCTTCAATAAGATGTGTCCATTGCTGTGGTGTGAACGACCTTTCACCAAACCCTGGCCTCTGGGATGGAAAAGAAACAGTCACCAATAAGCAGCGTGGTACAAAAGAAGGAATTGGAACCTATGCGTTATTCACCTCAGCGAATATGTGACAATGTACTGTAGTTTCTTTTTTAGGGTGTGTTATTATTAATAATACTGCCTGCTGTGTCATTAACTGTACTAACTGTAAGTCCAAGAAGTCTGTGCTCCAACTCTCAGACTGAAACTGTAGTGTGTTTGTGTTTGCACCAAACTTCACACTTTCTGTGTAATGTATTCATTTAGCAAGCTAGATAGCAAGCTAATTACACTTACTGCCTAGCTGATGACTTAGCAATCCACCTTCTCATTCAAACATTCAAATATCGTCATTTCTGACTCTGTAAAATCAACATGAAATGTGAAATGCTCATGTTGATGCTTCAGAAAACATGCTTCATATGTAGTCTATGCTTCCCTGTCATGTGTTAATGCAGATTTTTAACAAGGTCCCTGCTTATTTGAGTCAAAAGTCCAGCAAAACCAACATTCGCTCAGCTGCCTGTTGGACCTGATGCTTCAAAAGTGCTTATATGCTTCTTTGCTGTCTCATAATGTACTGAAGTTAAATGACACCCGTGGGTGTACACCCGTGCATACATATGAGGCACTACAATCTGCAGTGCCTTGCTCTCCCCTGCTTGTAGTGTTGTGTTACATAAGCAGGCTAATGTTACCCCAGCAGGCCGTGTAACTGGCACCTCAATATCAGTCATTACCCCAGAGAGAGAGAAGGGCGAGATGAAAGGGGAGGAGAGCAATGAAAAGATTAGTAGAAAGTTTTAGACATGAGGGGAAGAGGGCTGAGAAATAAAGGGATGTGGCTGAAAAGGTAGATGAGTGAGCGAAGAGAGTGAAGCTGGTGAAGAATCAGTAGGTCAGGTGAAGATACAGACTTATACAGTTTTGAGTGACACTCAGCTGCTCTTGTAGTCATGTTTCACTGACGGCTTGTAGCCTTGATCTGGCTTTGTAAAAGCTTCTAATTTCCATCTAGCATTGAAACACAGAAAAGCCTTCAACGCCTCAGATCCGTGTCTTGCATGCACTCCATGCCCATCTGAGTTTTTCCTTTCCTATCGCATTCTTTTAACCCAAATTTAATATATCATTCCTCCCTCGAGGCGCCAGAGAATAAAGACTCTAATTCTTACTGCCTCGCTCGCTGTCTCACAAAGTAGATGATGCTTTTCAGAGGCTCTTCTCATCTCTTCTCGCTGTTTTTTCCTCCTTTGAATTTTTCGGTGGAGTTGTGTTCCCAGTTTGTGACAAGCCTAATGCTTGTGATCATTTCTGTGGAGACAGTTTGTGTTGGACTTGTTCGCTATGTAACGCTAACCACTTTTAGTAAGCAGAACATACTAACAGCAAAATAATTGATTGGTCTTCAGGACTGAAGAAGTCACTTGGATGAGTGACGAAACGTTTCTCCCACTCGGTACATCCAGATGAACAGAATCAACCCTTTGGGATTTACTTACCTGGATGATTGAGCATCAAGACATTCATGCTGAATGCACGTGCTTGGCCTTTATGTTTTAAAATATTAAATATTGCACAAAGCAATATTTAATGCATACATGTGCCCTGGCTTCCCTATTTTGAGGATATTTCCTATATTTGCTCATGCTTATGGATGAGTTTATGAATACTGTCAGTATATTAAAGTTATGTTCCTGTGGGAGAATAGTGGAAGGCACTGTCCTTAACCCCTGTGTGGCCCTGGGACCATAAATGGTCCCAGGGCCACACAGGGGTTAATTTCACCTCTGGAAAGCAGGAATAGAAGCACACGAAGACTTACACAGGCCTGTCCAGATTTTCCTGTGCTACTCTTCGTCTTGTTGTCAGCAGTAAAGGGTCAAGGCTGAGCATTTGGGGTAAATGTATGGTAGAATTTATGCGTTAAAGTCAGGAGGTTTGCTTTGGTTCAGCCTGCCTGTTCATCATATCACAGTGCAGCCATGAATATACAATAAAATGCAATACAGTTGGCAGGGCAGGCTTGCTGTTGTTGGTGTTAGCATCAAATGTATCTGGGGAAATTTAACAAAACATCCTTTATTAGATCTGAAGAGACATGTTTAATGCTGTTAGCTATCATTGAAGTGTTTTTAAGCTTTAGAAGACAATCATCGCTTTGTCCTGATAGGGAAGATTCTGTAGTCCTTTAGGTTATTGATGAGCTCTAGCCCCAAGATGTATGGAGGGGAATCAAATAGCAAACTGGTTACTCATCACTGAGTCCCTTAGGACACAGTGGTGAGCTAAGCCCCTAACTTTCAAGAGATAGCAGCCGCCAGACAGCCGGAGCAACACAGATAATTGAAATGACTTTCTGTATAGACTTTCTTTTATCTCCCTTATTATTCACTGTCCTCATTTTGTGAAAATGAGCACTCGTATGTTCACACGAAAAAAAAAAGTCTTAGACTGAGTCTACTGTGGGTTTTAGAAAGTGTGTTTATGCTCCACTATCAAATGGGTGTGTGTTTGAAAGGGCATTGTGTGTGTGTGTGTGTGTGTGTGTGTGTGTGTGTGTGTGTGTGTGTGTGTGTGTGTGTGTGTTTTAGAGTGATCATGGGAATGTGTGAGTGCTGGATTCAGGTAATTAATGCTGGGACGCTTGAATCTGGCAGACAGTCAGACGGGCGCAGTGCCAATGTAAAGAGGGGGGAAGGATAGTAAAGGGGGTGGAGGAGAAGATTAGAGCAGAACTGATACAGGCCACGGAAATTTAGTTGCAACTAGGTTAGGTGAGAAACACTGTTAATGGATGTAAAATGACAGCTAACCATGTGGCGCGTTGCCGTCTTTTTCCTCCTCTTTGTGGAAATAAGACTTATTTGATAGATTGGGGTGTGTTAGATCCATGTGTGAGTAAGAAAAAAAATGTCCCTGAGCCACTGTCTGTTATAATAGGATTAGAAAAAAAATATTTAGCTATAATATTTTGTAAGTAGTATGAATAAAAGCCTCTTGTGCATCCTGACAGATTACATAATCACAAATGAAATTCCCTTCCTGTTAGCTGTGGTAACCCAGGCAACAGTTCCCCTGGAGACAGGCTTTGGCAAATCTCTGTGGTCTGTTTAGAAAGTTCTAACGCATGTCCCCCAGAACAGCTCTGGCATAAAGCAGCATTTATTGCCCCAAGCGGTGATGTTGCTGCGGCTTGTGTTTGACCAGAGATTAGGAAGACTGGAGCCTTTTGTGTTCGTTCTGCTGTTTGCCGATGATAAGCTCCGCTGCAGGCCCTATTGTTTGAGTCAGAAGCTGAGGGACAGGGACCAGGGTTGAAGTAAACTGAGTGTTAGCCCTTGTGGGTTGGTCTTAGGTTGGAGATAATAAACATATATTATTAATTAATGATTTTCCCCTTACTACAGTGTGATGGGGGGGTAATCACCAACCCATCAAACTGTGTGATTAGACAGGAAATATATTGGGCTAGAGATTTTGTTGTTCACAATATGTATAATGGTCAGATGTCATGTTTAATTATTAAAATGACTGGCTCTAAGGGCGTTGCATTGGCTATATGGCGCTAACTGCTGAGTTGCAGAAGTGCAGTTGTCTGGCACGCACGCCTGATGTGAGGAGCTGATTTGGTTTCTTAGAGACAATCACAGCAGCAGCAGGAGGATAACACCACCTCTGTTACAGGACTCTGGGAATTGTAATGATGTGAATGACATGACAAAGAGATGTAAACATACAGCATTCACTGAATGTGGACTTGCTCTGTGAAATGTGTGCAAAGTGAAGTAGAATGGCTGGACAAACATTTTAGCCACACTCCTAATTTGTAAAAGTGGCATTCCCAGATATTTCACATGGAAAAAAGTACTGATGAACCTATACATTACACCTATAGAAGCTGCTCAGCCATGGAAACCCATGCCATGAAGCTCCTGGCACAGGTTTTTGGTGCTGATGTTAATGGCAAGGAGGTGTGGAGCTCAGTCCAGAGCACTGGTGACCTTTTTACAGTATGTGCCTCAGCATTTGGTTAGAGCACTCATGGTTGAGTTGCTTTGGTTCCTAAACACTTTCCCTTTGCAATAATAACACTTACCCTGATCATGGAATATCTCTGAGGTTGGGATGTCACAATACTGGTGGAATTACACTATTCTCAATATCCACTTCAACACCAAAACAAAATAATCATCCCATGTACTTAAACATAAACTTCTTTATTGAAAAGACATTTTAAAACGCCGACATGACTGCGGGTCATTTATTTAAAATGTTAAGACACAGAATGAAGTTTTAGGATGGTTGCTGAGTAGACTGCTGTTACATTATGTTAATATAAGAATTTAATGTTAGCTATTGGAAACATTTTAGGCTATGGGACAAAGCTGATTTCTCAACGGCACCACCAAAACAGGTACATGGATTTCAGGATCACATAAGAGGATAACAGCTTGGATGCTGTTAATATAAACTGAAACTTACTCAACTTCAATTGAGTGGTGTTTTTTGGCGCTTTTCTGTCCTATATATAGCTTTCCCTGCATAATTGAACCAACAAATAATTTATGTGTTTACATCGCTTTACATGCAGAAAATCAGCAAGTGTCATCTGCTACAGCTGGCTGAAGCTTTTGTGGTATCTGCTCTGCTTCTACACTGAGATTCTCATTAAACAGTGCACACCATAATCCCATTATAAAAATCACAATCAATTCAGACTGCTTGTAGGATACTAACATACCATTTTTAGTGTTATAGTATTAATCTGTTAGTCTGATCAGCCATTGCACTGTTATGCTGTTACTCTGAAAAATAATGAGATGTCTGCTAAGCATCTGCTTGTCAGACGTGTTATCTATCTTCATTTGTGCCCTGTCGTTGATAGATTATTGTTCATTCATTTTCTGCTAACTGTCAGCATAGTGTGTTATTTCAAAAATCTAGTGAAAGTCAGAGTGGAGAAATCATGTGGTACGTATTTTAGGCATTAAAATTTGTTTACAGTGGACGAAGTACAACAAATCTTTCCTCAGATTCCCTTCAGTCTGGGCTTAAACAAAGCAACGTTAACGGGGGGGATTTCTTACACTGACATAAAGCTTGAGGCTTCAGGGTGAAATCAATAGAGTGATGAGCTTTAGAAAATGTTGTGTATGGACAGCAACTTAAAAAATGTCAATTACAGAGGAGTAGCTGACCTTTTTTTATTTATTTATTTATTTATTTTTAGCTTTTTTATATACTCCTGTTGCAAAAATGTCACACCTGGACAACAGATCTGCTCAGCATTATAGGAGCATATTTCTCTTTAAAGACTGTCTGCAACACCACATTCAGTGCTTTCATTATTTCATGAAATGAGTGAGGTCCAATAGCTGATAAAGTCCATTGTGAGCTTTCTAGCTGGTGGTTTTATTGATTGGAAAAGTAATATTTTTTGGTAATTGGTTTTCAGCTTTTTTCCCTCGAGGCATACGCACAGAAACACGCAGTAAAAAAAAAAAAAGAAAAAGAAAAGAAAAACAGGCGACCTTTGTCCCCATTCTCCTACTGCGGTAACCTTTAACCTTTGCCTTCAGCTTCCAGCAACAGATACACAGAAACACCTGTGTTCCCAGTATACATATAGATATGTTGTACTTGTAATTGCTACACTGGTTACGTGGCTCTTTGGATGAGTTGATCAACAAAATTAATGATGTCACTGTTACCCTCAGTACTTTATACTCAGCGCTAATTAGCAAACAGCATGCTCTGACACTGATCTGCAGTGGCTTACATAAAAAGCACAATGTTAACACACTGCTAACAGCTTGATATCCTTGTGAAATGTTACATGGATGTGTGTAATGCGCTAAAATTAGCATTTAGCTGAACACATGTGCAGCATGTGCATAAGTGTACCCTCAGTGAGCTGCTAGTGTGTTTACTCATGGTTCTATTAGTTCAAGCTAAAGTGAAAGAAATCAGCTGACAGGCTGCATTTGCTCATCCGCCAGACCTGTAAGTTACCTCAGATGTAACAGTATTGGTGCACTTTCAGTAACAGTCAGGCTGAGATCAGTTTTTCTTATGCAAGGCACTTTCTGGTTCATTTTCAACCTCTGTATGGCATCGTTTTCGCTTCCTCTGCAGCTGCTGTGTGTGAAAGCAGCTTTTATTGAGATTTTATATTGAATATTTTCGTGAAACTATTACTTATTTGATGAAATCTTCACATCTTGGTTTAATGATGCAAGCACCCCAAGCTTAACACCCCTAGGAGACTTCAGAGCATTTTAAACACGCACATTACTTATGGCAGGCCGCAGAGTGATTTTTGGATATCAGTGGAGAGTGCCAGCTTTGCTGTAGACAAATTAATGAGGCTGCTCTCCGCCCACATGGAAACACACGCAATCACCACGGTGCTCATGATGCATTAAAGAGATTGTCAGAGAGCTAAGGTCTGCCCTCAAGATTTAACGCTGTGGCGAGATCGCAGGCTGGCTCCTGCAAAGGCCAACTTGGAAAGGAAATGAAAGGAAGCAGACAAACGCACAAATCAAGAGATTGTGAGGAAAGATGGTATGTAGCGTAAAGCCTCAACTAAAGATTAAGAATATGGACTTGTTATAATAACACATGGAAATACAAATAAATTAGCTCTACCTTAAAATTTCCTTAGTGTTCCCTTTCCCTTAACAACCTAAAGCCAGACCGTCTTTGCCAGTAGAAACCACTTTCTAATGAGCACCGTCCATATTCCAGAGTGGAGAAAGTAATTTAACATGCTGTATTATTCATCAGAGTCTCTGTGTGATTTTTGCAGCAATTTGAACACTTATTTCCCCCATAACGCTTCGGGGGTCGGAGTAATGAGTCTCTTTCCTAATGACTTTAGCGGTTGACGAGAAGGACGCGACAGGCGCTTATGGAATCAAAGGTTTGTCTGGCAGAATTAAGGGTAAGAGCGGTGTGTTCTGAGCGCGTGTCCACCGAGACAGGAGCGCGCTCTGCTCTGAAGTACTGTGTGATGAAAGGAAGTGGAGGCAGGAAGGAGAAAGAGAATTAGAAAGCTGGCGGGTACAGAGGAGATGTAAAAACCCACAGCACCGAGGGGAAGATGACAAAACTAACGAGACATGACAGACTCTGCGACTGACTCTGCATGATTGATGGTGCGGTTTTATTTGTGTATGTGATCTCTTTTGTTGTGATTCTGTTTATTTTTGTGTTTAGGTCATTTCTTTCCGTACACTATATATCTTCAACCCGCCTACTTGTCAACTTGTCTGTCTCTTTTCATCTTCCTGTCTTCTTATCACATAATTTTCTATTGTATTGCTTGTCTCCCTGTTTGGGGCAGTGATGCAGCATCCATCCAAGCACGAGGCTTGTGAAACAAAGCATTCATTCAAAGCATCCTGAAGTTAGTCAATATACTGATGGGTACTTTAAAAACAAACAAATAAACAAATTACACAGTTCTTTTTTTTTAGGCAATAAATTGAAAAAATGAGCTGGATGTGGCAAATGTGATACAATTTAAAAGAAATTAATCATAGAAAATAAAAACACTGGCTTAATAAAGCTATAATAAAACATTTTCATCAGTGTGATGTCTGTTTTAAAACTATACTGTGTGTTGTGGTGTGTGTGTGTTACTGTTCTGTTCATGGTAAACTTTCAGTGGTGGTGCCGTAGTTACCGCTCTCAACCACCCTGCCAACCTGAATTGGCTAAGTGGCAAAAAATGGATGGTTGGAGAATATTCAGTAAAATATTTCTTTTTTTACTTTCTAGAGCCACTTTAGACACAATTTAAGGCATAATAGAGTAAAAAAAAAAAAACCCTTTCTGACATTGTTTTGTTGGAGATTCCACTTTTTACATCGCGCCTGTGCCTGGTTCATGCTGCGCCATAACACCAATGTATCTGCGATGCCACAAAATCACAAACCTTACTCCTGTCAGCAGATAAATGTGCACACTGCTGTCAGATTCTGCAAACAGAAGGTTTGAACAGCAGGTGGGTGGAGCTGCTGTGCTCACAGCCTGAACTATGTGCATGAGATGATCAGTTTAAGGATATCAGAAGAAGAAAACGGTCTCAAAGTGAGCACTGGGAAAGTCATGTGTTACAAAATGATCTACATGTAAACACAAGTCAGTAACAAAGATAGTGTAAGTGCTGGCTTACATTTATTCTACCTTAAAACTGTGGTGTTGTGCTACTGTGTTACTGCTTGGGTCTGGTTTTCTCATTCTTGTTGTAGTGTATGGTATTATCAATCCAAGGGCCAAAGAACTCTCTAAGGCCGTCAAGAAAAAAAGATTGTGCATGCCCATGAGTCTGGGAATGAATTTGAAAATATTTTTTTTAATTATAAATCATTATCTGTAAGGGAGGTAGCTTTCAAGGACTCCCGGTTAGTCCTGAACTAGCTACTCCAGCAGGGGCCCAGTTTGCCCAAGAAACAAATAGTCGTGGACCTCAGGAGTAATGACTTCTGGGGAGACAGAGACAGAGCTGCTTTGCTGCAGTAACAGCAGACAGCTTTTCAGGAGCAGGAACTACCGACTGTGAAGCACAAAACGTTTTGAGCTGCTTTGCTGCCTCAGGGATTGGTCAGGTTTCAGGTATTGATTCAAGAAAAAAGCAACAGATTTTAAAATGCCTTATAATTTTTTTGAATGGTTAGTAAAAAAAAAAAAAAAAGGCCCACCTGTTGGTTTCACGATGTACCGTGTGGCAGGCAAAACAGTGTTAACAAACAACGTTCAGAAATACGCACAAGAAAACATGGCGAGGAAAACAAAATACTAGGAAATATGGTTTTATGATAAACGCAGCAAGGGAGAACAGCAAAGTGACAGAATAACAAAGGACAAGGTGAGGCTCAGATAACAAATGTACTAAGTAATGAAGCTAGAGGAAAACTGGTGGGAAACACAGCAGGAACAAATCAGGGGTAAGGAGACAAGGGAAGTTAAACTCAATAGAAGGCACATGAGATAAGACACTATCAAAATAAAACAGGAATTAAATAATGTGGGGCATTTTACACCAACAGAGAATAAACTGAAACTCCAAGAAGCAAAATAAGCAGTCGCCTCAAAACCCGGAAAACAAAAGAACTAAAATTGGGCTCGAAGGCTAAGAAACGAGAAGATCCAGAAGCTTCTAAACTGAGTACTCAAAACATCAACTGAGATTATAACCATAAAAAGCCAAAAAATAAACTTTGGGTAAGAGACTAAGGACAACAGCTTGGACTTCAAAAAGTCAGTATCTTGCAACTGAATATTTTTTGCATTGAAGAATCATCAAAATTTTACAGTATCAGACAGACTGTGGTCCCTGAGGAACACTAACGAGTACGTAACAGTAACTGAATAAGTTTTCATTGTGGAAGGTAAGGTGCTTCTCAAAATAGCCTCGTTTTCCATGGAGTTTGCCAGCAGTCGTTCAGTAAAAAAGGGAAATCCTCATGCTTTCTGTTTTATTCCTCAGGTTGCTGTTTTGCATAGGCTGTCTGTGATGCAGCTTGAAGGATTGCTGCAGGGTTTTTTGCATTTTTTAATTTTGTAAAAAGTGACAGAATCCACTCCCAAATTTTGGGGCCTCTTTCCTAAATCACGATTCGTCTCTTGACCAAGTTTCATAAAATTCCGCTTGCTCACCGTGCGTAATCCCACAGACAAACAAACAGGCAAACAGCAGGGAAACCGTACCTCCGTGGAGGCAGCGGACTAACTGGTGAATGATAGCAATCTGGCATTTCGTCTCTGTGGCAGGGATTTGGAAAAACATTTGCATCTGTTTCCATGCGTAGTTTAGGAAAATACACTAACCACATAGCACAAACTGTAGCATTGTGAAGCCGCTCAGCACACAAGGCCCCACTTCATGCAGACATACTGTATATACAGATATCTTTGTTCCTCTACTCATCTTCTGGTATCCCTTCATCCACTGGTGTGATGTCAGGCCCCACTTTTCCTCTGTAAACATTTTTTTGCATCACAATTTTGTCTTTTATCCCTCTGTTCTGAAACAAAGGGATGATTACATCACTGCAGGCGGTGCTGTTAGTTTTTTTTTAAAGGAGCTGTGTCTCTGGCTTGGCAATAGCACCAGTTTTATAACTGGAACCGGCTGCTGCTGCTGCTGCTGGGTGGTTTCCACAGAGATTATCAATGGTGAGTCAAAAAGATTACCTCCAGCAAGCAAACTGGTTTGTTATAATTTCTTGACTAGAATATGTTAATACTGCCAGGAAGCAGGAAACAAGAAATTCACCAGCGGATATGCATCAGACGGCCGTGATTGCTGGTTCATTTGGGGAAATCATCTTTATAAGGAATTGAAAAAAAAAGAATAAAAGGGGAAAGTCGTGTCTTTATACTTGGCAATCTGAAATACAAAAATAAATGAATCATCAAAAGAGTTTCCTGGGACACATTGTCTCCACGGGAATGAATTCTGCAGCCAAATATTGTGTCTACTTTGGTTTTTACATGGCAGCCGAGACAGTCGTCTCTTTTTTCAGCAGTTCTTTTAGATGTGAGCAAAGTGCTCACTCTCCCGCATCTCCCGAGTAGCTAAAAGGAACCGAACATCCTGGTTATTTGTCTGAATTGGACATATTCAGGAGTAGAATCCAGCTGTGTGCAATTTATGACACTAAAGTCTCTCCTCTAATGACGAGATACTGACATTTATCAAATTAACTTCCGTCAAGCGGCTGTGCAGTTGTGGGAGGATTACGGTAGAAACGCTGTGTTCAAGTTCATTTGACGGCATGTCTGTCCCCTCCGGCTCTGCTGTAACCGAGGCTTCACTTTAATTTCCACAGCTTGCCACTTTTACTCGTCTACCAGCCCCCCCCCTCACTTCTGTGCTAAATTGTCTCTAAATTGGATATTAAGGGGATGGAAGAACTCAGGGGAAGGGTTGCCCTCCACGTTTCTTTTCCTCCCTTTTAATATTCTTCTTTACAATATTACATATACACTGTATACATATTTGACTGTAATGAGAATTGCAGCATTATCCAAGAGACTGGGATGCATCTTATTTATCTCCAGTATCCAGATTTGGCCTATTCAATAAGCTTAGTCCTCCCAAATGCACCCTGCCCTAATAGCGCTCTGTATATGAATCACATTTGGATTGGGGAGCTTTGGGTGGGGGCATGAGACACACCCTTCGACCTTTGATTGCATTCTGCTTTGATCAAATAGCTGGGTAAAGAAAAAAGGCTCTGAGTGTTGTAGCGTAACATTAGCATCCTGTGGGGCCGGGTGGAGCTTAAAGGTGTCTGTGTGTGTGTGTGTTGAACCAGAAGTGGAGGTATAATGGTAGTTATAGGATGACAGACCTCGTCCCCAGGTCCAATAAAGGCGACAGCAGCCTGTGCAGATTTATAACTGCCTTCCTGAGTGAAAAGCGGGATGGGGGATGGAAAGGCAGCTCACTATCGAGGATATCTTATGCCTCCTTTGAGAGTCCCTCCCTTTCTCTCTTTAATTTCATGGCTCTCAGAGTGCTGTATTGTCTCTACCCCCTGTCTTCATCTTTTTTTTAAAATCTCCTTTCTTTTTGTGTAATTTTTAGATCTATTTTTGCCTTAACTGTGGTCTTGTTTTTTCCCCCTTTGTTTTCTTTACTCTCGCCCCTCCTTTGCAGGGCTTTAGGCAACAAATGTTTCCTTTGTCTGTCAGCCACAGCTCTCTTTATTACTCAGCCAAGCCTTTTAATTCCTTGTATGTGTGAGACTGACTGGGGCAAATAAATGGCTAGCTTGTGTTTATGCTCCGACAGTATGACTAAATGTTGTATACAGTACAATATAGCTGAGACTAATGATGATGTTAATGATAGTGCAGAAAGAAGAAACACTGAGATGTGTAGCATAAACTAAGCACACCCTCTGTCAAGTGTAAGGTTTTAGCTGTCTATGTAACTAAGTACACCCCATTTTTCAGTGGCTTAGTATTTACCACTTTGAGGAGCAATACCTTTTGGACTTGCTTTAGCTTTTTGGAAAATGGGCTCACATTTGGCTCTAATATACTTTGGTATACAGAGGAGTTTGACTCAATGAGTGCAAGTGCCCAGGTTCTGTGGCTGCAGGGAAAGCCCAAATCAACACCCCTCCAGCACTGTGCATGGCAGAGGGAGATGTTTGTGCTGATATGTTGTGTGTGGTGTACCATACGTCCGGCGCTGCATTATGACCAAACATCTCCACTTCGGTGTCGTCTGTCAAAAGGAAGTTGTTCCAAAAGTCATGTGGTTTGTTCATATGCATGTTTGCAAACCCAAGCAGTGCTGTCATGTTTTTGTTTTTTTCAGAGAGAAGACGCCTTTGCCTCGGCAACCTTTCCAAACCAGCCATACTTGTTCAGTCTTTTTCTAATGTTGCTGTCATGAAGTTTAACATTTAACATGGTAACCAAGGCCTGTACAGTCTGAGATGTAGCTCTTGGGTTTTTGCGGTTTTTCCAAATTTAACTGATATGAGTGACCAGAGTTTTTCAAGGCTGTTCGGAGGTATTTTTCATTTTCCAGCCTAAAAATATCAGCGAAAAGCAGGTTTTGTCTTAACACCTACTACTTCCTGCAGTAGGAAAAGCTAGTTTTAGTCTAAATAAGTATTGAGTAAGTTAAACTGCAGGTGCATTTTTTAATCAAAGGATTATTGAATCTTTTAAAATTAGTGACAAATAATAATGACCTTTGCTTCCTGATGCCATTTAGGATTTTCACAGAATTAAAGCTGGATGCATGATCCAAAAACAAAACAAAAAAGAATCCATCATATACACCACACAGGAGCTATATCGACTTAATAGCTGCGAACAGCTCCGATATACAGTATTCTGTTATACAGCACATCGCATCAACAGATATATCACATGACACCCTCATACCCCTGCCTGTGATGTTGTTTTGGAAAGGCCGCTGTGTTCCCATGGCAGCCTAGCACCAGTTATTCCCAGTACGATTGTAGTTTTCCACCTGCAGCAGGAAAAAGACCTGTTCCCCTCCCAAACACTGTTTCCATGTAAACATTTTGCAGGAATGTGTGTTCATGTGAGAATGTGTGTGCGTTCCATTTCTGTGGTTCAAAGCTGAAGTTTGGTTGTTCTGTTGTGCCTAAAGCTCCAGGTAGAAATAAATGGATTGTTTTTTGGCAAAAAATATATAGAAGGCAGTTTGTGTGTGTGTGTGTGTTTGTGCTCTTTAAGCATCGGTGCTCTCTGTCGTATTTTCAGTGTTACTTCTGTCCCGTTGGGGATGATTACAAGAGAGGAGGGGAAAGTGTAGGAGCTCAGAGCAAGAAGACGAGGGTGCTAATCTGTGAGCAGCATTAGGATGAAGAGGGTAGCTGTGGGGGCTGCACAACAAAACAAAACACTAGCTATCAGTTCACAAAAACACAAGACAAAAAAAACCCACAGTGTGAGAGATGCAGCCAAACAGAAAGTGACTCAAGGCAATGTTAGAAGCAGCGTCTTGGCTAAGATCAGGTCAGACGTGGGCAAAGAGAAGTGGTGTTTGAATACCACAGGCTATAGTGTCCCATTAACAGACTTGTAAAAACACAGTCCCTCCCCCAGTGGAAACTGCAGCTCATGCACATAAACACACATGTGCAGATTGCTGTTAAATATGATAAAGTGTTAAGATTGTTCAAAGGTCCAGGAACATTAGAGTAGGCGAGCCTGAGAGTAGGCTAGTAATTGTCTAATAAATCAAATGTGTTAGTAGTTTTTTTTCACTATATTATTAATCTTACACCTTTTTTAAAAGACAATTGCACATTTTCTGGATTGTCTTGGTGTATTTGTAAAAAAAAAAAATCTGTTTAAAAAATAGAGCTATTTCGTTTTTGTCAGCACTTTTTAAAAAAACTCTTCATGTTGTATTTAGCGGTAAGTCGAACAAAATTCAACTGCGGATACAAATTTTAAATTCCGTGTGGGTGACACATGCTGAAGGTGAGACACGAATGAAAGACACAGTGAGAAAGTAACATCACATTTACAAGGATACAAATGAACATGATATATACATAGGAAAATTAAAAGAATTGAGATTCATGACATGTTTCATCTATATATATTTTTAAACGTATAGATGTTAAATAACTTGAGTAGTTTCTTACTCATTATTGTATCTTATATAAAAAAAAGAGCGATCGTGCCCTCCTAGCAAATTAAAGTATTTATCTAAGAGGCTCTGCAGCAAATATCACCTCTATACCTCCTGTCTTTGACTGACTTTAAGCACAGTGCTGTACTTACAATGGTCGCAGGACATTTTAAGATTGATGCTCACACTGAACTTGGAAAATCTCGATTTAAATTCATCGGTGCATGTAAATGGAACGAGCTACAAAAAAAACATGAAGCGGCATTCTCTGATTTCACTTCTCATTTTAAAAGGTTGAATCTGTTCATCAGCAACTGCTCTATCACATGTTTTTCTTCATTTGTAATTTGAGACTGTATGTATACTTTTAACCTTTTTGTGGATTAAAAGAAAAACAACTCAAAACAAATTTAAACCTGTGCACCAATTCTTGATTTTTTTTTTAAATCCTTAAAGACGTATGCTGGCCTTCTGTCTAGTCAGAGTCAGAGTTACAGTGAGTCATACGCTTCCATATAGCTTTATTTGATCTAAATTGTTTATGACCGTGGTCTGTGTCTGTGCTCCTTTTCTAACCAGGAAGTGGTTTGTAGCCTGAAAGTTTTGTTTGGATGCTCAGCTGCCCTCAGGGCTGTGTGTGGGTGCTAAAGGCATTCACATGAATAGACACACTCTGCATGCTTCTAGTAAACGCATTAACCCAAAATGAGGTATCAAAAACAGAAAACTCTCACAGTTCTGCAAGTGTTCTGCAAGAACCAGCTGGAAGAATGATTTTGTGTAAATGTCAGCTTGTGATGTTAGGCCTCCTAACATGAATCAACAGAGGTGGGGCTAGAAAAAACACAGAAGAAGTCACAGCAGGATGGTACTCACTCATTTCCCACTCGGTGTTTTCATATCCGCACCCTGTATTTTTAGACAAACAATGAATCAGTTCTAAAAACATGCTTTTATGAAGGTTTTTACTGTGCAAAGCTGTCTGAAAAGATAAAGGACTCTAACGAGTTGTCGTAATTGTGAACAGCGCAGCATTTTTAGCTGGAGTCAGTGGAAGTTAAGAAATACAGTATTTCCAACAAGATACATGCAAGTGCTGCAAAAATAACAGCCACAGTGTATTTAAAAGCTGTATGTGAATGAAAAATGCTTATTACTCTACTAGGTTTGGGTTTCTGAAGGATTTGGCATTTGGGGCGAAGAAACTATTTTCACCAGACACAAACATGAAACTTTTATGTTGGTCTTTGCCTGGCTCAGTGCCACTGGACAAAGCAGGCCCAGTGGGCAGTGCTAACCCACAAGCAGCAGCGAGTACTTGGAGCAAATGGTGGGTGGGCTGAAGGTCATACGGGCTATGGACACACTGCCATTGTTCACTGCCCTGTGTGCTGGTATACGATTCACAGAATGCTATGAAAAGAGAGAGTAGGTGCATCGGAGATATCAGACAGTAAATACTCGATCAGATGTTAGCTGAACGTGTTTTAAAGCGATATAACTGATATGACTGAAGGATATGTGTGCATGTTTGTGACACTGCACAGTGGAGCAGCATGTTTTTGGTGTGAGTCAGCACTGTGTGAGGAGGCACAGCTAGCTCTGTGAGAAGTGCAGCTCTGTTGAATGTACAGTAGGAGTGGGAGGAGATGAGTAAAAAGCTCTTCTGTGACACTCAGGAGATGCATGATGTCTTCCCTTCAGCTGTTGCACACCACATTCCCCGAAGGGCTGACTGTACCTCTTCATCCTGGAAGAACTTTGATAAATGGAATCTACAACCTGAACTGCGCATGTATTTTCTCACTTAGAGGCTTTATAAAATGGGTCAGTTTGTTTGCATCCAACGTTCTGACCTTTGTTTCTTGTTAATTCTGCCTCTCCCACTCCTCTTTGCAAAGGCCAACACTCATGATCACAGGCAAAAGCACTTTGTGGCAGAGGCATTTATTCCTGCAGAGTGATAGCACCCGCTGTAGAAGCAGGTCAAGGGGAGGTTATTAAAATTTCCCTCGAGATGCTGCGCTCGGTGTTCAAATTATTTGCACCTTGACCCAGTTTATAGTTGGCCTTTTCAAGTGTTTTCTCTCCAAGCTTTAGGTTTTTGTGCAAATATATGTGAAGAAAGACGCAGGAGGGGGGAATTCGTTTTGTCTGCCTCACTTTCCAGAATTGCATTAATTAGTGACCCTGCCAGGCACATCTAGCGACTTTTGTCGTGATACTTAAGTACCAAGCAGAACACTTATTTGTAGTGGTATGAATTTAGTGATTAGAAGAGCAAAAAAATGTCTTAAAAAGATGGCTTCAATTGAGTTTAAAGGGAAGAGGCTGTTAACTGTACACTCTACATTTTATTTAACTGTTGTTTCAGCAGTCACAACTGTCAGTGACATGCTTAAGTACAGCAGTCAGACATCATTTAATCTGCGGTTTATTAGTAATCCAGTAATCAGCCAGCTTAAAGTACATTACAAGGAACTGCAGCACAGAAATTAAAAACATTACAAATCACAAAAATCTCAAGAAAATTCAACACTAACACAACACAACACTAACTTAAAGTTTGAATTTCTCCCATCACAGATGGTCACTTCACCGGGACCCCTCCCACATACGGTTACGACGCAGACCGAGCAGAGGAGCAGCGAAGGCACCACGACATCCTGCCGTACATCGATGACTCGCCGTCGTCATCTCCTCACCTCAGCTCCAAGAGCCGTAGCAGCCGGGACACTCTGTCCTCCGGATCGCTGGAGTCCTCCAAATCGGTCAGTATGACATCTGGGCGTGTCCTGTTGTTGACAAAGCAGACTTTGATGCTCACATCTAATCCAAATGCCAAGCTTTCTCACGTCTCCTCAAGTGATTCAGCAACTTAGCTGCAGACAGAGCAAAAACAAATCTCGCTGGTAAACTGTGCTCATTCTTGCATACATTATTTTTTTCCCATTGCAGAGCAGGAATTGGGCTAATCTATTCTTAGAACAATCCCATTCTGTCTAAAAGTCTTCAATTGAAAAACCATATCTGCTGTTTAAAGGAGATTGATAAGGGACATATCTCCTGCCTCATAGCTCCCGAAGCAGTCATCCAGTGAAGAAACCATCCGCCTTAAGAGTCAGGGTTTTTTTCGTCTAGTGTATTAGGCAGAATTACCTATCACCTCAATCACCACATCGCTGCCTTCATCCTCTTACGCGACCTCCTTCCTCGTCTGCAGTGAAAACCAGTGATCTGTGACGTCTGCTCTTCAAAGGTTATAAGGGAGAGGATACATGTGTGCGCACACAGACACAGACTCACAACCTGTTTTTCTTGTCATCTGTATTTATTCTATGTTATTTATATATGTTCTATGATGCAGTCCTCAGTGGAAGCAAAGGACTTTGTGTACCAAATGCTAGTATATACCAGATAAACATGTTGTAGCCATAGGTTCAATTACAATAGAGGGGTATCTTGGGAGAATATAATAAGCTAATGCTGCCTCTACCCCCTGTGCCCTTGGAGGAAGTAATTGCATCAGTGGTCATGAAGCTGTATCGGTTACTCTGCCCCTTCAATCTTTGCTCACTGTCTGTACTGGTGAGCAAGCGACTGTCAGACTGATTGATGGCTTGAAAATGTCAATAAACGTGCCCCTTGACTGCACCGACCTTTGACCTGTGAGGTTTAACACCCGGTGGTTTTAATTTGCGCACACATACTTAGCTTGCATTTGGACACATACAATCCTTCTGTTTGTATGGAAAAAAGAAATTCAACACTACATGCTTAGAGCCTGTAGATGCATCGTCTGATGGCTGGATAAATACATTATGCACTGTGGCAAATATCCATCAACAAATTCCCCACAGGCTTACAATCAATGTTCTCAAAATGGAGTTACCATCATCCTTGATTTGCCCTTGAACAATCTGTCTTCAAACGTCACCCCACTCTGCTTTTCTAATTGATGAGTCAGAGTCCAGGCAAGCTCTGATTGGCTCAGGGGGAACTGATGGTTTAGTGATGTCACTGTCATGAGTCATCACTTTCAGTAATTCTGCTGATTTAATTTAAGAGTGCTCTGGGCTCTTGTTCACTCACAATCTGGCTCTGCCCAGCACTTGAAAGGGAAAAGAGGGTCACTGATCAGAAGTTTGCTGAAAATTCAATAACATCCTTAAACTGTTTTACCAAAAACACTGACCACGTGTGCTATCTGTGTTTCTGCATGATCATAGTGTACTTTATGACATCTACAGAGTGAACCTACAGAGTTCACTCTGCTTAATTTCCCATCAAGTTTGTGGTAATGATGCGTTATTATGTCTGTATTTAATAGGAGAAATTTCAAGAGACTTATGCTGCGGTCACAAAACTGTTTGGAGATTGCAGCATGACCAAAATTACTGTGACCACGTACAATGAACTTGCAATCTTGTTGCTCGAGACCAAGACTGCGACCTTTTGCAGTCAGCTGCCATCTTTAAAGTAGCTTTACTGCTTCATGACGGTGATAAAATGACCAGTCTGTGATTGAATGGGGTCAAACTGGCAACTAACTGTCAATTAACTGTGATAAATCTGCACAAATCATAAATCTGTTTCTGTCTGCATAGATCAGCTTCCCACCAGCTGATCTATGCAGTCATCTTTTCATTGAAAATGAGTCACCCAGAGGTTGTGGGTGATAGACACTCAACCTCTGGATGGCCAATTAGTCTTACAGTTAGTTGCTGACAGGGAAAAAAAAGAAAATCAGTGCAGTCCCCAGGCAAACCCAGATTTTTCCTAGTTGTAAGGAAGTTTCCATATTTTTACTGTAGTGCGACAGAGCCACGTAGACTTCCAGCTGGATTCATAGTCCTGTGTTTGTTTGCAGAGCCCTCAGGCTACAGTTATCCAGGGAAGCCGTCGGTCATGCACGATAATGATTTGGGTCTTCTTCACAACTGGGGCCAGGCTAAGTGACTGACACCAGCGCAAACATGAACAAGAGTAGCTCCGTTAACCACATATTTCTATTCAAGTGGCGCGACACAGCGTCAGCACATACGCGTGGGTCTGGTGAGCAATGTGTAGCACCTCCGCAGTATCATGCTGGGGCCTGCTGCCAGATTTAAATTGAAGATGTTGCAGGTAATTGCTTGTGCTTTGACCTCCCCGTGGATCATCCTAGTTCATGAGCCCCTGTATATTAAAACAACTAACTCCTCTCTCTTATGGCCCACACTTAAGGTGTGCAGTAAGCTTTATTTTCTGCTCGATCAGCAGAAATACTCTAAATGAGCAGCATGTGCACCATCAGTGTGTGTCTTATCTGACTGAAGACCTACACCTCCACTACATAGCCGATGTGGCGCTAGGAGCCAATCGCGTTAGGCTTTTCAAAAAGCCAGGGATAGCAGAACAGGATGCTACACAGATTAGAAAATGAAAATTGAAAAGGGTTGATAAAATGTGGGGTTGTTGTTATCGCAGTCACTGTTGTCCGTCCCATCTGTGAGTCCACTAAATAAAAAGAAATAAAAAGAAACATGTTGCTAAACAAACCCAGTGTACATCAGAATTCTTAAAAACATGCCAGGCTGAACTCCAGCTAAGTGATGCTGGGGCTGAAGAGGTTTAAGTGTAGATTTAAGTGTCAAATATTATTTTTATTGCTTCTTATGTACACTGCAGGGAGAATATGTTTTCTTTTTTTACTTATTTCATAACCAAACATGCACACAGACACTTCTTTAGTCTTCTGAAATTTTAACTGAAAATGATAAGTATATATCATAAATACACATCTCATCTTACGATGCACTTTTGTTTGTAAAGACAAACATTTACCTCTTTTGACTGTGTTAGTATCTACACATAATATACTTCATTATCGGCTTTCGTGGGAACCTAATGTTCTTACATTCAGTCCAGATACCTAGAAGGCTCTGCGTGATGCATGTTACATGTCTACCACAGAAATGATAAGGTGAGAAACAGTGTAGTATACTGTGCAGTAGAAACTGTGAGTACAAGACAGTTGGATGAAGATCCAATATTTTTGGAGCAAATGAGAAATCGGGATAATAGCAGAATATTAAATTATAGAAATCCTTGAGTTGCATCTTAGGATCTACTTTTTGCCTCATTCCAATAATAACTTGGACATCATTAACTAAGATGCTAAGAAATTACAGCAGAGAGTAAAATATTGTATTCAAAACCTGGACAGCCATACATTTTTTTAACATCCAATTACATTGGATTACACGCCCTGGTCTACCCAGCACAATTTTCTTTTTGCTCTCAGTAAATAGATCTACAAAATATTAAATATATTACACAAGGAAGAGCAAAGACTACACATATATCTTCATACCTGTCCAAACGACCGGTTGTTAATAGTTCTGTTTAATCTTTTTTTTTCGTTCATTCAGTCAATTTGCTGATGTAAAATAAACGTGAAGAGTTGAGAACGTGTTTGTAGCAGGCTACTGAATCAAACTGACGACATATAAAAGCATATTGAGCCCGGCAGAAACTATGGTGGTAATGGACACCTGTGTAATGGAGTCCATAAAAATCCTGGAGCATTTCATAATCTTCTGGCTTGTAACAGTCCCCTGAGATCTGTGTAAGCATCTGCTTATGCAGTGGCCATGGAAACAGGTTTCGGACCCATTTACCCCTTCATTTAAATAAATGCATGTACGCCCACACACATCCAAGTAGTCATGTATGCATGTAAAAGCAGTTCACACGAGCATCATGCATGGTGCACAGGCAGACATAAACGTTCCTGACAAGCATTTATATAATTTTCAAAATAACATAACTGTATTTATTTAGTAACAAATCAATATAAAACAAAAACAGCTTTTATGAATATTGTATTTAATACTGTTGTTTTTTTTATGCTGTTTTTTTAATGCTGTTTTTACTGTTAAGGTAGTTACAGGTAAAAACAGCAAGAAAAAATGATTAAAGAAGAGTAATAAAAAGAAGATGTTATTACTTAATGCAATTTTACCTGTTCAGCTGATATTCATCCACTAATTTCCACTAATTATGGTCATCATTCATGCTGCATCCAAATGCGTTTAATGATGATCCAGGGCTGTTTCACTGGTTTAATCCCAAGCTCATGCAGTCACAACTACCAGGAAAAAGGTTTGTGTGTCTCAGTGTAAAGATGTGTAAACAAAAAACCTAATGTATACACACATCTCTGTCTGCATCTGGCTTTGTAAATTATTTTTCTGCATCTTCTCACATGCTTTTGCCTCTCCCATAACACACAAACACACTCATACATACACATATTTATACCGCAGCCGTTTTTTTCTTGTCCTTGGTGACCCTGCCCGTTTGAGTTATTTCAGATTTGGTGGTTAATCAAGGCAACCCGGGGAGTTTATCTTTTATTTTTTCATATCTATGCCCTTCAGCGAGCTTTGACTCAGCTGAAGGGAACAGAGAGGCAACCAGGGATGATTTTCGGAAGGTGTTTAATTTTCCTGGACTCAGGCGCACAGAAGCAGCATGAAAGGTCCTTTACCAAATATATACATATAAATAATAGGATGTTATGTTTTGATGTTGTAACATAGTCACAAAAGAAGCAAAGGGCTTGCAGTGTGAAAATAGTTCCTAAAATATTTTAAATAAGCAACAGAATAAGTTAGGCTAAGCAAACAGTTGTACATCACATTGCGTTACTGGGTGTTCTTGAAACGTTATTCTCTGTGTGTTTGTTACAGACCGAGTGTGACCTAGAAAAAGGTTTGGAGATGAGGAAGTGGGTCCTGTCTGGGATCTTGGCCACCGAGGAAACATATCTCAGTCATCTGGAGGCACTGCTTCTGGTGAGAACACACATCACTTTTAATGTCCTCATAATGTCCAGTATATAATCAATCTACCAACTGCTCAGGAAATATGAGTGTTTACAATGGAAATGATTGGTTTTTGAGTATGAGAGTGAAAGCTTTAGATATACAGAAGCTTTTCAAATGTTTAGTAGATTGTTTAGAAATACTATTTGTCCCTTTGCTGGTCTACTGAAGGGGCAGCTAACATTAACGTCCCCCTAACTTATAGATGCTTAAACAGTACTCTCACTGGCCACTTTATTAGGTACACCAAGTTAGTGTTAGTAGTAGTAGGTTTGCCCTCCAAACTGACTTAATTCTTTGTGGCGAAGACTCAACAAGGAAACATTCTTTTGGTCCATATTGACATGGCAGCATTTGTCAGCTGCTCATCAATCTTCTGTCCACCACATCCCAGAGGTGCTCTATTAGATTGAGATCTGGTGACTGTCGAGGCCATTTGAGTACAGTGAGCTGTCATATTCAAGAAACAAGTGATGATTTGAGCTTTGTGACATGGTGCAGTAAAGCTGCTAGAAATACCAGTAAGAAGATAAACACACTGAGGCATTTAAATACTGCTGAGTAGGTACTAAGCTCTGGTTTAGACTTCTGCAGGGAATCTTTGTGAAGTCTGTGACGTAACCTACTCCAGTGGTTTATGTCTTTGCCGGCATTTATCCTTATGCACCACGCATGTGTTAATTAAGCGTGTGGTTGTGTCCTGGTGTTTTATATGCAGTGCCAGCAAGTACAAACAACGTTGTTTGATTTTATTTTATTTCCTGGGTCTCTGCTCTTTGTTGGGGTAAGATTTTTTTCAGGGGCAGAAATATTTGTCCCTCTAGTTTTTCCACTTCTTTGTACATTCCCTCATATCCGTTCCGATAGTATCGTCGATTTCCTTACAGGAATTTTCTGGCATTTGTGGCAATGTGGCAGATTCATCACAGCAGGCATCTGTAGTCCAATTTTGGTGAGCCTGTGTAAATTGTACCCTCAGCTTCCTGTTCTTAGCTCACAGAAGTGGCGCCCGGTGAGGTCTTCTGCTTCTGTAGCCCATCTGCTTCAAAGTTTCAGAACGGCTATTCTGTTACCTTGATTGTAACAAGTAGTCATTTGAGTTACTGTTGCTATTCCTATCAGCTCAAAGCAGTCATTTTCCTCTGACCTTTGACATCAACGAGACATTTTCACACAGAGAACTGCAGCTCTCTTCTTTTGGGCCATTGTCTGTGAACAATAGAGACGGTTGTGTGAGAAAATCTAAGATCAGATCAACAGATCAGCAGCGTCTGAAACTCTCACACCAGCTCTTCTGGGACCGACAACCATTCAGCGTCATAAAATCATCTTTCTTCTCTATTCTGGTGCTCTGTTTGGACTTCAGCAGGTCATCCTAAGTGTGTCTACATGCCTAAATGTTTGTTTCAGGCATAAAAGGATTTGAAAAGGTGTGCCTAATACAGTGGTCGGTAATTGTATCCTAACAATACCGTACATGTTACTGGTTATCCCAGATCAGATAAGGCAGGTAAGGTAGCAGTAAAACCTGTAAAGCCTCCTTGTTGCTGTTTTAATACTGATGAGTATGACAAAGAAAAATGTACCATACTTGAAACAAAAGACACCTTGGTGTAGAATATGTGATACCAAAGTGTAACCTGTAAAAGTCTTTTACTGTTTACTTTAAATCTGAATTAGTTCATACATTATAGTAGTGCAATATAACAGTGACTTAATCTAGTCATTTTTTATTTTTTCTATAAGATCTATAGAATGCTTCTAACATAATAAACACAATAAAGTAAATTTATATCTGCTCTCTTGGTCCTCCTCAGCCCATGAAGCCTCTGAAGGCTGCTGCTACAACATCCCAACCAGTGCTTACCGTGGCCCAGATAGAAACCATCTTCTTCAAAGTGCCTGAGCTCTACGAGATCCACAAAGAGTTCTACGATGGACTTTTGCCTCGTGTCCAGCAGTGGAGCCACCATCAGAGAGTCGGGGACCTCTTCCAGAAACTAGTAAGGCTGGAGCGTAGTTACCTTTAGTGCGCCTTTAGAGCTCATAGCCAGAGAGAGAAATGAGTCAAAGGGTGGGGGGTTGTAGGGTGTTTGTTAGAGTGTGTACCCTTGACAGCAGAAATGTCCCTCTGTGTAACTGCTTGACATTACCCCTAATAAAACTTGACAATATGGGCCACCCAAAAAAACTTGACAGCACTGATAAGAACAGCTACAGCTGCATTTCTGACCGCAAACAAACCAACAGGGTTCACTAGGGCCCTGTGCTTCGTACGTCGCTTACTACATCCAAGATCAAATGAAACATCCAAGACCAAATCATCGCGCTAACTCTGAGCTCGCTATTCCGGTTCCCCGAACACACCTGTTGTTGACGATTAGTATAGCTGGATGAAGTAATGTGAGATCACTGGGTGGCCCAACAGGGGCTACGCATCGATAGTAGAAACATTGATCGGCAACCCTTTGATTGGTCGGCGAAAATGTCGAAGGAGCGCGCTCGGTATTTTTCGGCAGCAGAGCAAGAACTCTTGAGTGAGGGATTTCAGGAGTTTCAGAGTTTAATTAAAACGCAAGGGAACACTGCAAAGGCTGCAAAAGCAAGGAGAGAGGGCTGGCAGAAAGTTGCTGACAAATCAAACTCGTAAGTAATTCAATAATAACAATAATAATGGAGTGGATTTATATAGCGCTTTTCAAG
Source organism: Diplotaxodon limnothrissa (assembly GCF_057381915.1). NCBI lineage: Eukaryota > Metazoa > Chordata > Actinopteri > Cichliformes > Cichlidae > Diplotaxodon > Diplotaxodon limnothrissa. The sequence continues at coordinate 42,772,549 of NC_140602.1, read as the reverse complement.
GCACCCAAAGCGCTTTACAATGCCACTATTCATTCACTCTCACATTCACACACTGGTGGAGGCAGCTACGGTTGTAGCCACAGCTGCCCTGGGGCAGACTGACAGAAGCCAGGCTGCCATATTGCGCCATCGGCCCCTCTGGCCAACACCAGTAGGCGGTAGGATAGATTTATCATATCACACCATATTATCCAATATTATATTACATTATATTATATTATAATATGTTATATTATATCCCCTTTCACATTAGAGCCACAACAGGACCCATTAGAACATGGGAACAAGTAAAAGTGAAATATAAGAATATTCTACAGAATGGTAATATTTATCACTTATATTGCTTGTCGTCTCTTGGAAAGAGACCCTGGAATACTCTGTTTGTTTGTTCATAACAGCAACCAAGAAAAGGGCAGAGCAAAAAAAAAGACAGGTGGTGGTCCTGCACCCCCTCGTCAACAAGTTGGTTAAGTGAATAATACCCTCACGGGAAAATCGATATCTCTCTATGAGCACACTGTCGCGCTGAGCTAAAGGATCCTGTCTGTCCCGCAATATACGCTGAATTCTGAGGACTCTCCTTATCAATCTTGCACCTTCCGCAATGGGTTGCTCGCGTAAACGGACAGGATATGACTGCGACAGACTTCCCAAATCCACCTTCGCTTTTATAGCCGTGGTCTCTCATCTTGATTACACGAAGTAATTTACAATTACTACTCTGAAATATGAATTACATCTGTAATAATCACATACATGTAATAGAATGTTAATAGTACATTTCCCTTTTTTAGGGAATGACCTGTATGTATCTGTGTGAAATCAATAAAAGGATCAAGTGCTGCATTATCTTTAGTTACATTGATGTTATTTATTTATGGTGAAACAGTGGTGGAATATCGCTGTTGCTTTCGTATGAATGACGCGGACATACCTGCGTGGCCGCGATCTAATCCTGTTTACATAAAGTAAACCTGCTCCCCAGCAGGTTTACGCTTACGGCTCTGTTGCTATGACAGCAAGTCCCGGATGGGCTTCGGGGAACCGAACGATCCAGGATCACGCGAAATCGTCAACAATCTCATCCAGCTAACTCACTTAGCGCGGTACGAAGAACAGGCCCTAGGGCTCCATTACTCAGAGTAATGTTATTTCTTCCATCGGAAGGCTTCCATGAAAAGCTGAATTTCTTAAACCAATAGTAAAAGTAATTTGATTTTTGGAGTAAAGCTCTTATTATCATATTAAATTCCAAACAAACTGATTCTGAATCATCTCCCCCCCCCACATTTCCGCCTAAACAGCCGTTTTTGTCCTTCCCAGGATGTCAGGGCCAAATCTACACTGGGTCTGTTCAATCATTTTCACAATGGGTCAATTAACCCACAATGAATCATTTGTTAATTCTCTTAGAAATACTGCTCCTTTCCCACTCGTGTCTCCCTCCATTGCTCTGTCTCTCTCTATCCCTCTCCCCCTCTGACTCACTTGTGCTTGGACACACACACACACACACACACACACACACACACACACACACACACACACACACACTGAGGGAGGTGCAAGCGTCTTTCACAATGCCGCCTTTCTGCCTCAGGCAGCTGAGACCATCACAGCACTGTGTGTTTCACGTCTAGAAGAAGCTGCTATAAATAGGAGCCTCTCTCTCTTTCTCAGAAACACACACACACATACACTCTCTCTCTCTCTCCCTCCCTCCATCTTATTCTCATTAACTTATCTTGGGAGGCGCCCCTTGTGGCTTGGCTAAGAAATAAGAATTTAATTGGTTTTGTCTTCATGTCAAATAAGCAAACATGAAAATCCAGTCCATCAAATTGTTGTATCCATCCTCCTTGTTCACACTGAACTTCTATCTAATAAAACTGCTTCACGGTCACCTCTAACATTAAAGAGATGACACGGTTCTGATGTTAATTATTGAGCAGAGCGATTGTTAGCTGTGAGATGTGTTTGAAAGGAACGCTGCATGTTAAATCTGGCAGACTGGCATCCTACAAGACACAAAGAGGCACCAGTAGAATAATGACTTCTTCACTGGTTGCCGAGCAAGGTTGAATGAAGGGCAAATTTGACCTCTGGGGCCCCCCAGAGGATTATGTCAATTAAGAACTTCATTTTTGACTATATTAGATTTCATTTGAACTTAAATTGGAAGGTGTAGCTAGTATTTCCATAGACTGGTGCTAGTTTGCCCATATATTTAGAGAGCTTCTTTGTCTGGCTCAGCAATTACGTCACTCGTTTTCATTTTGTGTTTTTTCTTTCTTTCCCCACCTTGACAGTCTGGTGTAGCTACAGTAACTATTGTTACTAACACTGTAACTGTAAATAGACATCTTTAGATTGATGCTCTCATGCTTATACATTTACTACCTCATACACTTCCCTTCTCCAGACTATAGTTAATAAAAGTCAAAAGGTGACCATGCTGAGCCTTGAAGAGGGGGGGAAAGGGAGAAAATGTTGGATGACAGTCTGCATTAGAAAGAGAAGGAGGGACGGGGATTAGTTGAGAGGAGAGGAGGTGATACAGACAAGGACTGGGGGGTAGGGAGGGTTGAGAGGAGGTAGGAGTTGACTAGGCAAGAAGATTTAGGCTGCTGCAACTGTGATAGAGCTGTCTTGCCATGACTCTGAAATCTTTGAGGAGAGACAGGCTTACGAATCGTAAAACATCAGAAGGAAGAAGGCGAGAATCGGAGAGAAAAGAGGAAGTGCCAAAGCATCAGTGACAGACTATGAGCATGACTGTCAGAGAATAGTGTTTGAAGACTGAAAATAGGGCAGAATCATGCTCATGTTTCTGCTGCTCCCTCACACACAGCAACAAAGTTAAGGCTTTGCACCATGAAGACAGCCAGGCAAACTGATAAACTGTCTCTGAGCATTTCAAGAAGAAACAAAAAAAACCTGATGACACATTTTTGCTTTCGGCCATGGTACTGTTGTGACTCTGATAATGTTCGATGCTAGAGCCACCATCATGATCCAGACTGATTATTATTATTATTATTTTTTAATTTTGGATGGATTGATGTGAAATTTTGTTCAGCCTTTTAGGAGAAGCTCAGCATGAATTTTAAGAAAAAAAGAAATTCAAGAGTATTTTTTTAAAGTAAACACTTCTTGCTGTGAGACACGGGTGCCTCACAGCAAGACGGTCCTGGGTTCAAATCCAATGGCCAGCCTGGGCCGTTGGATTTGATTCCTCCCACAATCCAAAGACATGGATGTTTTGGAGTAATTGGCAATCCTAAATTGGCCATAGGTTTGAAACAGATTTCCCTAACATTTGTTATGTGTAGTTATTTACGAGTCCTCACTAAGACAGTATGACAGTGCAATTTAGAAATATAATTTTATTGTCACAGGAAATTACTTGTTTAAGCTCCACCTTCCAGCCATCAGCTGGCTGTATTGTGTTCCAAACCTGTGCGTCAATAGGGAAGTTGTATAGTGCCCTCTGGTGGGCAAAGAACTGCAACAACGCTCATAACATGATTGAAGGGTGTTTCTCCTGGCAATTTTTTAAATTTTGTTAATTTTTATTTGTTGGTCATTATTAATGCTGATAATGATATATCAGCAAATGGCTATTACCGACCAGTATATCAGCCCCGTTGATAAAAAGTCATAATTGTTATTAATCTTTAGTGAGGAGCATAATTTCTACCTCAAGACTTATTTTGACTTTAATCAATTAGCAATTGCTGAAAAGCAGCGACTTCAAAGACATTAAGTGAAGCCTAGAAAAAATAATGAAGAAAAAACAGAACAAAAATTGAATCGTTTTACAAATGCATGCACTGTGTGAAAAAGTATAATAACTTCTGTGCCACCATCAAATCAAAATCTCTGGTTCACTTTGGTTCACTGCAAGCCTCAGTTCGCTTTGTGTTTAGATCTGATGAGCAAGTGTTGCCTGCTAACTTGATAAACTGAAATATTGTGGCATATTGGTGGTTTCATTGTGAGCATGTCAGTGTACTGGTGTTGGCACTCAAAGCACTGAGGTAGCACCATAGGACTAGATTCTTTCATTAAACTTAAAACAGAATTAAAGTTTTTTCATTCTGTCTGTTCTTGTATTATTATGTCGACATAGACCACACTGATTTTTTTTAATTTTGTCTTTCTCATATGTGTCAGAAGGCTTAACTAACTGAGGGCAAATTCAGCTTCCTCATAGAATGACCATAGTCTGTCATGAAGCTGTTTTCTTAATGTTGTTTTCCACTGTGGATTACACACATACTGTCACAAAGGGACAAATCCGGAAGTGAAAAATCCAGACACCTAAGCAGTTCTTTTCATCACCCAAAGGCATTTTCTGCTATGATACTGTAGCTGCATTTGGTAAGCCTCAGTGCTGTTGTGTGTGGAAGTGGCTGGCAGACACAGTCAAACTGTCACGCTCTGAATGGCTTCCGCTGTGTCGCAGATTGTGTGGCCCAGGGCAGGACTGGGGATTGCAGGACTATGAAAGCTACTTTACTCCTCACCTTCCTCTTTGCTGTTTCTTTCTGTGCGTGAATGTGAAACACATTTTGAGACAGTTTTGTTGCCTAAAAATGCATCTGTGAGAACCTGATTTAAAAACACAGTTAATAGGGTGCAAATTCCAGTCAGGTGGCACGTAGCATGTTCCCTCAGAGCTGTAAATAGTTTTGGACACACAAAGCGAGATCTGTCACTCTTGAACAAGTGTAAACAATGTTTAGAAAACTTGTGACTGCATTCCTGACGTAATAAGCTCTCACACCCCATGAATTAAAAAAAAAGATTTAAAAGGAAGAATAGGCTCAGTTTGAGATGTTTTAGGTTAATAATTGAATTAAGTAAGGATTGTGGAAAAGTGGAAGAACATCTAGGTCAACAAAATACATGAAGCCTCATATATATTTATATTTAAAAAGTAAAAGCAGTCACAAATCACCTGGCCTTGCTCAGAGTCAGGCCTCATGCCGAGGCTTGTAAAGCCTGTATTCTCTTTAAATTAAACGGAGTCTCACTTGTTTGCCATGTAAAACATTGGGATCGTGCAAAATCTTTGACCTTCCCCATATTTCTTTATATTTTGCTTGGAGACTGGAAAATAGGTGCACCAGTTTACTGAAAGGTCCAAACACACATGGAAATAAATGTATGTTTTATGTATACATAGACATTGTCGTTGTTTTTAGGATCGTTTTCATGCTGAAAAATGAAGCTGCTGCCAATCAGACACTTTCCAGTACCATCAAGATTTGATACCTTTTTCATATTTCCATCGATTCATAATTCCATCGATTTTAACAAAATTCCCAACCCCGCTGGCTGAAAAGCAGTCCCAAACCACAACAGACCCTCCGCTGTGTTTTACAGATGGCTGTGAACACTCATTGTTTTACCTCTATCATGACAAAATGATGATGATTTGAAGCAAAAATGTAAAATTTGGATTCATCACTCCTGTCACCAACGAGTTTTGCTCCATTTCTTTTGTAATTTGAGGTAGCTCAGCCTTTTCTCTCTGTTTTCTTCGTTAAGAATGATTTCTTGAAAGTCACTCTTGCACTGATGCTGATGAGGCTTTGGCAAATATTAGATGGGTGAACTGAAGGGCTATATGCATCTCTCAGGTCCTGTGACAGGACTCTGTCAGGCCTGCCACTTCTTCTGTCCTCTGCTTGTTCAGTTTCCTCAGATTTTAAATGTCACTCTGCACACCATGCGAATGCTGACTTTTTAGGTCTTTGGGAATCAACTTGTTAGTGCTAAAATACCATTTCATGCCTGCCATCATGTGTTGTTTTTAGATTTTGTAGAAATTATGTGTTTTGGCGACAGGCTGCTAGATATTTGTGGATAGTTGAGTTGGTGGTGTCTTTTTATGCTTGATTAGTGGTCCCCCCCCAAAAAAAACCAAAAAAAAAAAAAACCAAAAACAAAACTTCCTCTAAAAATGGTCAGTTAGAAGGATTGAAGTGAAAATGAGTGAAAACACGGCCAATGTCCAAAGAAAAGACTTTTGGAAAGCCTGAGGAACTTTCAAAATAGAAAAATCTGGTTCTTTGGAGGCAAAATATAGAGAAATTAAGGGTATCTTGACAGTTTTGCACAGTACTGTGCATTAAAAACATAAATTTTTTTTGTAAAATTAAAGAGAACAAAAACTACTATTAGCCACATCATTATACACCTGATACTGGAGACATCATCTGGTCAGCCAAAACTAAAAGATGTAATCACAGAAACTGTAATTGTGTTCATGTTTTTGTCTTTTTCTGAGCCCTTTTTCAGACGGGCTCAGACCAGGTAATCAAATCTGGTGTGACTGGTGACACACGAACAAACTTGTGGTGCACAGAGCCATTTGAAGTTCTAGAGGAAGTGAATTAGACTTTAATAAAATCTGAAAACGAGTGTGAGATTGAAAGCCTTGGAGACAGTCCATAGATTGTTGATGTGATGTGCCTCAGCTGTGATCATGTAAATATGCCTTGTGTCTGTTCTTCACCTTCTTTACTCTCAGATGAAGTTCTTAAAACACTATTGTCTTTTTTTTTTTTCACAATCTTACTAAAAATCAAATGGCTTTTTCTTCAAGTGTAATCCCAAAAAGTACTATATTATGATTGCAAGTGATGTAAATGATGTGAGGTCTAAACCAAACGTCTGAAGCTTCACACAGGCTAAAAAGGTCTCAAGTGCAACAAAGTGCTAGGTGTTTCATGCTTTAAATGCATTCATTTCTGCTCAGTGCACTCAGGTAAGACATGCTTACGTACATGCTAATCATTTTAGAGGTGTGTGAGAGTCTGCGTCACTCTCGAGGCACAAATCTCCACTGTACTCCGTCCGCATCCATCGGCTTTTGTTCTGGAGAATTGATTGTCCTTTTGTTCGCGGCAGAGATGGATTGCAGCGCTGGCAGGCAACGTTCGATGGAGTTTTATTCAGTCACACAGCTCACTAAATGTGCTTTCATAGCCTCTGTTACACCAATCATTAATTACTCACCCAAGCTCAGTGCGGGGCTCGCTGGTTGCTATGGCAATGTGCCGCAGAGACCACCATGGTTACACGCTGTAGCTGTGATCTGTCTCTCGCCGGTTGTTTTGTTCAGTTGTCTGCCGCTCATGTACAGTCCCTGGGACACACAGCTGAACAGACTCTGTGTTACAGTTCAAATGCACTTTGTACACATTTGTCCAGTGTTTCGGACATCTGTGCTGCAATTTTAGAATTTCTTTTCCCACTTACTCATTACTTAACCTGTGGGCATTACAATAGCAGTGCAGACAAGTATAACTGCACTGTCTGGAAGGCACTACAGAAGACTTTCGGGTAATTTTGTGTGTCTGAATTTCTAACTTAAAGTCTGAAAGCTCAGGAAAGATAGTTTGCCCTTATTTAATCCTCCAACATAGAAGCTTTTTAAAAGTTGTTCAAGCTCACTGTCACTGCATTGCGAAACTGCACTGTATATAAGTTTAAGTATGTCTGATCTGCGAATTAAAGTTTTTTTCCTGCTCTCTCTCTCAGGCCAGCCAGTTAGGGGTTTACCGGGCATTTGTGGACAACTATGAGCTGGCTGTGGAGACGGCGGAGAAGTGCTGCCAGGCGAACACGCAGTTTGCTGAAATTTCTGAGGTAAGAAAGCGAGTAAAAAGAACAGTTAAGTCACTTGATTCCTATTTACCAGCAAACTGAGGGTCACAGCTTGTGCTTTTTTCCCCTTGATGTGCTACGCAATGCTTTACAAGGATCATAAAGCTCTATAAAAATGTGTCTGTTCTCCTTTTAAGAAGTCTTCTCCTTTTGCACTTCAGAATAGTATGAAAGCTTGGAAGCACTGAAAAGGCAGTCAAAATGTCGGGCTAGTATCTCCAGATTTGAACTTACTCAACCTGCTGTGAAAATAACTTGAAATTGAGAAAATATGAAGAAATTTGGGTTAAGGCAAAATTTTGGAATAATAACATTCAGCAACATCACATGATTTATTTTTGTTAGGTTAACCTTTTTATTTTATGCAACTAATGTGGTGTTATAACAGCATCTGATGATGAAAAACATTACCTCACTAATCCAATCACAGACCAAAGTGATAAAATTAACTGAACGCAGTATGAATTGATGCTGCATCGCATTTTTGTTGTCATGACTCGAGCCACAGAGCAGTTTGTGATGGTAAAGCTCTGCTGGGGTTGGGGTAATCTGCAGTTTTCTTTGGTGAAGGCCTCTATTTGGCTTCATCTGCAATTAGAGCACCTGTAAAATAGGAGCTCTCCTGCACAGGGTGTAGAAACTGTCTCATAAATTGGAGTATTTTTATCGAAACTTGAGTTTCCAAACGCTTCATGGGCTGAGAAGATATTATACTCTGGCCTCAAATCTAGCTTTGAAAGCTGATATAAAATCCGGTTTAAACTTCGTCTCCCAGTAGAGTGTTGTACTGAGGCCGTCCAACATAGATAGGAAATGTGCAAGCTCCAGCAACATCGCAGCTCTCGTCATACATTTTGGGATATTTCTGTTTGAACGGCAGCCAAGGATTTAGATTTTTTGAGGGGGATTTGAGGAGAAGTGTTTTTTAAACTGCTATGTATGAATTAAACAGAAAAAAATATATTGATCCTAAATAATGATCTTTTATTATGTGGAAGAAAACTGCAGTTGTGAGTTAAACTAGTTCTCATGCCATTTCTTTCTCTTTTTTGTCAAGCATGCGTTAGTTTCTGCCACACCATCAGCACATGTCTGTGTTTTCTGAGGACCAGTAGTCAAGAGTGGAGGCTGGTATCTACATGCATATGGGGAGTTCATCATCGAGGGTTGTTAATGGCCTTAGTAATGATGCATGACTCAAAGCCATCTGAGCAAGATGGTGGGGGGAAAATCTGATGAATATTGCGTAATTAATTTGGAAGTAGATGACCTTAAAGCTAAAGAATGAAAAGATAGTAACTTCATCGTGTTTTGTCACTGAAGAGACTTTTAAAGGTCTTTTTATACATTTTTAAGCCACTGTTTGCACCTTTGTTTTGTACCCAAACAGAACCTGAAGGTGAGGAGCCCCAAGGACTGTAAGGAGACAGGCAAGAACTCACTAGAAGGTCAGCTCGTGCCACACTTTACACCCCTTCTGTGTAAACATTTTTATTGTCTATATGTTGCAAATGGGCTCAGTAAAAAATCTGTCTGTTATCTGCTCTTTTTTCGTTTATAGCTTTGCTTTATAAACCAGTGGACAGAGTGACACGCAGCACTTTGGTACTTCATGTAAGTAATAGAGAACGTGCAGGCGCAGCGATGCTCATTAATAACTGTGTTCTACTGTATTTTGGGAATTGTGATGTTTTCTCACAAATTAAACCATGAAAGAATGCGTTGGGTGATCAAAGAACAGCCTGTGTTTCATTTGTCATTGGTTAGCATAATTGCTTATAATTTTTTTTTTTTTTTTTTTAAACCTGACAGCCCGTCTTTTTTTTTTTTCAGCTGTTTTATTGTACTGAACGGTTCTATGGGTCTATAGTTTATTGAATCTGTGAAATCTTATTGTAGAAACATTGAGCCATAAAGCTGTGTGACTCATCCATACATTTCCTGGACTGTGTGTGTAACACTTAAAAGGAAAAGAGGATTATAGTTAACTCGTAATAAGTAAGATTTGCTATACTGTAACTTTATAAGTTGAAAATATGCTTCTGCATCTCAATGTTTCTCCTTGTACTGCTAGGACTTGCTCAAACACACACCCATCAGCCACCCGGACCACCCCCTTCTGCAGGACGCCTTGCGGATCTCCCAGAACTTTCTGTCTAGCATCAATGAGGAGACGACGTCCCGTCGCCAGACTTTCAAGAAAGGAGAGGTGAGTGTTACAGAGGTTTAAAAGTCACGCTGAGGTCTGAGCTGATGTCATTCTTTGGTCCAATTATTGCCTTGAGCAGCTCATAGGAGGTGTGGTATATTCTGTTGTCTCGAAATTGTAACTATGACTTTAATAAACTGTAACATTAAGGACACATCTTTGACTTGAATCTGTTAAAATGAAATGAAATTACATTAAATTAAATCAAAACTCACATAGTGCTTGTTCGGTACACCCTCTAAATGACCTTGAAGTTGCTACCATAGGGGACTACCAGATGCACCAATCTGCAGCCTAAAGCAGAGCCCATGTCCTTATATGGTCATACCAGGGTTGTCTAGTTGAGAGCAATTCCCCTAACGCTAACACAGTTGATCACAGCCGCCCCCGCCCCGCTGTCTCTCTCATCCCTGGAGATGGCTTGATGCACATGAGTGGATGCCTCTTGATTGATAGCTTGCGTGACAGTGCCGTACATAATGCCTTGTAATGAGCAACCAGTCCGCTCTGACTGGCAGATTCCAAGTTAATTATTCATAAATTGAGAGTGGGAGGGAGCGAGCAAAAAGGCTCCTCCCTCACTCACCGGGAGGTCATTACCGCACCCTTTCCTCACACGCACGCACACACACAGCTTCACATGCTTTCTCATTCTCCTGGTCTTGTTTGCTTTTGAACATACATACACACGTGCCCATCTGTCCCTCCAGGCGCCCATTTCCATCTCCACGCCGCCATACCACAATCATGAAATTTTTATCATGGATTCATGAAAGCAGCACAATCAATGAGGCTCATTATATTGTGCCTCGCTATGGATGGAGCATGCGACAGACTTGATTTGATTTTTTTCAGTTCCTTGTTGAATTTACAGACTCCAGTCTGTACATACATGTCACAGTGTTGATGTGAGTGGTTTACATTTAAGTTTATTTCAGTTCAGCAGTCGTAATGTTTTTCCTTTCTTCTGCTGTTATGCCATAATGAGAGGACGCGAGAACAAAAGGAAACAGGTCAGAGTGCTCAATTATGATCTGACCTGAAATCTGCTTGTGAGCAGTCTGTGTTTTTAGTCACTGGAGGCATGCAGGAGCATAGCAAAACAGGTGCCCCCCAGAGGTCCTGGCCTGGCCACATGAGTGGGGGGCGACACAAACACAAACTGCTTAATTAAAATGCAAACGATGTCGCTCACTCGGCTCTGTTTTCCTTGGGGGGAAAAATGCTCCTGATGTGAGTGGAGCTAAATGTACACAGTCATCTAGACCCTTCAGCCTGTTAATAAACAAACGTGTCCCGATTTTTTTGTACAAGATAAAAAACCACACACACACATGCACACACAGACGCAGTGTGGCCCTCTAAGCATTTACTCTAAATATAAACACAGACCTTTTGTAAACTCACGTCAGTGCTTGCGCGCTGTCAGCGAGGCACCTCCAGGAGATGGTCAATATTTAATCGGCGTCCTCTGCGTCGGCGTGCTCCGCCCGATGTCGCTCTCTTTCCACACTTACGCTGCTGATGTTCTGCTCAGTTTTTACAAGGAAAAAAGAGAGACGCGTTTTTTTCCGAAGATTCATGCTGTAAAAAATGTCATCTGATGTGCGCAGACGGCTGGTTTGTTAAAGATGTCTTTTTTTTTTCTTTCCTAGTTGCAGAGCAAAGAAGCTCGATAAAACGAATGAGCTCGTCTTCCCATATTCTCATTTCTGCCTGCATCCGCATGGTGGCTGTGATGCAGATGCACAAACTGGTCTGAAACCCTGCGCTTTAATATACATCATAAACTAATGTGCACCTCCTAGAAATGTAGCTACACATTACATCGAAGCAGTCACCAAACAGCTCTACGAATATTCAGTGCAAGAATCTAAATTAAGCCTTTTTTTCATGACTTTTTAGATATTTTATTGTTGTTTTTTTAGTAGCAGAAAGAGGCCACATCTACATATCTTTTGTCCCATAACCGTCGGCTACATGGTGTTTGAAGCGTCAGCTTTAACGATCATGTAAAGACCAGATAATGCTATGCTGTGCTCGTGCTGTTAATATGCATGCTTACAGTACAGATTCATATTTTTTAGCGCTGGTTCCCTCTGATGTGTCAAATCTTCAAACTGCTGCGCAACACTCTAAAAATAAACTGACTTGACAGCATGTAAGCTGGCACATGTATGACATAGACGGAGCTTTTTGATTGGTTGTTTCTTTTCTAGATAGGAAGTATCCTCCGGGGGTAATGTTACATGTGGAGCAACTTCACAGAACATCTGAATCCCCATGCAAACGCATGGAGACTGAGAGATGTGTACACTGCTCAACAGTGGCTGGGACAGTATAATCCTGATTTGGCAAATAGACCTGGACAGAAGAGAAGAAGGCATAATGAGTTTTTCTTTGTTTTTTTAGGGATCCTCTTGTTGTGGTTGAACTGACAGATGTAGATGACAGTTTCCAGTAGAGATGGCTGTCAGACAGACAGTAAGCAGTTCATCCGGAAGCTATCTATCACAGCACTTGGTCGTGATCACAACCTTGATTGTGTAGCTCGTGATGAATAATTATATCCTTCAGTGGGAATTAGTTTTCTATTAGATTGTTATTTCAGGGATCAGAATGTGATCGTAATGTGCTGTGGGATAGGCAGCGAGTGCGTGCCTCGACAACAGATCACTGCAGTGGAGCTGCTGTGGTGATATGTCACTTGGTTCGCCGTCTATCTACAGCTAGAAACTGCTGCATGACATCTGTTCTGTCGAGAGCTACTACGTCTCTCTCTGGCTTCTTCTCTCCTTTCCTTCCTCTCTCCCTCTCTCAGACCTTTCCTTTTTATTGGGTCAGAGAGCCCCCCCCCCACCCCATCACTGACACTTTTCTTTTAAAATCATGCCCCATTATCTCTTTCCCTCTCTGTCTTGGTCATCCTCCTTTGATTCTCTCGGGCTTAAACACTGAGTGACACAGCATGATTCTCCTCCTTGTTAGCAGATGCCCAGTGAGAATTTGTAAGCACATAAACTTCTCTTTCATTAGCGTCATGTCCACTTCAGTGTTTTCAGGCGGTGACAGTAACTGTGTATTTGTGATGGAGAGGGGAAAGGAGAAAAACTGCACAAAGATGAAGACGAGGCATGTCGTTGGTTCTGGAAAGTGTGATGTCATGTTTCAGGGTTTTCCTGTTAGACTGACAGGATTTGGGAAGTCAAGTGCTGGTGTGAAATTGGGGTCTGCGGTCATTACATGAAGAAAAATATGGTTTGGTTGCAGTGGAAGATGTAAAAGGAGCATTAAAGCCTCATTCTTTGGTTGGACAGTTTTTCTGGTAATTAGCCAAAGGAAACCCATACAATCCAATAAAGCGTGTGAAAAATTGAAACTTTACTAGATAAATTTGAACAGATTTAAAAAAAGTATTTAAAGCAATTCAGTAGAAATGATCACGTGTACAGTCAATCAGAAGAATAAAAGTGGTGTCACAAATGAGTGAAAGGGATTTTGTTGTCTTTTTCCAAATTGCATCTCCTTTTTACAGTGAACCACTTGGATCTAATCTCTAACCACAAGTAAAACAAAGGTTATGACCATTTAAAAGCAGATTGTTTCCTTCTGAGCTGTGGTTTGAGCTTCATTTGCTCTCTGTTTTTGTTTTAATGCCCAGTCTCGCGTCTCCTTCTTAGCAAAGGGCATCACTGCCCTCTTTTGGCAAATGATGATATTACACATCTCATTATATAGTCTGACATCAGTGATCAGAGCTCTGGTCACTGATGTCACAAACATCACTCTTCCTCCTCTCGTTTCCTCCCTCACTCATCCTTTCCTGTGTGATCCCATGGTTCGTGATGATGATGCCAGATCAAGCATTTGAAAATAAATTTTTTTAATGTCTTTTGGGCGATGGGGAAAGTAATGATTGCACACAATGAGCTAATGAGGTTTTTGTCATTTTTGATGCTGTAAAGCTAAACTCCTCTCTCCCTTCCCTCCTTCACCGTCCTTTCCTTCTAGTGTCCTCTTTCACACACTTGTGGAAGAGAAGTAGGAATTTGGGAGAATGGAAGGAGCGATAATGCTTTTAGATGCGGCACCTAAGAAAAGGTTCTGCAAACTGATTGTGACCTTTCCAGAGAATTTCACACATTTATTACTGTGACTCTTAAAATGGTCTGAGCTCCCTAAAATGCCGCCGCCTCCATTACCCCCATTATCCAGACTGCCAGCAATTCAGTTTGGATGCACATTTCTCCAAGTGACTCTGTTTTTTCTTTTTGTTTGTTTTTTGTGAGCTGTTTAGTTATCAGCATAAAAGTGTTGTCTTTTTTACTGACCCCCTGAGTGTTGTCTTTTGTTGCCATAGAACCGCCAGCTGCTGAAGGACAGTTTCATGGTGGAGCTGGTGGAGGGAGCCAGGAAGCTTCGGCACGTCTTCCTCTTCACCGATCTGCTGCTCTGCGCCAAGCTGAAGAAACAGATTGGAGGGTAAGAAGAATCTGCTTATTTTTCTCAGTCTCAGGGATGAGATACACTGACATGCATCCAGCAGATTAGCAGCAATGCTGGCGAACAAGTCTAAAATTAGTAATGACAGTTAACATCTATGTTAGAACAGGACCTAAGCTTCACAACAACAACCAGAGTTATTGACACAGATTTAATAATCTCTATTATTTGAAATATTTTCCCAAAAGACCCTCTTGATATTTTTTTTTGTTTTACAGATAATAAGTACTTTTCTTCATTTATCCCTGGCTCATCGTCTTTCATGTACCCCTTTTTTTTACTTTCTTTTAACCAACACTCTCCTTTTAATTTCCTGTCCTTCTCCTGCTGCAGTAAAAACCAGCAGTACGACTGTAAGTGGTACATCCCCCTGAGCGAAATGACCTTCCAGGGCCCCGAGGAGGCTGAGCCACTTACCATCCCTCAAGTCCCCGATGAAGAGCTGGACGCCATGAAGGTCAAGATCTCACACCTCCGCAGCGAGATTCAGAGAGAGAAGGTATCGTAGATGTGCTCTAATCCAGATTTCTGCATGCAGATATTCAGAAGTAGACGCTTCTTCGAGTTGGATATGTGCAGTAGTTTCACCGATATCTGTTTGGAAACTTAAACAAGATTATTTCTTTTTTGTTTTTTTTGTATTTCAAGCAGTCCAAATGTAGCAGTTACTCACAGTTGAATAGGTTTTTCACGCTCTTCCAAATAAAGTCAAATATTTTCACCACCAGAGAGCAAACAAGGGTTCAAAAGTCATTGATCGCCTCCGGAAGAAGCTGTCTGAACAGGAGTCTTTGCTCCTGTTAACATCCCCAAGCATACCCCTCAGATTCTACAACAAGAATGGAAAGGTAATGATGCTTTCTATCCTAAACTACCTCTGCTTTTATTTTATCAACAGCTCTTTCCCATCAGCTTCCCCTCACTGCTCCTTCTCCTCATTTTAATTGTTGTTTTTAAAGTTATTTTTATAAATTTTTGGGTTGCTAACTTCTGTTGTAACTGCATACTTTCTTTTTATGAGTGTGTATCAATTTCTGCATGACACCTTGTACAATTATGCTGGCTCAACGTCAGTACATGACAACAGGCATAAAGAGAATATAGACATATAGACAGTGAATGCATTAAACAGTAACCGTGAGACTTGGTCACTGCTGTGAGAGTTCGAGAAACTTAAAGGATGAACATGAACGTGCATTGAGCTATCGTGTTGGTCTTCCTGTTATTTTGTGACCATCTGTTTTTCTCAAACGCCTCTCATGTGTTTATTTTTCAGAGCTACAGTTTCCTGATTTCATCCGACTATGAACGTGCAGAGTGGAAGGAGATAATCAAGGAGCAGCAGAAGAAGTGTAAGTGTCAGTCAGGCTGGACCGGCTCAGTCATCTGAAGTGCAAGATACTAAAATTTGGGCATGTTTATGTAAATACTACCAATCGATTGAGGCTAAGAAACCAATATTTTTTTGCATATCTGTACGGCACGTGGTGTTTTTTTTTAAAGTACAGTGTGATTTAAAATTGAAATATACTGTCTCCCCTCAAGGTTTTAAAACAGTTTCCCTGACGTCCATGGAGCTGCAGATGTTGACCAGCTCTTGTATAAAACTACAAACTGTCCACCACATTCCACTTAGTATTAACAAAGAAGGTAGAGTGACTGTTTTTATTTTGTCCAACATAATTTTGTGTTTTTTACAGACTTCTTTTAAGTTAAAGATATTCATGAGTGCTTATGAGGCAGTTTTATTTACAGCCTCGGTTTGTCTTGCTTTTATTGGAAACCTTGAGCTTTCCCATAATGTCCCCAGGAATGAAGTAATCATTAATAACTGGGAAAATTGAGGATTGGTTTTAAACCCAGATGTTTAATACAGAGCACGTCTGTTAAACCTCTTCCTTCCTTTTCTCACTCTGTTCCAAAACATGCAGAGATCGGCATGCTTTTCTAGTGCCTCCTAACTTTTTATTACTGTCTGCTCACTGACCGTTTTTCCAGAGGATGAATCCTCCGGTCTCTACGGGTTCCTGAATGTAATCATCCACTCTGCCTCCGGCCTCAAACAGAGCTTAAGTGAGTCACTGACCTTCACCCACGCAACCTTTCAGTTCAATTCAATTTTAATTTGTTCATAAGCAGCGGAAACAGTGTTATTTTTGTTTAAACTTTCAATCGTGAGTGTGTAATTGGATCCACGGGCTGAAATTCGTAGACATTTGATTTGATTTATTTTCCTAGGGTAGCATCAAACATTCAGCCCATTCTTTTACTAATGTAATACATTCACAAAGACGACGTGATTTGCCATATAAATGTAAATTGTATTAAATTGTTTCCTCCCTGCCAGATCTCTACTGCACATTGGAGGTGGACTCCTTTGGGTTCTTTTCAAATAAAGCCAAGACGAGAGTGTATCGATACACCAGTGAACCCAAATGGAATGAGGTAAGAGATAAAGCGTGTGCAATTCAACATACACATACCTTCAAAGCTGGATTTGATGAAGTAGACATGTAGTTGTTTCTGTGACATTATAAAGAGATTGCTCACCCACATGTACCAGCTGGTGCCTGCATTGAATCCTCAGTTGCACAAATCTCTCCATCCTCTCCGTCATATCAGTGCAACTCAGGAACACATACCTGCACACATTTCCGTCTTAGCATAGTTCATGTAGCTGACATCTGGTCTTTTAATCATTTAGGCATCCATCTCCGAGCAGTTAAAAGATGTCTAAACAAATCCAAAGCATCCAGAGCTTCAGCAAGAATATACAAAACACACATATACATACTCCATATATACATGGAAGCAAGCACACGTGCACAAACAAGAATGCATTAATGGCATAGCTGGGTGAAGCAAGAAAAGCTCTGAGACATAATCACAGGATTAGTTCATGTGTGACAGGGTGTGCTCCATAGTGGACCCAATGACTCTTTGAGGATTTTGCCCAGCAAAGTGGAAATAATATTAACTAATGAAGAGCTGCTGGTGATGACTCACATCTGGTCAAAAGCTAAGTGAACCAACGTAGTGTGGGCCTCAAAAAATATGTGCAAAACATATGCAGTACGTTCTCTTACATAATTACAGGAAGTGATGGTCAGCTGCGTTTTGTCGTTGGTCGTATTGAGATGCAATGCCATGGTGATGTCTCTGAAGTTATCATGGCTCTTTTGCATGATCTTTATCTGCAGACATCACTGTATTCAAATATTTCCCGCCCTTTGCTTTTATTTATTCTTTCCTCAATAGCTTTTTTTCTGTCTCTCTTTGTTCGCTGAAGGAGTTTGAAATCGAGCTGGAGGGCTCTCAGACCCTGAGGCTGCTCTGCTACGAAAAGAGCTACAACAAGACCAAGCAGAACAAAGAGGATGGAGACGGTACAGACCGCATCATGGGGAAAGGACAGATCCCGGTATGACATGACGTCACCCTTTTCTC
This sequence comes from Diplotaxodon limnothrissa, assembly GCF_057381915.1. Classification (NCBI taxonomy): domain Eukaryota; kingdom Metazoa; phylum Chordata; class Actinopteri; order Cichliformes; family Cichlidae; genus Diplotaxodon; species Diplotaxodon limnothrissa. The sequence continues at coordinate 42,754,710 of NC_140602.1, read as the reverse complement.
AGCCGTGACCACCATGACTCATTGCTGATAAGCATTTATGCCACAATAGGTGCCGCATACCATATGATCAGTGAAGCTTGTTAGAGGAATATGTGATGGATAGGTAGAGGCTGGCTAAATGAAGATGGGTTTCAGTGAAGTTGTCTGCACTTGCAGGTGACTGTAATTTAAAAAAAAAAAGAAAAAGTGGAGTGACTTTGTAGCGGTTTAATAAAAGCTGTAAAAAGCTGTACGTGCTCACTGCTTCCTGCCAGGCTTAGCTGTTTCAAATATTTATCACCACCCTCCACAGAGGAAGTAAATATGAAATCAGTACCATAAAGTATTCTCTCCATAATAATGCCAGACCCATAAAATTGCCATTATGCTGAACCCATCTGACTGACCATAGTTTGATGGCAGATTTAGGTAGTCAGGAATTTAATCACGAAGGCAACCCCACCCCGCCGGATACTGCAAAGTGTCACCTAGAAGATTAACAGAGACAAAGGCAAAGATAAAAAACGTGAAAAACAGGAGTTGCTTCTTTCATCCATTGCTACCAAAAACAATCCCTTTTTCTACTCCTTCGTCAGCTTCAGTGTGCGTCTGTGTGTGCACGAGTATGATTGGACATTGCTGTAAGCTTTTTTTGCTCTGTTTACCACAAACACTCACACACACTAACCTTCATGTATATAGCAGCCCATTTGCTCTGGAGTTAAAAAAAACCCCACAAAATAATAGCTGTAACCTTTTAAATGATTGTTACAAATACACTGGTGCAACATTGCGTACATGTTGTTTCATGCCGTATGCACACACACGCATTACGGAGGACAGCTGTATTTATTCTGAGAATTCTGCATCCATGCTGGTTGGAAAAAGCTATCTACACTAGGATAAGTTTCCAAACTGTGACTTACAGTCACATACTCCACCTAGTGGCTCCTCTAAGCCTCAGACACGATCCTATTTTGACAGATGATGTCATTTTAAAAGGAAATAACTCACAGAGCTGTTGGAAGGTTACTCAGCAGGATTTTCACAAATCCAAGGCAATGTTGCTGCTGTGTTCAGCAAAAGTCACGGTGGCTTATTGAATCTACATTTTACTCTGCAGCTTTTTTGAGTGTTTGATCAGTCAGGTGCATGCTGAGATTAAAAAAATGACTGTTTAGTTTTCAGACTGGCTGGTATCTAGCATAAGAGGCAAAATAAGAGGCAAAACATGGGTGCTTAAGGATTGACCTGATAGATGGGTAATAAGAGTACATATAACATGGATGTACACTTGAGCAGGTCCTTGGTGTGTATTCTAGCTAGTGCAGTTTTTCCTGCATGTTTGTTCTTTATCTTAGAATCAAAGTAAAAAAATGAAGTTTTCTTTTTCTATGATAATTTCACGTATGCTATAAGGGAAGATCGGTGACTCAATCCATGGCTTCTCCAGTCTGCAAGTTGACGTATTCTTGAGAAAGATACTAAACCCCGATGCATCCGTCTGAGCGTTAGTGTGAATGTTGTGTGAATGTTAGACCAAGTGCTGAGGCTTATAAAAAGCACGAGTGTGATTGTGTGTGTGACTGGGTTTGCTCAATTAGAGTAGAAAAGCACTACATAAGTACCAGTCCATTTTTGTTTGCTTGTTTTTCCATAATCTTTCCTAAACTTAAGGGTCACTGTAGTTCAGGAGGTAGAGCAGCTCATCTATTAACCGCAATGTTGATGGTGCCATGCCTGGCTGCCCAAGTATCTTTGGGCAAGGTACTGAACCCCAAGTTGCTCTACGATGTGTCCATTGGAGTGTCATTGTGTATGAATGTTAAAAAAGAACTTGTACCAAAAAATGCTTGTATGAATGGGTGAATGAATCAAGCTGTATAAAGTGTTTTTAGTGCTCAAGGAGAGTAGAAAAAAACCAGAATGTAAAAATCACTCAGCCCACTAAAGTTCTAAAGTTTGGTGTCAGTTTGTCACATCATCAGCCTGAATTCCCCCATTTTTACTGCATCATTAGTACTTTCCCTTTCATTCTACACCATAAACATCCCTCTTGTTTCATACTTTCAATTTTTAAACGTACGCATCCACACCTTGCATTCATGGATTGTGTAAAGTCCTGTCTCCATCTGAATGAGCTGTGACAACTATTGTTTACCCTCGTGTTGCAATGCTGGCTAAATTCCAGCTTTTATCATCGTTCACTTGACCAGATTGTCGAATTATTGGAAAAAAAGCCACTAAAAGTCAGAGATGACAGCATCATGTTTGTGTCTGAAAGCTTTTAGGCCGGCGAGGATGCCAGCTCTTATGGCTTTGCTGTTTTTTAGTGGAATGTAATTCTTTATAGATAAATGGCTCAAACCAAAGAGCACTCCAATCTCTTCAGTTTGATTCGGTTGTGAGAAACTTGATCCAGCTTTGCAGCCAACCAGATGGGGCTTATACTAGGTAAACACACCCAGCATGCGTATACTGTGTATGAGCGTGTTTGTTGCGTTTTGTGAGTTGTGTTTGTTCGCACTCAGCCTTTATTGCCCAGGATGGCATGGCTCTTTGATTTGAGTGTAGTTAGTACCTCTGAATAAATTACATTTGTTTATCGTGCTTCTAAATATATAGCGAAGGGTGTAGTGTGTCTGCAAATCACATTTCAAAACATTCTGCTACAGCAGAGTAAGACAGTTGATGCAATTATAACTTTATGCTCTGCTTTTCTGACATAACACAGCAGCACAGTAAGTAGGACAACAGTATTTAAATATAGCCTTGACTTTTTAAGATCATCATAATAAAGCAGATAAACATCAATAATTTATAAAGCTGCAGTGGCTCCAAACAAAATACTGAAGTTATTCTTTCAATTGTAAAAAAGTGATCATTTTTTGATCCGGTTAGATCTAAAAGGTTTAATAATATAGATTGTTTCATGTAAATGCACTGCAAAATTAATATTAGGTAAGTACATGAATATTATCAGCTTATTAAAGTAGTAGTTTCATAGTAAGCGGTCCTTATACCTGACATATTATTAGTTTGTTAATGTTCCATCAATGCATAAGCAGCATTTTACATGAGCAACCTGCTTTGTCTCATGCCCAGTCAGAGGATCACAAAATAAATGTTGCATAGTTTCATTGTAAAAGAAAAAAATCTGAGGAAAATTTCTAAATATAAAAAAATCTACCACTGAGTATTTGTGTCAAATAAAGGTCTTTAAAGAACAGTGTTTCCATTTGAAAGGTGGTGGAGTAGAAGAAGAACGTAACTGAAGTACAGCAAAATTTCTCAAAATTGTACTTTCTACCACTTCTAATAGAAGACTATCATAAGCACTTTTACTGTTCGTTTATTTTGTTTTTTTTCCAGCAAACATGCACAATGGATCCTGAAACATGTCTTTAGTTTGAATGTACTCTCTGAATCTTCACATGACTCAAATTTCCAAATAATATTTTTATCTGGGCCTCGGTGCAGCTCATCCACTGTCTGAAATCGAGCCATTTTAGCTTCTAACCCAAGGGTGGGGAAACTCCAGGCCTCGAGGGCTGGTGTCCTGCAGGATTTAGATGTGTCCTTGATCCAACACACCTGATTTAAATGGCTAAATTTCCTTCTCAACATGTCTTGAAGTTCTCCAGAGGCCTGGTAATGAACTAATCATTTGATTCAGGTCTGTTGACCCAGGGTGAGATCTAAAACCTGCAGGACACCGGCCCTCGAGGCCTGGAGTTTCCCACCCCGTTCTAACCCTTTAAGACAACCTTTGAGTGGTTGGCTGCCATTCACAAACAGAAGATTTGTAAAGCTGGTGGGTGGGGCCTCTGTCCACTCTCACTGAGATCATACAGATCCAGAAGACTGAAGCCTGAGCTTTTAATTTTTGACTTGCGGTGATTACTTGCATTTATGTTGCTTCATTATTTGAAACTTTCTCAATGTTCAGTATGAGTATCCTTCAGTGTGAGCATTTATGTTTTTTTCTTTATCATGTTTCCTCAACTCAGCTTGATCCTCAGACTCTCCAAGGCAAAGACTGGCAGAGAACAGTTATTCCCATGAATGGGGTGAGTGGATCACACAAAATAAAGATATCAAAACTTAAACAAGATTTTCCTCCTGTATTACACTCACTAGCAGCTCTAATGTAGCTTTACATTTAGATCATAGTAGTATGCATTAATGAGAAATGGGAAGCAGGTCGATTCAGATTGTGTAATGGTTTGATTTGTTTTTTAACTTTGAGTTCTGTTTCTCATCAGATTGAGATTAAACTGTCCATGAAGTTCACCAGCAGAGAGTTTAGCCTGAAGAGGATGCCCTCGGAGAAACCCATGGGTGTGTTTGGAGTTAAGATCTCCACAGTGACCAAGTGAGTAAATAAATGAAGAGTGACTATTTGCCCACCAGCGCTGTGAAATGTCCAGGTCATTACTATTTGTGTTCTCCTCTGACATTTTAGGGCTAGGACAGTTGCTCACAGTAATTTTTCTGTAATCAGAATAATCACATCTGTATTATTCCCTGTGTCAGGTTACTCAGTCTTATCCCAAACTGTGGTAGACTGTCATGTTTTAGAGAATAGGCCAGTGAATGGCTGAAGTCAGTTGGCGTAGCATACTGTATATACAGTTGTAACAAATGTTATTTCAGACCCTCCTTTTTGATTCCTTTTTTGTTTTCATCCAGACGAGAGCGCTCCAAGGTGCCCTACATTGTCCGGCAGTGCCTAGAGGAGATTGAAAGGAGGGGCATGGAGGAGGTGGGCATCTACAGAGTGTCAGGAGTGGCCACCGACATTCAGGCCTTGAAGACTGCCTTTGACACCAGTAAGTATCTCTGCCATCCGTATACCTGATGACTTCTTTTGTTTTGGGGGTTTTATTTTTGCATATTTGTCAATCTTACATGTTTCATTTTTAAATGATCATTTATTAAGGGACAAAAGCCATCCGAACCAACTTGGCCCTATATAAAGACATCATGAAGAAGACATCAAGAGGTTAATGATTTGAAATCATTAACCAGACTGACAGGGGAATCAATTTATGTATTAACGAATAATTGGGTATCCTACTTTGCACTTTTAATTCGACGCTAACAGTTAGGAGGCACGGCAGTTTGTTCTGAGGTGTTTCCTAGCGTTATGATTGGCAAACATCCAGTTTCAGGCTGCTCTCGTCTCTCCTGCAGATAACAAAGATGTGTCAGTGATGATGAGTGAGATGGATGTCAATGCCATCGCTGGGACCTTGAAGCTGTACTTCAGAGAGCTGCCGGAACCGCTCTTTACCGATGAGCTCTATCCCAATTTTGCAGGCGGCATCAGTAAGATACTGACTTTGAGGTTTTCCCACACATAAGCAGTTTGAACTGCTTTATTTACAAGAAATGTATAAGCAGCTGTATCTTTCCCTTCCCTCCTCTGCAGCCCTGTCTGATAGTGTTGCCAAAGAGAGCTGCATGCTGAACTTGCTGCTGTCACTGCCCGAACCCAACCTGGTCACATTCCTTTTCCTTTTGGATCACTTAAAGAGGTATAAACAACTAAACACAAAAATAAATGCACAGAAAGTAGACATGACCGCACACCAATGTGCACAGAAAGAAAGACAAACCAAATTCAAGAACGTAAATTTTTATAGTTGATGCATTAGGTGGTGATCACTCACGAGTGTGTTTTCAGATGGATTTTCTTTACATTTGTCTCCAAAACATTTAAATGTTAATATTGTTTTAAACTTGAGACAGTTTATTGTGTTATGTGAACATCATTATGGTGCAGTGTTCACCTCAGTGATTTTCTGTATTGATGTAGCTTTTATACTATTAGGTATAAATCACTTGCAACTGCAAACAGCCTGACTGTGCACTGAATAGAACTGGAGATTTATTACTTTTACTTTTAATGTCTTTATAGAGTCAAAGCTTTTTCAGTATTGGTTGACAATGTTATTGTTTTGTTATCATAAATCGTTTAGCCCCAAAAATTGGCCGTTACTACGATATCCAAGAGAATGTTTTCGGATAGTTTCATGCCTGTTTGCATATTTAGAACCACAACATGTTCTTGTAATTAAGGTAAAACAGAGACATCCTCACACTGCAGAGGCCATATTTAGCAGACGTCGCTCCACAGCCAACTTAAATGATAAACAGAATATCAGGATTGTTGGGCAGACTCATAATCTTTTTATCGGTATTAATTATTGGGTCTCTCTTGTAAATGAGACATTAAGTCTCAGTGGGACTACCTGTATAAATAAAGGTTAAGGAAATAAAATATGTAAAAAATGACAAGGAATGTCAGAGGTGGAGGAGCTTGTGATTATTATTTGGATGGAGTGTCTGTGGACAGTTATCCCGTTTTATCCTATAAACTCTTCTGCCGCACTTACTGTAGCATCTCCAACTTGCTCATATTTGCGCTCAGAGCAGTCCATCTCCATCCCTGCACATTAACATCGCTCTTGTTCTGCATCTTTATTACTAATCTACTCAACTCTTCCTCTCCTCCTCTACTCAACAACAAAATAAACTATCACAGCTATGCAGATGACACACAAATATATATCACAATGTCACCAGGAGACCGAGGCCCTGTACAGGCTCTTGGTAAATGCATTGAGGAAATCAATGACTGGTTGTGCCACAATTTTCTCCAGCTAAACAAAAACAAAACTGAGGTAATAGTCTTTGGCGCCAAAGAAAAACGATTACAGGTCACCAGAGAACTTCAATCTATACATCTAAAAACCACAAACCAGGCGAGAAATTTGGGTGTAGTGATGGATGCAGACCTAAACTTAGAAAAACACATTAAGACAATAACAAAGTCAGCTTACTATCACCTCAAGAATATATCAAGGATAAAAGATCTGACGTCTCAACAGGACCTGGAAAAACTAGTCCATGCGTTCATTTTTAGTAGGCTTGATTACTGTAACAGCATCTTTACAGGTCTACCTAAAAAATCAGTCAGACAACTACAGCTCATTCAGAACTCTGCTGCTCGAGTCCTCACTAAGACCAAAAAAGTGGACCACATCAGTCCAGCTCTGAGGTCCTTACACTGGCTGCCTGTCCGTCAGAGGATAGACTTTAAAGTTCTGATGCTGGCCTATAAAGCTCTGAATGGTTTAGGACCAAAATACATCAATGACCTCCTGACCCAGTATGAACCTTCCAGATCCCTCAGGTCATCTGGATCCGGTCTTTTATCAGTTCCCAGAGTCAGAACCAGACACGGAGAAGCTGCATTCAGCTTTTATGCTCCTTATATCTGGAACAAACTCCCAGAAAGCCTCAGATCAGCTGAAACACTCAATTTATTTAAATCCAGGTTGAAGACTCACCTGTTCTCAGCTGCATTTGAATAAAGCACCAAATCCACACTTTAAGCTTAAATTTCAAAACTTACATTTAACTACTGATTTTATCTACTGTTCTGATTTTATCTGTTTTGATTTTATATACTGTTGTTTGTTTGTTTGTTTGTTTGTTTGTTAATTAGTTAGTTAGTTTATTTGCTTGTTTTAATCAATTTTAAATCATGCTTTTTATTTGTTCTTGTTTCTAATGTCTCTGTAAAGCACTTTGAATCACCTTGTTGTTGAATTGTGCTATACAAATAAACTTGCCTTGCCTTGCCTTGCCTCAGGGTGGCAGAGAAGGAGAGTATCAACAAGATGTCTCTTCATAATTTGGCAACGGTGTTCGGGCCGACCTTACTAAGGCCCGCTGAGAAGGACAGCAAGATCCCCGCTAACCCAACACAGCCCATCAGCATGGGGGACAGCTGGTCCCTGGAAGTGATGGCACAGGTAAGCCACACAGTTTATCTTCAATCTCTGCCCTCTGCCATTTTGTGTTTGTATTTTCTGTAAAGGTGCTTGGCTCATTACGATACTTATATTTTTAATTTGCTCATTTTTTAAACTTTCTCAATACAGGTCCAGGTGTTGCTGTATTTCCTCCAGCTGGAGACGATTCCCACCCCAGACAGTAAACGACAGAGCATCCTGTTCTCCACTGAAGTATAGAGCTAACGCTGACTCTGACCACCGCTGCGTGAACAAAGAGACGGACACTGGCTCAGAGCGAGCCTCCTGTCGTGTGTTTTTTATTTGACTGACTGCACTCCGCTCAGCTTTTGCAGCTGGGAAGGATTTGTCTCCGGTGATGCCTGTTGTGCTTGAACACAAGAGGGCGCCACTGGGCCTCTTAAGTACAGAGTATGTGAGGTCTTTGCCATTCCTATCTGTCATTACCTGATAATTAGTATGATTCCATGTACCTCCAGTGTAATGCATCCACCACCTGGTTTTTGTTGGTCTCAGTGGTGAACCTTTGCAGCTTTTACACAGTTGTGGTTCATAATTCGAGAAGTTCGAATGAACAAAATCGCACAGAACGAGTCAGGATTGTTGATTTTTCTGGAATTGGTTCGCCAACAAATCAGAATCTCCACGAACTTTTGGGCATTGTTCTCTGTACGTCTTTATTTTAACCAATCGCAGGAAAAAATGTTGCAAAATGTGTTTCTCCATCTCAAACGTTGCTTCATGTCCAGTTGAGGAAAATCCTAAGTATGTTTTACATAATCTCAGCGCATTCTTTCAAACAAGTGCAGACATTTGATGGAACTGAAAGTCAGCGTGTGGCTGTCGCCGTCGTGCTGGCTTTTTCTTTTTTTCTGTATCACAGGAAGCCAACACCTGTATGTTAAAGTGTTTACAACGTAAACAAACCCGGTTGGAGTGAAACGCTACGGCTTGGTGAAGTGAACCCAGTGATTTGTAATACACTGCAGTCTGACTGCCTGCCGTTTGTCCGACCACAAAAGCAAGTTTCCTCTATTTGTGTTGTGTCTCAAAGTAACCTTCAGCTTAAATGCACAGGAAGCAATATATTTTCTAACATAGGAGTTGTCTGTGTTCATATCTTTGCTGACGAAATGTCCTTCGCATTGTAACATAGGACGTCTTGCCAAATCAATATGTTTTTTTGGGGGGTTTTTGTTAGGAAAAAGTAAGCGGTTGTATTTACAGATAAAGTACATGTACATAATCTTAAAGTTGTATTTTTCTTTTTGGTTAACAGTATAATCATTGTTGCTGTTACTGTAATTTATTTTGGGGTCGTCGGGGAGAAATTGGTTTGTTTGTTTTTTTCTATGTGAACTTAGGTTTCTGTTTAAGAAAGTAGTAGGTTTTAGCCTTGACTTCAAGTCTTGCAGTAATTAAGCAAGATTTAGCCTTGTTCTAATAGAAACTGCTCAGCTGTTCTATCAGTTCTTCATTTCGATATTGTTATTATTATTAATATTATGAAGGTAACACACACTTTGTAGTTCATACTGTATGTTGCTGTGGAAAAGACTGAAGTTCTATGACTGCAAGCTGGTCCTTATCAGCACATCTCCCATCCAGAGATTGCCTGTCTAGTGTAGACATTATGCAATGTCATGATACATCTCATACACACATGGCGTTGTCTCCTTTTGTAACCATTTAATCTGTAGCTGCAGAAGTGCACTAATGCAATGTTAGAACTACTGTATTACCATTGAAGTGACCTGAGCACTCTGCGTTTATGTCCAGCGAACAGCGCATCTTTTGTCTTAAATGAAGGAATATTAATTTACTTGCGCACACATGGCAAAATGTCCTCCTAATTATTTGTCCACAACTCACTGGCCAAGTTAGAGACAAGCTCTTAAAATGTTTTTTTTTTTTTTTTTTTTTTTGCAGTATGATTGATTTAACATGCAGGCATGTTTTGTTCATTTTATTTCTGTGCGCTCCTGCTATTGCTGTGTTGTATCCATGATGTGGGATGTAGTTCATGGGGATCTTTATCCTTTCTTTGTTCTTTTTTTTTCCTAAAGATTTTTATATCACTACTGCTTATACTGCTTACTTTTTATAGCCAATTCAAGGCTAGTTATCATGACTGGCTGTAAAACCAATGAATGAGTTAAATGGATCTGATAAGGGTTCACGTGTGCTTGTGGCCACGATGAAGATGGAGTGGAAAAGCGCACATGAGTAAATTATGATGGAAAACACAGTTCTTGCATTCGGATACAGGTGAACCCTCTAAACGTCGCATTTGCTCTTGCTTTGCCCTTGCAGCATCTCAAAGATATTTTTCTTGCCTGTACTCGTGTAGGTTGTGAGAGGCCGAATGCACCACCACCAGTCATTTATTCATTATTACACTTGTTACCTTTATAGCAAGTCCTAATTGCCTGCTCTACTCTACCCTATCGTGCCTCGACACTTACGCTTTTGTTTAGCGCCCGTGGGCCTCTGAATGTCAGTGATAGTGCTGACTGTGAAAACATTCGTTCTCCCGTTGCCTTTGCTGAGGACAGCCACACATCGTTCATCTCACTGACGACTAAGACAGGACCTTAAACTTAAGTGTGGTCTTAGCTCATACTCTCAGCTCCATGCCTATCCTACCTGCCACCTTCATTTGACTGTGATGCACATAATGTTAAAAGAGAAACTGTGTTAACATCTGTCTTTTTAGGGCAATGGATCAAAACATTTTCCCCAAGTCCATCTTTGTTATTTTCTTAAGTTTTATATCCTCTATTTTTATTTATTTATGCTTTTGCACAGCCTGGATCTATTTATTTAAGATGTTGCCATCTAAAGCTAAATTAATGTTCAAAAACTGTCTTTATCTGGTGTGCTTTCTTTGGGAAAATCTTACGTCTTAGAATTACAACTGTTTGTCTCTATTTGGCCCCGACTATGTAGAACTGCAGTGATTTTTCAACTCTCAGTTCCTGCATTGTCAGTTCATATTTAGTTATTTGTGTTGAACAACAGACTGGCCACTGTGATTGTCTAGCTAATAGGAAGTGCAGGTTCTTCTTAATTTAAAAGGTAGATTCTGTGAGTTCCTGGAACTCAGACTCCTCCTGCTTTTTCCATAGAGTTGTATAATGTGTATAATACTAGAGTATGCATAATCTGGTTTCTCTTTTATTTAATGTGGCGTCCGCTGATCGTTGGGGATTGAGACGGTACATCTCTAGTCTCTTTCAAAATCCAAACTATCAGTACAGTATGTGGTAGAGGAGAAAAGAGTCTTATATTAGTCTAAATCTGCATTGTTTTGGTCTGTTGATTGTCACCGTAACTGCATGTACCCTCCATAATACAGTTCCCTCCACAACCTCAGTCCCAACCGAGAAAAAAAAAAAGGTTTAGTTTTTCTGTGGAGTACTCTGATCATATATTCTTCTATATGAAAGTTCCAAATCTCTTGCATTTACTGTACACGACACTGCTATTGCCACTTCTTCAACAACATGCTGCCATTAAATTAGGCTTTTCCAACCTTCAAAAAGTATTCTTTTGCGTTACTGAGCATATAACGATGTAAAGGTGAGGATGAGACTTGGTGACCAACAACACTTTTTTTATTCCTCAACTTTTAACTCTTGTTCCTGTTAAATATTCAATGTTCTGCTTGTAGAACTGTAAAAAGGAATAATGAAAAAAAGGAATACTGTATTCTGAGGGCAAACATGTTTGGAAGGCATTTGCGGCCTATGTTTGTACACAAAATGCTAAATAAAATCTCCTGTATCTAAACAAAATCACCCCCCTTTTTTTTGTGAAGTCTGTGGTATTATCCAGAAAACCTAGAGAGGCTAAACAGTGTTTAAAACATTAACTACATATGCATCGTAATGTTGCTGGGCATCATGTTTATCATTTGAGATAGTTTGTAAAAAAAAAAAAAGGAAAGAAAAAAATGAATCTTTGGATGTTCAACATTTATAAAACTCAGTGTACAAAAACGCTAATGAAACATTTAGAAATTCCACAAAAATAACACGATAAACATTTTTCTAAATCATTTAAAACATTTATTTAATTTAAACGAGACGTTTGTATCTAATAAATCTGAAATGGATTGTTTTTTGGAGAAATACTCTCAGATTTTATTTTGATTCTAGAAACCCCAAAGTGTTGGGACACGGCGTTACCACAGTGTTGATTCATGTCACGTTTTGGCAACTCTGCACATTTTTGGGCAACTGAGGAAATCAATAAAAACGTCATTCCATTCTTGCGTAACATAAAAGTTTCAGCTGTTTTTGTATTTTTTTTTCTCAGAATGCATCAAATCTTTTCAATGGCTGACAGATTAGCACCTGGACTCTTTCTCTTCAGAGTCACTTTTTAAGAGCGCGCTGATAACAAGCCGGTTGGTCCCTCTCCTCCTGGGATCGTGGGATGATGGCTCTGACAGTTTTCCTGTTCTCCTCAGTTCATCTTAAATGAGCTCGGCCTACAGAAGCTGGTAGCTGAATCTTGTGTATAAATATTTTTTCCTTACATGGTGATGTGTTAACCATAGACTGTAGATAAAAAATGGACATGGCCACCATAACATCATCCACTGTTGTTAAACATTAGCAGTTTTAGTGACGCCATTTGTTTTTTTTAGGAACCATAAATAAAGTTTAGGAAGCTTTGTTTAAACACAAAACTATTTTCTGGTTAATACTAAGTAAGCTATTTTTTGCTGCTCCTATATTTACAAGGGACCACCACAGCAGGTATCAGCACATTCGATATTGCAGACTTTTACACCGGATACCCTTCCTTATACAACCTCCAAATGTTTGTTTCCACCTGGGACAGAATCTTTGGCTAGCTAAGTGAATGTGTACACCACATGGAGCCAGTTACTAAATACTTGAATTTCACTATACAGAAACTAAAAAAGCTCAAGCTTCTTAAGACACAGCAAGCTGTAATATTAAATCAGATCACTCCATTATGTGCTCCTAAAAGCACTGTAGTGTAAAGGTTTCAGTCAGTGAGTCGAATTAGAGGACATGAGCACTAACAGACAGGTATTGGTTACAGTTCCCTTTGTTACCACATCTGACAATCAAAGCAGTCACTTCCCTAAGTTTAACCCTTATCAGTATCTCAAAGGTTACGTTATTAAGGGAAAACTATACCTATAAGATTGTATAGTTAACTTTTGTATTTTTAACATGACTCTGTGGGAAATGACTCGCTTTTGAAACCAGCCTCAAGTGATCATTAGAGGGACAGTTTTTGGCATCTTTGAGATTCCTGCATAGTTTAACTTGGATGCACCAACAAACTTTGTTTGTTGTTGTTTTATTTAAAGTTTTTCTGAACCCATACAGTGATTTCCATCTTTCTTCCTTTTTTAGTAGTGATGCCCGAACATCCAAAAGATTAACACCATGCAGTACGGATTTGAGCTTTTCCCATGTGTTTTTTTTAATGTGCACCATATTTGATAAAGTCCTGAATAGCCTGTAAGAGCAGCTTTTTATTTTACTTCAAATGTAAAGTTAATGCATAATTTATTAGAAGCAGGAACCAGAACTAATATCTGACTCCCAAACCACTGATATAATAAACTCGTCACATGACTCAAAGGATGCCATAAAAACTGACATTTTGCATACAGCATTCTTTGGTTCTTTACATACCGCAGTTTGGTGTATTGCAAATCATCACTCAGCACAGTATAGAGGAACTCCACCGCGCATAATCATTCAGGATATGCACAGTTTATAGTACTATTTGACGTGTAATGTACAAACACACTAATTCAGACTAAATAAATAAATTGGCGAGCTCAGAGGACACGTTATGGCTGTTTATTTATTGATATGGAAGTAGTAGTCGGTGTGTTATTTATTTTAATTGAGTTCTGCTCTTTAAATATCACTTTCTTTCTTCTATGATCGGTTATTTCCATTCCTCTAGGCCACTCACCCACACACAGTCGTGTTTCTAACATCAACAACACTGCGCCGACCTGAATTTATTTCCAAGCCTTTCCAACTCCAAACCTTACCTAAATATATCATTTTCTTGACTTTAACCAGAGTTCAGTCCACACTCGAAAAATTAGTGGCTCATAGCAACGGCTTTGGCTTTGCTCTCAAAAAGAAGGCGGGACCCAAAAGAGTATGACTAAACAGATTTATGTCCCCACAACTTAAGCAGTATAATCAGCCTACACACTCGAGAAGCTGCGGGTGAGCGTTTTCCTGTTGCATCGAGTCGGTGCTCACCTTCAGACCTCTCCTGTCAAACATACGCACTGCCTCGTCTGCCGGTTTAAATTCTTCCCCCCTTTTTTGATCTTTTTTTTCAGCGCTTTTAATTTATTAAATTTGAATTTACTGCGGGAACAGTGATCATCTGAACACGTGGAGGAAAAAGGACGCCCCCCCCCCCTCCCAATCGCTCTAAAAATAAGGTAAGAAATAACTAATAGCTTTCTTCCTATTCAGACATAATTAGTAAGTCGAAGTTGTAAGTTGACAGAGGAACAGGTGTCTCCCGGGTAAACGCCCACTCAAATAACATCGGTACGTCTGACACGCTTGGATTACTCCTTATTCTTCAACCAGTAAATCAAAGTGTCATTATTTTATATATTAAAGTTTTATTGCAATGGAGTGGGGACGTTTTACTGAAAATTGTTTTTTAACGCGGCTGAAGTTTGAAAAAAATGTAGTAATGTAGTAAACTTGTTATAATAAGATGAAGCAGTGCATTCACTGTACCTCAGTTCATGTAGTTAGTACGTATTTTTCCGTCACAGGGCAAATATTATATTACACCGTTTTGAAGCTTTTCGGTTGCCCTGCACATTGTTTACCTCTCCGTTGTCCTGTCTGTTCCTGCTGTCAGGAATTCCCAGTATGTTGTCAGATCAGTTCTTCCCTCATTCCTCATTCCCTCATACCCACAGTGCTGCCAGGAGTAACAAAACCAAATTTTCTTATATTTGTTTGACTTTTGGTGAACTTGCACATTGATTGGCAGGACTCTGGCAGATCCCCTCCAGCAGGATGTGTATTTTCTTATCACTTCCTCCAAGGCTGCTATGAGAATCTATATATATGTACAGCTATGACCATAATGGTAAAGTGAAGGGGAAGGTTAAAGCAATGTACTGGAAAAGTATTAGGTAAACTCAGAATGTATATCTTATGTTATAGTCTCTAAACTAAAAGTCCAATTTAGTTTTCTCAATCAAACTCTGAAAGTTTTCCATGCTCATGCAGTCTCTTGCTTCAGTTTTGTAAATCTGCTGGACCAAGCCTGGTTTTTAAATTCCTTTTGCTTCTAAGAAAGCTCCAGTAGGAGAATAAAAGAGGGAAAAGTCGGACTTTGGTCCAGTGTACTGCCAGGATTAATGCAAGTAGAGCTGCACATATGTGATCAGCAGAGTATGAAATGTGCATCTGAAACTGTATTTAAACATTCATGAATGTCTTTAGGGACAATAAACAGCTGTTATTTCACTTTATATGTTTTGCTGGCTGTGAGAGCACATCTACAGAGCATACAGCACAGATGCATATAGCAATAAAATATCTATTTATGATAATGCCTGGGGATTAACTGCAACACACAGGATATCGCTACTTAGTGTAAGTAGAGTATGGAAAATCCATCTATATTGAAATCAAATTCACACAATATAGCTCAGCACTGAAAGGGAAAAATCTTATTTTCCATGCACGGCATTGCAGTTCTTTGATATTACTCAATACACTGCAATGAAATTAAGCTGAAACTTAAAACTGAAACTTTAAAAAACCTCTCACAAATATTACAATAATATCAACATTTTTCAGATTACTTTACGTTTAATACTGAAATTGAGTCACAGTCCTAAAAGGCATTAAGTATGAACAGAAGTATTTTATGTCTTACTGACGCAAGGAGATCAAAGCAGCTTATGACGATGGATAGCTCATACCTTTTACACTTTTACACATGCAAAAAAACCCAAAAAAATAACATTTCGGTTGATGCCAATACTCCTACGTATATTTATTTTCTTAATTATTTTTTGTTTAGGGTGTTTTTGTTGTGGATTAGGTGGCTGTGACTCAGGAGGTGAAGGAGTTCATCATCTTTTTTGTAGGTCAGTGGTTTGATCCCTGACCCTTCTAGCATGCGTGTCAAAAAATCCTTTTCAATTTTCAATTCAATTCCATTTTATTTATAAAGCGCCAAAGCACAACAAGAGTCACCTCAAGGTGCTTTATATTGTAAGGCAGACCCTACAATAATACATACAGAGAAAAACCCAACAACCAAATGAGCCCCTATGACCAAGCACTTTGGCAACAGTGGGGAGGAAAAACCAGGCTCAGGGAAGGGCGGCCATCTGCCATGACCAGTTGTGGTGGGAGAAGGAAGGCAGGACAAAAGACATGCCTTGACAAGACCTTGACAAGACACTGAACCCCGAGTTGCCCCCAGTGCATCCACCAGACTGTGAATTTTACATTAAAAACTATCAAGCATTAAACAGGGTGCTTATAGGAATTTGTGTGAATAAGTCTTGTACTAAGAAACACTTCAAATCTTATCAAATCGTCAAATCTTATCTCGTATCTAGACCAGGAAGTTGGTTGTATCAAGTTTGCTTTCACTGTATTCAGTAACTTCCACTGTTCTCTCAGAATAGTTTTGGTATAATAAAGATGTAATCAATAAAAATGACCGAACATGTTTTATTATTAACCTAAAAAAAAGGCTTGGTAGGACCATGTCATGATCTGCTCACAGAAATTGAACATACCTCAAAAATATAATCTCAGGCAAAGGAACATGCTGGTTATCAGTGTATTGTAAGTCTACTATAGTTCTTTTTTTTCAGGAAAAATCTTGAAAGAAAGTCAGATTTAGTCATATCAATGTTTTGATCAGGTAAACTAAGAAGGCGTCATTAGCATGTTCCAACAGCAGTTACACCCTTGAGCTTCCAATCAGCCAGCCCACACTTAAGGGTAAAGGGAAAGTTTAGAATTTAATGCAGAGGGGGTGAGTACTAAGAAGCTGTTGCTGAGTCTCTGAAGAATATTCCTCAGTGTAATATTACTTTTAGTTTATTCTCACTGGAGGGATTTAAGAGAATACTATGAAACGACAACAACTTGAGATCATCTAAAATACAGGTGCCAAACATAAGGCTGGGACTGGCCTGGAAATGTGAAGGAGATTTGTGGATGTTTAAATGGGTTTTAATGAGTTTCACAGATTTTTCTGCTGATGAAAGCCTCCACCATGACAATTCATATTACATTACAAATACCAGCTCTTCAATGTATTTTGTCAGGTAACCATGAAACCAAGCATCAGAATGGGGAACAAATGTTATTTAATTGGCTTGCAATGTCACATGTAGTCAATGCCTTGTTGGTGTTAGAGATCAGAGAAGAATGGCAACACTGCTTTGGGTTGATAGGAAGGAAATAGTAACTCAGATAACCACCTCTTACACGACAAGGTATGCAGAAGAGCATCTCTGAACCTGTCAAACAGGAAACTGAGGCTACAGTTTGCACAGACTTGCCAAAATTGGAGAATAGAAGATTGGAAAGCATTGCCTGGTCTGATAAGTCTAGATTTCTAATGCAACATTTGGATGGTAGTTTCAGAATTTTAGTGCAAACAGCATGGAAGCGTGGATCCTTCCTGCTTTTTATCAGGCTGCTAATAGTGGTCCACTGATATTTTCTTGGCACATGTTGGCCTCCTTAGTGGCAACTACACATCGTTAAATGCCATAGTTATCACAAACTGGCTTAAAGTAGGAGACAAGGAGGGAGTTCAACCAAGTAGTTTACTAGTTTACCCCCCCCCCCCCCCCCAAAATAAAAAAACAAAACAAAAAAAACAAACAACAACAACAAAACAAAACCAAACACAAACAAAAAACATGAAGGCTCCTTGTTGGCATTTCGAATTATTCTGGAAAGAGAAAAAGCAATAACAGAAGGCAAGATTAAAACATCTCCATTTATTAAAATGGCAACCACACAACCAGGCCCACAAACGATAACCACGTGACTGTGTAGTCCAAGTAGTATCTGCTCTAGATAGCAAATCTATCCTTGCAAATTGATTCAACAAGGGGGAGACAAAACAAAGCAAAAAAATCAATTACCCTAGGAACAGCAAGTGAAAATCTAATCGTTGCTACCTAAATGAGCACCAGATCTCATCAGAACTGCCCAACACCACATACACACCAACACAACATTGCATTGCCAAAACTCCAGCAATAGACAACCAAAGCTGGAATTAAAGTATGAGCATCAACCACAGTAACACACAACAAGGTTCCTACAAACAAAAACTTCCACGCTAACCAAAATGTCCAAGACACCAACGAAGAGGGAACCAAGCTACAACAAAGCTCACAGCAAATCAAAGCAGTTAATGGGGTCTACCGCAAAGCTACCAGACAAAAATTACTAAGCTAAATATTTCGCAACACTATTCAAGGTTAACTTTGCAACATAGTTACACCACAAGATCAGTCCAGCCATGTGTTTAGTAAGGCCAGAAACCCACAAGAAAAAATACAATAGTGAAGCACCAGTCACAGAGTTTATGCTCCCTAATCCTAGTTATTCAGTATAAGTTAATCTTAACCCTCGTCTTAACCCTGGTCTTCAGACAGATACTTGTGGTGGGTATTTATGCAATTCTACCAGCACCAAAAAGCAACCAGAAACTGGGAGCTTCCTGGAAAACAGGGAAATTCTCCAAAGACATTGTCTTCAACCACATTCTGTCACACTGAAGAGAAAACATGTTTGGTCTGTTATTGAGATCAGACAATTAAGCATACAAAGGAGGATGCATGCACTCCTGTGCCTTACTTACTTACCTATATATGTATGTGTGTGTGAATGGGTGGATGACTGAACGTGTAAAGCGCTTTGGGGTCCTTAGGGACTAAGTAAAGCACTATACAAATACAGGCCATTTACCATTTTCCATTTACTATATATATATGTGTATATATACACACACACATATATATATGTATGTGTGTGTGTGTATATATACACACACACACACACATATATATATATATATATATATATATATATATATATATATATATATATATATATATATATATAAAACAGCCAAGTACAATACTAATGCTGGTCTCTTCCATCATCAACCACATAATAACAACAACAAATCCAAACTAATGCTGTCTTGTGTAGAACTCAATAGAATATTTGTCACAATGATAAATACCACAACTACTTTAGCTGTACTCAAGACCCAGTTCAACTTAGATAAGCATTTGGCAAACCACAAGCTAAGTTAGTAGGTTAACACGAACTGGTTCAAAGTAGATGACAAGGAGGGAATTCATGCAAGAAGTTTACTTAAATATAAAATGATTTATTAACCTCAACCTAACCAAAACACAAAGCTCATCAATAGGTTGATGTCAGGTCGAGTGGAAGAGAGACTGAGCAGTTTATCTGAGCCAGTTTTTTTCTCCCATTAGGACAATGCATTTCTGGAACACAACTGAGCTTGCAGCACTCAGTTGGCCTCCACGGTCTCCTGATCTCACTCCAATAGATCATATTTGGGATGTGGCGGAACAGGATATATACATCATGGATTTTCAAACAACAAATCTGTAACAACTGTGTGATGCTATTGTGTCAACATAGGCCAAAATCTTTGAAGAATATTTCCAGCAGCTTGTTAGATTGATGCCATGAAGAATTACAACAGGACTTAGACACTTATAGTGACAAGACACAAAGCCACCTGAGAATTATTTTCAAACATCTCCAATTACGTTTGTCCTAGGAATGTGGGGTCCAAGTTATAAGATCTCATGTATTTTACTTAATGCACCACAGTTCCCAGAATCCATTGGAAAAGAAAGCTGAGAGTACAACCAACACACCTTTCATTTAATTTTGTATTGGTTTGTGCATTGATTAAGGAAATGAGATAAAGTAGTTTAATAAGTGAGCTTTTTAATCTGTAAGGCATATTGTTGGTCTTAGACAAAGCTGAGCTAGGTGGTTTCCCTACTTTCTCTGGGCTTTATGCAAAATTAGTCTTGTGGCCTCCAGCCACAAGCATTATCAGTCTTTTTATAAACTCAGTCCGGAAATGATTAAGCCCGTTGGGTTGGACCAGTACTTGTTCACCCCACACATAGTGTTTTAACATTTTACAAAGAAGAAAAAAAGGTTCAACACACTAATCTGCAATATCTCATTAAAATTCCAAGCAGGCTTCCACACGAACTTCTACAACGAGTTTAGTTATTAGAACAATAATGCACTACCTGCTTTCCAGGCTTAGTGCATCCTTGACCTGTTTCTCCTTCTCACTACCCTGTGGTTTACCTCAGCAAACTGAATACAGGTCTATTTTTGAAGGTTATCATTTTGTAATGTGTTCCTATAATAGACCTAACATACAGAGTCGAGAAATGTAGTAAAACGCCCAGCAAAGAAAATCCAGTAATAGAACAATTTCTTTGAAATTTATGGGTGGTTTATTTTGCGTTATTATCAGTGACTTCATAGGAAACCATGCCAGTCTGGGGAATGATTAGCACGTAGAAGGGTTTTGGGAAATCTTTCCTAAAATAAAAGGTCCATTGTTGGGCTGTCTGCTTTGGCCCTGTATGGTTAAAAAAAACACCTGCCCCCTTGTCTTCTAGAGATAAATGGCTTTTTTTTTTTTCGTTTCTTTTTTTTTCAAATCCTGTATGTGTATGTGTACGGCCTGCAATCTGTTTTTACAGAGATACTGTGTTCTCTTTCTTTCTCTCCAGAACACTGCTCTTAATTTTGCAGCCACTGTGGAAACTTCCCTCCTGTGCATTCTACTGCCACCTGTGACCAAGTTTACCCAACAGAACAGAGATTGTTATTTTTTTAAGACACAAAAAGAAAGAGGAAGACAAACAGACTGACGCAGGGTTTGTGACGCCAAAGGGTGCGAGAAGACCTCAAAGTGCACTGGCTTGTGGTGGGAACTTCCTGCCTTGGCTGTCCTTTTGTGACACAGTCGCTCTGTTGTTCAGTCATACCATGTGGTTTGGCGAGCAGGTATTTAGTCTAAAAACATGTGAAGCAGCTGAGTGTGTGGGATGACGGCACAAAGAAAGCAAAAACGTGGAATAAAACAACCATGCCGAATAGCAGTCTGGTCTATATTGGCCTGGAGCTGGTGATTGCTTGCCTGTCTGTGGCTGGGAATGTCCTGGTCTGCTGGTCTGTCTGCCTCAACTCCAACCTGCAGAGCATCACCAACTTCTTTGTAGTGTCACTGGCAATCGCTGATATTGCTGTGGGACTGCTGGCGATTCCCTTCGCTATCGCTATTAGGTATTGTTTCCTTCTTATTCAGTTTGGAAATGAGACAAATTTTGTGTTACCTGCATCCTTTACTACAAGATCTGTCACAATGTACTGTTGCTTTTTTTTGGCAGGGTTTGTAGTGATAAACACCCTTTTTGAATCTGTGATGTTTTCAGTACTGGTTTCTGTGCAAATTTCTACGGCTGCCTGTTCATCGCTTGCTTCGTCCTCGTGCTCACTCAGAGCTCCATCTTTAGTCTGCTGGCTATTGCTGTGGACCGCTACATCGCAATCAAAAACCCACTCAGGTGAGAGAAAGTAATGAAACTTCAACTGAGATATCATACATTCCAGCTGCAGAATCAGCAGCAGATGTCAAATGTTCACATGCACTGCAGTGGTGTAGCAAAGGGCATTAAATTATAGAGAGATCCTATTTTTAACTGAAGGCTAATTTGTCCAGCTGCGGACAAACATTGCTCCATCGCTCGACAGGCTTAATTGAGTTAGTGTTGTTGAAGGTGAACTGGTTAAATCTACTTAAAGCTTTCATGATTAGCATTCATGTAAATCAGCAGCATTCAAATAGTATTGCTCTTTAATGGATCATTTATTTAGAAGCTTAAAACAAAGCTCCTTGTTTCTGCAACACATCTGTTGACACACCACCGAGCCATAATCCAAAGCAGGTGACGCATTTGCATAAGCGGTTGCATAACAGTTTGATTGTGTCTTTATGTGACACAGCCCCAGCACCAATGACCAGAGAACAACTAATCATGTAGTTATTAGGAGGCTTTACGAAGCCTAGTGCTACCAGGTTGGCCATGCAACATCTCAGTCAAAAATACACAGACAGTTAAGTCAGTGTATGCAAGGTGATGCTGGGTATACTGATAATTCATAGTGATTTTCAAACTTCTATTTCCTTAATCAGGTTTCTGAATTAATTCTTTTCCTGCATCAAAAGTTGTGCATATGAAGATTTCAATACAGTGCTGTGCAAAGACATGAGCAAACCCTCTTTCTTTATATTTCCAATGCTTTTATCCATCCATTCATTTTCTACCACTTACCTGAGGCGGCGTGACAACTAATCAGAGAAGCCCAGACCTCCCTCTCCGGAGTCACCTCTTTGTGCTCAAATGGGAGTAGGAATGCCAAGGCGTTCCCAAACTAGTTGAGAGATGTAATCTCCCCAGCGTGTCCTGGGTCCTCCTGGGGACTTGTTTGTAATTTCTTTCAAAGCGGTCTTGAGCAGTATTTTTACCAGGCTTTCTGGTCTTTC
Organism: Diplotaxodon limnothrissa; assembly: GCF_057381915.1. Classification (NCBI taxonomy): domain Eukaryota; kingdom Metazoa; phylum Chordata; class Actinopteri; order Cichliformes; family Cichlidae; genus Diplotaxodon; species Diplotaxodon limnothrissa. Next base: position 42,732,241 of record NC_140602.1, on the reverse strand, counting down.
TTTGGACAATGGCTGCTTTTTCACTCAGTTTTCAAACAGTTGTTGTACTTGACCATTTTCATAACAATTAATCATTGAAACATAGAAAACGGCACCTAACTCGGGAGCTAAACCAGTGTTGTGTCAACACATAATAGAACCAGATTTAATTAGTATCTGTTTTAAAGATTTAAGTAATTACAGCCACCACGGGCATCCGGTAAGCATCCGGAGAAGTATAGCAAAGAGACTTGAGGTCCTCTTAAAATCTTCATTTACTGACTGAGTGTGGTGCTCGGCATAGACCACAGTAATCAAGGATCCACTAAGTGGTTTCACAAAACATTAGAGACTTGACCACACTGTGCATTGCTGTAAGGACAGCTATTGGTCAGTAAATCCAGATCCGAGAGAGCTAAACACTGAGCCAATAAAATCAACCCTTACTGAAGACATTTTCAGCCATATCTTTAGACACTTTGTTTCTAGCAGTCTATTGAAAAATACATAATTTGTTTCCACTTCTTTAGTTGAATCTGATCTGTGAAAAATGCCAAAGGCAGCACAGACATAAGTCAAAGGTAGAAGAAGTGGCAGGCCAAAAAATGTATTTACAGCAGATGAACAGTATCTGAAAGTCATGTCCTCAAGAAATATCAAAAAACAGAGCAAAGACCCAGAACCTGACACAGAACCTGAGAGATTTCTCTGGCCATTCAGTTGACCCATCTGTTGTTCACTGAAGCCTCATCCAAAATGATCTCAGTGGGAGAATGGCTGTCAAGAAACAGGGAAAAAGGGCTGAGATATGCCAAATTACCCAAGAAGGTTATCGAATGGTGAATCCAAATCGAAAGTTTTTGGTTTAAGTTGTTTTCAACATGTATGGAGGAGGTCAGGCGAGCAGTAGAACATTGAGAGTCTACAGCCATCTGTAAGAAACATAGAGGCTTTGTCATGGGTTGCACTGCCAGTGGTGCTGGACACCGAACTACGAACAAGAGACATACCATGAGACTTTGATCCACCATGCAGTACCATCTGGAAGGCATCTGATTGGTACTAGTCTAAGTTTTCAGCATGGCAACAATCCCAAACCCACTGCCAATGCAGTAAAAGCATACCTGGATAGAATGCAACACTATCAAAAAAGACCCTTGAATGTCCTTCAAGAAGCCTGGAGAATTATTCCCAAAGCCTACTTCAAGAAATTACAAGAAAGTTTAACTAAGAATAAAGAATAAAGGTAATGATACCAAGTATTGACTTTCAGGCTTAATATAATTGTACCAGTTCAAATTCTTCCTTATTTCCAGTTTTATTTTTTGACGATTGCATGTGTAGAGACATTTTAATCATGTTTTAATTACCATTTCTTTGTGACTGAAAATTTAAAATGCAGTTGAAAAATACAACATACTAAATACTAGTATTAATAATGAAATGCAGAAAGGGACTGGACTCTAAACGTGCAGGGTGAGGACTGGGAAAGGGAAGAGGTACAGGACAGGACATAACTTTTACACTGCGTTTACAGTGCTGTGTTATCTTTCTGATGACATTTCCCTCTCTCATTCCAAATAAATGAACACCAACTATCATAAATCCCACAACTAAAACAACACAAGCTTTTTTTCCAGTGTTAAATTTAGACTTAACTGGCTGCAGCAAAACTTGATAAATCATATTTGTATGAGTCACTTAAATATCCTTCAAGAGTTTTTTTTTTTTTTTTTGCTGTGAAACAGAAACATGCATAACAAGGCCGGCCACAATAAATACATGTCCACACCTTCATTAAGGTTTTGTAGGTTTGGTTCTGGTGCAGAGCATTAGTAGGCAAAACCTGGCCTATGGGAACAGTTATTTTTGTAGCTGACCTCATTAGAAATACATATATAAATGTATTTGTATTTGACAACTTTATGTTCTTGAATTCAAGCTTTCTAAGCAAAATATAAAGAAATCAGCAGTAGCTCCAGACTTTTTCACAGTACTTTACCTTTAAAGCTAAAATATATCACTCAAATGTGACATGTCAGCATGAAAATTATTTGATATTAGCATCCACTATGTGATTTTCATTTAGTAACTTGACCTAAATGGAAATGTCCTTTACAACAACAGCAGTTTCATTTACACTTATGTAACACAACGGGAGTGTTGTACAAAAAATTCAATGCCCTAATGAAATCAATATATTTTTAATTTTAAGAAATCCTTATTTTTTTAAGGGATTTTTGAACACTTGATTAGTGCTGTCTTTAATTACCATAGCTACAAATGGGCATCAGCACTGCAGAGATAATCAGATTACTGTAAGTGCATTTTAAAGCGGGCCAATTGAAGTCCTGCTTTCGCTTATTAAATGAATAAAGTGTTAATGCTTCAGCGCACAAATCATTTTCTCTTCATTTAAACTGTATTGACTTTGTCTCGAGGGAATGCTATCACTGACAGAGTAGATAAAGCAACTGGCTGCATATATAATGCATGTTTGTGTTCTGTTCAAACTTTTAGGTACAACAGTCTGGTGACAGGGAAGAGGGCAAAGGGCATCATTGCACTGTGCTGGGTTCTTTCAGTGGGCATCGGCCTGACACCGATGTTTGGCTGGAACACAGGTGGGGAAAGATTTTTGCCAATTCCCACACAGAGTCAATGCTTTTAATTGATGCTGTGTGAAACATGAAACGACCTTCCTTTACATAGTCAAAATCATGCAGAGGAGGTATTTTGATGCAAACAAGCAAACATTATTCTTGTGTAAGGGAGGATGCCCCGCTTCTGTCTGTATATCTTCCCACTGCTTATTACAACAATTCTATTGCATTGTATAGTGTAAATGGATAAATGCATCAACAATGTATTTCTAGAAAGGTCTTGTGTTCTTATCTGCACTGGCAGTGGCAAGAGAGACATGCATACATTTATTTATTCATGTTTTCATGTTTAAGTTGCATATTTAAGCATGTTTAAGTGGTCCTAACTGCTGAGGAGATTGTTGAGGAAAACTGAGCTGAGCTGAAACCCTATAATTTTGCTTTTGGATGAAAATGGCAATAAATCACAGTTTTCTTTACACAGGTTGGAACTCCACTACAACTGCCACCAAAAGCCAAGGCTGCCCTGAAGGAATGACTCATTGCTTGTTTGAGAGAGTGGTTCCCCTTGACTATATGGTCTATTTCAATTTCTTTGGCTGCGTGCTGGTGCCCTTGGTGATAATGTTGGTCATCTATATCCATATCTTCATGGCAGCTCGCCGACAGCTTCGAATGATGAGCCTCAAAGTTGCACACGTACCTGCTCCTGGACAGAAAACTCCATCTTCTGGCTCATCTCGTTCGATTCTGCAGAAGGAAGTACACGCTGCAAAATCGCTGGCTATTATCGTTGGTTTGTTTGCTCTGTGCTGGCTTCCTGTGCATATTATCAATTGCATCAACCATATTTGCCAGGACTGTGAGCGCCCACACATCTGGGTGATGAACATTGCAATCATTCTCTCCCATGCCAACTCTGTGGTGAATCCCTTTATCTACGCCTACCGCCTTCGAGAATTCAGACATACCTTTCGCAAGATTCTCTATCAGCACATCCTGGGGAAGAGGGATGGGCATGTGTTCGGGGTTGAAAGTGCTGATGGCAGAGGTGTAAGGAGCACTAGTATCATGCAGACATCTGCCCGTACGAGTAAAGAGGATTTATCATGTGGCACAATGGTAAATAGTTATGTTCCAGATTCCGGTGCTGAGAAAACTACATCAAATGCCTCTCATGAGATTTTAGATTCTGTACCTAACAGTAATACACCCAACGGACACCAAAAAGCAACTGGCACCCCATCAGAAGTCCAGCATCAGCCAGGTATTTTGGCATCTTCTGCACAGGAAGCAGCAACGTCCGCCACAAATCTGGGAGGAGCAACAGATATTTTGGAGTTGAAAGACAGAGGAAGCTGCATTACTTTTGTAAATGTTCAGGCATTCCCATTAAAACAGAATGACTGTTCCCTTTCTTCAAAAATCACAGAAATATCATGACAAAGACATTTAGTTATTTCAAATATCTTGCTCTCAGAACACACGGAATGTTCTGCAAACGTGAAATTTCAGCAAATCAGCCTCGACAGCAAATCTGTTTTTTTAATGTAAAATTTTATTTTTTTAGTTTGGAGTTTCTTTTTTTAATGTGCACTTTAATGTTTAAAGATAATATACTTTTTGTAATGTGCAGGTTTTTGCTATCTGTGTTGTTTGTATGCCATCAAAATTAAATATCTTTAAATATGTCACAATTATGTGGTGTTTTTGTGCTGCAGCACTGAACTGAACTTTGTCACTCATCCAGGTTATGATACTCTGAAGAGCGTGAAAAAAGAAGGAAACTAGACTTTAAGTTGTGAAGATGTTTCACTTCTCATCCAACAGGCTTCTTCTGTTTCAAAAACACCTTGGCTGAAGTGACCTCAATAGGTCACATGACAGGATGTGACCTACTGCCCCCTAGTGTGGGTTGTTCCACTTGGAGGTGGTTGTTAACCCAATATTGATCATGCGAGTCATCAGATGAGCCAAAGTGTGAAAAAGATGTTGGTCATGACCATCGTCAGGGGTTGTGGGGGAAACCACTCAGAGACTGTGCCCCTATTGAGGTCATCTCAGGGAAGGTATGAGTAGGGGTTAAAGCACCTGGGAAAGGATCTCAAGACTGCATTGTAGGTGGCTGATAGCTGGTGTCACCACCTCCGTTCAATGATGGTCATTCACAAGTGACTGCTTGGTTTCTCCTTGATGCACTGCGAAGTATACGCTATGTTGCTCAGTTTGTGTTTGGTCCTTGAGATCAACCAGTTTTTCTCTAAGGGTGTGGCTGGGTCTGAAGTGCACTATAATATCATGAGAAGAAATTCTCATGAGTTTCTCTACAAACCTGCTACATAAGAGATGGCAATAGAAGACCTCCTTTACTCCTCCTATAAATCTGGCATTATGTTTGGGAGTTTTGTTCTTAGGATGGACCAGTTTTTGTCTGAGGGTGTGGCTACTCTGAAGTCTGAGGATCATCCACATACGTGTACCAGTAGCTAGGTGCTATTCCTCTGAGGAAGCCCAGAGCTTTATTAGAGGTTGGTATTTGTATAGTGCTTTTTTTAATAGTCCCTAAGGACCCCAAAGAGCTTTACACGTCCAGTCCATTCACACACACACATGGTGATTGCAAGCTACGTTGTAGCCACATCCACCCTGGTGGCTGGACACTGGCCCAGCCACACACTCGCACTGACGGAGGCGAGACTGCCGGACACTGGCGCCACCGGGCCCTTTGACCACCACTAGTAGGCAACGGGTGAAGTGTCTTGCCCAAGGACACAACGACCGAGACTGTTCGAGCCCCGGCTCGAACAGTCTCGGTCAAGGCGAACTCCCAACAAGGCGAACTTCTTGAGCCACGATCAGTTGGATAGAGGTTCCTGCACATCTAGGATTTTTTCTGTAGAAAAACCTTGAAGTATTTAAAATATGTGGTATCATATGTGGAGATGTCTAACAGTGTGCAGATCTGATGTGGGATGTAACAGATTCTGTTGTGTAAGGTGCTGTATTTGTTTTCTGACAGTCTCCACTTCCTCAGTTGTAACTCTATAAGTGAGAAGTGTGATGACATCACAGGCCTTACAACTAAAACTCTGTTTGTTTTGCTGCTGTTGTGATCAGCGATTTGATCAGTGCCGGGCAACACATGTTCACTGTTGTTCACTAACCATCCAAAACAAAGAGCTTGTTTGCCTGTACAGATATGACCCCATATGCCTGTATTGTAGATGCTTTTAGTGTAAGACTTGCTTGCATAACACTATGAAAAGGACACACATACATAGGTAAAGTACATACACATGACCACAGACCACTCTGTAAGAAATGTTTACAGAGCAGCCTGGCACTGACGCCAGTCAATAAGCCTAATGCAATGGAAATCAAATGAAGGTTCATTTGATGGTGTCTTTTATTATCCCATAATGCTTTCCCTTCTCTCATTAAAAAGCTCTTCCACTGTGGCAAAGACCTACATTAACCAGCTTTTATGTGCCCTAAAGCAATCCCAGAGAGAGTACCCAGGAATACGGGTACGTATCTAACTTGCACTGTGTTTATTCAAAAACTTAAATGTATTTGCGTTTATTACACATTGTAATCATGCAAGAAGGGAATTAAAATGGGTGAAACCATTTCATTTTAATGTTTTTTGTTGTTGTTGCATGTTATGATATTTTGATAAGCATGAGAAGGGTTATCAAAATGATTTGGTTATGGATATTACATACCTGAGTCATAAAAAATAAAAAAGATAAGGGACCATTGTGGTATGATGACCTGGAGGAAAACAATCCAGTGTGTACATTTATAGTGTGTCATGCTGCCATAAATTACACATGTGTGACACCAGCATGCAAAATGATTAAGCTATCTTTTAGAAAGAAATGCAAATGATCAGAAACTCAGTAACAAAAGATTTATTGTAGCAGAGACCACAGTGTTTATTTAAAGAGTCATACTCTGTGCATTCCCTCTCTGGCTGATGATTTCAGTCAGCCTCATAAATTACCCGCCTCCACCAATGCACCGCATAACCATTACAAGTACTGCATCCTTTGTTCTACACCTCACAAATGTTCTTCTTTTTAAACGCCTCAAACTTAAATTTGTTAGTACATGTGATTCTTCTTACCCCATGGGTTTTTTTTGTTGTTGTTCTTATTGTTGTTGTTTTTTTCTTCAAATCTTAGTTCTTCTGGTGTGACTTTTTCTTTGCAACCTGGCTAAACGGGTTACCCTCCTTACTGTTAATGTTAAAACTTGTGTTTTGGTGATTCTTAAAAGTTACCAGAGAATCTGAGAACAAACTATTTCTCAAGCTGGAGACTCTGGTGAATCTATCCAACTGCTCAGTTGTGCACCAGGGCCTGCACCAGGGAGCTACTGTGATGCTGTTCTGCGAAGTGAATGGTAGGTGTAAAAGTGTAATTTCGGGAGGGAATTTCCCACATACGATAGCCTTCGCTACTAACAATAGTATGCAACTATGCAACTTTATTTTTATTTATAGTCAGCTCAACAGCTATTTTAACATAATTAAGGTTTGTTTGGTCATTGGTTTGCCTAGATCTTGATTCATAGACAGCTGATGAGAGACAGATAAGAATGTCTGCTCATTCTTTATTCTTTATTCAGATTCCCACTAGTTGTCCCTTGAGTCTAAAGATAAAACAATACAAAACATCCAGCCATCAATCTAGAGACAAGCAATCAATAAACTGGAAAAAAATAACCTATCAAATAAAAAGAGAGTAGTTCCTGCAACTTATATGACAAACAATGACATATTATGGAATAATAATAATAAAAAAATACAATAAACGGCATGTATAAAAGATCTACTGATGATCATTTGATGTATCATTTTTTTCGCCAAATTCCTTGTGAACCCGTAAAGCCATAAAAATACAGATCCCACAATGCACTGCGGAGCATCGCAGGAAGCATTCGATTGACCCGCCGGTGGATTGTGGGAAAGCGGAAAAAGGGCTCAAAAGGTAGGGAACCGCGTCTGGCGCACGTTGCAACGTCAAACGAAGAAGCAATAACAAAGAAACTAGCTTTTACGATAGACTCCAGGTAAGAAACAAAAATACTCGTAATTCAACTGAGACCGTAATTTTTTTTCCGTGCTCATTAGCAGCGTTGTTTGTTTCTTGGACGTTTGAATCAAGCGCGTTCATTCAGGAGCCAATATGGCTCCGTCTATTTGCCGAACTAATAACTTGTTACTGCAATAAAGAGGCAAACGTTAATGTTGAAATCGTATTTGTGTAATTTTAAGTTTGGTTTGTTACACATGGCATTAATTGGATTACATTATTGTATGCAACCAGGATATATTATTGTACATTAGCCTAGCTCGCTAATGAAGGCTAATTCCTCTCGCAGCTTCGATATTCAATGATTTGACTGAGAGATTCGCTTTATTGATCAGAAGTTAACTGTAGCCTGCTTATCCCATCTTAACGAGGGTCACTGATTGTTATATATCAACTCCCAGCAACTCTTTAAACGGTATAAGAGAGCTGATTGTCGTTACACAGGCAGTACTCGAGTGAAAAATAAATTGGCGAGGATAATGTGTGGACAAGTGATTGCTTCCCTGGTGTTTCTGTAACTAAACGCATCCCAAAATTAACAAGCCAGTTAACTGTAACCAAACTTTATGGCTAAATATAATTTTGAGTCTGATGTTTGATGGTAAAAAAATAAAATAAAATGCGTTTGCAGGAGCTTACAGCCTATGAATGTGCACAGTGTAACATTTCTTCTGCTAAATTTTGTTTTCCAGAAACATTCTTGAAAAATGTCCATCGGCGTTCCAATCAAGGTCCTGCATGAGGCAGAAGGACACATTGTGACCTGTGAGACCAACACTGGAGAGGTTTACAGAGGCAAGCTGATTGAAGCAGAGGACAACATGAACTGCCAGGTCAGTACATGATAAAGAGTGTAAAGTGAATGTGGATGGTGTTGCTCCTCCCTCCTGGGGTCCCATCAACCAAAGTGTTGGTACTGTATTGTTTTTATGGTTTTTTTTTTTCTTTTCTGCCTTCATTAGAGTAATCAACAGTTTAGTCTTTAATAGGCTGCTCGATAATTTGAACAAGTTTTGTTTACTTTATTTTCAGGTACATGCCCATAAATGGCGTAATGTCTTGTGTGGCAAAACAGATAGAAAAGCTTAATGAGGCTCAAAGGAATTTTCATTACAAATAATAGTGTCTTTGTTCTGTGTCTCTCTGTTCTGAATGTTCAATTTGTGGTGTTTTTATTTTAATTATAACATTTATTTCTGTTTTTTTGTGTTTTATTTTTTTCCCCATAGTTGTTTAAAGGTTTCCAAGCTTTCCACCTGTTGGTGTCAAATTAAGAGTGAATTGTGCTAATCAAGTACTGGAGACCCCAATCTGGTAGCTGCATTAGTAAAAGCCAGTTAATTAAAAATCGGTCCCGGATCAGATGGTAAAAAACGGTTCCTTTTATGGCTTTGTAAAGTTTAGATAACTACTGTTGATTTGAATAAAACACTAAAGAGCAGTTTGATTACATTTGTTGAAAGAATGATCTTTGTTTCTTACAGATGTCTAATATCACAGTGACTTATCGGGATGGCCGCGTGGCACAGCTGGAGCAAGTTTACATCCGTGGCAGCAAAATCCGCTTTCTGATTTTACCCGATATGTTAAAAAATGCTCCTATGCTGAAGAGTATGAAGAATAAGAACCAGGGATCTGGTGCAGGAAGGGGCAAGGCAGCTATTCTTAAAGCACAAGGTGAGTGAAAATTTGCAGTAGATTGATACACCTGTCAAGTATGTTCAGTAGTGGGCGCAACTGATGGTGATTTTATACTCATTGCATACATTGATTGCCTTTTTGTGTTTGTGCAGCATAACTAAATCCTACCATGAGAAAAGTGCTTTCTGTCCAGTGTTGCTCTGTTCCTTGTTTAATAAGTACAGTCTTGTCATAGGTGTGGGGATCTGTCAAAAACACTGATTTAAATGTTTCATTGTTGTTCAATTTGTCTTCACATCCCCTTTAAGATGGAACTGATATTTTGCCAAGTGGGTGTTAAGGATACAAAATTAGACTTCACTGTACTTCTCGCAACCAAAGTACTGAATGTATTATTAAAGTTACTGAACCGTTGGTGTATTTCTGATTCAGTGAGGTACTCTACGTTAAAAACTGATAGTATGCCATCTTTGTTTTTTGTGCTCTCCAGTGGCTGCAAGAGGACGAGGGCGTGGTGGAATGGGAAGGGGAAACATCTTCCAGAAGAGGCGATAATTGCTCCAGCTACATTAACATTTTTGCATTGTATAGTTTTTGTTTTCCCCTTGAATTTGATACGTTGGATATCATTTGAAATCTCGTACTTTGCAGTCTGTTGCTTTAATTTCTTTTAATTAAAATAAAACTTTTTCAATTTGATGTGTCCTGATGTTTTTGTTCTGTTTTTCTTTTCCCATTTACAAGAGATTCACTTGTGCCACCTGCCTTTTTTTCAAATGTATTTAATAAGTAATGTACTAGGAATGCGGTGTTTAGCCTTATCCAAGTAGTTTCAGTGTTAACCCTGGGTTTTCTGTACTATAAAAGGTTACCTGAGTATGTTGCCTTCTGCTGTGGACCAGATAAAATCGGGCATAAAATCACCACATACTAACCAATCAATTCTTTGGAAACTAATTTTACTAGTCCCAGAGGAGTCCTTGGCCCTCTGCAGATGGCAGCATTTAATGGATTTCAGCACCATACAGTCTTTTTCCCCATAGTAGGCATCAGTAGTAAGTACGGCATTGATTCTTAAATGCTACCTCTTTTGTGTTGGCTGCAGACAACTTTTTTTTTTTTTTTTTTTTTTTCAACAGCTTTATTGCTCTTTGAGCATTAATATAGAACCATAAAACAGGATGGCTGTACTATAGTTGCTAACCTTGCATAAAATGTGCATGTAGCCTAAGCCTACATATGAATTTTTTTTATTTATTTTTTTGCTTACTCTGCATCTAAAAAGGCCAAGTAAAACCCCTTTAAACATTAATGAAATGCTCAATTATAATCCATGAGATTCTCCCCTGTTTCGATACTAGAAATGTGATATTCATAAGTCTGTTATCTCGCATATCATTTTCAAGTGTTGTTAACCAAAACACTCAAAGTGCTCACACATTTATGCAGAGCCTTTAATACTTAACTACTGTATAGCGCTTCTTGTTTCAGAAACTGACTGCTGATTCCAGTCTGCGTTCTGTGTTTAATATCTTAAATTTTTTTTTTTTTAGTTTTATCTTCATCTCTTTCATGTGAATGGGCAGAACCCTGGATTACTTGACACCAGCTTTGTGTTAGAGGGATTGTTTATCACATTTTTTTATGCATAAGTGTACCCTTTAAAAAAAACAAACAAACCCACAATGTTTTGGATTGTAAATTAACTAGTTATGACCATGAATCATCATTCAGGATTTCTAAGTCTGAAATTTGCAACAAAATTTACCTTTTTCCCCTAGTTTTCCTGAATTGTTTTAAATTAAATCAAAAATCTAGAGAGCATTTTATACCAAATGCAGAGCAAGCAAGATCTGTTACAATAATATACAGTATGTACTGTGGAGACAGTGCAGGAAGCTCAATGATTTAAAGATAATGGCTATCAGATGCAAAACCACATAGACACAAAGGACGTGTAATGAGAGTGGCTTGGCTGTAGTGTCCTGGTAGCCATCACAGCCATCCTAAATATAATAGTCTTATTATGTTAGACCTCTAAATAAAATGTGCCCATCATTAAAGAGCCAAGGCCAGTTTATTTTACTAGGTCCAACTCTCCAGTACACCACAAGATGGTGCCACTAGGTCATAAAGCAGTTGAGGCAGAAACGACCAGGAACCGTGAATGTTATATTTAAAACTCGTGAAATAAAAGAAGGCAAAAGGGCATCGTAGCCTTCAGCGGAAGTAGCTTAGGTTGTTTGTTAGCATATAAAAGCGTTGCGTTAAATGCCTGCAGTTATCAATTCCTCCATGTGAAGCACGGGACCTGCGTGCTCAGCTGGATTGGTCCGTCAAAACATCGGTTCTCAGTCTGTTACAGTCTCCGTTTCTCAAACAGCTAGCTAGCTGTCGCAGGGCAGAAGCTACTCACACAGCAGACGAGGAAGGAGGGGGAGTCTTACATTTCTCACTTGTAGGCCTAAATAACACGCCAAGGTAAGGTTTTTGTTTGTTAAATCACACAGTATATATACAATTTTCTTTTTCTTTTTTTAAACGATTGCTTCCTGCATCTTTGCCAGCGGCTGTAGCATGAACGTTACTGGGACGTACTAGCACCACTGACTCCTTCATCCACAACATCTGTATCTTGCCAGATGAGGCAGCTGCTAACGTTAGCTGAGCTGGTTGGCTTAGAAGCTCAGAGCTAAGTTAGCTTAGACTTGAGACGGCGGTGACTTTGTGAACGCCCAAACAACACCGGAGCAGCTTAACCGCTTTGACATTTACAGTCGATGTAGCAGCTCTTATCTGTGGGTGTAAGTAACACGAAATCCGGTGGTGCCAGTTGCATGTGTTATTGTTTGTCGGTTATCTCAAAGATTGTTTGTGTGTTTGTGAAATTGCAGAGTCTCGGTTTAGTCTCAAATCTTCATGTTGGGCTCTGGTAACATCTAATGTTACCATTTTGGGAAGTTGCGCTGACATATTCTTGAGGAGAGAAAGCCTCTGATGGCACAGAGTCCCCGATGTTTTTTATTTTAGTTATCATTATGTTATTTTTTGTTTTGGAAAACCATTTAAAGTATATATATTTGACACATTTAACTCCTGGCATCACTCTACAGGAATAAATTGAACTTTAACTTTGATATAGTAGGTTTTGTGGTTATTTTATAAGGTTAGCCTTAACCTTTCAGTAGATACAGAGTAGAAATGTGTCGAAACACATTTAATGTGCTGGACCTTCATTCTGGAAAATGCCCTTTAAATTTACTTGTACCATATTATTTTTATAATTATAATTATAATAATAATAATTATTATTATTGAAATTCTTTGTTTTCATTCAGCAATTTATGTTTTGAAGCCTGGTAACAGAACTAGTACAATATGTGTACAAATTAAGTTTGTCCAATAGAGAGGTGAAGAGAGATAAGGTGCACACTTTAAATAATACACAAATAAATAAGTTAGAGTAAAAACAAAACAATAAGAAAATTAAAATCCAATTTAATAGGTTTAACATATTTTACCCATTAATTAATCCCATTAACCTGTTAATCCCAGTTTTCTTAATCCTTTAAATATCCCTTACTATCTCTGTCCCCTCTGTGGCGGGGGCCTCTTGTGTCATATCATTAAAACCGTTTAACACAGGGGTGGGCAACTCCAGGCCTCGAGGGCTGGTGTCCTGCAGGTTTTAGATGTGTCCTTGATCCAACACAGCTGATTCAAATGGCTGATATTTGATTTGTGCCATTGTAACGTAGGGCATGACTGATACATATTATCACAGAGTCTTTGTGGAGTTTGCATTGCTGCCCCTCCATGAATCCACTGGAGGGCTGTTAAAAGGTAGATCTTTTTCTCCACCATTGTCAAGTGCTTTCGTATCGAGGACCCTCAGATTGGTGGGTTTCTCTCTGTTGGATTGTCTTTATCTTGCAATAAAATGCAGCTTGCTATATAAATAAAATTGAAATAAATAAATTCAATTTAATGTCTGGGTCACCAAATGAGTTTTTCGGATTCTCCCTAAATTGTGCTGTGATTATGTGGCAACACTGCAGCTAAGTTGATCAAGGACAATAATTCCTCCATTTACAGGAGCTTATCTCTTGCACGGTGCCGGACATCGCTGACAGTGTAACCCTGTTGATCTTTTAATGAAGCTGGGGATCCTCCTCTGCTCCAGATGGCCCTGTGTTGTACTGGTATTTCCATAACACAGTGCCTGTGTTGTTATTAATGCTCTACATGGCTTGGACCCCCTGCAAGTTGTGATAAGTCCTCTCTTCCCCTCCCATCCTCTCCCGCTTAGATAGTGACAGGCAGGTCACATGATTTTTGTTATGGTAAAAGGCACGGTATGGCATCTGGAGCTAGGCAGCATCTGTTGGTGTTTCTCGAGGCTCAAATCTGACTCCTTGTTCTTCGTCGTGCTGCTGTGATCCGCAGGGATCAGGGAAGTTTTGGGCTTTAGCCAGCAGTTCAGTCATTAATGATGCACAGTGTTTTTGTACAAAAATGAAATTGAAGTCTGTGCAGTTCTCTTGTGTCACAGAAACTTGGTGACCTTTGAGGTAGCGTATTTATCTTTAGTGCGAGGGAATTGGGAGTTTGCAGTTTCAAAAATGACTTTAGCAAATAGTGGATGCAAAATATTGTATCAAACCGAATCATCGTGATTTCAGCATTCAAGTACATCTCCTGCTGAAAACCCAGCCCTTCTAGGTAGGAAATGAGATTTGCAGTAATATTGTCTTGTCTGACTAACAGTTACAATGTCACGTTAGGAGTTTATGCCATCATCAACTGATGATACTGCATAAACACCCTTTTGTTTTTATGGAAACAGGCCTTGTTTTGTGTCATCTGTGTATCTGTAGGTCAAACTGGGTAAGTTAACACTCACTTCTAGTCGGAATACTTTTGTTTTAATGAATTAAAACCAACCAAAAAGTATCTGCTTTTAATAACATGTCAGAAGTTTTCAGAGGTCATGAAAGCCAGAGGTGTTAAATTGACTTGAGAAAGACGCAAATAAGCAACATTTATCCTCTACAGCAAAATTGAAATGAAAATGTTTCTGGTTTTGAAAATGTTTTAACATAACAGTTAAAAAAACATTTAAAAAAATCACAAGGGGGTAATTTAAGTGGCTAAATAGACTTGGCAGTTAAAACACCCAGCAATTTCAGTTCCTTCTTATTAAACTGTTATTCTGTAATGTGCAGCATTTCTTTTCCTCTTTTGTCAGTTTACATTACAATAGTACTGTATATATATAGGTTGGCAGTGAAAGAAGAGAGCCCACCTGGAGTGGGTGTTTCTTCCCACACATGGTTCTCGCTCTTAGCTTGGCTGGATCTCCCACTGTCTTGCTTGCCTTATGGCTTCCCTTTGTTGTTGTTTTTCTCTGTATCTGTGAGGTTTACTCAGCTCCCACACACCGACAGTGCCACAATCCTGTCAAAACCATGACAGAAAATATAGGGGATCTGTCTGTTTCTTTTTCCTCTTCTCTTTTCTCCTGTCTCCATTTCTCTGTCACGTAATAGGCAAATAATAAACTGAGTGGATTTCAAGATGGAAATTAGCCTCTTTTAATTATGCAAGAAATGGTTTTGGTTAGATGCTTCACAGATAAAAATTAACCACCACGCTACTGTGTGCCCAACATCAAAAGCAGACTGCACCCATGCGTTTATAGATGCATTGTATCTGTAGTTTGCGATACTAGACGCGTTTGCCTGAATTAATTATCACCTAACAGAACGTGTAGGAAAATTTCTGCACCATGGATGTTTCTTATGGAAGCAGCCCTATCTGCTTATGTTTCAGAGCCAGTGAACAGCATCCCTGATTGTTTATCCCACACGTTTTCATTACACCCACAAGTTGGGTCGTGCTGCTCAGGCTCTGTGGATAATTGAACCTTACATGTAAATTTTACCATACTTTGTCACAGGATTTATGCCAGCCCTAAATTATTCTTGGCTGAAAAGAAACAGTCAACCTCTGTTTTTCTTAATTTCGGCTCCCAGTTCACAGTTTAAAGTTGTATGGCACCAGTTCAAAAACAGGGGAAGTATGCACCTTTTCAGTGAAGTTGGCTTACTGTGCATCAAGCTAAAATTATTAATAGTGGAACTGAAGTTTAGTAGTTTGTTTAATCTGGCTTCACCCAAATCACAGGTGAAGTGTAAGAGTAATGTCTAGTAGTCCAGGTGACTGTGCAGATGTTACTAGGAGAACTCTGGCAAAAGGGACTGTGTGAATAGGAAATTGCATCTTTTACAAACACATTATATTGCTATTGGTTTAATTAATATTTGCTGATGATGAGATAATGTGTAGATGTATTGCTTTGCACCTCAATAAAGATAATAAGGATATTTGTGTACTATGTGTTATTAGGTTGTATTCATTTTTTAATATATTTATTCCCCTAAATCCAAATCCAATTTATTGAATATATATATATTTATTAGAGATGGACCGATCCGATATTACGTATCGGTATTGGTCCGATACTGATCTAAATTACTGGATGGGATATCGGAGAGAAATAAAAAATGTAATCTGATCCATTAAATATCACAAAGCACCTCACAAAACTAGTGACATAGTGTAACCTAGCTCATAACCTTAGCACGTCGGAGCAGTGTGCATCTCGTGATAGAGCGGCTGTGGCGTGCGAGACTTGTCCGGGGTCTGGTTGAGCATCTGGAGCCTCGCTACGTGCTCATAAACCAGCATTTCATCTCGGAGAAAGCTATCCTAGAGAAGTAAAGCAAGTGTGTAAGTTCATCTCTGAATGTTCGTAAAGCATTCCCACGTTAAGCTTAACAACCAATATATGGAGCGACTGCCTCTTCTCTCCCTCCCTCTCCTGTTGCTACTTCAATCATGAAACTGATCAATGATCAGCTGATCAGCTTTTCTGTCACGACTACCGTCTCTCTTGTTTGTTTATCGCCCACTTTGCGCCAGAAAGAGGAAACCAGCGGATAAACAACAGCAGAACGTTTAAGCTTGATAATCTGTTGTTAGAATTTATTTAATATTACTTTCTACACCAGGATCTTTTTCTATGTAGCTGACGGCTGGTAAGTGTGCAGGGGCGGATCTAGCAAAGCTTAGCCAGCGGGGCCGATAGGGCATGAACAGGGAAAAGGGGGCACAAAGACATACTTTTCCTTCTAATTGTCATTTCTAGCTTTTAATAAATAATTATCTGAATCTTACAGTCAAAGTTTTCGTCTGATGTAAAATGTATAGAAATCCATTATTGTATATAGTAACTATTAAGTCAAATTTATAACCTAGAAAGCTGCAGTACTTTTTCATTTGCAATTCTGTTGAATAAAGATGTTGAATCTATTTAATTATTGTAGAAAAATTATTGACTTATGTGCATTTTAAAATTTTTTTTAATATTTTTTTGCATATAGGTAAAAAAAAAATAGCTTTAGTGTTTTGGTTTTTTTTTTAAACTTGAGTATGAACTTATACAAAATGCAGCAAAATATTTAAAAAAACATTTTATTGATTATGAAATACCCTATATTGGATTTATATCGGTATCGGCAGATATCCAAATTTATGATATCAGTATTGGTATCAGACATAATAATACTAAGTGCAATAATCCTTTCTGTCATCGTTGTATTTTTACTCAGTTGTATATAGTATTTGTATTCTATTTTTATCTTATTGTATATTTATTTTATTTTATTCTACTGTATATAGTATTTTATTTTATTCTATTCTGTACAGTTGTGTACTGTATTTATTCTTATTGTATTCTAATTTTTGCCTCATAACTTTTGCACTGTCCACTCCTGCTGTGACAAAACAAATTTCCCACGTGTGGGACTAATAAAGGTTATCTTATCTTATCTTATCTTACATAAAAAAGTGGTATCGTGCCATCTCTAATATTTATATAAATAAATATAAATATACTTGAACGTAGTGAAAATATCTTGAAAGTTGAGTGGTTTTGAATCTTAACAAGCAATCACCGTGAATCATTTGCATGATTGCAGACATAATTATAGATTAAAGGTTACAAGGTTCAGAGTACAACCTCTGGGATAGTGTAAGAACGGACTATCTGCAGCATACTCTAGGAGATGGTCATAATAAAAAAGAAAATAACACAGAAGTTGTAAGGGTGTGAAGTATTAATCACATGCACTTTCTCATTTTTTAGTTTGCTGTCATAGATTAAGAGACATTCCCCATACGTTCCCATCTGATGGAGCACTGGTTGGCAGTCTTTGTGAAGAGGCACCATGTTTCCTTGTCATGTAACCCCTTGGCCATCTGCTGAGCCTCCAGCCTCTTGCAGCAGTCATGCAAATCCAATGCAACCCTCTCAGCCCTTGCCTGATCTACTGTGCAGCTGTCCTGCCCCACCTTTAAACACCCACTCTGAGACACCCTCGCCGGATCCAATGGAGTCCCTAATTGTCGTAACAGAGTATGAACCCAGCCGACCGCCTGGAGAGGCTGGGGAGGAAGAGGTAAGAGCAACAAAGGCAAGGGTTCATGCTAGAGATGTTGATGTCTACTGTATGAAGTGTAAGGTTTAGCAGGATTTTACATATAACAATCTTTGTCTAGTAGAACCGTAAGTACATCAAGGTGCAGGTGAATAGAGGATATGAAGTGGATGATTAGTAAGTAAGAGAAGTATAAACCATTCAAATCCATCTCATGTCAGGTAGAAGAAATGGACAGTTCAGAGACGCCGGAGCCAGCTTCCTCTGTGGCAGCACCTTTCCGGACTCCATCCTGTGACCTTCTGTCTCATACAGTTGGTCGGCCAGAAGCTCTACTACCCGGAAGCCAAGAGCAAAGGGGAAGGTTAAACTTTTCAGACAGGAAACTCTCTCTGCAGGAGCGCTCACAAACAGCAACCTCACCCTGTAGCTCACCGGGACTTAATGGGCGCTATATTTATCCATCGTTACCGTACTCCCCCATCACGTCACCTCATTCTTCTCCACGCCTGCCCCGCCGGCCCACTGTGGAGTCCCACAGTGTTTCCATCACAGACCTCCAGGTATGATTAAGCATTAAAGCTAATTTAGTTTCAGTTTTTTTTTTTTTTTGATCAAGGTCTTTTTATTGAACAAAGAATTGCTTCCAACAACAATTATGGCAAAATTAACAGACAGTTGTGCCCCCACCCCCCCAGAACAGTGTAACTAAAACCCAGCCAGAGAGGAAAGGAGAGACAAAATAACATAAAATAAAATAAAGTTACAGATACAAAGTAAATAATAAAATAAATGAACAACAGCAAGAGAAAAAAAAAAAAAAAAAAACCCACTCACACGCACATTAAGCAATAGTATCCGGACTTAATCTTTCAAAGTAAGTAAGAAAAGGTTGCCATGTGTCATAGAACCGCCGAACCGAACCTTTTACAGTGTAGCGGATCTTTTCCAGCTGAGTATAGTACATGACATCCTTAACCCATTGCCCATATACAGGTGGAAGTGGCTCTTTCCATTTCAATAATATCATTCTACGGGCCAAAAGAGTGCAGAAGGCCAGAAGATCAGAGTGTGATTTGGAAAGACTGGCATCACAAGGCGTCACTCCAAAAATAGCTATAAACGGGCAGGGTGCAATTGGAACACCAAATATGTTGGATATGGTTTCAAATATGCTTTTCCAAAAGCTACCCAGTTTTGGACACGCCCAGAACATGTGAAATAGGGAAGCAGGCTCTCGTTTGCACCGGTCACATGTGGGGTCAAACCCATCCTTGATTTTGCTCAGTCTAGTTTTAGACCAATGGAGACGGTGAACAACTTTGAACTGAATCACCACATGTTTAAGGCAAATAGATGATGAAGAAATGCTATTGATTATCTTGTGCCAAGTCTCATCTGTAATCCGTTGGCCAAGATCACTTCCCCATCGTTCCCTAAGTGATTGCAATGTGGACAGCCTAAAATTACTCAACAGCTCATAAACATCACTTATAACCCGCTTAGCATTTGGCTTAAAATCAAAAATATCATCCAAAAGGGATGGTGGTGGACAGGACGGAAAGCAGTCAGTATTAGAAGCAACAAAATTCCTGAGTTGTAGATACCTGAAAAAGTATGACTGAGGGATCTTGAACTTGTTCACCAGCTGTTCAAATGAGGAAAAGATATTGTCCGTGAAAAGAGCAGCCATTGACGTTATTCCCAGCTTTGTCCATATGTTAAATGCCTCGTCCGTCAAGGATGGGGAGAACATGCAGTGTCTATGCGGTGGTGCATTAAGAGAGAGTTCAGTCTGTTTAAAGTGCCGTCTGAGCTGATACCATAACTTCAGTGAGTGGACAACAAGAGGATTCGTGGTGAAGCTGGAGATCGGTCTCGCCAGAGGTAATCTGGCACACAGCAAAGACACCAGGGAGGATTGACTCACCGATAGCCGCTCCAGTGTTACCCATGATGATGATAAATTATCATGGTCTTTCATCCAGTACAATAATGCTCTTATATTAGCTGCCCAGTAATAAAACAGAAAATTTGGGAGTGCCAAGCCTCCTGCGCTCCGCGGTCTTTGTAATACACTCTGTTTCAGCCTAGGTGGTTTTTTGTTCCAAATGAAGGAGGAGATTTGACTATTTAGATTATTAAAAAAAGACTTGGTTAAAAAAATTGGAAGACACTGAAAAAGATATAGAAATTTAGGGAATATAGTCATCTTAATGATATTTAATCTACCACCCAGCGAAAGAGGCAAGGACTCCCACTTTCCAAAATCCTCCTTTAGTTTAGACAATAAAGGAAGATAATTAGTTTTATACAAGTCTCTATGATTCTGCGTAATCCAAATGCCCAAGTATTTGAACTTGTTATAGCTGAGCTTGAAAGGTGCTAAAATAGACGAAAGTTCCCCGGTTATTGTACCTAAAGGCATTGCCTCACTTTTCCCGAAATTCACCTTATATCCGGAAATTGTCCCGAATTCCTTAAGTACATCTAAAAGTTTAGGGAGGCTATTTGAAGGGTTGGAAATAAACAAGAGCATGTCGTCGGCATAAAGAGAGACTTTATGCTCGATATCCCCACGACGTATTCCCTCAACCTCAACACAGTGTCTTAGAGCAATAGCTAGCGGTTCAATTGCGATGGCAAAAAGGAGAGGTGACAAAGGGCACCCCTGTCGTGTGCCACGCTGAAGCTGAAAAAAGGGGGACAGACTATTGTTGGTCCGAATGGCCGCTACAGGGTCACAGTACAATACTTTTATCCAGGATACAAAATTACTCCCGAGGCCAAATTTTTCAAGCGTATGGAAAAGAAAGTCCCATCTCACCCGATCAAACGCTTTCTCAGCATCAAGTGAAATAACAGTTTCCAATACAGTACCTTTGACGTGGCTATAGATTATATTTAATAAACGTCTAATATTAAAAAACGAGTACCTGTTTTTGATAAAGCCTGTCTGATTAGGTGAGATAATGGAGGGCAGATGTTTCTCTAAACGGCGGGCCAACACTTTAGCAAGGATTTTGGTGTCGGTGTTCAGCAGAGATATTGGACGGTATGAGCCACAATCTAAATGATCCTTATCCTTTTTTAGAATTAGGGAGATCACTGCCTGACGCATTGTTGGAGGCAAGGATTGTGAGAGGAAAGATTCTTCAAAAGTCGATTTTAACAATGGATTCAATTGGTTAGAAAACTTCTTAAAAAAATCGGAAGGATACCCGTCGGGGCCAGGTGATTTTCCAGACTGCATACTCCGTATGGCCATTTCAATTTCAGCATCAGAAATGGGCTCCTCCAAACTGGTGGCCGCATCTTCTCCTAAGGAAGGGATATCAAGTTTCTCAAAGAAATTTTCTAGAGCCAGGTCATCCTTAGCCGGGGGGGAGCTGTATAAAGTCTGATAGTATCTAAAAAAACTATTATTTATACCTTGGTTATCCGTGCATCTTATTCCCTGGTCATTCCGGATCTCAGGGATAGCTTGATTAGCTGTTCTTTGTCGTAGCTGATGAGCTAGCAGCTTGCCTGTTTTTTTCTCCATGCTCATACGAGTAGCTACGCAACTTCGAAATTAGATACTCAGCCTGTTTTGTAGATAGAAGATTATATTCAGTTTGTAATTTCAGCCTACGTTTATATAATACCGGGTCAGGGGAATGGCTATATACAGCGTCTAGTTTAGTAATTTCGTCAGCCAATAGAGAGAGTTGCTCAGTATCCCTCTTCCTTTTGTTCGCACAGAATGAGATTATCTGGCCTCTCAGATATGCTTTTAGAGATTCCCAAACAGTTGATGGTGACATCTCTGGAGTTTGATTGATGGCAAGAAAGAAATCTATTTGAGACCTAATATAATTAACAAACTCTTCGTCTGCTAACAATACTGGGTTGAACCTCCATGGCCGATAATTGGAGTAGGCATTGGGAATACGCAGTGAAAGAACAACAGGTGAATGATCTGAAATCACCATGGCCTTGTAATCACAGTCTGTCACCAAAGGGAGGAGTTTTTTGTCCAGAAAGAAATAATCTATACGAGTATATGTTTTATGGACATTAGAAAAAAAAGAATATTGACTTGAAGTTGGGTTACGAAATCTCCATACATCAGCTAACCCGTAGTTATGAAGAAAACGCTGTATAACACGTGCTGATTTTGAAATAGGCGTGCATTTGTGCGAGCTGCGGTCCATAGCAGATAATGAGCAATTTAGGTCCCCACCAAGAATAATATTATGCGTTGCCATGTTGGGAAGCCGTGCAAAGACATTAGTGAAAAAACTATGATCGTCCCAGTTAGGGGCATAGACATTCGCTAAAATCAAGGGGAAACCATATAAATGTCCTACAACTACAACAAAATGGCCTGCAGGGTCTTCATCTACAGTTGTGGCTATAAATGGTAAAGTTTTGCTTATCAATATTGCTGTCCCCCGAGCTTTAGAATTAAATTTAGAGTGATATATCTGGCCTACCTATCCAGACTTGATTCGAAGATGATCAGAGGTACGCAGATGCGTTTCCTGGAGAAATGCTATATCCGTTCTAAGTCGTTGTAAATGAGTAATAACCTTTTTCCGCTTGACTGGATGGTTGAGTGATTTTACATTCCAGCTTACAAAATTTACCACCCGATCACTAAATGATTGCGCTGTGCTCATCCCTGCTCAAATAGTAAAATATGAAAGCTCCAGATGCACAACAGGCATAGGAGAAGAGGAAAGAGAGGGGAGGAAGAAGAAGGAAAAAAAAAGAAAAAAAAAAAAAGGGAAAAACAAAAAACACATTGATAAGTAAAATAAACATATCTGGCTGAAGCCCAAACCAAGAACACAATGAGCAATTACACCAGATCGAACATGGTGACTGCCAAACCCCCTGCAAACAGATCCACACATATAGCCTAGTGCTTGTTTGGGTTACTATAAGCCAGACTCTTAGGCTCCCGCTGGCCGCTTGACATAACATATCCTACAAAGAAAAATAGTCAATAAAATAGAAAAAGAAAAAGAAAATATATATATATATACACATACATATATCGACATCCAAACAAAGTATAGAACTTTTCTAAACCCAATGGTATTGCCATGAAATAAAATGAACCAAAATGTGTTTATGAAATAAGTTTAAATGTCTGAACAAGAAGTGTCTCTTCAAGCTTTTCATCACCGTGCGAACGCTACAACAAACAGTCATGTACACTCAGCCGTAACTGAGACAACCAACCGTAGCACTGGCGCTCCCACATAGAGCGACAGGCGCAGCCTCCTCAAACGTTGATAATATGTTCTTTAACATATTCCATTGCCTTCGCCGCATCCAGAAATTCTTTCTCCTCCCCGTTGTGCGTGATACAAAGTCGCGCTGGGAACCTGATCCCAAAACGGATACCTTCCTGCTCACGGAGAAGTTTCCGGACTTCTGTAAAAGCAGCCCGAGCTCGGGCCACCGAGGTCGTAAAATCCGGGAATATTGCAATCGGTTGTCCATTGAACCTCAGCGGAGCTTGGGTCCTGGCACGGCGTAGAATTTCCACACAGTCCTGGTAGTAATGAAGCTTGGCTATGATGGCCCGCGGGTTACCACCCGGCCTTCTCGGGGCCAGACTCCTGTGTGAGCGGTCGACAATAACATCTTTATCCATACCCAGCGCTTCACGTAGTAGCGCGGATACGGCCGTGGTGGAGCTCGAATCCGGGCCCTCCGGGACCCCCATGATACGGATATTGGATCTCCGCATCCTGCCTTCCATGTCATCACATTTATCTTTCAGGTCAGATAGCTCCTTCCTCAAAGTCTTCACCGTAGATTGCAAGGTGACCACCTCATCGCTCCACATTGACAGCCCGTCCTCTACTTCTTTCACCGTGGCCTTAACTCCATCCATTTCAGCGCGCGCTGCCGCCGTATTGTTAGCAATCTCATTTCTCACTTCTTGCACGTCAGCCCTAATGTTATCAAAATCTTCTTTCAGTGCATTCCTGAGTTCTTCTTTTAACACCACGCTGATATCATCTTTAATGGATTGAAGAAGCTCTAATTTCAGGGCATCAGTGTCCACAAAGCGCCCATCGCTCTGCTGAGCCCGTTCCTCAGTGGTCGCTGAGCCGGGCGCCGCCCTTGGGCCACCATTGGTATTCTCGCCCGAGGATGCGCCGGGCCTAGCCGCAGTTCCTCCGGTGTACTTGTATTTCCTTAGGTTCGATGCCATTTTGTCTCGAGTGAAGCTTTAATATAGTATATAAAACTGTTAGCTTCCCCTGTGACATAAAATGAGACTTTGTAGGTTGAAAAAAAACTATTTCTGAAACTCTGTTAGCGGGAGCCTTCAGAAACACGTCCTACTCCATTGCTGGCTCGCTAGCGCCCCCTAGTTTCAGTTTTAATGGTATAAGGATTTTGTAGCTTGCAATGTGTTTCAGCCTGCGTTAAATGGAGAAAATATAGCTAAATCAAATTAATCGTGCTATATAATAAGTGTTAGCCATATTGGTAGCAGTAGTTTAATATCTACCACGAGTGCTAAGTCAGTATGAGTTATAATGAGGTTGCAGCATATGCCATAATATTTTGGTTATTATGTAATTTTTGCACCATGTGACTCATTGTATTCCCTTCAGCATTGTGTATTGCATAAACCATTACACATGGATAACCTAACTAATGACACAGAGCGAGGCACTAAAGTGCCCCACACATGTTAGTATGTCATAAGTAATACCACAGCTGTCTGACAGTAAGAACTACATGTGCATTTGTCTTAAAATCAGCAGCAAAGTGATAAAGAGCAAGCTTTGTGGACACAAAGGTAAGGTTTTATAGTCCAAGTAGATGTAGCTGTGTAGCTGTTACATGTAGTTGTAGTTAGGATTTTTCAGAGCAGCAGGCTGAAGAGACATTTTGCTTTCTCAGAATTACATATTGAAAGTGATAAAGGTTAATTAGGTGAAATATTTAGAGATATCCTGCAGATATGTCTTGCAGTCTAGAGAGGAGCAGTCAAATAAATGACATTTAGAAATGTGTTTTAATGATGTGTGGGACAGCCTTTGGAATGGGAGCCAAGACTGTAATATCAATAAGCTCCAACTTTATTAGCTCTGCCCTTCATACTGAAGAAAATCTATTGAATTTTTCCCTATTCTTACTCCTTTTTTCTCTCTCACAGCCTTTGTACTGCTAAGCTGTCTTTTTGACGCTCTTCAAAATATCCTAGCACAAACACACACACCAAGCTCTTAATGACAATGGCGAAGAGAAGTATCAGGAAGAGTAGTACAACTGCCTAAATCTTGACGATATCTACATGAGATCTACATGATGTTAGATTAACCCTTTCACTTATCATTCTACTTTAACAATGCATTTGACTGAAAAGCCTTCACACATCTGTCAGCTCCTCTCTGTTGTTCAAAACAAAAAAATGGAAAAATGTTTAGATTAGCAGCTCTACCATAATTTACTGTGATTCTGTCATTGTGTACCGGTACTTTAAGGTGTCCTTGGGAGTTTTGAAAAGATAGTTTTCAAATATATATACATTTTTCTTTGTGATTTATCCATTCTTGTCTTTGATGAGTCCTGTTGATTACAGTTGAATTTATTATTGATTAGAAGTGAAATTTGATTTAAACTGGATTGCATAAAAAATGAGTAATTGTCCTGATTTAGAGGGCAGCAAATCAGTGGCTGGTATGAAGAAATGTATTAAAAAATGTTAATGGAGAGAAAGTGTCAAAGGCAAATTTGAGGTTCAAGACAACATTCAGGCAGATTTTGTAGGAATACTCATGATGATGTGACGATTGTTTTCTTTTTTCCCCTCTCTCGCTCCCTCTTAAAGGACTGTGTTCAACTCAACCAGTACAAGCTGAAAGATGAGATTGGAAAGGTACCATGAGAGACAGCTCACTGATTGCTCCCTTTCACTGACTCTTCCATTTTCTCCTCCCGTCCGCCTACTGCATGTCTGTCAAGTAGCACACATCATCAAGGACAGTCTCTGATATCCTCCTTCCCGGCTGTCCTCATTTCCCAAACTCTGTGTAAACCACGAGGCCATGGGAGAGTTGGAAGATGGATGAGAGGCTGGTAAAAATAGCACTCTCTAAGGGTTGTGCAAGGCTTGGAGAGTGTGTGTGTATGAGTGAGTGGGTGTGTGTGCCTATATGAATGTTTTAGATTGTGGGCATCGTTAAGGCAGAATGTGTGTGTATTTCCGTATGTAGGTAGACCTTTTAATGTGTGCGCTTTTGAGCACAGTGGAGACAGTTAAAGCCTCTTTGAATTGTTGGAGAAACTTGTGTTATCAGTTTATCTCCGGGACTGTAGGATGAGCTGTGTGCTGTCTCTCCAATCTGCAATCTGCTCCCCCAGCAGGAACCGACACTGCCCTCTCTCTCTCTCTCTCTCTCTGTTTGTTTTTGTTCGTACACACAGGCTTGTAATTAGGCCTACTTTTTATCCTGAATTTCCTGTGTGTGGGCAGGGAAGCTTGATAGCATAAACCAGATCCAGTTTCCTTAATTAGCCTGAAATCAAAAATGAAAGAGAGAGAGGAGCGATGATTTGAAATTTCTCTGTTCTCATTTTGAAGCAGCCCACTCAATTCCCTTGTGTGTTTGTGTATTTATTCCTGTGTGTATCTATGTATTCCTTTGCATTTGCGTTACACTTTTAGTGTCACATTAAGAACTAACTGCTTAATATATATATATTAGTGCTGTCAGCGTTAATCTCGTTAAAATGACGGGGCGATCCGCGCTAACTCGCTAATGGAGATTTGCCGCATTAATGTGGTTATGGGGTTAACGTCATTTTAACGAGAGTAACGCTGACAGCACATATATATATTTATTTATTCAGATTTTTCCCTCATGTTTTCTTTTTTGCTTGTTTCCGGACAGGGCTCCTATGGTGTTGTCAAGTTGGCTTACAATGAGGATGACAACACATACTATGTGAGTTTGTAATGCACATGCGAGTCCAGATGTGATTTATTTCCTTATCACAGGTCAGGCGACCGCTGGTTAACTTTGCAATAATCAACCCCTCTTGTAATATTTACTGGTGTGATTTGATGTGGAGCCTCTGCATGTGAACATGTCTCCAGATAATTGAGCTCGTCGACTAATGTAATAACACATCATTTCAGGCTTTTGTGTTTTTGCCGTTCTTGATTATTGCTGCAGTTCACATTAAGCTGCATGATAGCGATTGACAACGACAAAGGGATTATTTTAATATTCCTCCCGAGTGACAAAGGCCTCGTGTCGCATTCAGTGATTATATCATTGACATAATAACTGAGGGCATTTAAGTTATTAAAGAATAGGGAAATATTCACCAAACAATGCCGCTGTTACACACCATGCTTTCTCTTCAAGTCTGATACAAATTCCTGTCAACCTTGGCAGTTTTTGAAGACATAATCTGGTGGAGAGAGAGACATTGGTCAGAAAGATCTGTCTAGACCAGGGATAGATACAGTTGTGTCAGTGTCTGCACAGTCAAGAACTGGCTCTCAAATAAAAGAAAAAGAAAGTACAATTCAACAGTATGTCAACAATGTTTACGCAAGGGAAATCACAAGAAACTGTTGGTCCACTTCCACACATCTTGGAATGCAGACATGGATAAGAGCTCCCAAAGCTCACAGGTGGGAGACTTGCGTGTATCCGCATCGCAGGGCATCTCTCAGCTGTTGTGCTCTTATCGTCTGCCCAACTTGTAGTCAGCTTTCTTCCTTTCCTCTGGGTCAGAGAGGTTGCGCTCTCAATCGCTATCGGGTCAGCTGAGGCACATGACTCCACCCTGCCACCCAGACTTCTCGTTAACCCCTGTCGGCACCTCCAGACGAAATTTGATGTTTGAAAACACTGTGTAGTGAATGGAGTTGGGCTTTCTTTATGACATGTAACCACTTAAATACCAAACTTGATAGACGGTGTAGTGCAGTTGAAATGCTGTTTAATGTAAATGTGCAGAAAATGTGTCTGTTACGGCTCAGATTTCAATCATTTCACACCACGATTGAGGAAAGCTGTCTACAGTGACAGCAGTGACAAACACACCAAGCATTTTCAAGCTACAGAATTTCTAGGTTTAGGGTGCAAGTGTAAGAAACCTGTAAGCATGCTGCTGTTTATCTTTTCTTTGGCTTTCTTGGCTGCTGGACTCTTTCTGTTTCTCTTAACCTGTTGCAACCCAACTAAGTTTCCCTCTCTGTGCTGTAGGCGATGAAGGTGCTTTCCAAGAAGAGGCTGATGAGGCAGGCAGGTTTCCCACGTAAGTAAGGGCCATATTTCTGTGTAAGGTCTCAGTCATCCAGTTCATGGTAATCTAAAGAGCTTGGAAAGAAAAGCGACTGGACTTCTTTAAGTTTCTTGAAGACGTGTCACTTCTCATCTGAGGAGCTTCTTCAGTTCTCAAAACCAATGGTGGAGCGTCCCAGGTATTTAAACCCGAGTGGAAGTTCTCCCTTAAGAGGGTTGTTGACCTGCTGTTGATCATGTGTCTCATCACATGGCCAAGGTGTTAAAAAGCTTCTCGGATGAGAGATGAAACATCTTCAAAAAGTCAGCTTCTTTCCAAGTTTCTTAGATTCAGGGCCAGAGCAGAGCATCTGTAATGTCTGTAATGATAATGTTAATGTTAACAGAACATACCAATACTTAGGATTTGACTCTATCTTTATCCTGTCCCTCTACCCTTCCCATATTGTCCCCTGTTTCCTCCATCAGGGAGACCTCCTCCTCGTGGGGCAAGAGCCGCTCCCGAGGGGCCTGCCCAACCTAAAGGGCCGCTGGAGCGAGTCTATCAAGAGATTGCCATCCTTAAAAAGCTTGACCACCCTAATGTAGTCAAACTAGTAGAAGTGAGTAATCTTGTAAAACATGTGGATATTTTCATTTGATCTCTTAAGGATTACTTATTGGTATTACGCTAATTTTAAACAAGTTAAGAAAGGAAAGGAAACAGCAATGGCATTTTGAAGAACCTTAAAATGTACATAAATTGTGTTAGACTGTAAAGCTATCTTTCTACTCTATGTATTCTTATTAGAAATTCCACCGAAGGTATATTTAACTTTGCCTGGTACAAAAGATCAAAAGATGATCTGTTGTGTATCTGTGTTCACACATTTCCATTCCTCTTCAATGTGGTGCCAGGTTTTGGATGACCCCGGTGAGGACCATCTGTACATGGGTATGTTGTGGCCAGACAACAACACATCACAGCAAGCATAAAACAAAGTCAATTTTAACCTCATCTTTAAAAGATGTGTTTTGTTTTTTTTTAGTTTGCTTGTCCTCACTAACCTCCTTTGTTTTCTGTTACAGTGTTTGAGCTGGTGAAGCAAGGGTAAGCTAAGCCTCTTATATGATTGTGACACTGGAATGAGCCCAGTCTCATTAGTTATGATTGGTAATTGAGTGTGTTTGTGTGTGTACCTGTTGATGTTGTACCGTGTGTATCTAGGGCTGTGATGGAGGTGCCGACCGATAAGCCTTTCAGCGAGGACCAGGCACGTTTTTACTTCCAGGATCTTCTCAGGGGAATCGAGTACTGTGAGTTTTCAAAACCTCCTGCTACTCTTCCACCTACCCTGTGACTACATTAGTGTTTATTACGCATGTGTAGATAGATTTAATCTGACTTGCAAAGTGAATTAATTTTACTCAACAGATTTTATGTTGTTAACCCACCAAGATGGCCAGCACTGTGTACAACATCAAAATGGCTCATTAAACAAGTTTACCTTGGTCACGCCGACTGTGACAGTTGTTCTAGTCTTGAAATGTTGTTTTTTTCAGTTTGTACAAAATAAAGCACTCAGTGGACACTTTATTAGGTACACCTTACTAATACTTGGTTGGACCCCTTCATGCCTTCAGAACTAATCTTATTCTTCATGACATAGATTCAACAAGGCGATTAATAAAGGTGTGTGGAAGAAATCCAAGTAGATCATTGGTTTCTGAAATATTTAGACCAGCCCATCTGGCACCAACGACCAGGCCACGTTTAAACTCAGATCACTTTTCGTCTCCGGACTCCATTCTTCGGTTGGACCTTCAGCGGGTCTTCTTGACCATGTCTACATTGCTAAACAGTACTGGGTTGTTGCCATCGGCTGATTAAATGTTTGTGTTAACGAGCAGGTTATCAGGTGTACCTAACAAAGTGGTTGGTGAGTGTATACTTGTCAGATTTAGAGGCACCAATTTCAAAAGCTGAATATCTTTTTCATTATTGTTTGGACAAAATTCTGAGATTCAGTTTTTCATTTTATTTTTTCCTTGCTCATATAACTTTGTATATATTCATATGACATCACCTTTGCATTCTGGTAGCCCAGGTTTTTCTGACCAGGTGAACTAATAATAGCACAAATACAGCTTAGACCATAGATCTGAAATTGTGTTGCGTCATTTCTTTAATTCAGTCTTCTCTTTGGAGAAAAATATCAGCCAGAGATGTTTTTCCCATACTAATAGTTTTGTTTAAAAATTAGCTCATTACAGTGATGTTGCATAGTATCAGCATGTCCTTATAGAGATAAAAGTCTGCTAATGCTTTCCATTAGAATTATGATTGTGGTAAGAAGATGAAGCTCTGATTGTACAATCAAGTGCTGTCCTCCTACAGCTCTTCCCTGCCATTTACACAAGGCCTTCGTCTGAGCTGCTCTTGACTCTAGCAACACTCCACAAAGTTCATTTCACATAATTTCAGCGGCTCTTAATGCATATCAGTGCAAGCAGGGATGGACACAAAAACAGTCTGGAGTCATTTGGAAAGGAAAGTAGGCTTGTTTTAGTCATGGTGCAGGTAGATTAGTTAAAAACAGTTTAAATAATTAAGGCACACTTAACTCTCATTTTCACATCTTAACCAGGTAGTGTGGACATAATTTATCATCATTTACCAAACGTCTTGCTGGCTGTCTAACTACACTACCAGAGATTTTTCTTCACGAGTCCAAGCCATTTAAAAAAAATGGTCAAGCCGTTTTTCACCATTAGAACATCTTAATTCTGCCATAAAGTGAATACTACGAATGTGACCCGATTGCGATAATAAAGTTTGTTCGTTTTTTCTGTTAATAGTACATTACCAGAGGATCATCCACAGAGACGTCAAACCGTCGAATCTGCTGGTGGGAGAAGATGGACACATCAAGATTGCAGACTTTGGAGTTAGTAACCAGTTTGAGGGAGCTGACGCCCTGTTGACCAGCACAGTTGGAACTCCTGCTTTTCTTGCTCCTGAAACGCTCTCTGAGACCAGAAAGAACTTCTCTGGAAAGGTGAAGCAGTATTCGGCTAACTAGTGCCCTCTTGGGATGACTTTCAGAAATGCAAGAACTTTTGTTTTTGATTTTCTTTTTCCATTAAAATGTTCCTGCTTTCCAAACATTTATGAAATTTTGAATCTCAGCTACCCAACAATCATTTTCACATCAAATTAAACCTGTTTTGCTTTTCTGCTAAGGCTTTGGATGTTTGGGCCATGGGAGTGACACTGTATTGCTTTGTCTTTGGAGAGGTGAGTTGGGGAATGGTAAAAACATTAACATTTTTTTGGTACTAGTGATCCTGCTAAAATCGACACACTTTTTTTGTATTCACAGTGTCCATTTATGGATGAGCGCATTCTCAGTCTTCATCAAAAAATCAAGACACAACCCGTGGTGTTACCAGAACAGTAAGTTCTGCCTTGCTCTTTTAACAGATGGCTGTTCCCAGTGTTTATTGTATAAATAGCATATTTATTAAATTAAATACACAATTTTGGCACTTTCTCAATAACATATTTACTCAGTTGTCTAATTAGTTTTTGTTACAACAGTGCCGACATATCAGATGATCTCAAGGATTTGTTATTGAAAATGCTGGACAAGAATCCAGAGACCAGGATAACGATCCCACAGATTAAGGTAAACACACGGGTAGCTGCCGGTGGCCGTGTGTCATGTTTAAATATCACACACACACAAAATGTCAAAAGGATTATTGTTCTTTTGTTTGGACATTACAGTCTTTTATGTCATTAAATTCATAAATCAACTGTTTGTGAAGTATAATCTATAGCAGTTTACATATATTTATAGATATGAATGAATAGCTTACGTTGATCTAACAAGTATAATTTTGCACTTAGATTCAGCCTGAGTAAATTTTTACTGTTGTGCCTCCAAAGACACTGTCTAAGTTTATATGTGTGGCACATAATCTGATTACTCAAAGAACTCCTTTGTTTGCCTTGTGCTTGTGTCCAGGTACACCCATGGGTGACAAGGCATGGTGCTGAGCCACTTCCCCCTGAGGACGATAACTGCTGTATGCTTATTGAAGTAACCGAGGAGGAAGTGGAGAATTCTGTTAAACACATCCCCAGCCTGGCAACAGTGGTGAGTTTGTGAACAATGTTTGTCTCACAAAAGCATTAAAAACATTACAGTCACTTCAGACCCTAATTTGCTTTTCTCTTGGTGTCATAACAGGAAATATCACATTTGGGTATCATTTATGGGCAACTCGGCTACAATGAAAGAGTAATAAAAAGTACCAGAGAGAACGAATGCTCCATCAGGAGCAAAAGATTATTTCTTAGCAAATTTGCATTAGTATAAATTAGCTTAATTACTTAGTACAACAGAGTGTTTTAGCAACTTATGAAATGGAACCCAGCAAAGTTGCAAAGAGTAGAGGTAGTGAAGGTAGATAAGTTTAAATACTTGGGGTCAACCATCTAAAGTGCAGGCGAAGAAGACCGTGCAGGCAGGGTGATGTGGGAGATAAATATCATGGGTGATTTGTGACAGAAGGATAGCAGCAGGAGGGAAAGGGCAGGTTTATAAGACGCTAGTGAGACCTGCTATGATGTATGGTTTGCAGAGTTAAATTCGAGATTTTC
The DNA here is from genome assembly GCF_057381915.1 of Diplotaxodon limnothrissa. Taxonomy (NCBI): domain Eukaryota; kingdom Metazoa; phylum Chordata; class Actinopteri; order Cichliformes; family Cichlidae; genus Diplotaxodon; species Diplotaxodon limnothrissa. The sequence goes on along the minus strand of NC_140602.1, from coordinate 42,699,490 downwards.
CCTAGGAGAGACCGGGAATAGGAATAAGCACATCAGAGGCAGAGCTCAGGTTGAGTGGTTTGGAGACAGAGTTAGAGAGGAAAGGCTGGGATGGTTTGGACACGTGCAGAGGGGGATAGTGAATATATTGGACAAAGGATGTTAAAGATGGAGCTGCCAGGCAGGAGGAAAAGCGGAAGACCTCAGGGAAGGTTTATGGATGTAATGTAGGAGGACATGTTGAGCGTTGGTGTGACAGAAGAGGAAGCTAGGGATAGGGTGAGATGGAGGCAGATGATCCGCTGTGGCGACCCCTAAGGGGAGCAGCCGAAAGACGAAAAAGAATTTCAGTCACATTGCACCATCCCACAGCTGAGGCACTGCACCTACTCAGTTCCTCTTTCAACACTTTGAGCTACAGCAGATGCATGACTCATTTTTTAAAAAAAAAGATTTTCTTTAGCTGCATTAATTAATGTTGTTTAACATTTTTGTTTGACTTTTAACTTAAAAAAAGTTAAAAGTCACAAATGGAAAATACATCTGACTTCCAAATTCATCAGATCTACCACGACATTGCCATCTGTTATCACAGCAGAAACATTTTCTTAAATATGAATTACATATTAATGATATAGTGGTTTTTGATGAGTACTGCATACTGTTTTGTAGGACAATAACATCTAGGAGAAATCAGTTCTTTAGCTGTGTTCTCATTGTTAGGGCTCTAAAATGAAGGACATTTTTAAAATGTATAAAATTGAAGCTTTTCATCTTTACATTACTAAGTACTGTTTACTTTTTTGAAGATCCTGGTAAGAACTATGCTCAGGAAGCGATCCTTCGGAAACCCCTTTGACTGGGGCCGGAAGGAGGACCGCAGCAGTTTGTGTCCTCCAGGGCAAACCCTCACGTAAGCACTGTTTACAAAAACACTACAGTTTCTAAACTCTAAAGAAAAAGGCAGCAGCAGAGCCAGCCGAGGCTTGCCGAGTAGTTTGTCTGAAAGACTGTTGGTGTTATTTCTCTCCCCCTTCTCCTGCCCTGTAGGAAAGGCAGAGCAGGCAGTGTGAGATACTGCTACATTCATTGTAACCAAAAAAGGTAAATAATGCTGGCATAGTTCTTGCCTGCTGTAATGCTGTTTAAGTGGTCAAGAGAATATTTTAAGACCCGCTGGCATGATATAAGCAGCTGTCTCCCAGTATGGTGGTGATGGTCAAATACTCCTGTGCATCACATTTGTTAACTAACCTCTGGTGGTTTGGGGATGTCTGGAGAAGCCTTGTTAGGGAATGTTGAGCTTCACTTAAGAACCTTCAGTACCTGCAATCCAATTTCCTGTCGTTATCTGTGTCTGAGGGTGCTTTTGGTGTAGTATGAACTGTGTAGCGGGGAAATACTGTAAATATGTCATTCAAATAGGCATTCATATAATGGAAGATAAATTAGGACGCACATAAGCTACTGAGTGTAAACAAAACTACGCGAACAGCGGGTGACCAGCTGATACACAGAACGATGTCCTTTATCACAGAGGGTTCATTAGGTTATTAGGTTTTTTTCTGGGTTGACCCACAAAACAAAACAAATTAAAGAAGCATTTTAAAAGTCAAGTCATAATAAAAAGCATTTTTGTCCACACTCAGTTCATCATGGGCCAAGAGCATCCATTTATCTTCATGTGTTTTTACTTTCCCTTGCATGAAGCAGTCTTGACATTTAATGAAAGGACATGTCTGTAAATTAATGCCATCTTTACTTTTTTAAGATATTGTTTCCCCGCTTTCACCAGTTTTTGTTTTTTCAACCTTTCCTGGGGCTCTCTTTCACCGTATCTGCTGTAGAAATGAACTCGGTGTACTCTGCCATGTAACAGCTAAATGGTTGCTTTGACTTAGTAAACAGGGCTTAATAGTATCTGATTATTTTCTCTGTTCAGTGAAATAGGAATGACAGCGAGCCTACAGCACTGCTATAACTAACGCTGCCTCTCTGCTGTGTTACTTAGGAAACAGGAAAGCGGTGACGGGATGAGAAGTATGAACCTGCCCTACGTGGGAGAGGATGAGACTCTTTCCTGATGCGGGAGGTTTAATATGCACGCTGGCATCTGGCTGCCTGCAATCACACAGCACAAAACCCCTTTACTCACAGTTTTATACTTGCAGCCCACACATCATTTCTTGGGAGGTGGTCGAGTGTGGCAGACACTAACAAAAGGGAGGAAATAATGCTCTAAGGCACTTTGATGATCACTTTCTAAGCTTTTATTCTGTCCTGTCCTCTTACACAGTTTAATTTAAGGTTATGGGACTTAAACTGTAACATGGAAACCATCCAAGGGTGGAGCATCCTCCTTTACTTTCAACCTTCGCCCCCTTCTGCCTGGCCCACTCCTTCTCCTACCCTGCATGCTCTTATAGTCCTAGCATGCTTTGTCTCAGGCTTCAGCTGTACAGTTTCGGGTTTTATCATAGTCTAGCCACTTGTGTTTCAGGTATACGGGACGAAGGAATATTTGGAGGGGGGTTTTGGGTGGGGGGCAGGATGGTTGTCTTCACCATCACCACCAACAATTAAATAAGCAGTTTTCTTAAAAACGATTGTCTGGTTCACTCTGCTTCGTGGTAGCAGTGCCCAGTTTGGTAACACATTTTAGAGTGAAGTATCTATAGAATTTACCCAAAATGGGGAAAAAAAGGAGAGTGAAAAAATGTTTACTTCACCGAATGCATGTGTTTACTTTCCCAATGCAAACACTGTATAAGCTATTTCTAAACAGTTACATTGTTGTACAGCCATTACTTTTGTTTTTTTTTCTCATTTACTACAATCAATAGCTTTCAGAAAGCTTTAATACAGTTGATATAGTGCTTTGTGAATAATAACATTCATTGCTGCATACAAGAGGGCATAAAAAAGTCATCCTTCCTCTTTCCTTGTTTTAAAGATCTAGTGCTTCTGGTGAATCTTTTTAAGATGTACAATTATGTGATTTTTAGGTGTTTGCTATAAATCCTGCGTGAAGGTGAAGGTGAGCTACTACCTGATGTGTTTGGGGGAAAACACAACGTGTTAGTTCTAAATGATTCTGTAGGTTAAACGTGTTGTTGAAGCTGTAAATTGGTCTGTTTAGACAAAAACGGGCTTTGTGGTCGGATCCCGAGCGTCACATGATTTCACTGTGTTCACGTATTTGTTTCACTTCTCCAAGTTGAGGTCTGTATGCAGACAAATTAAACAGAAAATCACAATTGAACCTCAAGCTTAAAACAACAACAACAAAAAACTTGTGAATGTTTTTACTAGTTTTGTTTGTTTTTGTATTGTAGGAGGTACCGATATTATGTTAAAACTGCACATTTCAAAGTCATTTTGTAAACTATGATAAATTGAAATAAATAAATAAATAATGCTGATCTATTAGAAATGGCTGCTGAAGTGAGTCTAAAATGGAAGCATAGTGCAAATGCAGACTTTTTGTACAAATCTATGCATGGCATATTGTCGAAGTGTTGAACTTAGAAACATTTCTCATGTTTGGTCTGGGCTGTAGACAACTCTGCAAATATTTCAACTTTTAAAGTAGGTTTGTTTTTGGTTTTTTTTATTTATTAACGAGCTTCATTTTCGGTCCTAAAGCATTAAGTTATTTATGCCTCAGCAGTAAAAGGCTGATGGGGGTTGTCGTCACCCTGCCAGGACGCTCAAGTTTATTAATGCGATAACTTGAGAATGAAGCGACGTAGGAGTTTCAGATTGTAGCTACTAAAAATCTCTGACGGGTTTAAATCTCAGTGATCTTGACCTCAAGGTCAGAGGTCAAGTTTTCTGAAATGTAAATGTGATAACTCGAGAACAAGATGACGTAGGATTTTGAAATTCAGACCACAGGTGCATCTAGTAGGAGGCTGAGGGGTACCACTGGCCACTGCCAGTATTTCTTTTTCCTCCCACACTTTTGTACATTTTGTTGAGCCATCATTGTTTCCCTCATCAGTGTGTCTTTAGTTAACTTAGCGTATTAGCACGATATTGAAAGTAGTTATTACATTCAATGCTTCCACACACTAATTACTTCAGCACTAACGTGTTGAATGTATGAGAAAGGGACTGGAATCTTTTTGTACGTACTTCTTCTTGCATGTCACTCTGAACTGTACTGTATGTCTGTTTTTTAAGACGAGTACTATGCACATGGTGTAACTTTATGGTGCAACGGTACGCCCTGTCAGATACCTGTCATGTACACCGTCCACACCCACCGAGTTGAATCGAGAGGGCTGTATGTGGTTAATTAGTTTTGCTCATGTATCTTTTTTTTCCCCCCAAAAAAGATATCCACCTTAGAGCGTAGGGACATGCACTTTGGTTTTAGACTTCCAATAAGGTTAAAATTAGTTTTGAAGTGTAATTTCGGTGAAGATATCCAACAAATAATAACGTTTATCTTCAGTTTGCTCTGGATTGTGGACTGTTACCACATAGTTGTAACATAGTGCACCTACTGTAAGTTGCTGTTAACTGTCAGATTAATTTGTTGTCATGAACATAAGAAGACAGATGCATTTCCTTTGGTGTGAATATTTTCCATAACCAACAAGAGTAAAGTGAGCTACTGTTTGAGTGTGAATGTGGGGTGCAAGTCACAAAAACAACTGTATGATAAATATTTTATACAGTATTTAAACTTGTAGCTGGTTTCAATAGACCTGCCCATTGTTGCCAGAATGGTCAGGCTAAGTGATTAACCTTTATTGTTCACACAATTTTGCATTCTGTAGTGTAATTAATTTTATTAAGAGCTTTTGGGGGGGGTGGGCTCTTTTCCTCCTAAATGCATGCTAACTACTGAACACATACCACTGTATTGTCATAGCATGAGAGGTCCTTTACATCAAATGGGACCTTTAAAGTAAATATTCTCTACATACCTGTACCTTGTTCATAATTTGAATAAAGTATAATTGCCTTTCTGTGATGTTGTGGATTGAGTTATTGATGCAGTTGCGGAGGTAGACCACTAGTCTGTGCTGTGCACCAGAACATACTGTGATTCTTGAGAGGCTTACGGTAATATCACATTGTGCTCTTTGTATGTGTGTAATGCACAGCGGGAGCAACATTTCTGCATCTACCATATCCTTACAAACACTTAAACACTGTCGTGCTTTAATTCAGCAATTCACGTATACACATTTCATGTGCTCAGCACGCTCGTGGACGGTTATTTTTCAAAAATGGGGTTTAGTTAATAGGAAATCTGCATGTGAATCCTGAAAGTAATTTGTCCTGCTTTATTTGTCAAAAAAAGACTAAAGATAAAACAACACAAATCTGACCTCGTAAAGAACATGTCAACAAGAAATGCTAAATGATCAAATGGCACTTCTTCAGGAATTCTATGCAGGATTTACGGTTTAAAAGTGTCCAAGACCGTTTACAAAACATTTTCATTGACCGTAATGCTAGATGACAGACGAAGAAGTCACTTTGATAAGTGATTTTCTCTGTACACCGCCACCAAAGCATATTTCAGATCAAAAAATCAAGATGTGAACGTTAATTTGAGGCATTAAATTAAAGATTAGATTAATGGCCTGGCGAAGCCAGCTGCCTTGATATTTCATGACAAATTAAGAGGATAAAAGACCTGCAGTTGATTCCAAGTATTGAACTTCCCTTTCTGTCTATGGTAACTCTTTATGTGAGGTCCGATTAGAGTCAGTGCACGTGAAGGGATTGTTTTCCACTAGTGTTTATTGATGATGTGAATGTTGATAGAAGTAACAGGATGAACTGTGAAGTGTACAGAGCTATACTCTCTGCTCAGATTCAGTCACTTGCTGCAAAACTGATCTGACAGTGGAATGGATAATGACCCAAAGCAAACTGCAAAAGAGTGTCTAAAGGCAAAGGAAATGGAACATTTTTCAACAGACAAATCAGTCACCTGATCGAGCCCACAAACAATCAGCAACCAAGTATACGTTAACCAACTATAACCAAGTAACCAACTATACTTATATTTAAAACGATGTTTGTTAGCCTCTAAAAATTGGGAGTCTTTGTATAGAAATGGATACAATTCCTCAACAGTGAATGCTTTTGTTCAGTCTGATTTACAATCCTCTGTAGTTGTTCACAGTGGTAAAATTAGCTGCTGGACTTAACCATGCTTGGAGACCAGCGTCCATTTAGAAAATGTCCAGTGTGAAAATTTGATATCTTTTACAGAGTTAGAGATGCATCATTCATATGATTAATGAATAACTCTGATTTCAGAATTCATATATGCCCAAACCTGCAGTTTTTGTGAAACTTTTTTAGTTATGTTTCCATTACAGATCATAAACCTGACATCGACTTAGTTGTTGTTACTGACCCTTGTTTCACTATCGTGTAAACTCACCTTCAGAATCTAAACTCCAGTGGAGGCTTTAAAACATTTAGGGAAATAAAGTGTCACACTGACCTCTTGTGTGAATTTAATTGTATTGCAGTTGCCCACGTGAAAAGACAAACTTTATTTTGGAAAGTTGTTTGTCACGACTGAGGTGGTGGTGAAAATTCATTCACGAGGGAGGTTTCTATTTAAACGCTCATCTCTGATTTTGTTGATGTTTACACTCGGATCAATGTTAGCTAAAAGTCTCAATTTAACATTAAAAATACAAAATATTAAACTAGAACAACAGAAGAATCAATTGTTTCTGCTTATACTATGATTAGAAAACATTTTACTGTTGATATCAAAAGAAGAAAGAAATGTGAAACTTCGACCGTTCTACAAGCAGTCGTGAACTTCAAAACATAAATGCATAAGTATCCAAAGGGCAGTTTTGAAATGGATCACAAATTCGCTGCAGCACAGTATAATGCTTGCTGTATGACAAACTGTGTAAATGCAGCTTAGAGGCTTTTGCAGGTCTTGAACTGGTTGGTGTGTTGCACTCCCCACGGGGCACATAAGGAAGCCTAAAACGCCTATATCAGCAAATGAGAAGTGCTGAATGAGACAGAATCTGGGCCTTCGCTTTACTCTGAGTAACACTCTATTAATTGTTAACATGCTGGAGGTAAAAGAAAAACACCAACGAACAAAACACTCAATACAATAAAAGGCATTCATAAGAGACCTACTTCTCCATGAGAGATGTTTGCTCCCAACCTCTTTGTTCACTTTCTTTAGTTTCCTAAATTGAGGCTGGTTGCAATCTCTGCATCTCTGGCACACCAACTGAATTGAACTTGCAGCCAGAGCAACTCTTGGAAAGATTAAAGGACTGTTTGAATCGTGCCATAAAACACTGTTTCTCAAAGTGATGTCAGGGGTTCCCTAGGGTTCCACGACCCATATCTAAGTGGTCCAAAGAAAAATGTGCTATAAATTATAGAATTGTGCTGCAATATTAAAAGGTGCATGTCTGAAGATTACAACAACACAAAAATACTGTGCTACATTATCTTTGGGGCAATACAAATGTATATGATCATGAGACATCTGCGTTATGCTTTTTTGAATAAACTGACCGTAATTTTTGCATGAAACTTAAAGGTAAAAGGGAAATATGTGAAAGGCAGTGCTGGCCTGGGAAAGAAGTGGACTTTTAGACTGGTGCTACATAGGTTGTTGTTGAGTATTAGTTGTCTGTGATGTTTGCAAACCCTGTTTTGCATATCAAACTCAATGCAAATGCTCCACTCAAGCTCAAAGAGTGCGAAGAAAAAGAGAGATAGAAGTGGAAAAGCAGTGTACAGAAGGCAGATTGTGTTAAAGGCAAGATTAGGGACCCGAGGTGTTTCAGGAACAGGGAGATAAACTACCTTAAAACTTCTTTTTGAGAGTGAGGAATACCTTATCTGCAATTTTGTGCGTGTTGTGATAATGTGTAGGCAAAATAATTCAGCTTTTGCGGTATGTAACAAAATTTCTTTTTCCACTTCAAAGCACATACTAATCAGGCACTGACGCTGAAGTGATAGCAAGGCTTGTTTGGGAGCTACGGTTAGAACAGCAGGGCTTTTTTATGGCATACCTTTTGGACAGCAAACTTGATTGACTGAGTTTTAACTTTCAAAGCTACTCAGACTTTGACTTTTGTTTTCTCTTCCCCATTTGCCACCAATTAGTTTTCACTTTTGATGCCTTGATTTTGCTGTTGGATTCTTCTTTTGTAGTCTGAAGTGCAAAGACAAGAGCTACTGCTTTTACAGTTAGCCTTTAGTTCCTTATATATTTTGTACTTCGACAGTGGCTTGCTTTTTCAGGCCAGGAAACTCCTCCTGCTTCCCTCTAAGTACTCTGGTTCATTGATTTAAAATTGGTGGAAGTTAGTCGATGATACAGCGATAGACTGATGGTTCATCTAATCACCTGTCAGTGCTCTGTTTTTGCCAAGGAATTTCCAAATGGAGATTTCCTGGCACTCCCATGTAACAACCCATCTGCATGTCATGCAAGGCCGTATGTCATTTTTTCCTCTATTATACTTGGATTTTCCATTAATCAGTCTACAGCATAGAAAGAAAAGTGACTCCATTTGGGCTGAGTGTTGTATATTAATCTTGGTCTCGAGGCATTTCACTGAGACTTTTTCCCACATAATCCTACTTTATCTCCTATGAAGTTAACTTCTAATCTTCTTCTTTCAGCTACTTCCCTCAGGGTTCGTCGCAGCATCCCCTCATCTGTCTCCATCTCAGCCTATCCCTAGCATCCTCGCCCTGTCACAATAACAGCTCTGCATGTCTTCCTTCACTCCATCCATGAACCTCCTCTGTGATCTTTTTATCTTTAACATCTGTTGCCAGTATATCCACTATCCCTCCTCTGCACATGGTCAAACAATCTGAGCCTTGCCTCTCAACCTTTGTCTCGCTAAAACTAACCTGACCATTCATTCACACTCATTTCCAACCTGAAAATCTGATCATCTTCAACTCTGATAACTCCAGCCTCCTTTTGTTTTCAGAGCCATGATTTCCAAAACATACATCATTGCAAGTCTGTCATCTTTTAAACCTTCCTTTTCACTCTTACTGTCCCTCTGTCATAAATCACCCCCAACACTCATCTCCATCTCCTCCGCCATGCCTGCACTCTAATTTTCACCTCTCGTGCACTGTCCATTGCTTTAGATGATTGACCCCAGTTATATAAACTTGTCCACGAGCACTACTTCTGCTCCTTCTGTCCAGCTGTCCATGTCTCATTCACACTTTCATTCCTCTTCTTTCCAGAACATACCGCCACCTCTCCAGGCTCTCTTCCATTCGCCCCCTGCTCTCACTCATCACAATGTCTTCTGCAAATGTGATAGTCCAGTAACGTTGACACTGTGAAGTTTAAGGATTATAAATGGGAATGAAATGCTGGATTGTGTTTGTGAGACACCATCACAAGAAACATGGCTGTATTGTTTGTTTTAGGTTTAGGAGCCTTTAAATAACTATCGAATATCTTTCTGCCGAAATTTCTATCAAAAAAGGCAAACAGTGCATCACAAGTAGACACATTTGCATCTTTAATTAGATTTCTGGTGAAATGTTAGTTTTTGTTCATTTATTTATTTGTTTGAAAGCAGAGGAAAGTGCTCTCAAACTCCTGAGTCAGAGTTCAGTGAATTCAGAATATTTTAAATTATAGTGATATTTTTCTTTTTTGCTTTGGTGTTTTTGAATTCACCCATCAAATAATATTCCATTAAACCCTAGAGCTGTTTAGGACAACTTCTCCAAGAATTTGGCAGCGTAATGCTTTTGCTGGAATTAAAAATGGCTCAGGAAAATGACAGGTTGCATAAGTGTGGAATTTTATATCTGTAGTGAAAACATGTACTGCGTGACTCAGGCTGAGAGAGCACTTGTCTGTGCCAGACAAACTGTAGGCCAGCATTTCGAAGTCAGAGAGGGCAAATGCAAATAAAAACCAATGTTAAGCCTGTAAAAAGCACTCCAGTGAGATTGGTTGAGTTTAACACACACACAAAAAAAAAAAAATAGTTCTGCTCACAATGCTCAAATATTAACGCAAATAAATGACAAATGGAAAAGTATTTACCACACACTGATGTAGAAAAGCTTTGCCTGGCGTGTGTTTATTTGCATGTGTCTGTGTTACGCAGGGCTAGGACCACTTGACCACTCTAAGCCGAAGGGTTTCACCGTGCTGACTGCAGTTTTTCTGCACCTACACTCAGCAACCAGTCTTGAAGTTCCACTGTTTCGATCACTTTGAATTCTCGCCGTACTGGAGCTGAACGACGACCTGTGACTTGACGGCACATCGTGTAGCACCTTCGAGATCGTGAACACATTCGCAACAATCGCTTCCTCTGATGCAGCACTCAGGAAGCACAAAACCTCAATATTCTGAGCCTTTTGCAAAATCTACCTGCTTTAAATGGCAAAAAATAAAAATAAAAATTGGGAATTGAGATTTTTGTGCTTTGCAAGAGTTGCTGCTTTTTATTATGTAAAGCTGCTATGGGAAACGTAGATTTTAGGGACTTGGGCACTTAACAGACTGAGATTAAATCAGCTGTTTTTAATACATTTTTAAAGTCTGTCAACCTTTGGAATGACCACGACTTCTGAACTGATTACTTCAAACATGTGTTTGATCTTCATTCATGCCCAAACACCCTGAATCCTACACTTCCCCTAATGCAGCTTTCCTCTCTATACAAACTCCCACAGCCCTCAAACACAGCAGCACCAGTTTGTAATGCAAGCTCTCTCATATAAGCTTCTTTCTAAAAATGTTCCCCCTGAGCCACAGAAGACATTATAAAATATTTTCACAGGAGCACTCCTCCTCATTACGAGCGAGCTGACCTTCAGATGTGGTACTGTATCTGTGAAATGGCTTTTTAACTTAGTCCTGATTTAATGGTTTCTTAAACTACTGTCCCAGCCCTAGCATTTGTGTGTGTGTGTGTGTGTGTGTACTGTATTTTTGTGTGAGTGCTTTGACCCTCCTTAATCTGTTTGAGACTGCTCAGGTCACTTGGGCCAGCCTTAGAAACTCACTGGCACCTGGAAGGAGAAGCAAATAGATGTTAACAATTTAAACTCCTGGCAAATTCGGGAAAGCTCCGGTCCTCGGACTGGATCACAGCCCAGCGAAGCGAGAGGCAGCGGAAGCCTGGTTGGCTGCCATTAAGAGAAGCCAAGTGTGTTTGGCAGATAGCGAGTGCAGCCAGCACTGTTGACAAGGGCCCGCTAAGTGGCCCAGACCTTCTGCAAATGAGCAGGAAGGATCAATAGGAAAACTCCTACACTACAGCGGTAGGAGCACTTGCATGGCTCTTACATCCCTCTTGACATCATGAAGGATACTAGACTGTCTTTGTGTTTGGATGTATGTGACAGAAAGATAATTGAGGGAATGATATTTTTTCCTTTACCGGATGAACAGTAAGAGAAAATACACACATCTGCATGTTTTTTTGTTTTGTTTTGTTGTTTTTTTTGTTTTACAAGGAAAACACCCACACCCACACGATGTTCGAACATTGTACTTTCCCCCCAATGAGAATAGTTCCTCAAACCAAAGACGCATCTCTGGAGAGATAATACATTCATTCCAAGCAATGGCGATGAAGATTACAATATCTTGATAGACAAACAGGTTAATTACTTCATGGCTAAAACCTGAGTTATTCCAAAGTATTTCCATATGAAATTGCACAACAATGCACATCAAAAATAAATGATGCATTATTTCTCTTGTAATAGAGTAATTTGCATGACTGAAGCTATGCTAATATATTAATGTGATATATACACACATCAACGTATGGTTTATTTAGTATTTTACTCTGGGGTCTGAGATTATTTGGGAGGTCCAGTCAAAACACAGAACCACAGTATGACAGAATGAATTTCAGGAAGTTTTCTGACGCGCATCATCAGCTTCAAAAATGAAGTCCTTGCAACAGAGGAGTGTGACTCTAATGGTATTTCTTTTGTACACATTTGACATATGGATTTTGCTTTCAAACTCAAGAGGCAGACAGATTTGTTTGCCATGATGCAAACAAATCCAGCTCTCTCTCGCTCCCCCCCCCCCTTTTATGTTGATTTGGCCTTTTTTTCCCTGTTAGTCGGTGACCTTTCTTTTTGAAAACGAGGAAGAGCGGAGGCACAGCATAATTTAATTCATCTTCAGCCCCTTGGTCTACTATTGCCTTCCCTCTTCTCCCAGCCTCTCAAGGGTGAACGCGGGTATGACTGTTTGTGTCGAGTCGGCGGGCCGAGCACTACAGCTGAGCAATGTTCAAATGCTGGATCAGTTTTAACAGGTTCCTCGTGGCACTGGAGGGCTCCGCTGCACCATTGATCCAGATGTCTTTGTCACAAAAAATCCTCATAGTCCAACAGCTTGGAGTGTTGCCTCGTCTTCCAAAGGCGGTAGAGGCGGAAGTCAAAGTACGCCTCGATCATCTCTTTGCCTGAGTAGATAGGATAGGATCATTAAAACAAAGACATGAAGTTTAACATACTATAAGAAAGATATCTGTTTTGGGGTTAGAAAACTGGGTGCCAGGTATCTTTATGGGGTCCATCTGGATAGAATAAGGTTTGGGTTTCCTATGAAAATAGGAAATAGGTGGATTGCGTGTTTCTCTAGCCAGGTATGCTTTGACAGTATCTGCAGTGTGTGCGGGGCCACGGTCATGCTGAGAAAGGAAGCTGCTGCCGTTCATACCCTTTCTACAAATGCTACCTTTTTCCATTCATAATTCTATCAATTATGACAAAATCCCCAACAGCAGTGGCTGAAAAGTCAGTTCAAACCATGACGGTGCCTCCACCGTGTTTTTATAGATAGCTGTAGACGCTCACTGTTGTACCTCGTCTAACAACCTCTTTACTGTTAATGACAATCTGAAACAAAAATTTCACATTTGGATTCATCACTCCACTGACTTTTCGATCCAGTGCTTGTGTAATTTTGCATACTTCAATCTTTTGTATTGTTCCTCCTTCTTTAAGTATGGCTTCTTGGCAGTCTCACTTCCATTAAGCCACTTCTAATAAGGTTTTTGCAAATAGTGGGAATAACTGAAGAGCCAGAGATGTCTCTCGAGAATTATTGCTCAGGGCCACTTTAAAAATGATAAGAAAGTCTGGCTCGTTGGAAGTAAAATAGGAGGAAATGAGGGAAAGCTCACGACTTCTACACAGCATTATACTACCGGTACTATAAAAATGAACCTTAGTCAGAAAAGCAAATCCTGTTTGATAAATGAGAGGTGTGGATTTTCAGAGCAGTGGGCTTTAAGGAGGCAGGAGAAGTGTAATGACAGATGCTTTCATTGTTTTTGATTTGTTTAGATAAAGAGAATCTATATCTCAGCCTTTGTTTGTTGCTGATTTTCTTGCTATCAGTAATTGTGGTAAACAACAATCTGAAAAGAATTTGCTGCTCTTAGACATTAAAACTTGGAGTTTAAGAGTTTGCTAATAATCAAAATGCAATCAAGGACACAACTTTGATTTCTGCTGTAGAACCATTTCTTTGTCTTTGCTTTAGGGTACTCTACATTTGTATATGCCGATGCTGATGCCTTTTTAGAACAAATGTAAAGGAAATCTGGAACTGGGTGCAAGTAAAACGCTCTAAATGTTCCTGGAGATGAGAACAGGCTTGTTTTTAATACTGATTGTGATACTGAATACTGTACATCCGTACTCCCACATGAGGCTAGAAAGGAGATGTGCAGGTCTCCAAGTGCTCAGTAACAGCACTGGACTGGGTGCTGTGCAAAGTTTGGAGTAGGAAATCTAAAAAAATGAGTTGCATTAAACATCACTTTAACACCAAAACATCAAGAAGCCACCCTAACAGAAGAGGAAGATTATAAATAAAACGCAAGTGATTATTAAAGAAGAAATTAAACAAAAAGGAGATGACTGTGAAAATAAATCAGATTTTTAAAATGAGGGAACAGCTGTTTGAGTAAATTCCTTGTGCAGTTGTTAAAGCAGGACAGATGGCACGTGTCCGTATCATTTCATATTTACCAGACGTATCGCACACTTCTGTGTGTGCGCAAGTCCCTCTACAGCACACGTTTGAGTGCGTTGGGATGTTTGTGTGGACCTACCCTGTGCAGACAGCTCCAGCGGTGACTCGAACTCAACAGAATAAGGCCTCATCAGATTCTTCAGCTTCTGGAACAGCTGTTGAGTTGAGATAAGAGAGCAAACACCAATTAATCGCATTTCACTTGACTACACTTGCAGAGGGGTCGTCTGCATCGCCTGACAAGCTCACAAACACAGAAAAACAACAGGAGGATTGCAATAAATTCAGCTTCATATGGCCAAAGACACAAATGCACACTCAGAAAGACAAACATCAATTCCCAGCTTTAAATTTACACGAGATTTTTGAATTTTTGATCACAACTGATGGATTACTGAACAAGAAAACAATCACTAGTCGCCACCTTAATTACCTTATAGCACCAATGTGCTGCTGTCTGTTTCAGAAAAAGAGAATCTCTCTTTTTCTAACACGGGAGATCCTTCATGACCAAATTCAGGCAAGAAACTTAAAGAGCAAGAAAAGCATTTCTTTTCCACTTTATGATGTGTTATCACTTTATCATGTGATTTTGTCGTGCAAATCCTGTGTTGTGGCTAACTGAAGCCATGCGGTGTATTTATGTGTTACAAATACTTCTGTTTTTTTCTAAGTGTTTGCGTTGTGCAGTCTGGAGTGAAGCATCTAGGAAAATATGTAGCTGTTTACAAAGGGACTGAAACGGGAGCCAAGATAATTCCATTAAAACTTTGGATAAACAGGCAGCATGGATGATGTGCTGTTCAGTGGCTACAGAACAGAAAACAGTAAATGAGATGTTAATTCTGATTTGCCAAACATATGAACAGTTTTGTGTGGAAAAACCTGACCACCTTCCCATCAACCATCATCACTGCCCAGCCTCATCAATGTTTTTGTGTCAGCAAATCCATGCTGCTAGGTTGGAGGCTCTCATAGCATCATAGAGCATAATGAATAAAAGTGTTCAACTGATGTTGGCAGTGTTTAAACAGAGAAACACTGAGACAGGAAGCAAATGCAGATCTCAAAACTATACCAAACCCCTGGAAAAAAGGACTTTGTGTTGTTTTGAATTCACACACTGGTGAAAGCAATGTTCATATTTGTCTGTTTGTTTGTCAGGGTGTATATTTCACCGCTGTGCAGACTGTCCAACACTGGAGAGATCCACTAAGCATTTTGGCAGACATGACTGGAACAGACAGTTAGGTCAGACTAACACCGCTGGTTAGAGTTTATATCTGTGTCTGCATCTGTGCATGCCATCATGTTTGTATTTGTGTATGTGTGTGTGTCTATTTGTGTGTGTGTGTGTGTAAATAATTATTTATGTGATTATTTATTAGGGAGGAGGAGATATGTGTGTATATGGCTGGCTTTGTGTCTTAGTTGTTCACATCAGCTAGAGGGGTGCGGTATCATTCAGCATTTGTGTTATTCAGCTCTATCCATTAACATTACTCAGAATGAGATAATAGCTGCACAGGTGGAAGAGGAGATGAGGAGAAAACAAGAAAGCCAGCGGGGCTGCACACTGATCAGACAAAGAGGCATATAAACAGACACAAGGAGCAGATATGAAAGCAGTGGGCGGCAAACAGAAAATGAGTACAGAGAGAGGGAGAAGAGACAAGATTGGGCAGGAGTGACTGTAATGGTAAGAAACAAACCATCCCAAGTTATGAAATCAGTGCTATTTATATATAGAACTCATTTATATATATAACTATGATCGGTTCTACTTTAACACGATGTGCCTGGGATTTACTGATGAGCACTGCATCTTACGCATTTCTTTTCACCAAAATTCACACTAACAGAAGTGTTGTGCATTATCACATCATTCGTATATTGATAACATTAATAGCTTGATAGCTATATATAACAGAGCTGACTGATATATCGTCCGATATTTGCTGTTTGCCGATTTTTACTGATGTTGCAATCATGCGATGAGTGTCGTTGTTGCATAGTTTTTATCTTATACCTGAAGGAATTCTGCAACATCCTTGATGTCGACAAGTGGTGATTGGGCTGAACTAGTTCTTAGAACTTTCACTTTATCTTCACAGACTCCTTCAATACTCTTGGCATGTATTTAAATACACAAAAGGACTAGACCTCACATATTAGTGATTAAGTAATGTTATGTTTTTTAAGGTGCTTTTTGTACAACTAACTGTTTGATCACATTAGACATTAGTTACTAAGCTAACAACCCATGTGCTTTAAGGAGCAAGAATTTCACGTTATTTCAGTAAAACTTTAAGCTGACTAGTAAGACTACCGGTACTAACTACCTGCTACTAGCAAGACTATTCACTCAATAAGTAACAATGTGAAATATTAATTTATTCAACATTCTTATCTACTATCTACTGTCTGTAAATCATAAAGAAAACCACCTGACCAAAGTTCAATAAAAGTTAATGTTGCTGGAGAGCTGATGGACTTCCTCCAATAGCATCTCCAATCCTCTGTTCTTCTAAAAATCAGCATTGTCAGTGGAGATTGCTATCGCTCAATAGTAAAATTTTACATATTCAAATAAATGTAATTTACATTTACATTCACATAAATTTAAATGATACATTTGTAAGAGCTGTTGTGATGGATTCCAATACAAATGATTAAAACTGTGACTGAGTATTAGATGAATATTTGGGCGTTTCTACAGTATTCTAGCCTATACGAGTAAACCTGCTAATTAGAAGTGAGGAAAGCATGGATAATATTGATTTGTTTCTACAATTACTGCACTCATTTTGCTGTGAGTTTGTGTAGTAGTGATCTAAATACCTTCTCGCCATTGGGGTTACCCAGGACATAGCATCCCATTATGTGGATCAGGTTTGGTTCTGGATTGACTTTACTCATGAAGCGACTGAGTCTCCTCCAGAATCTGAACAAATTCAAAGAGTACAGTTACATGGGATAATGCTTTAATAAAGAACACAGACAGGCTGAAAAATGCAAAGTAAAATGGGCAAGCATTTAAAATCAAATGCAACATTCAGACAAGCCAGATTCAAGACATGATTTGTATAACAAACAAATGTGATCAAGTCAAAATGTTCCCCTGTACAAGAAGAATAACAATAGATGGTGCACATAAATGCAAAAAATTGTAGAGAGAGTGCTGCATGGTCCCAGAGGAACATCGCTGATTTGGTCAAGTGGGAGAGCATTCAAAGAAAGAGTATTAAAAGAGCATTTACATATACTTGTTATATGAACCTTAAACACACAATGAAAGTTATTAACTTATCATGAGCTCTATGTGCTTTTTTCATTTGCATTGCTTAAGAGCAATGGCAATGGTTAGCTGTTTGTCATGTTTTCTGTATTTATGTAAGTGCAGTTAGGCCCATCATTTGTTGGAACAGTCATTATAGTTTTGCCACTGTATTCAGTGGAGTACAATTTTAAATCAAACAGTCAATGTAATTGAAGTACAAACTTTACAGCTTTAATTTAAGGGTTTTTACAAATGTATTGCATTAACTATTTAGAAATTACAGTCATTTTTATACACAGTGCCTCCATTTTCAGAGGCTCAACATTAATTGGAAAATTAATTGACAACCAGTTTCATAGCCAGCACTTGTCACTGCCTTCATGAATGGAAATACAGAGGGTTTACAACAAGGTGTCAACTACTGGTTACATTCAAGAGCTGGTTTTGGCCAGAAACCTCTGGAAAGAGCTCGCACAGTGGTGAAAAAATTCTTTGGACGGATTAAAAACAAGATTAACTTCTAGCAGAATGATGGGAAGTGAAAAGTATGTAGAAGCAAGGAATAACTTATGATCCAGAGCATACCACATTATCTGTCAAACATGGAGGAGGCAATTATATGGCATATATGGCTGCCAGTGGAGCCGGGCCAATAGTGTTTATTGATGATGTGACTGCTGACAGAAGCAGTGGGATAAATTCTGAAGTATACAGGCCTATACTCTCTGCTCAGATTCAGCCAAATGCTGCAAAACTGATCAGATGGTGCTTCACATTGCAAATGGATAATGACCCAAAATATACTGCAAAGGCAACGCAAAAGTTTCCCAAAGCTATCAGATATTCTTCAATGGCCAAATCAGTCACCTGATCTCTACTCAATAGCAGGTTTTCAGTTATAAGATACAAACCTGAAGGCAAAGAGACCCACAAACATGCAACAAGTAACAGAACAAATCGAAGTGAGGAAACAGTATTTGGTGATGTCCTGTACACTGTCTGAGAGACAATCAATGACTTCCCGTCAAAGTACTGAAAACAATCCTTATATTAGAACTTATGTTGGTTTGTCCCGTTAATTTTGATCCTCTGAAAACGGAGAACAAATTCCTAAAAAATTTAATACGTTTTTTGGGTAAAAACTCCTGAATTAAAACTGATAGTCTGCACTTAATTGTTGTCGTGTACAGAGGCAAAACTAAAGAAACTGTTCCTTTGTTCAACAATTTATGGAGATAAAATGTATTTAACCATTAAATAAAGGTTAAAAGAAAAAAGCATGCACTGGCTTATGGCCATGCTTTATAAGATGTGGTAAATAAATAGGAATTGTTGCACTATTCTACATTACTGTGGCATAAACTAATATTCATTAAGGAGAGATGGACCCTAATGTCCAGAACTAGCTTACTGGCTCATGTCCTCCTCTTTTTCCACCTTAGCAAACGTTGCCACTTTATTCTTCAGTAAATACAGATGACCAGGGCCTCCCTGCAAAAAAAGTATACAGTATGTTATAGATCCTCAAACCGAAGCCAAGCTAAACCAAATACATGCATATTATTCATCGTCCCTTTACTATCCATGAAATTCATTTTCAGAAATAATTTCATTCAAAAAGGGATATCGTTGTGGAAAAATACACTATGTACAATACATAAATGCGTGCTTTAGGGTAGGACAGTTAATAAGTAAAATATTCAATTTTAATAGGAATAAAATTCTTGTTCCTCACTTGACAAAAGATGAGCATCCTCCAGAACTTGCTTCCTCTCCTGTAAGCTGTGAGCTTCTTGTCTATTTCCTCTGTGAGCAAGAGGGGGAAAGGGAGGGATTGATGTGAATGACAGGGACCGAGAGAGGGAGAGAAAAAAGAAAAGCGAAGCGACGTGTAAGAATGTAGGAAGAGAGGAAGAACACAAAGAAAATCCCAGGAGGGTGAGTTCAACTACAGGTGTAGTAATAGACAGCGGAGACACAAACAGAAGATGTAATTTAAATTGAACTCAACACTGTGTTCTTCAGGCAAATGAAAATCTGTATGTATCTGTAAAAACATCCATGGGCATCCTTGTACCTTCTATATGAGAGCTCTAATCAATGCAGAGATCATTATTACATTAGGAAACTCTGGAGAATGTGACTGTAAATGCCTCAGTGTTCAGAGGGGAGAAATCCATTGCAGCACTAAACAGTTTCTAAATAAATAAGCCACATTAGCCAAATCTAAGTTAATTTCTAGAGATTTGAAAGCAAGTAAGGTTTATCCACAAGATATTTGTGTGACCTTTAACTCCACAGGCAACACTATAAAGTAAAGATGCCTGTTTTCTATTTCACAGGAAGGAATTGACCTCATGTTTTATTCTGTTTATTCTGACAGGATGTTATGTAAGTCTTTTGTATCTATACAAATTTCATTATTCATCATGTCACTTGTTAAACATTTACTTTCAGGCTCAAAAATGTTTGGCAGTAGATGTATTTCATACACATAGTTTTATATTCCATTAGTGAAGTTTTGATTGTAGAAAGAAAGTGAGAATTAAAAAATAATAAAGAAGAAATAGTGAAGGTGAAAATGGCAGAGAAGAACACGCACCCCACAGAAATACTCACCCAAAATATCATCAAAAGTTGCATGTTCATGGTCCTGAAGAAAATGAAAATTACACAAAACATCTTAGCAAAGGCAGTTTGCATGGTTGATATATGTGTATATTTTAGTGTGACTTTCTGTAGTTCTTGTCTACTGTATGTTTCGGTGCATTCCACTCACATAGAGGATGGGAATGATGGAGGGGTCGTCCCTACGGATTATGGTGGGAATGTACTCGGCCTTGGGGACCTTAGAAGAGATCAGCTAAACATGAAGCAGAAACAGCAGAGGAGCGGAAACTTGTTAGTTTCGATGTAAGATGGAAAAGTACAAGAATTAATACAAAGAGAAAAGAGGAAAAGGCAGAATTTCTTATCGTACGCTTATATTTTATTACAACTATGCCCTAGGTAATATTCTACAGATGTAATAAAGATGTAGATTTTGTATATGTCTTAATTACTAGAGAATAAAAACAAAACAAGAATGATTATAATAATTTTAATGTACATTCACTGGCTACTTTGTATTCCTCTTCAATTGTTTCTAATCAGCCAATCACAAGGCAGGCCAATCAGCCTATCCGATTATTGTTGCTGACCATAGCCATCACTTTATGACCAAGGCGTACTCATGTTGATGATGGCTACAGCTCAAATCATCTCAAGCTGGTTTCTTGAACAGGGCAGTGACTTCATTTCACTCAAATGGCCTCCACAGCCAAAAATCATCAACCCAAATAAGCACATTTGGGATGTGGTGGCGATATGGGAGATTTGCATCAAAGATGTGCAGCCATTCAATCTACAGCAACATTGTGATGTGATCATGTCAACACTGATCAAGCTATCAAAGAAAAGTTTCAAACGGCTTGTTGTTTCAGTACCAATAAGCATGTAGGCAGTTACATGGTTAAAATAACTAATTCAGTTCCTTGTGAACAAAACCAACAGGACAGAAAACAATAACCAAGGATGATGCACCCATATAACGTTCCCTTATGGATCTCTTACCATGATTTTGGGAGGTATAAAGTCATCTCCCTCACATGCCAGCCTCTCCATCTCCCTTTCCTCCTCCCAGTCTATATTGTCGTCGAGACCTCCTTCATCCAGAGTGCCACAAGAGGTCTGCAGGTCTCCACCTGCAGAAAATGTAAGATAAAGAAGGTCTGAGATAATAGAGTGTAAGCAAGTTGTTGGAAGTTGGGTGAGAGGCAAGAAAGGTGACAGAGAAAGAGAAACTCGGGGAATGAAGGATGGATGTGTCCAGGAAGTGAAGCAAGGTGAGTGCGGGGGAGAGAGAAAGGATGGAGCTGTTAATGATGGCAATGGCATACAAAAATGGCAGGTGGAATAGGAAAAAGCAGAGAGTAGCAAAAACAATGGGGAAAAAAAAGAAAATGACTGATGGGAAGCATAGCAGCAAGATTTCAGGTGTCAACTACAAAAAATGGGCTAGAAAAATCAAACTTAGTCTGGAGACCGGTTATTGTAAAGCAGGGACATGTTACAGGACACATATCGAGTACAATAATTATCCATATGTTTAATTAGTTCTAAAACCGTTGACTAAATATCCACGTACAAATGTTTGGTGGCCAGTGCTGTTACATGTCTCTTCTGATCAATGTCCAAAAATGAGCATATTAACCTTTCATTCTATTAAATTCTATATTGGACCTGTGTTACCACTGAAATGTGAAACACAGTATTGAATAATGCAATGCTGTAATGTTTGTTGGCCAAATAATTACCTGCCTGTTCACAAACAGAGGGATTTATTTATGTGATTTCAGATTATACTATAGTAACAAGGGGTTAATAGTTAATAACTGTAATGATGCTCACTCACATCTTTTCTCGGAAGGTTAAAATCTTCCATATTTATTAATACAGAAACACTTAGGCTCGTTCACACTGATCCACCCATGTTGTGGCTGAAACCTTTGTAGGTCCCAATATTTGGCTTGGTTTATTACATCTGAGATTTTTGTACCAGTGGACATTCGTTGGACATCAAGTCAGGCTTGTGTGTGTTTTGTCTATGTTGCTTGTTGTTTTGTTGACATGGTTTGATGTGAAATTTACGTTAACTGCACTAATGAGAGACACGAATATGCTCGCTCCTGAGCCGTGTTTCTTTGATGTGTGACCAGTTGGTATGGTATGAGACTATTGAAATGAAACAGCGTGAAAACTGAGGAAATGATAAACAAGACTGACATCAAAGTCTCCAGGAAACCGCCTGTGATTTAACACCACTCTTCCCCACAACAAAAAAAAGCGAAAAATATGGGCTCAACCACACTTTTAAGCTGCAATAAACAACTCGTTAATCTTTCATTAGACTATGGAAGACAGAAAGACGATGAATGCAGTTTAGAATGATTCAAAGCCTTCCAGAAACACTGAGACACATACGCCTACAACAGTTGTAGGCGTATGACAGCTGACAGGGCTTGACTTAAGACACACACCATTTTTGAGGACGTACTCACAGAAAGAGAGAGCATCACAAAGTTGAAAAAGACCCACGGCCATACACAGACAGATGAACAGGGTCAGAGTCGACAGCAGAGACAGTCAGTTTGTACGTGTGAACGTGCGATTCTACGAGTGTCCACAGATTTGATTTTCCTGTGTTAGTTGGCCTTGAACTGCCAAAATCAGGAAGTGAGCTGTAAGACTGCAGCAACAAAATGTCATCTTATTTCAAGGGAGAGAGAGAGAGCGCGACAGCACTGTGACACGTACTGTCCATGAAATGTGACTTTCATTTTCAACTGACTACAAACAATGAAACAATGATAACCTTATGTGGATCTTATTAGGTCGCTTTTCAGTTCTGAATACTGGAAATCTTGAGATGATTGTGGTAAAAATGATTATTTGGGGATTTTTATAAAGACTTTAATACTGTAATATCATTTAGTAGGGTCTTATTTATTTATTTCTCTACATTTTATTGCAAATGCAAAGTCTCTGACTGCATTCTTAAGGATTTGGTGGGTTGGCCATCACTGACCACTCAAAGAAAGCAGCGCTAGTTTATTTTCTGTTAAAGCTGTTTTAGTTCTATATTGGTGTGTCAAACATAAGGCAAAGGGCCTAGAATTGGCCCAGCAAAAGCTCCAATTTGGCCCATCGCATGGACTTACAATTGTATTTTCTTTGTTTTTACAGCTTTTACAACATTCATACTACATCAAAGTAACTGAGTAAAGGAAAAACTGTTTTTTTTTTTTTTTACCTTTCTTTCTTCTGTTTTATAATTACACCCCTCAAATTTACACATTTATTTTCTTTACAACTTAAGCCCAAAGAGTAGTGCTGATGGATTACTTTGATTTATTCTGATTTACTCTTTCCTATACAGCACTTCTTTATCATGTAGAGAAACTGAGACATACTGTTGAAAATTCATTTTAATATCCAGGGATTAAATGTGTAGTCACACTCGACAGAAAGAGAACTTTCACTGCTATTAAATAGCAGCTACTCTCCTTTAGATGCTTGCTTTTTGATGAGATCTGGCAGATCTGGGAAAACAGCGTTTCGTTCCTATGCACCTTGTACAGGGAATACTTTACAGAAAGACCTCCATTTAACATGCCACTACCTACTGATGCATTCAAAAACATAATAAGGAAAGCAGTGAAGAAGACTTGTGGGCGTTTCTTTTGAGAAGCCATTTAATGTTTTATGTTATGGGTATTTTGACATTATGGACAATGTTGTGGATTTATATTTTATGTTTTATTTGTAGAATTATTATTTAGATGTTTTGGGTTGAGAGATTGTGATCTCAATGCGACTTCCTAATAAAATACAAGTAACACAAGGATACGTCTGATTTAGCCTCAGTCAACTCATACTCTTATGTCAAAGTGTTGAATAGCAGACCTTTAGTGTTTCATGAGAAATGCTAAGTGGCTTTCAACTTCTTGTGAGTCACCTGAGTGTGGAAATTCATTAATGACAGGGCACGAAGCCAACTCAAGCTGTAATCAATCTGACAGTCAAAATGTGATTGCTCAAAGGGACGCATGGATGATTTCTGACCGCACACGTAATGCACTGACCGAAATTTATTCTCACAATTTTCATTTCTGTTGTCCTGTCAGACTTAATTTGTGGTTAACATCTGTAATAGACACTCTTGCATATGGATGTCAGGTTGATATTTAATTTATGTTGTTGCCAGCTGATGGTGCTGGGAAGCAGCGTGACTTAATTTAAAATATGGACTCTTACAGAACCAGGTCAGGCTTTTTTTGTTTTGTTTTGTAAATGCTAGAAATAGAAACTGACAAAATTTATCAAGCAAAACATTCGCTGCTTGCAAGCATGTGCTAATAATATTTGTCTACGAGGTTTAAAACCTTTTTAAAAGGGAATGTTTTTGTGCTCATCTCACTTTGCTTAAATGCAAAGTTTTATGTCAACGTCCCAACATTCACGACTGCAAATTTTGCTACATACAAATTAAAAGTCACCTATTAGGTTTGTCCTTATTTTTCTTATCCAACTACAAGGTGGATGTCCATATTAAATGTTGCTTAAATGTAGTATATGCAGAAGTAATCTCTGTGACCCAAAGGGTCAGACTTGAAGCTACGCTGAAAGCTTGGTTTGCAAAGGTTCCCCCCCCCATTATCAAGGTGGGGTAAGTAATTTTAGCACAGATTTCCTTATATGTTAAAAAACTTGACTCTGGAAGCCCGATGAGAGAATGTTAAAACCTCCCTATTTAAGTGTTTGTAATCTGGTTAGCTTGAAAAACAACATTTTCTCTCTAACTATTTGCGTTTGCTCCCTGCAGCTGTCAGCAACTCTTTGTTGGTGTCTGTTTGTTTGTCGTTGTGTGCACATGTGTGAGACTGCGTAAACTCACTCTCTCTGGGTTCATGAGGAGAGTCATTCTTGACAGGGGTGGGATCACTCCAGGAACGGCTGAAACTCTTCGATCTACGTTCAGCGAATGCTAGTGCAGGCGGGGAGAGAGAAACCTGCAAACTGGCTGTTTCTGCTATACACTCACCATCTTCAACACATGAAAGCGCAAAGGTGGATGGAGGAAGTGCACAAATGTAGTGTAAATACGATGGCATCTCTCCTCTGCACAAACTGCCTACATGTACAAACGAACAAACACGTACTGTACAGTAGACAAACAGTCATCCTCTCCTCGCTCCAGTTTCTATATCCTACCAGCTTCACTGAGCTACTCTGCGATAAAATCTGTTCTGCTTTGAACAGTAATCACTGTGCTCTTAGAATATCTTTAGACTACATGAAAGTGTTTGATACAGTTAATCAACAGTGGTCCTCAGGGCATCATATTTTTTGGCTTGTGTGGATTTTCAGGACGATGGGTCCTGACTAGGGATGGGTACCGGTATCGGTTCTGACATAAACGGTAGTAACCAGACCGAAAAGCAGCGCACATTTCAGTGCTTTATTTCGGTGCTTTTCTTTCCTGAGCTGTGATACACTTTAGATTCTCGCCAATCATTTTAGATTTCCGAGGATAGTAGGCGGGGCCAGGTACGTACGTTCTTGTAGAGCAGAGCTACAGATTAAAAATACCCAAGGCGAAGCGGTCAAAAGTCTGGCTGTACTTCACAGCAAAATATGCAAACTCAGCAGCCTGCAACAAGTGCTTTAAGCTGATACTGTGATACTGTGAAACTCTCAAAGGAGGTAACACCTCAAATCCGATGAAACACCTGGCGACGCATAGCGTTTTTTTAAAAAGCCGAGAAATGTGCCGTATTTGATAGCTTGCTGCAAGACCTCACGCTGTGCACATCTACTGCGGGTGTGGTGCCTCGGACCGGAGTTAGCAACATCCCCCAAAAACTGGAGGAGTAGAGTCCTGGCCCCTAGCCCTGCCAGTGTAGCAGAAATGATGACGGATGATGATGGCAGCAGCAGCAGTTCTTCTCTGCGTGAGTAGCTTAATGTTGTTCGTGTGTAATTTACGTTGAGTAGGCTAACCACGTTATTACATTAATGCATGTAAGCTGAACTAGCAAACATCATCATAGCTACATGCGGCTGTCCTCTTGTTTGATGGCAGATACTCCCTTCACCCTGGCCAAAAAGGCTAAAATGACCAAAGAAAAAGTGGAAAACAGTTAAACATGAGAGGTGTTTGGCCAAAGTTTGTGGTTTTTCCATTGTTTAAGCACTGCTTCCAGCCAAGAATGATATCATATATGCCCCATAGCTGCAGAAAAGGCTAACAAACGGCACCGTTTCAAAAGTACTGGTTTGGCACCGGTATCGGATAAAACCTAAACGATACCCATCCCTAATCCTGACTTTGTTCATGTTGCTTCTCACATCAACGTCTTCATCTTTTCTTTTATAAGGAAATTCAGAGGCTCAACTTTTTTAATGTAATGATTTAAACGTGTCCTATTCTATATTCTTAGCACAACAAATACAGCTTTGTGTATTTTTTAAGTCAGAACCAAACTGCAGGTTAACTAACTATACTCAGGTTAGCTTGGCCCTAACAAAACGCTCATGTGTCCATGAAGAGAGAGAACTTGAGCCACCCTACATTTATTTATTTTTTGCTTCCATTGTCAATCTGTGTGAAGGAGGTGAGGGGTTGTTGGGGAAAATTGATGGAGCTATGAACACCGAAAAGTATGATGATCAGATTTTGAGCCAACATGGAGTACAATCCGGGAAGCATCTCACTGGCAACAGCTTCATTTTTCAGCATGATAGCGATCTAAAACACACTGCCAGTGCGGTAAAAGCATAACTAGTTAGAAAAACACACACAGTGGAATAGTATCAGCCCGGATGTCAACGTTATTGAAGCAGTGTGGGATCAACTTGATAGAGAATGGAACAAAAGCAAACCAACATCCAAAGAAAAGCTTTGAATGTCCTTTACGAAAGCTGGAGAACTATTCCTGAAGACTACTTAAAGAAATTACAAGAAAGTTTTCCTAAGCAGCTCACTATGTGTTGAAGAATAAAGGTGGTCACATCAAATACTCTGTTTTT
Source organism: Diplotaxodon limnothrissa (assembly GCF_057381915.1). NCBI lineage: Eukaryota > Metazoa > Chordata > Actinopteri > Cichliformes > Cichlidae > Diplotaxodon > Diplotaxodon limnothrissa. The sequence continues at coordinate 42,672,560 of NC_140602.1, read as the reverse complement.
GCCTTATATATAAATGGAAACATATTTGCACATATTTCAATAAATCGTTGCGCCTTTTTCCTATTTTCTGAGCAAAATATAAAGAAATGAGGGATAGCTCAAGACTTTTGCACAGTACTGTAGGAATGTGAGATCACTTTCCCTTACAGACATCAGCATCAAGATTTGGGGATGTCATATATTTCTACAGTGAAAGAATCAGGAGATGGTGTCATGTTTAGGTTTTAGTAATGGCTTCAACAGAGACTTTAAAGATTCTTTGATTTTCATTTAAGAAAGATGGCTGTATTAATTTTGAACGTTCACATGGATTTATGAGTGCTGACAGAAATAAAAAGATCACCATTTTTAGCAGAGCACACTGTACGTGTTTTCTTTGTACTTCCATATTTTCTAAAATCATAAAAGACAATAAAACTCTGGATGAGTCAATCCAATCTATCAAGTTTCTTGAAAGGTTGCAGTCACAGGACTCTAAGATCTCATTTGTCTCACAGACCCGTCTCAGTGATGCCCCGCTCACTATTTTTAAAAAGAAAAACACACACTTTTCAATCACCGCAACCCATTGCCTCATTTTTTGCCTTTTTAAAAGTATGTAATTTATTTTTGTTTGTGCTTTACGACAAAAACAACCAAAAAAACAAACATTTAAAGTGCTGCAACTAGAAAGCACGTACTGTGCACAGAGACACACACACACATAAATACACATGCACAGTCATATCGCTGACTTATCAAACACACACTGATCAATATATAATCTTCAAAGAGAGACAATATGCTGATTTAAAAAAAAAAAAATCCCAGCAAAGCAGCAGCAGTGCTTGGTGCCACACACACAGGCGAGAACACGCCAAAATAAACAGGAAAACAAAACACTTGTGATGGCGGGGTGAAGAACATCACAGTCAATTTGAGCAAACATATCAACCACACACATCTGACTCACTCTGTGCTTTAAGCCTTCTGCTGCCCACCATCCGAAGATGCTTCCGGAAGTTCCTGTGGGTAGCAAAATCAAAGCGGAGGAGGGATAACAGAGGACAGAGGAAGGACCAAAATGTAAAGAAGAGAAAGGGGAAGCGGTGGGTGGGGAGAAAAAAAGTCAGGCAACACACAAAAACACACACATTAGTGTCACGCATCTATTTATAACAGAGGTTTGAAAAAAGAGCTAATTAGGTAAATATATATTCATTTACTTGTCAGCGTGAGTGGTCAAAACAGTGCTGTGGGAGTAATGTGGGCTACCACATGGTGACAATACCTCTTTTTATGCTTTTTTTTTTTAGATTGTTGAAACGCACAAGATTATAATGCAACAGCAGTCAGAAGGGAAACCCTGCTCAGCTCTCATCTGAACAAGACATTAAAGCTTCAGAAGTAGCTTTTTTTGGTCAAGTTAGCATAGACCTAGTGAACAATTTATGGAATAATGTCCATGACATATATTGACCATGTCTAAAGTCTTTAGGAAATACTCCTCCTCTGCAACCAGTGTGTGATTGGTGCAAAAATGGTTTTTACTCAGTCCGGTTTATCAATATTAGTGGTGGAGTTTGTTAACAAGTTTAAAGCAAAAAATCAAATAAATAAAAACACAAATCAGACTAAAATTATAGCACATGAAAAGACAAGAAACTCAGATATTTCAGGTAATACTGAACTAAATGGGCAACACACTTGCATAGTACACACAGCAGGGACATTGCTAACCCTAACACTGAAAAGAAAGAAGGATGATAGTTATGCATCTATTTTAAAAGGTTCACCATAAAATGCTTAAAAAGGTACATACTTTCATGAAACTATAGATAAAGGACATAAACGCGTGCTTTATATATTATAAAAACTGTGGTATGAGTCAGAGTGTGGCTTTCAAAGAATTTGCCAAATGAGTTGTCAATCAAATGTCATATTAAATAACCAGAGATACACATATTTGATATTTAAACTGTCTTGTACACTGAAACATAATGTGTGACTGGTGTTGGTTTTGACCCATCTAAAACCAGATCATACACACATAAATGTTCATACTAGCCTATGAGTAAGTAAATATTGGAGATGTTGCATTACCATGCACTGTTTGGAAGCGTTTAATCTTCTTAATGGCAGCAAAGTATTATGGTTTGTGTAGACTTTGTGGGTGACTTGCTGCCTGATCCTGACATAATGTTCTATGCAAGAGTCCCAGATAAACATCCTTTTATCTTTCTGAGCTCCTCCCATGTCCCCTCTACACTCAGTGTTGATTCACTAAGCTACCAGTCAACACTCATTATTAATGGTCTCAGCGTGTGGTTGTGTGTGGGGAAATATATGCGTGATTGTCTGTTGGTAAAGCCTATAAATATAGAAGCAGCAGAAAGGGGAAAGAAGTCTTTAGAGTCTTCTTTCCCTTGATTTACTTCTTTAATAATGTCAGGAGAATAACTTATTCATGGTTTGATTTTGCATGTTTGTACAGCTAACTTCATCATCTAGATCTAGTGTAACATGGTCTAAATTAGAAATTAAATATAGTGCATATACTTATCACAGAAAAACTATTTTGTTTCCTTTAGTCCTAGATTATTAAAATGATATGTGGTTCATTATTGCAGTAGTAAACTGTAAAATTTGCAGACTAAATTGCTGATTAAATGAGCAGAAACATAATCACACCACCTAGTTAAATAAGTGGAAAATGAATAGATGCTATCACACCTGCAGTGTCTTAATTTTGTGCAGACAACAGGGATGAAAATCACAGATATAAAGTGAACACTTTTTTTTAGTAATGATTATGGAAAGGACTTCCTGGCTTTGTTTTTCCCTGTGTTTTGGAAGTAACACTAGACTCTTATGGCATTTTTAACGTCTATATATTTTTGATATTTTTGCTATAACACATAATAATGATGCAGTTTTAGTTCAGTTAATAGTGAAAGTGAATGTGGAGAATTTCACGCAATAAAAATCAGATTCGCTGTCTCTTATAAAAAGAAGATGGGTCAGACTGCTCTGCTCAGACACCTGTGGCTGTGTGGCCATGTTATACACATATTCAGAGCTAGTAGTAGAAAGAAAACAGAGCGTTTAGAACCGTCTCAGATGTCTATCTATCGATCTGTCTGCTTAACGAAACAAAAAATATAGAGAAAATAAGGAACGGTATAAAAAAGCCCACGTAAACAAGCCACAAAGCAGCTGTAATAACTGAGAGAATTCAAGAGTGAAAGTAAAAATTGGAGTGATTAGGCATTGAAATGGTTCCTTCACTTTTCCTTGCTTTTGTTTATAGTTTTATCTTCATTATTATTATCTCATAATATAACAAACAAAGTGGAAAAATTTGCATTGAATCCACTGCTTTCACTGGTTTTTAACAGAAACCCTGCGTGAAAATTGCCTTGTTATACGAATAATTCTTTTGTGCTGTGGTAGAGACCAGATTTACCCTAATGTGAATACATTTTTAAATTCTGTTTATATCAGCAGACTGTGATATGGATGATTATTTAGAGTTCACCGTGGGCAAGAAAATACAATAAATCCCATTCTTAAGCCAGCACCACTGCAACATCTCCATACAGAAGCTTTCACTGAGCTGTTTCAGAGTTACAGAAAGGAAATGATGAAGAACAAAGTCAATCACAAAGAGTATTGTGTCATCAAGAGATTTCATGTCTCATTTATAAAATATATAACGTTCCCTGTCCACAAAGCAGGCATTTTCTAATGCATTCACTTTGAGGTTGGTTTTGTTTTTGATCTGTTTCTGTTGTTCAAATACCCAGTTAGAGTGGATAAAAAGCCACAATGGAGAAAGAAAATAAACATGCATTTTAATATTTTGACAGCCTTAGGGTAAAGAAAGCCTCAATGTGCTAAAATCCATATTTTTAGAATAACACTTTGAGACAGACACAGGATGGATTTTTGTGTGTTTTAGAGGTAAACTGCCCCCAAAAGTTTGTTCTGCAGTTTATTTTCCCTTGTGCTCAAATCACACATTTCGATGAAACAACACGCAGCTTTAATGACATTGGCACTGCAGATGGATAACACTCAGATGTCAAAGGAATCGAGATGTACTGCCTCGTGTCGCAGACGCCATCTGCCCCTGTGTGACAGAGTATCAGGGCCCGGGTGAAACAGGTTCTGAACTTGCAACTAAAGTCATTTCTCCATGTTGCAGAATCAAAATTTTTGAGGTAAATAAACACATATTTATAAAAACAATATCATCATATTTAAAATGTAGCTCTAATAAAGCAGCCTGTGGTGTACTACAGATTTAAATGCTTAGGTGCTTGCAACTATACAAAATATTTCTCAAATTAATTCAGACAAATTGCATACAACTTATCTACAAAAACAAAAATAAGTTGTCCATGTAGCATATCTTCAATTTTCCAGCCTTACACTGGAATAAAAGTTTGATTCATTCTGGCTTTGAAATTGGGGCATTGTGAGGCGATCCTTTTCTGGTTCTTTTAAAACCTGATGTCCTCACACCTCGTGTGCCATGTTCCAACTATTTGGCTTACACAGATTAGATATGGCTGTAAATAAGCAATAACAGAACCATAGCCAGAAATGAGCGCCAAAAACTGTGCCTGAGGAGGGGGGGGGGGGGGGGGGGGGGATGCTTCGTACCTCTGGATGACTTCTGCTGACTCCTGCTCCCTCTCTCTCCTTTTTCTCTGCACAAATCCCCGGAAAGCCCTGCCATGATGTGGCACAGTATTAAAGGGATGAGAGAGGGAGAATGCTGGCATAGTGAGGGGTAGGACAGTGCAGGGAGGCTGATGCCACGGCTTTGAGCTGCAGGGGTTTTTGGGCTATAAAGAGGATGCTGTTGTAGGTAGACAGCAGATAGCTTTGACTAAAAAGACCAGCAAGGTAAATAACCCCATGTGCCAGTTTGCATCTATAATAATCCATCATCCCATAGAAATGAGTATCTTGTCACCTTAAGTGACTTTTCAAGTGTTACACTTTTCAATTCTTAAAGAAATAGTTTGTTTTGGGGGGAATTTTATACTTTTTTACTTTTTGTACCATCCCAGAATCAGTTCCGCTTTGCTTCTAGTGCACCCTTCTTTGCATTTTAATGTTATGTTGAGTTTGGAGTATACACTATACTTAAATCAGCTCTTGCAGGTATGTGAACTCAAAAAGCAGCTACACTCAAATACATGCACGTTCTTCAGTACTTTGGGTATTTATTCACAACATGAGGTACATCAATTTTTAATGGAAACATTTCTTGACATTAAAACTATCTTCCCCTAGCAAGACCTCTTAGAAAAGAAGGATTTTTCTTTTTGTGGAGGCATGCCATTCGTTCATATGAACTACTGAGAAACTTGAGTGTGTTCTGACTAGCAGAAAGTCATACCACTGGGCTCACACTGGACTTCCATGTGTCAAAGTACAAACGTGGTGTGAAATGTACCACTTTCAATGTGCGATTATGTCTTCAACAGTCTTAATTGTCATTTGAAAGTGTGACCCAACAATTCTGTGAAACTGATTAACATTTGTCCAAATCAGAGTTTTAGCTAGACTACCTTTAACCAGTGATACCCCACTGTGGGCACTTCACATTCTGCTCGAGTAAATAAAAATGAATGAGTAAAATCCCCCTCAAATAACATGCCCATTTAATGAAGAGGTGTGGCTTTACTTTCTATGTTTGGGAAAGAAATCCCATTTTAAGAAAACAAAAAAACAAACCCCAAAACAATATTGTGTTAATCCACTTCCACCAGACTGGCACTTCATGGCACCTCAGCCATAAAACTGGTCAGAAGTATCTCCAATTTTAGCTAGTTTACCTAGTCAAGTATTGATAATACAAAACAACAGAGTTGATCTTGGATATGTTATTTACAGGTTTTTAGAAATAGCACAGAGTCACATGAAAATGAAAGTTTTCAAAGGTCTCTATGCTGCCCTTTTAAAAGCTAAGTACACCCCAATGACTCAAAGGAGTTGTGGAGGAATTTTGGCCCATTCTTCTTTGCGAGGTTGCTTTAGTTCGTTATGGTTACCAGCCATTTGTTTTTGCACAGCTCTCTAAAGTGCTACCACAACATTGCTACTTACTTTGCCTGGGATGATTATCTTGTTGCATGAATTTGGCTAAGGTTTAGCTCTAGGACACGTGGCCTAACATCTAGAAAACTGGTTTACTGATGAGTTCATGGTCAACTCAGTGAGTGCAAGATGCCCAGGTCCTGTTGCAAAAATCATCTTCCCTGCACCACCATGCTTGACAGTTGCTATGAGGTGTTTTTGCTGGTATGTTGTGTTTGGTTTTCACCAACATGTGCCACGTGCCACTGTGCATTATGGCAAAACATCTCAAGAGTCAAACCTAGGCCTGCTGCCATGGCAACTCTTCCAACAAGCCATACTAGTTCAATCTTTTTCTAATTGTACTTTCATGAACTTTGACATGTAACACGCTAACAAGTCTAATTAACTGATTAATCTAATTGTGATTAACAGCACTTTCCTGCTACTTACCTCCTTGATTTCTATGGAAACAGTAAGGGTGTACATAGATTTTCATAGACTACACAGATATCTTTGAAAACTTTCTCTCTCAAATGATGATATATTTAATCATACATACTGTTTAGTACAATCAGTTAATTTGGGGTTTTTATATTTTTATAACAAATACTGACATCAGGACTGAATACCTTTGTGCTTACAACTGAAGAGTGGACTGTTTAATAAAAACCTGACATGTTTTCAGTGTTAAGTAGCAGCTCGGGTTAGCTGGGCTTAGTTAGTCACAGTGTGTTGCAGCAGGAAGGGGTATGTAGTATGAAATGTTAAGGTTCTGGCTTGGTTAAGCAGTGTTAATATGTTAGCATTTATCTTATCGCTGAAGCTAGTTAGGAAGCTTTTGCACACCGCACATTTCTTACAGGCTATTTATCTATCAAAGTTTTATGGAACTTACTGAATACAGCCAAAAGTTGCATTTTACTGGAAGACACTTGGATTGAATTTTTGCACTATAAATACTTGTTCTTGTACTTATGAAATCTCTCAGACACATTTAGTTCCAAACATGGCTGAAGTCAGCCAGCACAGATTTAGTGATAATTAGGAAGGCTGTGAAGAAGGATTAGAGCACCAACATAACTAACACAAATATCTTAAATGGCCAAAGTCCCTCTATTGCTGTGACCTAGACGAGTGTGTGCGTGCCAAACTGGTAAAACTGCAGGGCGCATGTGAGCTGCCAGGGTTTAGGTCAGCCAACCCACAGACATTTTCTGTACTTGAGCTTGGCAGGCTTACTCAGCAGCACTGGATTACACCGGACTTCCCTTCTGTCACATTTTTAGCCATTTTGAGTTTTTACATGAATTAACATTATTTGTGCTGACTGCGCTTTATAGTTGTTCAGAGAGCTAAACACGCAATATTAAATGTATTTCAGTTTTCATATTATTTGAGAGCACTGCGCTACATCCTGCTTGGTTCTCTCTTGTAATGATTTATTTTCTTTAACTCAGCGCAACAAGCAGCCCGATGATGAAGGTTAAATGATAGCATCTAAGTTAAGGAACAGCAGTTAAGGACGAGGGATTTAGATGAGGAAAAAAGAAATCAGGCAGGGAACAATACTCACGAGATCCTGTTTGATGGTCCCAAGATTAATTAGCATGCAAGAAGAGAAGCAAGAAAGAAGAAGAAACAGTTAAGGCACCAGAGAGCACTGAGTCTCAGAGAGGCAAAGAACAGAATCAGAATGAGACAGAGGAAGTTTATGTTTAATCTCCATGTGTAAAAACTAATAAAGTAAAGCCATATTAGTGCCGTAGGTTTGCATTTAATTATAGAATCAAACAGCTTTTGCGGGATATGTGGTTGAGTGTGACTTTGGGCTCAACAGATGGTGCAACAAGCATCTAATACAAGGTGAAAGGCGAAAACACAAAGTGAATGACTTAAAAAGAGGTAAAATGACAGTGAAGGGGAGAAACAGTTTGCTGGAAACGGTGGGAGATTCTGCATATTTTAATCAGAAGTTGTGACAGTAGAAATATTCTGCAACTGCAGGTGTTTTTGAGAGATAAATTCATGCACTTACACAAATAGGTGCACGCGTTTTTATTCAAACGTGCTGACTAATATTCCAGCTCGAATGCACATGCAGCATTGATTTTACGGCCCTCAAAAGGGGTGTTTTCAGGTTTTCGTGTAGACTAGTAATATGGACAACGATAAATATGATGATGCATATGAGATGAGAGTGATCAGTCTAAGCATTTCTTTTATTCTTCTTTGAAGAAAAACTTGTAGCTGATTACATTTTAACCAAAAGGAAATGTGAGAATTAACAAAATAGTCACTATGATGGATGTCCTCCTTAAGCAAAACTTATAATAGTTTGCAAGTTGATTTTTAAACTTGCTCACGGGGAAGTCAATGGCAGCCTAGAAGATAATAAATCAATTAGAAAATCCTTAATGTTAAGTATGCCAGTAATGGTCTGTTTCTAGGCAGTTGTATAAGACATTGCCATGGTACGTTTACTCTGACCTTTCAAACAGCAGATCTGGCATAATTGTGACTGTGCATGTTTGTGTACGTGTGTGCACAGGAACTGGACACTCACGCCTGCATGGTTGTTGTAGCAGTTTGAAAGGTGAACATATTTTCCTTGGGGAACCAGTTGGTGTCCTCTGCAATTAGAGAGAAAATGAGGTTTCCGAGTTTAATAGACAGAGAAAAATAGACCATATTGGCAAATGTCGTAGTAAATTTATTGGAAATATGAAATCACAAAACCAGCACCAGCACTTCACAGTCCAGCACTCCACAAATGGAGAGAGGGAGACACAAAGGAAGAGACAGCAGAGGAAAGAGACGGGCAGACGAAGAGTCAAAAATACAGATCACCACGTTACAACATCAAACTCTCGATCCCCTCCAGACCTGAGAAGAAATAGATTTGAAGTAATAAATATAATATTAGCTTATTTTAATGCAGGCATCCGTTATTTTTGTTTTGTTTCCTTAGACTGATAAACACTGATAGCAATAAGTGTTATTTCTTGACATTTTATGAAGGGCTTATTTGTTACTTGTTTTATACTCAGGTATTATAAATAGAGTTTATATGGAATCTTAAGTTTAAAAAAAAGTAATCTGATGGAGAAGATTTTCGTGAAAACTACCAAAGGTGTGTTTTACTAGTGATTTTATAACCTACATTTGCACTATTTTTCATCACTATAACATCCTTCATTCACTCGTCCATTTTCTTAACTATTCATCAAACCACACACCAAGCTGGAATCACCAATTAACTTAACAAGCATGTCTTTGGACTTTGGATACAAACCCATGTAGGCACAGGGGGAACATCAAGTCTCTACATGAAAGGGAAGACAAGAAGCTTCTTACTGTGAGGCCACAGTGCTAACCGCTGCACCACTGTGCCGTCCTTTAAACGTCATGAATTAAAAAGATGAATTTTTGTGGAGAAGTCTCGAGCCAATCCTCATTTTCTTTATGTTTTGCTTCCAAGAATTCATTGTAATTTTTAGAGCGGTCTTGAACAATAGTTCTCTCTTGTTTCAGTCCAGTGCTTATACCTGATCATTTCAGAGGAATGCTTTATTGTTGTTTGTTAAGCCACTTAACATTGATCTATTTATCACCCCAACATTAAAAGGCACCTAAGTAATGAACCAGAGCTGCACATAACAGACAATTTTATTCAGATAACTTTAACTTCAATCTTTAGGCACTTTATTACAAGAAGCCTGCCAAAAAGACCATGTTGGTTTCCATTTCTTTCATTGGATCTACAAATAGTATTTTGTACACCGAGACAAGTGTAATTTGTTGAAAATTTGCAGCGTGTCATTGAAAATTTAAGAAACTGGACAAGTGGAGAACATCATAGGCAATAGGAGGCCTAAAAAAAAAAAAAAAAAAAAAGAAAAGCCCTATCTAAATCAGATCAACAGTATTTTAAAGTCATGGAAACAGGCAGGGGAAAAAAGTTAAAATCAGACAGAAGAGGAGTGTCTACAGCCATCTGCAAAACACGGTGGGGGCTCTGTCATGGTTTGGGGCTTCATTTCAGCCAGTGTTGGAGATCTTATCAAAATTGATGGAATTCTGAAATCCAGTCCATTTTTAGCCACAGTGCAATACCATCTGGAAAGCTAATTGGCATTGGCCTCATTGTTCCGCATGACAGTGATCCCAAGCACACTGCCAACACCCTGCAAACTGTATACCTGAATGTCTGGATAGAAAAGCACACAATGAAACACTATCAGTCATGGATTGCCCCCCGGAGCCCGGACCTCAACATTACTGACACACAGTGGGATCATCTTGACAGAGAACGGAACAAAAGGCAGCCGACATCCAAAGAAGAGCTTTGAATGTCTTTCAAGAAACTTGGAGAACTATTCCTGAAGACTGCTTAAAGAATTCAAAGAAGGCTTTCCCAAGAGAGTTCAGGTTACGTTGAAGAATAAAGGCGGTCATATCAAGAATTGTACAAACATTTTTGCCTTATATACCATATTGCCATGTATGTTTGCACATGTTTCTATAACTTGTTGCACCAATTTTATATTTTCCCTAACAAAATATTAAGGAATGAGGAGTGGCTCAAGAGTTTTGCACTGTACTGTAGTTTCTTTTTGCCATTTTCTATTATTTTTTCTGCTTCTTTGTACTAATAAAGAGGCTTTAACTTTCAGCATAAAGTGCCATGAAGCAACTGTTGTTGTGATTTGGTGCTATACAAATAAAACTGTATTGAATTGAAGTGAATGTTTAAGTAGCTATTCTTATTGGTTTATATACAAAACATCATCACTGTTAAAGTTTACTAAAAATGTAAAATATTAATAATTACCATTATAATTATTTGCTTCACAGAGAAAATATACTCTATTGATTCTGTTAGTTTGACTTAATTATATACATCGTATGTCAAATTAAAAGTGTATTTAATTTATTTAGAAATAACTACATAAAACTGAAAAAAGATCAAAATCTATTTCATCTCTGGTCCCATACCCATTCCAGCCACAGGGCTTTATGGAGAACCTTACACTACCCTCCCCCCCACTTGTTTGTGCCTTTTGAGCCTCTACCTTCCTTTGTGTCCTGAACCCTCTCACCTCTCTCCAGCCCAGTCATCCGGTCCACACTCCACATCCACTCTAGGCGTCGGTGCTGCTTGCCTGCCTCTCTCGATGCACTCTCCAGGTCCAGGGAACCCTGGCTTCGAGAGGGAGCAGTACTGCACGACTCACAAGCCAACCCGCTACACTCCGCCTCCCCTTTTCCACCTTCGCCCCAGCTACGAATGTTGTGGGCGCTGACCGAGGTCTGCAGTGGAGGCTGAGACAGGTGATGATGATGGTGGGTGTGGTGGTGTGATGCATGATGAGAGTGAGAGCCTGCAGCGGTTAGCTGCGGCTGCTGGTTGCTACTGCTGCTTCCACTTGCCGCGCTACTTCCTCCGCTGCTGGAAGGTGGATTCATGCTCGAGACATTGTGGTGGTGGTGGTTTCCATGATGGTGCATACTATGGTGATGGTTGCTGTGATGGTGGCTGCCACAGCTGCTGGTGCCACGGCCACTGCTTACGCGATGGTACTGGGTTGGAGACGATGAGGCGGAGGAAGGGGAATTGGAAGGCTGGATCGAGCCACCCCTAGATCCTACCCCACTGCTCCCCGACTTCTCCTTTAGGACGTCCAGTTCGAGGCTCTCCTTGCTGCCCTGGCCGGCGCTCATCAGCATACCGTGCTGGGTGGTGATGGTGTACACACGTGAAGGCTGCAGTGTACACTCCACACACTTCTGCTGGTCTTCCTCCACTGAGAAGCTGCGTTCGAGGGACAATCGTGCTGGTGCCTTGTTAGAAAGTGTGATAGAAGATGGGGTTGGCTGGAGTAAGCCCAGTGGCTGTGTCACTAGGCTGGTCTCCTGTTTGTCCTCACAGCCCTTAGTTTCAGAACAGGGATGGAGGTGGTTGTTGTTGTTGGGGCCAAATGTGTCACTTGGCGACTCCGGGTCAGGACCCACCAAGGTTTCACACAGAAGATGAGCTAGAATTTGAAAAACGAAGATGGTTATAAAGACAACTAAAAGTGCTAAAGAATGAGAAATATACCAAGGTGCTAAAGAGCAAGAAAACAGAAAGAGTGGGAAAAAAAATGACAAGCTGGCACAGTGGATAATCATCTTTCTTCGGTTATCAGCTGTCATCGTGACACACCAATGAGTGCTTCCTGGCATTTCAGCAGAGGATGAGGTGAGAAAAGAACTAAAAGCATAAAGGAACACACACAGGGGAGATAGAGGGATGGACAAATGACAGGATGGCAGAGACGCTGACCTGATCCGTTTCGGTTTTCAGGGTGTGTGTGGGACAGGTACTCTCCAAATGCTCGCGCTGCTCTGTGGGGACACACACACACACACACACACACACATACACGACACACATAAAGACATTAAATCATGGGTGGAAAGGAGGTATGAGTGGGAAAGAAGAGAAAGGGGAGAGAGAGGAGAGAAGGGCAAGGGAATTGTAAATTATAATCCTAATTGCCTTCTTTGTAGGCTTGTGCCACCCACAGATTAAGATGGAGCAGTTTTATCTCCTCGCTCCAGGCAACCCCAGCCTGAGGGAGACAGAGTTTGAGACAACAGGAGGCGATAGAGTGAAGGATTGTTTTAGGGCGACTTAATTTCTCAGTGGGTCCTCAGTTTGCATTGATAGGTGTAATTGCAGATGGCAGACTGTGGGTGTGCTGGGATTTTTTTGTTTTGTGGCTGCACTTACTATATCTGTGAATACTTGACCTTGACAGCAACAGACCAAGATTGTTAATGTGCTGGTAGAAGCAAAAATAGATGCTAACAGGTTAATCTTTTACTCACAACTCTTTGCAGGTTACAACACTTTACAGATACACATTTAGCCACATATAGCAAAAATTAAATACCAAGGAGGGCTTCTCCTTTAAAAATAATAGTCCCAGATCTCACGGTTGATTGACACTGACCTGCTAATGTTCCTCTAGTGATTCTGTGTAATGGAAAAGGGATGAGAGAGACAAAGATGTTCTTTCAGTGTCAGTATAGGTACTCTGGAGAAATGTACTGCAGTGATAACTACAAGGAATGACAGAGGAGAGGACATGAGAAGTGAGTTAAACACTGTATGCTTACAATGAGTTACTGTGTAAGAAGAAAATACCACTGTAGTAGTTTTTACCATACAAGCAAACCACCGGCTAAGCTCTTGAAATATGCTGTTTATAGTTTCAACTTTCCAACAGCAAGCTCGATGAAAAAGAAACCACCTACTGCTCTATTAAGGGATCTATAATTCAGCCCATTTTAACACTTAATGTTTTTAATGTATTAATTTTACTTGAACACTGTCAGCTGACTGTATGCAGACTTTAAATGCTGAGTTTATCTCTAAAATGGAAGCATTATGCATATTATATTTATTTTTAATAATAATCTGATGTGTTCACAATATCAATATCAGTTATACTAACATACTAGTTACACTAGTACTAATTGAACACCGCAGCCCAAATGCTCCTAGTGGTTATGCTTTCCCAATACAGCTAACTGCTGACGTATCTGTGCTGAAGAATCCCTTGTATGCAGGAGAATCTGTGGGTGTACACCTCCGCCCGGCACCACCGTCAATTATTAAAGCCTGTCCAGCACAGTAAGCATACACACACATACACAAACTGACTCACACAATCTCCATCACAGAAAGAGCCGGAGTGCAGTGAAAACACTTCTCTCACACAGTTTCTTATTGAGACACAGCTCTGTATTCTTAGTGCACTCTGTGCTCTTTCACCCCTTTAACCCTCAAGGCTCCTCTTGAGACAATGCACAAAAACAAACCTGACTGACAAACCTGACTTTTCCATTTAATGATAAAACCTGACCTGTTTATAGCAGTCCATATAGGCATATTCTACAACCTGTCATATGTGCCATACTGAAATGTAAGCAATGTAAGTGAAATAACTAGCAGTCCAGTAAGAGAAGTTAATATTCCTGTACATATTCTCACCTCTAGATATCTGTAAACCTTAAAAACTATAAAACAATTTTGTCCTTAAGTTTGACCCGAGCATAGAACCATATAATTGTGATAATATGTGTTCTGATCCACGTCCCTTCAGCCTCCTTCCATTGCTGTGATGTACAAATACTGGAATAAATAAAGAAATATAAAGCGTGGTTGTACAAATTAATGCACATTTTCCACATACAGTGGGTTTTGATAGTACTCTATTATATTGCTAATAGAACCATGCAAAAGAAGAAGATTGTGTCATTAAATGGCCAAACTTCACATGATAGAAGGGAAATACAACATTTGTGTTCATTACCTCATTACTCATTGATCAGCACAAGATTGGGAGCCTCAATTAAAAAACTGGGAGCAGAAAACAACATATAATCCCATCTTTAACCAAAGTGACATAAGTTATCTTCCTAATGGTTATGTTTAGCCCAATCCCCTGTACTGGGATATTGTCTTTCAAATAGATCACTTATCTCCTTGGTCCTTGGGTGCTACGAACTAAATCCTCTTCTGTGCTGGTAACATATAAGAAAAACAGACATGTTTTAATGCTGAGCCTCTTTTTTGAACCAAATGTAAGTAGTACACTATTTGGAATTGCATAGGTTTCTGAGTGTTAATGTGAGAAAATGTTTAAATATATTATATCATCATTATTTCATATATTTATCTTATGATATAAGAATATTGGAGGCAGCCCCTACTAATGTGACATTCAGCCACTAAAGGTGAGCATGGACCAAAAGTAAATGTAAGTAAATTTAATTGAAGTTAATTCAGTTCAATTTAATTCAAGATCAAGGCACTTTATACTGTTTAGGTCTAACAATCAGACAACCCTCTATGAACAAGCACTTGGTGACAGTTGGAAGGAAAAACTCCCCTTCAACAGGAACAAACCTCGGGCTTCCACACACTGTGGAAGAGAGTCAGAGATTAATAATAACTAACAATTTTAAAATAAAATCAGTTCAGTTTTATTTATATAATGTCAAATCACAACAGTTGCCTCAAGGTGTCGTATATTGTAAGGTAAAGACCCTACAATAATACAAAGACAACAGAGAAAAGCCCAACAATCATATGACCCCCTGTGACCAAGCACTTTGGCGACAGTGGGAAGGAAAAACTCCCTTTTAACAGGAAGAAACCTCCAGCAGAACCAGGCTCAGGGATGGTGAGGGGAGGAAGACAGGACTAGGTCATGCTGTGGAAGAGAGCCAGAGATGAATAAGAACTCGTTTTAATTTAATGCAGAGTGGTGTATAAACACACAGAGACTGAAAAGAGTTAAGTGAAGAAGAAACAGTCAGCGCATCATGGGTAACCTCCAGCAGCCTAGGCCTATTGCAGCATAACTGAGGGCTGTCTCAGGGTCAGGTAATTTATATGATAAGAGTTTGCAGATGCTGTAGTGCTGATCTTTATCTCAATTAAATTCACACTAGATGTTTTTGTATTGTTCACTGCTAAAAACATTTTGAAGCGTGAACTTTTTCTCAGCTCAATGAGGGCTCAGTAGTATGTGTATGCCTCTGACCCAACCTTTCCACGCTGGGGATTTGCAGAAAGGTGGTGCGGTTGTTAGCACTGTATTTGAATCCAGCTGTTTGTAGTTTCTGTGTTCTCCCTGTGCCACGTGCTGGTCTGCACTATGACAGCTGGGATAAGCTCTAGCACAAACCAAAACCCTGAATTGCATAAATGGAAGAAAATGAATGGATAGATGAACAGACCTCAGTTCAACAAGTTTTTACTGCAAAACAAAAACCTCACACAGAACAAATTAACCGGTAATTTTAAATGTTTCTTGTGTGACCGCAGAGTCTTTTGGCTTCTACACTGTTCACTGTCAATGGTTAAGACTGCAGCTAATGTAAACCAAACCTTTGAGAGTTTGGGGGTGTTGTTGAGGACTAAGGCTCTGCACGTGCTGTGTCACCAACCAGCTCCTTTCACCACATTTCTAAAAATAGCTCACCATGCCGCTGCAGTTCTGCTACAGCAACTTCTTCTCAGAAACCCCCGACTTCTTCAGTTGTAATGGGCATAAAGCTGCGTGTGCATGTGCTTGCATACGGACATGTGAGTCTAATGGTACTTAAGGGCATTAAGAAAAAGAAATGTTTTAGTTTGTGTGTGCCTGCAGTAACAATAATCACAATTAAGGACACTTGTGATAAATGTAGTCTATACTTTAATCAGCAGGTGTCCCTCAGAACCTCTGATACATTTTCATTTGGCCCACCTGTTTTATAATTCAACAGGCTGGGCACTCTGATTAGAATCAGCAAACAACGGTGCAAGAGGCACGCATCATCCATTATACATGAGAGGAAACAGAGCTGGAAATGGATAGAGCAGAACGTCTCTCAATCATCCACTACACAAAACCTTTCTCTCTACAGTGCCGTCTTATATTCACAGTTTTGCACCAGCTTCATATGTGATACGTGAGCACAGCACGGGGGCAGTGAGGTAGCAACTGATAAATAGTCTCCGGTGAAAAATGATGAAGGGAAGGGAAAGGAAGAGCTTGACAGTTAGATATGAAATTCGTCCTGCGTGCTCTCAGCCATGTGACCGGGGTTTGGGGAAAGAGACAAGTTAGGGAGGGGAGATTCTGAGGAGCAGGGAAGTGATTACAGCTGAGAGGAAGAGCAGTGTAGAAAAATTTGACCATATTAAAAATGAAAGAAGACTAAACCTGAGGAAAGACAGGTGGATAGAAAAAGGACATCAGTGTTTTTTTTAATTTACAATAAAACTCTTTAAATTTCAACAATTGTCATACTAACTAATGTAGTACGCTACTGTTTATTAGTACAGATGCTTAAGGTAAGCGTCAGAGCATCTGTTTTCATTGACTCTGCAGCTTAGGAGACAACAACATGAAAACGGTTGACATCCTGCTATGTTGTTGCCTACTTGGTGAGCTGCAATGCTGAAAAGTAAGCAAAAAGCATCACTTGTGTCCGTTTTCCCTGTTGCATCAACCATGTCTTGCATATTTATGATTGTGCACATCACCGTTTGGTACCTTAAGCTGTGATTATGGTTGATGCACTTGCAATTGTTTGTCCGAATTATCACACTAAGACAACCCTGTAACCATTGACTGGCAACTCAGAGAAAGAAATCATTACTTGGGTGGGAATAGCAAAAATTGAAACAGAAATCAAAGTGATTGCAGAGATTTTCTTCAAAGTTTTCTACTGAATCTCTTATATCTTCAGCCTGTTGCAGTATTCCTCTCAGTACCACCTGCAAATCTCTGTGCTCCTGCACTATTGTATCACCGAAACAGCTACAAAGATTGACCCACTCATACAATCATGTCACCAATCAGGCCGTGTGGCTGCCCCCTCACACCAGGCTAGAGAAATCAAGGGGCACACTGCAAGCCGAAATGACACCAGAAAGCAGCACCCGTCAGTCAGCTATGACTGACTGTCATACACTGAATCTAGATACGTGAAAATGCAGCATCGCCTGGACTAATGGGCCATTCTTTTGTGTCTGTTCAATATTTTCAGCTCTTTAAGTACTTGTTGTCCATGTTGTTTGAAAGATGATGTTGGAAACAGCATTTTCAAAGGTCAAATTATGTTTAATAAGATGATGATGCATCCTTGAACACGACACCAACTCCTGTCTTCAGCTGTCCTCAATTGTAAATGACTAAATCGCCTTGTTTGCACCCCACCAGTTGTCATGGTCCTGGGCCATGTGGGCCCAGTATTCTTAGTTCTTTGTATTTTTGTATTTCGTTCCTTATTTAGGCCATGTCTTCTGAGTTGCCCTGTTGTGTTGTTCCCTAAGTGTTTTCCCTTCATGGCTCTCTCCCCCCTGTGTGCCCTCTATGTATTGATGAGCCCTCGTCTCCCTTTGTGGTTGTTTCATGTTTCCCCAGCCCGTTATGTCTGTGTTTTCCCCGTGCTCTCTCTCCTCCTGTCGGAACCTCTGTGCCTCTACATGTCATGTTCAGTTCACCCCGCCCTGTCTCGTTATGATTATCAGTGTCACCTGTGTTCCCCGTGTGTGCCCACTTTCCTCGTTTACCCTCTGTGTATTTCTGTCTGAGTCTCCCTCTGTTCGGCGTCGTGTTCTCCCTCATGTTGTGTGGATCTCCCTGTGTCTACCTTCGAGTATTAGTTTACGTTTTTCCGGTTTAGTTTTGCATGTCCTGTATTCTGTCCTGCCAGCATTAAAGCTGTGTTTCTTAAGTTCATCCCCGTGTTTGTGAATATTGCTATTGGGTCCTTCTCCTGCCTGCCACACAACGTATCATGACAGAAGAACACGACCACGATATGGACCCAGCAGTTCACAACCCCTCCGCGGACCTCCAGGACGACGCGACCATGTCGGACTCAGCGGACATTTCAGAGGAGGTAGGGGAGGAGCTGAACCGGCTCTGCCGCATTATGGATCGCATCATCGGATGCGCGGATCCAAGTGTGGTTTCCACAGGATTGGCGGCCGTGGACGCCGTTTTGTTGCGGGAGCCACGGTTGCGACAGCTCCCCCACCTCGTCGAGGCGTTTGACTCCCTGGGCCCCCTTAAGGAGGAGCTTCGTGCCCGTGCGCTGGCCCAGAGGGTCCTGAATGCCGCCTCAGCACCCACACCTCCGTCCCGTGAACGGGTGTCATCGCCGCTGTCTCATGAGCCAGTAGCGGTCAGAGTTGGAACGGTGAGGCTCGCCACTGACACACCTTCCGCCCGCACCCCGCCGGCTTCCGCGTCTTCACCGCGGTCTGGCCGCACGGCGTGGCGCACGGAGGCAACGGAAGCCATAGACTTTGGCGAGGAAGAGCGGCAGCAGGTGTTACGGGCTTATCGGGAGGACGAGCTCCGGTGGAAACCCTGGCTCATCCCGGAGGAGGACCTCTCACCTGCTGCACAGCCTACCAGCCGCTCGCCGTCTCCGATCCGCTTAGGCTATTTTTCGCCTGCCTCATTTCTGGCAAGGATGGGGGCGGACAACGGGGAACTCACCACTACGTCACCCTCTGTGTTGGCGCCATCAGCGCCCATTGCGCCAGCTTCCTCTGCTCGAAGGAGGCGGCGTGCCCGCCGCCATAAACCGGACAATGCTAAGACTACAAAACATGAAGTGGACGGCGGGTTCATTTTTGATAGAGCTATTTTTGTCGACCCTGAGCCTGCCATTTCTCGGACAGTTTTTTCTGAGCCTGCTCCTTTTCCTGCTCGTGTTTCTCCTCCCAGGCCAGCTCAGTCAGCTCCCTCGCAGCCACCCTCAGTTCAGTTAGCTCCCTCGCAGCCACCCTCAGTTCAGTTAGCTCCCTCGCAGCCACCCTCAGTTCAGTTAGCTCCCTCGCAGCCACCCTCAGTTCAGTTAGCTCCCTCGCAGCCACCCTCAGTTCAGTTAGCTCCCTCGCAGCCACCCTCAGTTCAGTTAGCTCCCTCGCAGCCACCCTCAGTTCAGTTAGCTCTCTCGCAGCCACCCTCAGTTCAGTCTCCAGTAGCTCCAGTGTCACCCCCAGTTCAGTCTCCAGTAGCTCCAGTGCCGCCTGTAGCGCAGGCCCCAGTAGCTCCAGTGCCGCCTGTAGCGCAGGCCCCAGTAGCTCCAGTGCCGCCTGTAGCGCAGGCCCCAGTAGCTCCAGTGCCGCCTGTAGCGCAGGCCCCAGTAGCTCCAGTGCCGCCTGTAGCCCAGTCCCCGATAGCAGTACGGTCCGCTGGTCAGCTTAACATTCAGCCAGGGGTCTCAAATCTCTCTGGCTCTGCATCAGCTCCTGCTGGGAGCTCGGATGAGCTCATCCAGGACTCCGCGGCTCCCACGCCGCCATCTACCTCGTCAGCTGGAGGGTCCGAGGGGCCCGTTCAGCCTCCTGTCTCCGCTGGAGGGTCCGAGGGGCCCGTTCAGCCTCCTGTCTCCGCTGGAGGGTCCGAGGGGCCCGTTCAGCCTCCTGTCTCCGCTGGAGGGTCCGAGGGGCCCGTTCAGCAACCTTCCTCGTCAGCTGGGGGTTCGGGAGAACCGCACCAGCCTCATGCCACGTCAGCTGGAGGGTCCGAGGGGCCCGTTCAGCCTCCTGTCTCAGCTGGAGGGCCCGAGGAGCCCGTCCAGCACCATGCCACATCAGCTGGAGGGCCCGAGGAGCCCATCCAGCCACCTTCTGCTTCGTCAGCTGCAGCCTCAGAGCCTTCGTCAGCTGCAGCCTCAGAGCCTTCGTCTGCTGCAGCCTCAGAGCCTTCGTCTGCTGCAGCCTCAGAGCCTTCGTCTGCTGCAGCCTCAGAGCCTTCGTCTGCTGCAGCCTCAGAGTCTTCGTCTGCTGCAGCCTCAGCCTGTGCTTCGCCTGGTCCCGCCTTGACTGGTCCCGCCTCGACTGGTCCTGTGCCCACCGGGCCTCGGCCAGTACGCCTGACACTGGAGAGCCGCCGCCGCTGCCTTGCGCGCGGCCGGCCCCCTGAACTGCTCCGTCGTCTCCTTCGCTGCCGCCGCTGCCTTGCGCGCGGCCGGCCCCCTGAACTGCTCCGTCGTCTCCTTCGTCGCCGCCGCTGCCTTCCGCGCGGCCGGCCCCCTGAACTGCTCCGTCGTCTCCTTCGCCGCCGCCGCTGCCTTCCGCGCGGCCGGCCTCCGGACCAGCTCTGCCACCTGTGCCACCCGCCTGGTCGGCCCCCCGACCGTGTGACCCGTGAACTCTGGTGCCTGTGGGCTCTGGGTCGGCCCCCTGAACTTTATTTTGACTATGGTCATGTGCTCCCGTGTTTTCTGTTGTTTATTTTGTTTCCCGTTCTGGTCCCTCCGTCCTGGTCCCCCGCCTCCCGCCCTGGGTGGGTTGTTTTCTGTTTTTGTTTCTCGGGTTTGGGCTGTCGGGAGCCAGCCCTTTAGGGGGGGGTGATGTCATGGTCCTGGGCCATGTGGGCCCAGTATTCTTAGTTCTTTGTATTTTTGTATTTCGTTCCTTATTTAGGCCATGTCTTCTGAGTTGCCCTGTTGTGTTGTTCCCTAAGTGTTTTCCCTTCATGGCTCTCTCCCCCCTGTGTGCCCTCTATGTATTGATGAGCCCTCGTCTCCCTTTGTGGTTGTTTCATGTTTCCCCAGCCCGTTATGTCTGTGTTTTCCCCGTGCTCTCTCTCCTCCTGTCGGAACCTCTGTGCCTCTACATGTCATGTTCAGTTCACCCCGCCCTGTCTCGTTATGATTATCAGTGTCACCTGTGTTCCCCGTGTGTGCCCACTTTCCTCGTTTACCCTCTGTGTATTTCTGTCTGAGTCTCCCTCTGTTCGGCGTCGTGTTCTCCCTCATGTTGTGTGGATCTCCCTGTGTCTACCTTCGAGTATTAGTTTACGTTTTTCCGGTTTAGTTTTGCATGTCCTGTATTCTGTCCTGCCAGCATTAAAGCTGTGTTTCTTAAGTTCATCCCCGTGTTTGTGAATATTGCTATTGGGTCCTTCTCCTGCCTGCCACACAACGTATCATGACACCAGTACTCTGATCTCATTATTCAATTCTTCTGTTCAGTAGAACAATAAATCTTTTTCATAATGCAACTGCACTAAAAATAAATACTTAGCTTGGATTGTTTAAACATGTTGGTTTGGGTTAAAATTACTACTATGGTGAGAAAAGGGGACATTTGTTGTCATGGTTCCTGTAACATTACGTAGGGAATGAGAGGCAAACAGTAATCTCCTTTGTTAAGGTCTGACTGACATTTTGGTGATCCATTCATCAAAATCTCTTTCATATGCACCCTTAATGACTTAGGGAGGCTGTTGTAAGGACTTTTTGGGGCCATTTTCTGAATTAAAAAAGACAATTCCAAGAGCAGCTTTATTCCTGTTATGTAAACTTCTGTGGGTACAACATGAAACCTTAAGGTGCTCCATATTATCTGGTCATCTTTTCAATTTCTTCTGAGTGAGCAGGTCAGAGTGAATCTGAGCATTTTTTTTTTGTACTTTGTGTCTAGAACTAAGCAGGTCGTGTGTAGTGTACTTATTACACCAGATGAATGAGTCAGACACCACTTACACACACTCCACTTCTTGAATACATTTTGTCAGAAACTCCACTAACCACTTCAGGCACATAAAAGGACTCTCAACAACAGGAAGATACACCTCAGCACTTTTCATGGATCTAGAGAGAACAATGTGTAATCACTTACTAATGGGTGCAGCTGGAGGAGCAGTACTGCCTATAATAGTCCTACGTTATCCACTTGTTGTTTGACTTTTCTTTTCTCGGCTTGTTTCTTTTTGTTCAGGGTGCACTTACACCTACGTGATGAAGGCTGTCAGTCAAATGTTTTCCTGCTTCGGTTCCTCCTGTCAATAGTTAAAATGTCCACTCACTCTTGGATAGGCGCCAAACAAGCAATCCACACTCTTCCAAGTAACTGGCTGTATTTCAGTAATATAATTAAATAAACAGATTGTGTGGAACAGAGAGTTTTTGTCATCTCTAATGTAACACTTGCAAAAACAGTGTTACATTAGAGTGCGGTGCAAAACTCTTGAGTCACCCCTATTTTTCTATATTTTACTAGGAAAATGGGAAAAAGGTGCAGAAATTTGTTAAAACGTGTGCAAGCATACATGGATATACAGTATAGAAGAGACAAATTGAGTCTGTACAGCGCTAATGAGCTTGAAAGTCAATATTTCGTATGACCACCTTTATTCTTCAACACAGCATGAATTTTCTAAGGCAACCTTTCTTCTAATTTCTTCAAGCAATCTTGAAGAATAGTTCTGCAGGCTTCTTGAAGGACATTCCAAACACTTCTTTGGATGTTGGCTGCCTCTTGCTTCGTTATCTTTGAAAATGACGCTACACTGCTTCAATAACGTTCAGGTCTGGGCTCTGGGGAGGCCAATCCATGACTGATAGTGTGTCAATGTGATCATACTGGGTTGGCAGTGTGTCTGGGATCACCGGCATGCAGAAAAAAGTAGCCTTTGGCAATCAGATGCTTTCTAGGAGGTAATTCATGGTGGATCACTTCTTAATTTTGATAATATCCCCGGTATCACTGACTGTTGTACCTCTCTCCTGACGTCCTCTGTACATTTCGATGATAATTTGAATCAGAAATCCCAAATTTGGATTCACTATAACATCTGTTGCCACTGATTTAGTCCAGTTTTTGTGTAACCCAGCATACCTAAGCCTTTCCTCCCTGTTTCCCTTCCTTAAGAATAGCTTCTGGAGAGAGGTATCCTTGCATCTAGACCATTTCTGATGAGGCTTCAATGAACAATATCTGGATTAGCTACAGCGACAGATGTATTACTCAGGTCCAGTGTCAGGTGTTTGGTGGATTGTTTTCTACTTCTTGAGGACATGACTCTCAGATGCTATCACTCTGTATCTGACAGTCAGATACAGATGAACAGTGGGTCTTTTTTTTTTTAGGCCTATCACTTTTTCTTTTATCCAACATTGTTCCAGCTTCCTCAGTTTTGTTGCAGGACACACTGCACACCATGCTGAGAAACACCAAGTTTTCAGCTAAGAGCTCATTGGGAATCACCTTGCTGATTCAAACATATTATTTTATGCCTGTCACATGTGTTATCCTTGCCATTTTTGTGGATTCAGAAAAAGTCTGGCTCCCTGGAAACAAAATATAAAAAAATGAGGGGTGGCCCAGACTTTTGGATATTACTACCATCCTTAGGGAGTTTTTTCCAAATACATGTTCTCAATCAGCCAATTACTCACCTGTGTATACTATCTACACCACAGCTTTGGCCTTACTGTAGTAACTAAGTGTTCTCCAGTTAGCATTCCTCTTGTTTCTGCTTGTTTCTATTTTTTTATTTTTTGCTGACAATTTTTTGTGATCTCAGCTTATATTAAATATTTGGATTTCGACTTTTGGACTTTTACTGTGCGTACTTTGTCATGTGTTTGGGTCCTCTACTTCTGAGTCTTCATACAGTGGGGCAAAAAAGTATTTAGTCAGCCACCGATTGTGCAAGTTCCCCCACTTAAAATGATGACAGAGGTCAGTAATTTGCACCAGAGGTACACTTCAACTGTGAGAGACAGAATGTGAAAAAAAAATCCATGAATTCACATGGTAGGATTTGTAAAGAATTTATTCGTAAATCAGGGTGGAAAATAAGTATTTGGTCACCTCAAAAAAGGAAAATCTCTGGCTCTCACAGACCTGTAACGTCTTCTGGAAGAAGCTTTTCTGTCCCCCACTCGTTACCTGTATGGATGGCACCTGTTTGAACTCATCATCTGTATAAAAGACACCTGTCCACAGCCTCAAACAGTCAGACTCCAAACTCCGCCAGGGCCAAGACCAAAGAGCTTTCGAAGGACACCAGGAAAAGTATTGTAGACCTGCACCAGACTGGGAAGAGTGAATCTACAATAGGCAAGCAGCTTGGTGTGAAAAAAATCAACTGTGGGAGCAATCATCAGAAAATGGAAGACATACAAGACCACTGATAATCTCCCTCGATCTGGGGCTCCACGCAAGATCTCATCCCGTGGGGTCAAAATGATCATGAGAACGGTGAGCAAAGATCCCAGAACCACACGGGGGGACCTGGTGAATGACCTGCAGAGAGCTGGGACCAAAGTAACAAAGGTCACCATCAGTAACACACTACAACGGCAGGGAATCAAATCCCGCAGTGCCAGACGTGTTCCGCTGCTGAAGCCAGTGCATGTCCAGGCCCGTCTGAAGTTTGCCAGAGAGCACATGGATGATACAGCAGAGGATTGGGAGAATGTCATGTGGTCAGATGAAACCAAAGTAGAACTTTTTGGTATAAACTCAACTCGTCGTGTTTGGAGGAAGAAGAATACTGAGTTGCATCCCAAGAACACCATACCTACTGTGAAGCATGGGGGTGGAAACATCATGCTATGGGGCTGTTTTTCTGCCAAGGGGACAGGACGACTGATCCGTGTTAAGGACAGAATGAATGGGGCCATGTATCGTGAGATTTTGAGCCAAAACCTCCTTCCATCAGTGAGAACTTTGAAGATGAAACGAGGCTGGGTCTTCCAACATGACAATGATCCAAAACACACCGCCCGGGCAACAAAGGAGTGGCTCCGTAAGAAGCATTTGAAAGTCCTGGAGTGGCCTAGCCAGTCTCCAGACCTCAACCCCATAGAAAATCTGTGGCGGGAGTTGAAAGTCCGTGTTGCTCGGCGACAGCCCCAAAACATCACTGCTCTCGAGAAGATCTGCATGGAGGAATGGGCCAAAATACCAGCTACTGTGTGTGCAAACCTGGTAAAGACCTATAGTAAACGTTTGACCTCTGTTATTGCCAACAAAGGTTATGTTACAAAGTATTGAGTTGTATTTTTGTTATTGACCAAATACTTATTTTCCACCCTGATTTACGAATAAATTCTTTACAAATCCTACCATGTGGATTCATGGATTTTTTTTTCACATTCTGTCTCTCACAGTTGAAGTGTACCTCTGGTGCAAATTACTGACCTCTGTCATCATTTTAGGTGGGGGAACTTGCACAATCGGTGGCTGACTAAATACTTTTTTGCCCCACTGTATATTTGTTACAAACTGTTTTCAAATGGTCCAATTAATCGTTTAGAAACATAATGCTAGCTTTTTAATGAGATTCATTTAATGCTTTGAAGGATAGAATGAATATTGAGAGATATCTCTAACCTTCTTACACTTCTTATGTGCTTTGTTCTTTAATAAAATGGCTTTTCTCATTTTTCCATCTCGAAATGACATCGATATGAAGGGTTAAATTAATACAACCAACAAAAATCCAAAACAAAGATGATAAATAGAAGAAAATAAATCTATGATCATTAACCGAAACAATTTCCTTCAATTGTGTTCTTTCTCATATTTAAGCTATAAACCTGACCTTTATCTGCAGGGCTATAAAATGGATCCCTAAGGACCTACAAGATTAAAGAACTTGCTTACTGTTCTTTACAGCAATGATGCAGCATTTCATTCATATTATTGACCCATATCTAATGTGCCTCGTTCCTCTGTGGACTCTGATATCATTTAACACAGTGACCATATCCCCTGCCATGGCTGAAAGGTCTCCTCTGGCAGTGTTCCCACTGGTCTGAATATCATCAGAGCTGATGTCTCCTCTGGGTGTCTCTCCATCCACCGTAAGCAATCGGCTGCCAAGGAAACAGATTCCTTAATGCCTCTTAATCATATCCTCCTCTCAGATGCACTAATTGAATTGTTTCACAGAACACACACACACACACACACACACACACACACACACACGCACACACACACACGAGGTGATGAGAACCTGTTGAGGAACTTGTTGCACACTCCCATATCCCTTCAATAGGGACATGGGAATGTTAATTGCAGTCTTAAAGGTGCAATGCTTTATGGGACATGTGGGAACCAAGCATTGAGGAGGGATCTGATTAAAATGTCAGTACACTAGAGGCTGAAGCACCACAACCACATACGGTGTTGAATGATGACACTGATTCCCACACAGCAGTGTTTTTCTGCAGCAGCTAACACATATTTAACGCTGATCTTTTTTATAGAGCGGGCACAGAGAGCTTATTCCCACTGTATATTTTCACTTGTGACAGTAGAAAAACCAAGTATAATAATAAAAAGACAAAAAACATCACCAGAAGCTTATGTTATGTTTCGGTATCTCATTTAGCCATGACATTAAAAGGAAACTTGAACGGAAATGGGAAAAAAAACAAGTAAATAAATAATCACAATTCAACTAAAATCATCTTCTGCTAAGCGAAAAAGACAAAATCAGAAGTCTCTTATAAAATAGTCCCAGGATTATCACGTGACATCGAGCACAGAAAAACCCTTGCTCACGCACGTTCCATTTGTATCTCGTTTATCTGCAATCTATCGATCATAAATAGTTTAATTTGACGGCACCTCTCTTCCAACTTCCACTTACATGAATACATCCAACACCAAACAAGGATTGATCAAGAATAGCTGTGAACCAAAATAAAAATATAAATGTTTTCAAAGAAAGGTTCACCACAGCATGGGATGGATAAGACCGGAGTTCCTCACTCAGTAGTAGTGAAGTAGAGGACCCAAACACATGACAAAGTATGCACAGTAAAAGCTTGAAATCCAAATCTTTAACATAAGCTGCTCTG
This sequence comes from Diplotaxodon limnothrissa, assembly GCF_057381915.1. Classification (NCBI taxonomy): domain Eukaryota; kingdom Metazoa; phylum Chordata; class Actinopteri; order Cichliformes; family Cichlidae; genus Diplotaxodon; species Diplotaxodon limnothrissa. Next base: position 42,645,308 of record NC_140602.1, on the reverse strand, counting down.
GAACAGGCAGAGCATTGAGAATGGGGCAAATTTTTCAAAATAAAACTGCATTTTCTTTCACAAAATTTCTGGAAATTCTGTTGAAATCTGTGCTAGATTGCATGACATTAAGCAGGCATACTCAAACACAATTCCCTACTACAATCTATTGGCATACTGAACAATTTTCACTTGAGGTCCATTTACAGTACAAACTTGTTCTGGTGCTATTCCCCTGTAACCTGTAACTTTCATAATAAGCAAATTAAGCTTCCTAATTCATTAAGAAACATTAAATACAGAATGGCAGTCACAGACCAACAATCACACAGCATTGCTGGAGTGTGTATGATTATTCAGACTGTAATGAATAAAATGTGAATCATTTAGCATTTTAAATGAACAAATTACACAAATTGAACAAAGCAGGAGGGAAAGGAGGTTAAGATACAGTAGATATTATAGCAATTTCTTTCACTCAAATGAGAATGAATAAAGTAGTAAGAATACATTTAAAACACGGAGTGCATAATTTATAGCGGATGAGAAAAACATAAGCAAAAGCACGACGAAGCATGATTTTGCCCAAAACACAATCAGATTTATAAAATTTAGGAGGCAGTCTTTCCATGGCGTTTGAATAAATCGAAATTACAAAAAAAAAAAAAAAATTCTAACATTTATGTAACATCGCTGGCCCCCAATAACAGAGTGACTGCAGGCCACCTGACTGTCCTCCACAAACTAAAACACAATGTTTCATTTGCATCAGTCTGGAAAAAAAAAAAAAAGAAAAAAAAAGAAAAAAAGTCTTTCATCTTTCAGTCCATTTTCCACACTCTCAGAGCTCTGTGAAAGCTGTTGTCCACTGCCCTTCAGCCGAACCACAGCACAGCCTTCCTCTTAGGCTGATCGACAGATCAAAGCATTTCCTTCCTCGCTCAGTGTCGCAGAATTCTGGTGTGTACATAGGAGGTAATCTGTCCCCCTCTCTCTTTCCCTCCTCACTCTCTGTCACTAGCTACCTCACCGAAGCTGCTGGAGAGGAGAGTGTGACCTGTTTCATAACAGAAATCCATAAGCATGCACAAGATGACACAGGCACTGTCGAGCATCGGGTACAAGAAGCCAGTGTCTCTTCAGTAGCATTCAGACCTCTAACGCCTCCTCATATCTCAAGACAAAAGAGATCACTTGAGGAAAATATCTTTGTGCATGCTTTCCAATCAGGCACACCTATTAACAGATTAAAAACTCACCACATTTTTCTTCTTTTTAGCTATGCTAATGGCATGGCTGTGAGGACACGGATGCCAGTCTGTCCACCACTTTGGTACAGACTAAAATGTCTTAACAGCTGTTGCACTGACTGCCAAGAAACACACTGCAAACATCTATTGTTTGTTAAGGATAACTGTAACTGATTTCTGGTGCTATGAGTTTGAAATTTGTAGGTTTTTATCACAATGTGATTCTCCAAAAATCACGAATGAGTTCATAAGTCATAAGGAATGAATAACATGAAAATAACATATGACCTTTAAGCATTACAGCTTTCGCCATAGTTACACATTATCAGCTCCACTTAGGTATCACTGCCAATGGATTCTTTTGTTTTTTATTTTGGATATTGTACATGATTTGTATTGTGGTTCCTTGCAACATTTGTCATCACTCTTTTGTCCTTCTGTTATCACCACGTCACCTTTTAATTTGGCCAGTCCTTTGGAAGGCATTCCTAGTTAAAGGGAACAATGTAAAGCACTAGCAGAGTGACAGGTTTTGCCAAGAAGAAATAATTAAGTTAGAGAAAGATCCTTTTCTTGGTTTTAATAAATGGGGCCGTGGGGAATTGTTTTACTGTCAACCAAGCTCACACTTGTTATTAGTTAACAAGTGTGAGCTTAAAGTTAAAGTCCAGAACTTTCGCTGCTTGTGGCATTTCATATTCTTCCATCACGCTGATGCTGTATGCAAGGAAGGATAAAAAACAATAAATAATTATGTGTATTACAAAAAGTGTGTGAGTTTGCTAGATGTTTAAGTAAGCTTGACATTTATACCTGGCTCTTAAAAGGCCCCTGGAAGTTTCATTTAATGAAGTCAAAATAGACTGACTGGCATCTGGGATGGTTTGGAAATAGTAAAAGGAAAAGTGGGGGATATTTATAATTCAGAAAGATGTGTGGGGGAGTGTATAAGAGTTGGAGAAAGAGTTAAAAATAAGCATATTTAAAGTTACTTTTTCCAATGACTCAGACTTTAGTTTAGATGTATTGCCATTTGCCTATAAGTTTCTGAAAACCATAAAGGATCAGCATCACTTGATTTAAGGTAAAAATAAGAACAGTTAGTGCACCTAGCCCAGGGGTGAGCAACTCCAGGCCTCGAGGGCCGGTGTCCTGCAGGTTTTAGATGTGTCCTTGATCCAACACAGCTGATTTAAAGGGCTAAATGACACCTCAACATGTCTTGAAGTTCTCCAGAGGCCTGGTAATGAACTAATCATTTGATTCAGGTGTGTTGACTCAGGGTGAGATCTAAAACCTGCAGGACACCGGCACTCGAGGCCTGGAGTTGCCCACCCCTGACCTAGCCTCACTACTAGCATCATTTCCAGCATGTAGGAACATAAAGGCATGCCATATGGTTGACTCCAACTCCAGGTTACCGTGTCTGATTTGCTGTAACTTAAAATGTATAAGCAAAGTCTCCTTCCTTGACGTTGCTATAAATTAACAATAAACAGATTTTAGTGGGAGAAAGTATTAAATCCCACTCACGGTTACAAATCTGCATCTCGCTGCTTAACTTTCCCTTATTCTGGCATGGCACATGATACAAGATCAGCACAAAATGCACAAAAGATAACCTTAAAAACAGACAAGCAAACAAACAAAAAAAAAGAAAAGCTGTATGAAGAGACACACATGGGATCCATGCAACCGTGTGCATGTGCAAGTAGAGAGATGGAAATGGGGCGCTTTTATTAAATTCTTTTAAATTCTCACTTCCTCATGCATGAGGTTATGTGCAGGTGAAAGGCTGATAAATATTGGATGTGAATCAACTCTGTTTCCCATATACTGGAGGCGAGGTGGATTCTTCTATTAGTCAAAATAAATAAATAAGCTCTGAAATTGAGTGTTTGTGCTTATGTGAGTGAAGAAGGAGGGGAGCATGTGTGGTGTGTGTGTGTGTGTGTGGGGGGGGGGGGGGGGGGGGGGGGGCTACCAGTTGAGTCAGACATGTAACAGTTTGTGCAGTCCCTTTGTAGATGCAAAGGGGGGAAAGAAAAAGAGTGGCAGCCCTGCGGTGGGCACACAGGGTCTCACAGTGGAACACCTGCTCAGGATCTCCTCTGGGTCCATTTTCTAATCGTGCAGGAGGATCACATTCTCATCTTCGTTTTAGGGCAGCACACAGACACAAAAACACACTGCGCTAAAAGCAACATCGCTAAAAGCATGGTTGTGTAATGTAAAGAAGGCACACACACCCTGAGAGAATGACGTAACAACACATCAGCCCACATCTGTGAACGCTATAGTCTGAACAAGTCAAGGTCATTCACGGACTGAATTAAAAACACTGGGCCCTGCTGTGAGGCACCCTCTGAAGCAGAGAGCTGCTTTGTATTCCGAGCTCATGTGGGACTGTAGCGTCCTGTCTGCGCTTGATGCCTGGACACATGAAACACACAGGCACACGTGCTTTCCAGCGAACTGCAGCCTCGCAGATGTGAGGAAGAAGGCAGCATCGTTGATACAGCCTCCTTACTCCCTCTGCGTAGTGCTGCAACAGCTGGATGCGGTTCTGGCTGTTTAAAACACGCACGGCTCTCAGACTGAGTCCCTAATAGGTTTTAACGGGCTGGACTCGTGCCAAACAGTCTGAGTCTTGTTTTTCCAGCCTGCAAAAATTAACGGACGTTTCCCGTGCTGCCCTCTGTGATTGACCCAATGACTGGTCGTGATAGGTGATTAGTGCAACGACAGAATCGATTGCCGTGACTGATTAATCGACAGCTGGCTCATTTGCCCACCCCGGAGTGAAGGCTGCCGTCTCATCGCTGTACTGTTTTCTCGATTCTCTGCGGCCAGACAGAAAAGCAGCTTTTGGTTAAACTGAAATAACAATCAAATAGCAGGATTTTTTTTATTTTTTAAATAGCGGCTAATAAGAGGTGGCAAACTGGGAAAATGTATCAGGGACACTCTGAGTCACGGCAGTCCCATTTTGCCTCTGCATGACTTTGGTTATACAATGATGCTTCATTCACAACATCCAGAAACACTCCGACGCGCCAGGAGCAAACATCTTGCAGCAGGTTTACATTACATAAAACACAGATATGGGGAAATTGCATGAAGCCATCCTAATCACGTAATCGATTTCTGATAACAGGTTCAGTTTTGGGAGATCTTTAATCGATATTTGCCCCAGTGCACGTTCCGAGCTAGACGCGGGACAATCAGCAACCACCAAAAGCGCAAAGAGCCTCTCTGCGCATTACAAGGCAGACTGGCTATATCCAGGATAGCGCAGTGGTAATCCATCAAAACGCAAAACTGTCACACCTGGGAACTTCGTGTCGCTCGCACCTGAAGGCTAAAACACCTGCCAAGACTTCCTAAGGGTACTATAACACTGAGATATAAGCCGAGAGCTCCGAGTGTCACTCACCTAACTTTTGCTGCCACAGAAGAAATCGCATCGTTTCTTAAATTCTTCCTCTTGGACACAGCAGTTCCCATGCTGGCATGGAAACGATGCAGGCAGGAAAACAGTTCATTCCAAAGGAAGGAGGAATGCGACGATGAAAACAGTATAAAAATCGCAAGAAAAAATAAAAAAGTTGCAGGGAAATCCGGGAGCAGATAGGTCACGCACGCGTCTGCAGAGCAAAAAAGAAGGAAGTCAGTCTTCTCTCTCTCTCTTTCTCTCTCTTACTCTGTCTGTCTCTCTCCGGATATGAGCATGTACGTGGGGTAGCTGCACAGCTGCCAGAGTGAGGCTGAAAATACCCCCCCCCCCCCCCCTCTCTCTCTCTCCCTCCCCCTTTCTCTCTCTCTCTCTCTCTCATTGATAAAAAAAAATGCAATGGGAGGATTGTTGGGTTGGCGATATCACCATCGTCCTCATCGTGCTCGCAAAGGTGGAGGCGGGGAGCCGTGTATCTGCAACAGTGGTGTCATCCACCTCCACCTCTGCCATTCATCTAATGCTCCTTTTTGGGGACTGTGATCTCTGTATCTTTACTTATTTATTTCCTGGTGTTACATAAAGGGTCATTTTGGTGAAAGCCCCATCCACCCCCTCTAACACACACATACACAAACGCTGTAACTGGCTCCTACTCAACCAAAGACAGGATGAGGCAAGCGCTCTGTAAATATTTCTTCAATTAATAATACCACTGGAGCTTTAGCGTGTGCTTTGTTCTATTTCTTCTTATTCTGTTTTTACATTTAGATGATTTTGAAATTCAGCAGTTGAATTGTGTTGACCATTGGACTCGTATATACCCCAAATACTTTATTTATCCCATTTTCGGGAAATTCTTTTGTTACACCAGTTGAAATAATAATAATAGTAAAAATAATAATGATAATATTATCTGCTCCCACGGCAGACAACAGCAAAGTACACTGCACTTGCTACAAGTCCTGAAGTCCTGGGTGACTGAAAATCTCCATCATTTACTGTAGACATTGATGGATGTCAGCTTGCTTTTTTTGCATACACTTCACTTACTGTGTTGGTCTTCCAGTTCAACGTGGATGCCATACTACCTCACCATATCAACATGCTTTCCCAGGATAGCCGTTGTCTTCCTTCTGAAGACGATCACCATGTCTCTGGTCTCGTCTCTGGTCTCATTCACATTCAGAAGCAGATGATTCCTTCCAGACCACCATCCATCACTAATACTGCAGAATATTATCATATTTCTGACCTGGAGTTACACTGAAAGTCTGAGGTGTACAGGGTGTAGCTTCTCTCATGATGAATGGAAATATTAGATATAGAATGTATAGATTTGATAATATACCAGCAATTAAGAATCTTACTTTGTTCATATATACTATTGGCCTTTTTGTCATGGTTCTGGGTCAGTTTGACCCAGTATTTTGAGTTGTTATGGTTTGGTTTATTTTTGAATGATAGATTGTTCTTTATGTTTCTCTGGTGCTTTGTTGGGTTTTATGATAAATCTGTGTTTCAGTTATTTTGGTGTGTTTTTGCATTATGGATTGTTTTCTTATTCTCTTGTAGGGCTTGTGGTGATGATGATGATAGATTATTATTAGTTTCTTGTTTCTGTTTATCCGTGTTTAAGGATTTGTTGTTTCATGTATTGTTTGAGTTGCATGTGTTATATTCTGTCTGCCTCTCTGTCTGCGTCTTTGTTTAGTGGTTACTTATTTCCTGTTTTATTGTGAAGGTCTGTGTCTCATGTGAGTGTGTTCAGTTCTACTGCTCCCCTGTCTCGTTAGTCCAATTTCTCCCAGCTGTGTCTCCCTCCTGTTTCTCATTCCCCGATTACCTCCCTGTGTATATAAGCCCTGTGTGTTCCTGTGCTCTCTGTTGTGTTGTACCATCAGATTGTGCCTGTGTGTTTCTGGTTCTCAGTGTTTGTTGGTCTGTTCATGTTTTGTGCTTTGCCAGCAATAAAGCTGTGGTTTTCTGTTGAAATTTGGCTTCACGAGTCCTGCGTTTGGATCCTCACCTCCGCCTGCCACACACAGAGCCCTGACACTTTTTGTCCATCTTTAAGAACTGTCTAAAAAACACAATATTCTACTATTAAATGTTAACCTGTGATATAATGACATGGCAATGAAGTCAAGGTTTAAGATGCAAAGAGAGAGAAACATACAAAAATCTGTGTCTCACTGATATGCAGATCAACTGAAAATAGACTTGAACTTAGTCTAATTTGTAAAGCACATAGACATAGAGTAAGGGTCTCTGGACAACAACCTCTGTGGAAAACAATTGCACAATCCTGATTCCTTTCAGTGAGATGATTGTAGGATGGCAACAGTTCAGTGCAACGTAAATAGGATGACAAACAATATAAGACCAACAAGCTGGCATCTCCTCCTGAATGCAATTCTTTTCACAGTAGGTTGCAATATTATATGGGAACCAGGAAATATTTAACAGAGTAGAAAATACCTATCTCACACTATGGCACTGTGAGAGTATTTCTTACAGCAGTTTGTCACAGTGTTTGCACACATGCATGCATAGTGTGGCACATGCATACTGTAAATTACGTAAACAGGCAGAGGCACAGGCACAGGCAGCAGATGAATCACCAAGCAGCCTAACAGCCGATTAGCCTTCAAACATGAACTCAATCAATCTTTCAATCCACGGGCCATTTCGCCAGTAGCTCAGATGTACAGGACGTCCTTGGGCTTTTTATCTATTTGTTGTGGACTTGTCCTGCACACAGCACACGCAACCACTCTCGGGAACAGCACACAGTAAGACAAAAGGAATGAAAATCGATAAATAAAGGAAAGCACCTCTGGGCTTGTGTGAGCTGCTGTAGGCCATTAAGCAGTAAATAATTCCAGGCAGCTCTGACTCTTGGAGCTTATGTGGGAAGACTGCAAATGACCATGAGAGAAAGAGGAGTGAATGAATGAAAAAAGAACAAACGTATGAGAAACTCATTTGTTCTTTTGCTCCCTTTTCATTCATTGAGGCATTAAGCAGCAAATAATTCCAGGTAGCTCTAATGACAGGCTTGGAGCTCATGTGGGACGACTGCAAATGACCATGAGAGAAAGATGAGTGGACGAATGAATGAAAAGAGGACAAAGGAACAAAGGAGTTTCTCATACCAATTTGTATGAGAAACTCTTTTTTTTTCATTCATTCACTCCTCTGTCTCTCATGGTCATTTGCAGTCGTCCCACATAAGCGCCAAGAGTCAGCGCTGCCTGGGATTATTTACTACTTAATGGCCTACAGCACCTCAAGAGGTGCTTTTCTTTACGGTGGCAATCGTGGCTCAAGAGTTGGGCGTTCGCCTTGTAATCGGTAGGTTGCCGGTTCGAGCCCTGGCTTGGGCAGTCTCGGTCGTTGTGTCCTTTGGCAAGACACTTCACCCGTTGCCTACTGGTGGTGGTCAGAGGGCCCGGTGGCGCCAGTGTCCGGCAGCCTCGCCTCTGTCAGTGCGCCCCAGGGTGGCTGTGGCTACAATGTAGCTTGCCATCATGAATGGATGGATGACTGGATGTGTAAAGCGCTTTGGGGTCCTTAGGGACCAGTAAAGCGCTATACAAATACAGGCCATTTATTTATCGAAGGAGTGAGTGAATGAATGAAAAAAGAACAAACCAGAAAAAAGATGGCAAAGGTGGTAAGAAGACGATGGGAAATGGATGCAGGGATTTTCCAAGGGGTGCAGCTATGAGTCTAACACAGCGGGATACCAAATATGTTGAAAAACAAAAAAGAGAGGGGCGACAAATCAATGATGGGAGGGACACGCAAACCATAAATCCACATCTGTGCAAGATATTAGTGTCTCCTCTGACCCTGACAAGCACTCGCCGTTTGATTGATTGTAAAGCAGATCGATATTTGAGTCTGCAATGTTTACAACAGCAATCAGCCAAGTGGTCCGATAGTCCCTTTGTGTGGGCTGAACGTACGCTCCAGTCTCAAATTAGATTTTTCACAAGTGCACATTTTGTTAAATAGAAACAGCCTGGCAATATCAGCCGTTCAGTTCAGTTGACTGAAATAGATCAATGACTATTATATTGATTGACAAGAAATTTTGCACAGGGTCACAGAAGTTGAATCTTAATGACTTTGCTGATTCTCTCCAGCACTTTCATAAAGTTGATAACTGTGATTGATGGTAAAATATATATAACTACATGGTGTGTACCCATGAAAAACAGCACATACAATTCCACAGCCACAATATTAAAAGAATCTCTCTAATATTGTGAATTTCCTCTCGTTGCTTCGAAAACACCTCTAACTCCTCAAGACATCAACCTCATAAGGTGTCCTGTGTGCCTAAAGCTCCTTTAGGTTTGTGTTCTTCTTTTAGATAGGGTGGGGAGTCCATCGATCAAGCTTGTTTTGTTCCACGTACATCCCAAAGATGCTTGATCTTGTCAAGTGAATGTTAACCACCACAGTATGGAGCTGCTAGGATTAGATAGGTGGTAATGTCAAAGGAAAGTCAACAAAGTGTTCCCAAGGAGAACTGCCAAGAGCGTCAAGCTGTTGTCCTTCTCCACCCTTCAAGTGCATTTTGCTGCCATCAGCTAATGATGCACATGCACCTGGCCATGAGATACAAGAAAAAGTGATGCATGTATTTTATGATGAGTCACACTTTGAGGCCATATTTTCCATTTCTTCACAGGCCAGCTCTGACACATGCAACACTGAGTTATAGTAGCTGTGGTGCAACCCATAGGTCAAAAAATACATTTTTAGAATACCTTGTTTTATATTTAAATACCTCCTATATGATGAAATCCCAGTCAGCTTCAGCTGCTCAACTAGCATTGTCAGCTGGATATACTTATGCCCGCTAAAAGTGCTGGGAGTGGCCTCAGAGGGCCATCGGCATTACTGTACGCTCGTTGTCTTGTTACATTCTGGTGGATCACAGAAGCTTTCAAAGGCAATAAAATTCGGTTTCGCTTCATTTTATCATGATCAAAGTTACACAGTCCAAGCGCATTAAACTCTCACATGCTATTAGTCCTTTAACTGAAACTTTATCAGTCCATCTGACAGTGAGGAAATGTGTGGAAAACAGATGATAAAAACACCAACAGGGAAAGCAGTTGGATCATTTACAAAGACTATAGAGCAAGTCTGAATAGTGATAATGAACCGAACTCTGCAGTTTGTTATGCTATACAATGTTCTGTATACTTTGGTGCAAATTTCAAATCAGTATTGTGAAGCATACACCATTTTTGGAGACACTGGGGACATTTTGATGTGAAGGTGGAGGCATGTGTAGACAGCATAGCGTGATGTAGTAAAGCTTAAGAGTGAACTAAAACTCTAAAAGCTAAATGTGCTTTAACCGTCTAAGACCCAGGGGGAAAAAGTGTGTTGATATTTTGACCCTTTTAGATAACTGTAGGTACTGTGGATGAAAGAAACATCCTACAGCAATTTCTTTTATCAAAGCTCTTACTTTTATTTTTTTTATCTTCTTTCCCTTGCAGTGGATGTCGGTTCTACCTTGATGATGTGATCTAATGTGTTGGTTATCACCTTAAGCTAAGTTGATAGGTCACACCATCCATTTCACACACACGTGACCATGTGTGGTATGACAGAAGGCTGAGTGAGAAAGGATTTTGCTCAGTAATGTGTACAGGGAGTCATACTTTTTTTAGGATGGCCAGGTGAAAGGTCAACATACCAGCTTTCTAGGAGCCTAAGGAGCCTGGAGCAGCTTTCGTAGGGCAAGAGGTGGGGCACACCCTGGACAGGTCTATCGCAGGGAGACAGAAAACCATTTGCACCCACATTCACACTTCCTCTGCCTGTTTACATAGTTAGAATCATCAGTTAACCTAACCTAGAGACACACAAACACAGGGAAAACATGCAAACTCCAGACAGAAAGGCCCCGGCCAGTTGGTGGAATCGAACTCTTGCTGGGTGGCAACAGAGTAACCACCGCAGTTTGTTACAAAATGTTCTTTACATTTTTGTCCTTGACAGATTAAGCAACAATAAATGGCAAAAGCATATAGGTGGTGTATGTATGCTTTTCTGCCTTTATAACCCCAGTGGTTTAAAATCTCACGTGATCTTGTGATATCGCCCACCACCACCCAATTAAACTTTTTTGAGTCCAAGTCTTGGCAGATTGGGGCAGCCTGGTCGCACACTGTTTAAGAGAGATCTCACCATACCTATCTTCAAGAATCTTATTGAACTAGTGATAAGGTTCTACGAGGACCCAGTATCCACGGGTATCTGGGTCATGCTATGAGCAGATAGCTGAAAAATGTCCTCAGATCTGGTAGGGTTTCAGTTTTAGGGTTGCCTTCAGAGTGGAGCACCTGCCTCTGGTTAATGTGCTCTGACATCTTTAAAAACCCGGTTACCTATTTTATGTTTGATGTAATCAGAGCACCTGCAACCCCGCTGGTTGTGGGACGCACTAGCCTGTTTTCATGTTTCATGTTCAAAACAGCTTCAGCCAAGTTCAGCAGGTGGGGCTAAAGTTAATTCACAAAGACAAAGAGAGGCACGATTTAATGCAATTTTGGCAAATCTAATGTTAATTATAAATAAAACTGCGTTAAAAGTTTAAGAAATTAAACTCTTACTTATTATGTTTTCTATATATTTATATATTTGTGTGTGTGTGTGTGTGTGTGTGTGTGTGTGTGTGTGTGTGTGTGTGTGTGTGTGTGTGTGTGTGTGTGTGTGTGTGTGATTTCAGCTGAAAATGCTCTTAATTCCTCTTCTACACATTAAAAAAAATTCAGCTAGCTTATACATTGAAAGTTGGTGCTGTCACTTTGTACCTGTTTAGTTTCCTCAGAAGCTGATATGTCCTCCTGTGAGTTATTCACCTTCGAACTCAAATGTCTGGCCTTCTTCCATCCCATTCCATGACATGGAAATACCAGGATGTCCCCTTGACAGTACAGTAGGACTCAAATCAAATACACGGAATAGACTTGGCTTGCAGACTTATGTCTGATACAAATATATATTGCTTGGTGCAGGCTAATCTGCACTCAGAGGAAAATTAATAACTTGTAAAATTCATATATCTTCACATACATTGTTTCATTTATTCAATTCACTTCTATTCTATTTATGATGCACCAAATCACCATAATAGTCATGCCAAGGTAATGTATATTGTAAGCTAAAGATCCTGCAAAAATACAGAGAAATTCCGTACAATCAGACAAATTCCAGTGAGAAAACACTTGGTGACAGTGGGAAGGAAAAACTCCCTTTTAACAAGAAGAAAGCGCTGACAGAATCAGATTTGGGCAGGGGCCAGCCATCTACGGTGACTGGTTGGGGGTGAGGAGAGGGAGAAAGGAGGGTAAAGTTCACATTAAAGGACAGTGTTGCCCAGTCATAATGAACTTTGATAGTGTATTTTGGTTACAGTATTCAATTATGTCATGTGCTCATTAGAGTGGACAGGTGCACAAACCCTTATGACAAAGTAGTCCACAGCTTGTGTCACCCACCATTTCCTGTCCTAAGTAAGTTGAATTACATCTGATTGTTTATAAATGTTAAATTGTAAAAACACAGCTGTCTGTGCACTAGAATACAACTGTGAAAGCTAAAATTTAGACTTTTCCTTCACACTTGACAAATTAATAATTTGTATTGAGCATTACATTATTTAAAACCCAAGCTGGATAAACAGTTAAAAAGATGGAAATGATTTTTCAACTCTTAAAATGGCAATATTACTTTTTGTTTCCTTTCTGAGACTTTATGAGGCGATGAGGAAAGGTTTGAACACTGAGCCACCATCTTAGTCAGAACATGTTAAACCTGTTGCTAACGCTATGCGTTAATCTTTTTTGTTCAGTTTCAGTTTTCTATACTATATATCCAGATATTTAAACACAGGCATTTTAGTTATACTTTCAAGACATTTTTAATTACAAAGAAGAAAGGAAGGAAGGAAATACTGATCACCAACAAAGCTAATCCTATTTCTTTTGCAAGCTAACCCTACCATTATCCTATCATTAGAATCACTTCTGTATTTGCATGCTTTTTTGCTACATTAAGCTCTAGGTATGGGGAAGTTGGTTTGTCACCTACTTTGGTTCAGACTGAAATATCTACAGTTATGAAGATTACCCATATGGAAAAGATACATATAAATCTTACAAAGTTTGTATCTGTCTTGTGTGAAACTTGTATGAAAAGCATATAAGAGTGAAAACAGATATAAGATCCCTTGAAATTTTATATAATGAAACTTGTATGTTTTGGATACTTACTAAAACAATCTATGAAAGTAATGAGAAAGTGGCCACTTTCATGAGTAAATCCCATATAAGTTTTTACTATTTCTTTTCCATATGGGTACAGACATCGATTAGTACAAACATATATGGTCTGTGCTTCAGAGCAGCTTATCTATGAGCACTTATTTAAGAAAAATAAGCATATCAATAGAAAAAAAATATTTTGGACTAGTTAGGTCCATCTATCCATCCATTCGGCCATCTAGCCCCGATATTTTTTAGATTATTACCGGAATAGTTATATTGGTAGGCACGCTACTTTGCTCCTGTTTATTACTAGAATCAGAGATTAAAGGGATCCTCTATTCTATTTCCTCTAGCACTGTGAGGTTTGCATTTCCTTTTTATATCACCACCAAATATCCAACAACATATGTGAAGACAGACAGAAATGAAAAACCATCTAGCTCCTTCTAGCATTTCTACCATCTAGCATTTTCATCTAGCTCCTTGCATACCAGCACTTTGGAGGTATAATCAAAAGTACTGCCGTTTCCATCCACCTAATCAGTTGTCAGTTATTGCTGATGTTAGCATCAATTTTAACATGCAGAGTATGTCGAAAACCAGCTAAATGTAGCATGCTAGCATTGTGATTCTGAGCGTGTAAGCATGCTGATGTAAGCTTGTACTTCAAAGGGACACTAGTTACAGTATTCCAGAGCAGCTAGCATGAATGTAAGGTGTTTAACTCCTTTGAAGAATAATTGGTAAACAGGTGAATTATGGGACATTAAAAAGATGTAAATGATGATACTGCTAAAACCACCATTATCGCTGCTACCGCTCAGTTTAGCATAGACTGAGCTGCCTTGGGTTTCTTTGTTAGGGGAAGGTGCAGATGCCTTTGAAAACTCTTTAGGCTAATAGGCTCGCCCATAAATCTTGCCAATGCTTCTATGAAGACAAACTTTGTATCTCTCGGCATAATAACCCCAAAAGCTTTTACAGTAAGCCCTGTCTCTTGAGGAAGGCAGGATGGCTGTCTGGAGTCAAGGAAAAATAAAGATGGTGCTTAGGTAACAGCACACTGGAATGCAAAGGGAGAAAATGATGCCTCAATGCTTACAATGATTTGCATGAACGATACTAATAAGACAAACAAAAGGGTTAATAAATACATGTGTGTCGGATATTTTTTTCTTTCTCTCTAGTCTACACATTTCCTAGTCTAGGGCATTGGAGAAGCTGCTGCATATATCTGTGATAGTGAGGACCTTGCTCACCTGATAAAGGGAGGGGATAAGGAGAGATGGATGGCAGCAGTAAAATGACAGGAAGTGTGGCACAGAAATGAAGTGTGCCGTGGAGGAGAAGAGATTTTCATGGGCAGATGATGGATAGTGCAATCCGTGGGCAGGGACTTTGCTCTTTGTGTGTGTGTGTGTGTGTGTGTGTGTGTGTGTGTGTGTGTGTGTATCAAGTTAAACTGAGAGCTCAGGTCTCAGTTCAGTCTGACTATTATTATTAAAATTAAGTGCTGTTGTATTTAAAATCAGTTACATTTTATCCTGAAGCCTCCACATATATAAAAAATGCTCTTGTAGCATGGAGTAACTATTTGTCACCCAAGTCTGATATATTGTTCCACCACACAACAGGCATCACAGCCTTTCTGGAAAAACTCTGAATCACACATTTTGTCTGGTAGAGTATCTCATTTTTGTACCCGTTTTCATCTAACAGTCTACAACTAACATAGACAAATAAACTGCCTAAATTTCCCCCCTCTGTGTCTGCCACAGAAGCACATGTGAGAACATCATAATGGCAAACATTAAAGCACTATGAGCACTTTCTCAGCTTCGCACAGTGTAAGCAGAAGAATTTTCACTTTTTCTGTGCGTTATCCTTGCATGCTAGACAGAAAAAACTGCCAGTAGCAGTAATTGAAGTATGTAAATTATCTTAATGGCTTAAAAAAAAAAGTTGTTCAATTTAAAGTGAGGATGTGGGACACTGTTTATATTAAATCATCCAGCAGAATAGGTATAAAGTATGTGATTTGCACAGTCATGAAACACAGTCTGACATCACTTTTGTGTGGACCTGACAGGTCAGACAATCTCTGCACTTTGAGGCTGGCTGAAACTGCAAACACAAAAGGAAATGAAAATAAGAAAATGCATCTTTTTTGGCTGACCAAGTCAGAGATACCATGTAACCAATAGGGGTGGGGGGAAAAATCGATACTGTGTAGTATCGTGATATTTTGTTTGCTAATAATGTATCGATACAGGGACAGCAGAAATTGATATTTTGTTACAAAAAAAGTTTTTGTGGACTGGAACATGCTCTGACTTCAGAGCATGTTGATCCTTTTTCTGAGCAAGAATCCTGACATTCCTTCACTGTCCAAATGTGTTTAACTTTTTTTTATTGCAGCAATAAACATGACAGTTTGCTTATTTTCATTTAAGACATGTTTTATTTTAATTAAGTTTAAAACTTTTTTATTTAATGTAAAATTATATTTTGTTTTAATTTACTTTCAAATTCTTCAGTTGCTGAAGGGGCTGCATTTTCACAAATTGCATAGTTCAGAATAGCTATAATTGTACCAGATGGTTGCATTCAGTTAAGTTGGACTAGACTGTAATACAAACCGTTCAGTTTGTCAACAATAAAACTGACTGAAATGAGAGAAAGACTGAGTGCGAGACTTTGATATTAGATAAAATGAATATTGATAAAGTTTACCTTTATGTACAGAATCTGAATATCGCAAAATATTTTAAAAAATTGCAATAATATCGTATCGTGCGTTAAATATTGTGATAATATCGTATCATGGGATGTATGGTGATTCCCACCTCTAGTAACCAAGTTAAAATGCTGTGATTGCATCTCCTTTAAAAAGTTGAATCTCAAAATTCCAGAAACACACATGACTTCTTACTAAAAACTTACATGAATGATCACCAAAACTGCAAAAAAATAAAGTTACATAAGATTTCTGGATATTAATGTTCTCATATAGTGAATAATTTTATTTTCCTGAATTTAGAAAATAAGTCTGTGCAGCTCTTCATACTGCTTACAGCAGACACTATCCAGACTTGAAGGAGAACTAACTGAGGAAAATGACTGCTGTGAATACTAATGTTCAGAATGACCTAGACAGAGCATTTGGCAGAGTCTGGGAAAAAGATGGCTGACCCTAAATGAGCCCAAGGAGAAAAACAGACAAAAGAGAACAGGCTTTAAAATAGAGGACAGTAAGTGGGCAGATGAGAGACGGGAATTTAATAGATAGAGGTAGATAGGACCAGTGGGGGAAATGAAACTGACTGATGAAATAAGACATTAAATAAAAAGATAGAGAGACTCTTACTAGCTTTGACAAAGGGGATCTGTATATCAGGTTCTTACATGTGTACACAGCATCTCAAAAAGCGAGCTTGCGTCACACACAGAGGCCCCCCTCCACTTCCTCCTCAGGGAGTCAGGGCAAGCCCTTATTATCTATCACCAGTAGACATGAGCTTCATTAGAGGGCCGAACTGTGGTCTCTTTCCAAGTGACTCACCCACCATTTCTCAATGTCCTTTCTCTTCCATCACAGGATGGTAATTGCATTCACCATGCATAACGGGAATCCCGTGGACACATCATCCACCCACTCCCCTGTGACATTCACACTGCTGCAATAAATGAGCTATGGAATCCCGGATATGATGGGGAGGATTAAAGGCCTTTATTCAATCATATGACGTGAGGAACCACAACACAGGGAATGCCAAAATTTAAAACATCATGCTCCACCCGTCAGTTATGGTCTCGATGTGTTTTGTCAGTAGGCTACTCATCACCCGCACCTACTAATGAGACAGGATTGAGAATTTTGCACCAGTCATAGCTGCCATTCCTACAGGCAAGTCATGATTTTAAGTGTTTCAGAGATGCTGTGGACACTACACTTGCTGCATACAAAGATTTTCTTCCTTTCTTCTTTCTTGGTACAGTGAATCACTTTAGCAGCAGTGTGAGCACTGCATAGCGCAGCTCTAGATGGTGTTGACAGTGATGGCGCGGCTCTTTATCTTACTAAGGCGGCTATTACTATCAACCCTCTGATTTGTGTGTTCCAGAACTAAAACAGGCACTCTCTTTTTTTCAGACTGCAAAGCGCAGAAGTGTCAGAGCATTGCTCCGTCAGCTAGAAGGTCAAAGTGTCACACCTTCCTCTGCAGTGGTCTTTGACAGCCTGTTAATTCATACATTTTGACTGGCAGTCGTGTACCACTTTGCCAGTCCTACTGACCACACTACAGTACAAGCCACATGCACTCATTCATAAAACGCTTTCAATCGAATTTAAAATTCTGCTCCTCCATACAAGGTCTTAAATAATCAGATAACCTTATCTTTAAGACCTCATAGTACTGTATCACCCCAATAGAGCACTTCATGCTGTCTTAGCTCTGGTTTCTGGGGTATTTAAAAGTAGAATGGGAGGCAGAGCCTTCAGCTTTCAGGACCCTCTTCTGTGGAACCAGTTTACAGTTTAGATTTGGTAGGCAGACACCCTCTCTACTTTTAAAATTAGGCTTAAAACGTTCCTTTTGATAAAGCTTATACTTAGGGCTGGATCAGGTGACCCTGAATCCTCCCTTAGCTATACTGCAATAGGTTTAGGCTGCTTGGGGCTCCCCACGATGCACTGTTTCCTTTTCACTCACCATGCTTTATACACCGCTCTGCATTTAATCATAACTTATTATTAATCTCTGTCTTTCTCCTACAGCATTACTTTTGTCTTGCCTTCGTCCCCTCCCTGATTTGGCGCTATATAAATAAAACTGAATTGAATCTCAGAAACTGAGAAGGCCACTAAAACCAACATGTAGCAACAATAAAGGTATGCATTTTATTTGCCAGTTTATCGCCTCCAACAACTCTGCATGGCTATGGTTTCATCAGAAAGATCAGCATTTTCCTGTGAATAATCAGCAACCCCACAACTCTCATCCGATGGCGATTTAGATGTTGTTAAATCCCGTGCACAGAATTGCAGGATTTTCAGTGGACAAGTCAGTTGAAAAATAAATGGATCACTTTTATTCAGTCTGACTGTTGCAGTGTAAGCAGGGGGATTTACGGTGTTGTAAGGGGTGATATAACTCTAACAGGGCAGTCCTACAATCTCATTACTGGTCCAGAATCACCCCTGAGAATAATGGCATTCGTGTCGACTCTTAAGATTCAACTACACTTTGTGTGGTTGTATATGTGGTGTAGATACAAGAGAGAGAGAAGTGGGAAGTCCTTCTCCCTACGTGACACCCATGCCTATTTCCACCTTGTCTCACCTTGGAACTGCAGCACACCTTACTCATCCATTTCTCCTCTTCTCCACCCTTTCCTCTCTACTAAATCACTTCTAACACTGGTTCTCCGGTGACATATTTCCCATATGGAGCTTAATAGATTCCTGTGCTCTCCAGTTGGCTGAGGAGAGAGTGGTTTGATTCTCTGAGAGGTAAAGGAGAAGCAGGTTGAAGAAACGGTGTGGAGTAGACCTGTGGATATGACTGCAAAACATGGGAAAACTGAAATATTTTAGGGTAATCACAAAAGACAACAGGTTGATGTATCATCTGTAGGAGCGGGTATGGGTTTTTTTTTTTCCCTTTAAAAGTCAGCGGATCACCCAACTCCAACCATCCATTTATCCATGCACTTTTATCCATCCATGTGTTAAGTCCAGTTTTTAGAGCACTAACCCCAGGGAGACTTACTTAACTGCAGAGTTTGCAAGAGTTATGTAAATAAGTTCCAGTAGCATAGGGGTATACGTGAATGAATGTATGTCGTTCTGTTGTTGTGGACTTTACGGCAGTTAAATGAATGATTTGGCCGGCTTACACATTATCCTTCTAGAGGCTCAGCGATGAATGATAGAAGCCTGTTCATCTCTGTTTACCCAGACAAATTTCAGCATTTATTTGCAAAGAGAAAAGGAGAGAGAAATATTGAGGTTGTCAGTTTCAAGGTCAAGATATAACTACCTATCTGCTGACAACAGATTTCCTTTTCATATTTGCAAACGCACTATGGTTTATTCTATAAACTATGAACGTCAGGAACAATTGTCCTTTGCAGGAACAACAGAACAGTGTCACAGAACAGAACAGTGATTTACTGCAGCTTGGTGAAACTGAATGTGAAGCCAAAGTGCCAGACAGAGTCCGTCTGTCCCATAGACAGCACGGTCTGCCCTGTGCTGCAGCTTTCCATCATTTAATGCCTGTAACAGAGACAGATGGAGAGACAACATGAGAGAAAAGCAGATACAGAGGAATTTAAAATGACACAGAGAACACTCACAAGATGACACGTTAACATACATATCACATTACACTGCATGTAGACGGCTTGTTGTTGAAAAAGAAATGAAAAACGCTTCTTGCATAATTGGATATATTTGTAGTAGACAAAGCATGCACTAACCACAGCAGTGTTTTTACTGTGTTAAAAAAAATCTTTTAAAAAACAGAGTCTTTTATCATGTTACATCAGTGTATCCAACCATCATTTCCTCATTGAATCCATTTATTCATTCATCCAGTTCGCGGTCACAGGGGAGCTGGAGCCCTTCCCACCTGACATAGGACAAGAGGCAGGGTACCCCCTGGGGTCTGAAGTCTTTCAACTTAGTTTTAAAAAAGTTTTCAGTGGTGCCACCATGGGGTTGACATTTTTTAATTTAGAATAGAATAGAATAGAATAGAATTCAACTTTATTGTCATTGCACATGCACAGGTACAGGGCAACGAAATGCAGTTTGCATCCATCCAGAAGTGCTTTAGTGATATAGATATATTACAATATATATTAGCAATAATATAGATATGTGAGTATATTACAGAAATGGGTCTATTATGGTATGTTATAATGTACACGGTATGAAGTATGTTGTGAATATTCTATAACTATAAGTATGTACAGGCTGTAGTGAGTACAAGCTATGTACAGGATATGAATATAAATATGAAAAACTATACAGAATATGAAATAAATAACTTTACAGAATCTGGGATATACAGCTATACAGAAATGGGAACTATGCAAGTTGTAAACAGTTGTAGGGTTAAAAATTATCAAATGTACAGAATGATTATTTACACAGAGCTATACAGTAGTGCAGTTAAGATAAGTGAGGGTGTAGATAGTTTCTACAGAGGCTATATAAAGTGCTAGTGGTTGTGAGTGGTGGTTCAGTCCATGTTATTATTGTGTTTGAGGGTACAGTTGTCCATTGTGGGTGTGTGTATGTTCAGTCCATGAGTTTAACGTGGGTCAGATGTCAGGAGGCAGAGTTCAGGAGTCTGACAGCTGTGGGGAAGAAGCTGTTCCGGTACCTGGTGGTCTTAGTCCGGAGGCTCCTGTGGCGCCTCCCAGAGGGCAGGAGGGTGAAGAGTCCATGTGATGGGTGACTGGGGTCTTTGATGATTTTCCCAGCCCTTTTCAGACACCGCTTCCTGTAGATGTCTTTTATGGCAGGAAGTGGTGCTCCGGCGATGCGCTGGGCAGTTTTCACGACCCTCTGCAACGCCTTCCGGTCCGAGGCAGAGCAGTTCCCGTACCAGACTGTTATACAGTTGGTCAGGATGCTCTCGATGGTGCAGCGATAGAAGTTCACCAGGATGTCTGAGGACAGGTGGTTCTTCCTCAGAGTCCTCAAGAAGAAGAGGCGCTGGTGAGCCTTCTTGACCAGCTTGGAGCAGTTGGTCGTCCAGGTGAGATCCTCGGAGATGTGGACTCCCAGGAACTTGAAGCTGCTCACACGCTCCACAGCCGTCCCCTTAATGTGGATGGGTGGATGTGGGTCAGCATTCCTCCTGTAGTCCACGATGAGCTCCTTGGTCTTCTCGGTGTTAAGCAGCAGGTTGTTTCTGTCGCACCACTCAGCCAGACGATCCACCTCCTCCCTGTAGGCGGCCTCATCGTTGTCACTGATGAGGCCAATCACCGTGGTGTCATCTGCAAACTTAATGATGGTGTTGGAACCATCAGCAGGTCTGCAGTCGTGGGTGAAGAGGGAGTAGAGGAAAGGGCTCATCACACAGCCTTGTGGTACACCGGTGTTCATTGTGATGGTAGATGAGCAGCGGTTATCCAGCCGGACATGTTGGGGGCGGTTGGTCAGGAAGTCTAGTAACCATTTGCAGATGAGGGAACTGATACCCAGGTCTGTCAGTTTCCTGATGAGTTGTGAGGGGTGGATTGTATTGAATGCTGAACTGAAGTCTATAAACAGCATTCTGGCGTAGGTGTTGTTGTTGTCCAGGTGTGAGAGGACAGAGTGCATTGCGATGGAGACTGCATCCTCTGTGCTCCTGTTCCGGCGGTATGCGAATTGGTGGGGGTCCAGGGTGGGGGGGAGACAGGATTTGAAGTGTGCTAGGACCAGTCGCTCTAAGCACTTAGTGATGATGGGGGTGAGTGCTACTGGGCAGTAATCATTGAGGCAAGATGGGTTGGAGTTTTTGGGTATCGGGACGATGGAGGTGGATTTGAAGCAGGCCGGTACCACAGCGTGGGCCAAGGACAGATTGAATATGTCTGTGAGCACTCCTGCAAGCTCCCCAGAACACGCTCTGAGAACACGCCCGGGGATGCCATCAGGGCCTGCAGCCTTGTGGACATTGATCCTGCTCAGCACCGCTCCTACATCGGTGGGGGAGAGAGTCATAGGTTGGTGGTCTGGCGTCATGTCTGCTTTGGTTGTGGTTGTGGGGTTCCCTCGCTCAAAACGAGCATAAAAGTTGTTGAGCTCGTTGAGGAAGGAGACATCAGAGGATGCGGGGGAGGGTTTGGTGGTCCTGTAGTCTGTGATGGTCTGGAGTCCTTGCCACATGCGTCGGGGGTTGGAGTTGGAGAAGTGTTCTTCTACCTTCTTTTTGTAATGGTGTTTGGCTTTTTTGATGCCCTTCTTTAGATTAGCCCTGGCTGTACTGTAGGCGTGTGCATCTCCTGACCTAAAGGCAGTGTTGCGGGCCTTCAGGAGGAGACGAACATCCCGGTTCATCCAAGGCTTCTGGTTGGGGTACATGGTGATCCGTTTCTGGGTGGTGACACTGTCTGTGGTTTTGGAGATGTAATCCAGTACAGATGAGGCGTACTGGTCCAGGTCTGTGTGGGTGAACATATTCCAGTCTGTGTTTTTAAATCTGTCCTGGAGCACTGCGTCTGTCCCCTCTGGCCACACTTTAATTGTCCTCACAGCAGGTTTCACACGTTGGATGAGTGGTGAATACCGAGGTGTGAGGAACAGGGAGAGATGGTCCGATTGTCCAATGTGGGGGAGGGGTGTTGCTTTGTAGGCTCCAGCCAGGTTGGAATACACATGGTCTAAAGTCTTGTCTCCTCTGGTGTGGCAGGAGACATGTTGGTGGAATCTGGGGAGGACTGTCTTTAAGTTGGTGTGGTTGAAGTCGCCAGCAACAATAAAAGCAAACTAATGAGAGATGGACTCATCTCACTAGCAAGGTGCCTCAACTCTTTGTGGCACAGATTCAGATGGAAACATTCCTCAGAGATTTTGGTCCATGCTGACATGATGGCATCACATAGTTTCTGCAGATATGTTGACATTCATGATGTGACTCTCCAGTTGTTACGTTAAAGGCAACAGTTTGAAATGATTTGAGCTTTGTGACATGTGGTGTTATCCTTCTGTAAGCAGGGTAGTCAGGCAGGCTCTGGTTTGGTACCGAGGGGCCCAAACTGTGCCAAATAAATATCCCACATTGCCTCCAGGAGCCTCAATCACAGATATGAGGCAGAATGGATTCATATTGTTATGTTATATAAAATTCTGACTCTACCATGCGAGTGTTGAAGTAGAAAAGAAGATTCTTTTCAGGTTTCAATTGTCCAATTTTGGTGGAGCCTCAGTTTTCTGTACTTAGCTCATAGGAGAGGCACCCAGTGGGGTCTTATGCTGCTGCAGCCCATCTCCTTAAAGGTTCAACATGAACATTAAGTTCCCATTGCATTCCTATCAGCTTGAAGCAGTCTGGCCACTTTCCTCAGACCTCTGGAATCAACAAGTTGTTTTCTTTCGGGGAACACCCACCCTTTGGATATTTTCTCTTTTTCAGACCATTTTCTGTAAAGATTGGAAATGGTTGTAGGAAAATCACAGCTGATCAGCTGAAACACTTAAACTAGTCACTCGGACACAAACAGCCACATGCAGAGCCACTGAAAGCACCTTTCTTCCCTATTCCGATGCTCAGTTTGAAATTTCATCACATCATCTTGACCACATCTACACGCCTAAATGTACTGAGTTGCTGACATGTGATTGGCTGATGAGATATTTGCATTAACAAGCAGCTAATGAAGAGGGTAGCCAGTGTAAATAAGCATCCCCTTAGCCTGAACTGCAATAGCTGAGCCTCTGATTTTTATTAATTGAGCACCATTATCAGGCTAAATTAAACATTTGCGTCTTAATTAGCAAACATTAGATGTTTCATTGTGATTCTGAGCATGCTGACAGTAGTATAAGGTCAAAGCAGCTTCACAGAGTTGCTACTCTTGTTGTAGACACTTCACATAAACTGCAGTTAAGATTTTACTGAAAACTGGAAATCAAATCAGTACTCTGTGAGTTTACCCTGTGCCTTTAAAACAGCAACAGTTCTGTTAGATAAAGGGCCACACCATCTGTTGCTGGACTCTATGTACAGGGTCGTTATCACATTGCAGAATAAATTTGAAATTAACATCTCCCTGGTGGCATTATGTGATGGATGTGACTCTAACCATTTAAAATCCTTAAAACCTTTGCACAATGCTGTATGTTGGCTGACTCATTTCAGAGCAGAGATACAAAAAACATTTTAAGATACCGTAGAAATGGGGCTGCTTTGACAGTTCTGGTTTCACAAGCAAAACAGATCAAGCAAAATGAAAGATGGGCAGACAGACAGCCAGCAGATAGGCAGATGGATCATGCAGAGTAAATATAAACACTCAGCCAACAAACAACAAACGGGTAGACAGACATACAGACTGACAGGGCAGACAGTGAGATGACAAAGGGCACATTGATCCGATTAAACCCCTTTGCTTCCCAGCTCTCTGCTCTTTCCCGTTGCTCAGTGGAGAAAAGGTCATTACTTCCTGACTGGGTTTCTCACTCACTGTGGCCTAATGCCTCAGAGGGCAGACCTGGCAAAATGTCTCAGATCTTTCTGAGATGGCAAACAACAGATGACAGACTATTGCATGAAGGAAGGTTCTCCTGTGTCAAACCTATGATGGCATTTCAGGTTTGACACAGGTACAAATATAAAAGGGAAGAGCTGGGGTACTTAGTGAATGAGATTAAAACATCTTATATGGCAGCTTCCAGTGATGAAAACAGGAAGCAGTGTAAAATCCAATGAGAAAGAGCTTTGCAAGTTCATAACTAAAAGAAAGAGGAGAGTTAGCTCATGATGAGAGCCCCGTCTGGAGCTTCAATGAACCTGCAAGCTATCAGAGAAAGAGGGAAGTGATAAATGAGTGGTCGTGGGTAAGCTGGGTCTTTGAGCTATAGGAGACCCTGGTGTTGACAGACGATGCACTGCTGCAGACCCCGACACTGATGCGCACACCAGGCTTGTGGAGAAGGACAATGATGTGGTACCTGTGCTTGCTTTGTTCATTAAAGCCACATTCAATGATAGTGAGCATGTAGGAAATAATGGATGTAATACTAGACGTGACATTTTGAATCTGGGAGTTAATAACTTTTCTTCCTAATGGAGCAAAAACCCTTAAATTTTTTATTTTTTTTTGCATTAGTCACTTCCTGCTTTTTTCATATATCGTTTCCAGTCTATAATGTACGCCTCCCGATTTCTGTGCCTTTACTTGTTGAATTCACAGTTCGTGGTTAGTTTGGTGGCCTGATTAATTCACAGAAAGAACAGAGGATGGGCTGATGATGTGTATGATGCTTTTAGATGTGTTTCTTATGATTTCTGTTCAGACAGTATAAATTATGTGGATTAGCTCTTAAAATCTGAGTGAAAGCAATGGACTACAGATCTGCCTGGGATTCTTTGCCATCAATCCAAGATTAGTACAGAAAATCTGGTCCCACTGTAAAAACAAATCCTCATGGGAAAAAAAGAGAACATAATATCCTCTCTTTTAAACTTCTCCATGGTGGTCATGACGTCAGAGTGCATGTCTCAAGATCTAAGTATTTTCAACTTACAGCAGTAAGCAGCTATGGTATAAAAAACGCTGTAAAAATACATTATTAACGTCACTGCTTTCTGCATTTGCTTTTTCGACTTTAGCAAATGCGTGGGAGTTTTTTTTTTTATTGTGCCGAGAATACTTAAAACCCATGGCTGTGTTTCTATCTGGGGAAAAGTTCTTCTACTTTTAGAATCTGCAAACCTCGCTGACGTGCGTGGACAGTGAGGTACTCTCACCTCGTGTTCCTAATCAGCAGCTTCAGCAGGATATTATTAGCCTGGCAGAACTGAGAGAAGCAGCAGCTCTGCTCAGACCTTATGCTACATCAACCAACAGCTGTGACTGTGTATCTTTGTTTTCATCCTGACCTCGGATGCTTTGTGCTTGTTAACATATTGCACATATACAACACACAGGACCTGCGTTCACACACAGTTTGCCAAAAGTGGATATTATTTGTGCTTGCACTTTCCTTTCTGCAAGCTGATTTTGATTGTCTCATGTTAGTTTTGGTGAGACTTAAATGGGCATATTAATGTCTATTGATCTATGATTAAAGATCTTTGATTACTGGTGACAAATTTTGCATGAAAGTAATTAGAAATAATGGCTTAATGGCCCGTCACTTGTTCGGTGCTTGTTCATTTTTAATAAACATAGTTCTCCTGCTTGTGGGTTCGTTTCAATGCCAAACAAATCGCGTGGCCAAAAAAATAAATAAACAAATGAACAAAGCTTTGTGTCAAAGTTGTTTTTTTGTTGTTATTTGCAAAAACAGATCAAATTTGTGCATGAATAAAAGATCATTTTTGACTCATTTGATCGTTCCAGCTTTGTATTTTCCATGATTATGAAGCAATTAATTCCATTGGTTAGTTTAATCTATTTGGCAGGAGTTAATCCTGGTCACTACCATTCAGAGTTTAATCAAAGTGTTGTATTAATTGGTGGCATCTTGATTAGAAATGTTGCCTCACAGCAAGAAGGAGTGGGATCAGGTTAACTGGGATCAGGTTAACTAGTAATTGGTGATTCTACATTGCCCATAGAATGGACGTCTACCTCTCTGTGTGAGCCCTGCGTCAGATTGGTCACCTGTCCAGGGTGTACTCCGCCTCTCGCCCTATCCTGGTAAGGATAACCAGAAGAGAACGGATGGATGGAAGTTTTATGTAGTCTAATTTTTAATTAGTAGTTTATTATTAAATGCAATAGAACAATGAGGTAACATTTGGAAGTTTTAAAGGAAAGGAAAAACGAGTCATATAGCGAGTAGTTTTGTAAGCAGTAACCCAGTGGGTATTTCTTTAACCTCCTAGGACCTGGCGTCCACATATGTAGACATCACGTTTTGGGTTATTTAGACCAAAATACTAAATTTTGCTCTACAAAGGCCTGATATCCACTTACGAGGACATTATGCTGCTACTGTTCTATCAAAATTTTAAACGAATATCCTCATATGTGGCTCTCATTTTTCTTAAAAACAAAAATAAGGTAAAAAAAAAAAATCTGGTAATTCTTTGTTTTTACATTCATCGGGCCCCAATATGCCCAAATATCAAAGACAAATCAAAAATGCATGCCGTGGAAGAGTTCGGGTCTTAGGAGGTTAAAGTGCCACCGAGTCTTTGGATTCTCATGAAAAGAAAAGAAAAGAAAAGAAAAAACGTCCGTCTCACATTATTATTCATGCATGCTGTGTTAGAGTAGTCTAAGCTCGCTTCTTATGTTGTAATTACACATTGTACTGGGGTGCAGGCTGGACATTTCAGTTGTACTCTGATGAAACACTTTGCTTCATGCCTCCTTGATCCCAGTCTGAAGTAATTATCACTTCAATGATTTTGCAGTCTCAAGTTGTTTTCTCCATTTTGTACATTTCTTTAACAGCTTTGATGGGGAGTCCTTTTAACTCTTTGAGACTTTGTATTCTCATATGAGGCCAATTTGTTAAATTCTGTATCTTATGCTTTTGCTCAGAAATGTTTAATACTTTATTAAACAATGTTGACTTTAAATAAGACAAATCAATTGTTGCCACAGGAGGACATAAATAAATAAACAAACAGACAAATAAATACAATTTCTATTCAGAAATGATGCTTAGTTTCTGTTCTTATCAGGTTGAGCCTATCCTTATTCTTTGTCATTGCTTTTCCATTGCAGTAAGGTACAGTGATGTTTTCTTGTTTTTGCCAAATTTTTTGCATCCTTTTTCACCACTTGCAACTAATCTCACTTTCTCTGTAAGAGAAATATTTCAGACATGCTAACTAACAATTAAATTCTTACAAGTGGGCTGCAAATTTCACACACATTTTGTCTCTGGAAATCAACTAATCTGTGGCAGGTGACAGAATGTGTGAGTGCTTCAATCATCAGCGTGTGTGTGTGTGTGTGTGTGTGTGTGTGTGTGTGTGTGTGTGTGTGTGTGTGTGTGTGTGTGTGTGTGTGTGTGTGTGTGAGAGAGAGAAAGGCAGTTTCCAATTTTGCCGCATTGTGAAGGCATCTAAGAGGTATAATGGACTGCATATGAGAGTGGTTCATGGTGACACAGTTAGAATCACGAGTGCTTCAGTAACATTTCACCATGTTTTCTGTGAATATTTAAAATAAAATTGCATATTAAGCTTCTCATATCTGAATATTTACACACTTTGTCCAGACTTCAATAGGAAAGCAAATTACATTATATGGACAAAGGTACTGGGCACTACTCATTATACCTATAGTAGCTGCTCAGCCATGTAAACCTATGGCATAAAGCACCTGGTTAACAGTTTTTGTGCTGATGTTAATGCCAGACGAGATTTGAAACTCTGCAGTTACTGAGTCAGCAGAGCATTAGCACTTTGCATATTGTGTCTAAGCACTCAGAAAGCCTGCTATGTAACCTTATCAGATCTGAGGTGCTGTTGTTTCTAAACATTTCCACTTTGCAACAATACAACTTAGAAGCAATCATAGAATAAAGCCTTTCAGGTGAAATCATTCTACTGTAATCAGCTCTCTTCACCACCCTCCAGTTCACAGCTCTGTCAGCCTGCAGCAACCGCTTGTATCAGCCTTTCCCAAGCAGTATATCTAAGTCATCTACAACATGAGAGGTGGAGGGAAGAAGCAGAAGTAATGACCATATGATCACATTTTACTAAAACATTCAGTAGCACTTCATATTATAATACACTTATCATGAAATCCCAACATTTACCATGAAATTTTGAGTTGTGGTTTAATTAGGGTTTCATTTTCAGCACATAAAAGTTATTACCCTTAGGTACAGCAGAACAAAGGGGATTAAAACAAGCAGAACAAGTGGAGAACAAGTGGAGGTTTTAAAACAAACTAACTATACTAGAATTTCATAAATAACAACTAATTACTAACTAACCTGGAATTACAATGTGATGTAAAATCATCAGTTGTTACACTACTTTGTTTTACCAGCAAGCATTTTTAGACACTGAAAATTAAAACCTAAATTCAATAAAAAAAACAATGCCATATTCATGATTCGATCCCCTCAGTGAGCCATCCAATCTGACACATACCCTCAACATATTCCACAGTCATGAAGAACTTACTTCAGCCACAAGAAGAACAAGGAGTCTCGCAGCAGATGGCGCGTGCCTTGATGTCACATCTGGGGTTACATGAGAGGCATGAACTGTGATGAGTTCTCCAAGAGCTTCAGAAGGAACTGCCAAGAGTCTTGAAAAACTGTATGCAAGTATACTTAGTAGAATTGGTGTATTTACCAAAGCTAATAGTGGTTACATAAATATAAACTGTATTGGACTCTGTGCAATCAACAGGTTCATTCATTGGTGGTGTGGGCTTTGGAAGAGCCCAGAAATTAACATACTTCATTAACTGTTTTATAGCTCAGTAAATATAGTTGGAACTTAAACTGAAATTAAATAATTGATTAATCAGCACAACATTCATGAATAATACAGTTAATAGCTGATTACTCATTTATCAAACATCCTGTCACTGACATTAAAACCTTCGTCTTTTGTACATGCCATGACCTTAGAATCCAGAAACGAGTGACATGTTCACTGCTTATTTTACAAAGTCTCCTTCTCAGTAATGAGAATTTTAGTTATGGTTTGTGGAAGTTAAACCTTTTAAGGTCAGGTCTATTGATCTGTCCATTTCTTCATATCTTTCATTTGCACATATTTTTGTAATAAATTTTAAAAAGGCTCACAACTAATGACTATACAGATTACCAAGTTATCATCTTATTTTGCATGAATTTTTGCACTTTTATAACAAATACCCTTGTGCTGTGTTATGTAAGTTAATACTTACATATATTCCTGACCTAAAGCTTGGTCCATCAGCTTGGAGTTCAGATGAGTCCAGCAATTTAGAAGTTGTTTGTTATCACTTTGCCTTTTTTTGGTCTACTTTTTAATCTGCCAGAATCAGCGGACCGCTGCTGCAGGCAAGTACACGACAGAGCGGTAAGAAGAAAATGAGATGTATGTACTAATACCAAATACACACTGCAGCTCCAGAGGGTTGGCTGTTTAGTTAATGATTTCACTTCTCAGAAAAAAAAAAAAAGGATAGTTAAATTTCTATTATTCCACTGGTTATTTTAGGGATTCTATTAACTGTGTGAGACTTTATTTCTGTCTCAGAAGGCCTGCTGATACACTTCTGTGTATGTAGGGAACCTTTCTGTTTGTTGGCAGTCTATTTTTGCATTAACACGTCACAGATGTACTTTCACTACTGCAACAAAAGGTGTGACCCACTTACCTGTTTAGGTCCTTTTTGTCCCCGTTTTCTAAAACTGTGCAGGACGGGGAAGAAGACGGGGAGTCAATGAAGCTAGAGGGAGAAAATAGATGGCTGGAGCGGCAATCTGAGAGATGAAGAGTATGTCAGTGTTTGACCTTCTATTAATCAACCTCTCCCTCTGTTTAACGTTATAAATGTCCCATTTTTTCCATAAATGGTTCTTCAAATCTCTCACTACCTGTCACAGTAATCTGCTCAGGACGAGCCGGGGGGGATGGGAATGTGTGCCAAATAAGGGCACAAGTGGACATTCCACCCCCCCCAAAGTGGGTCATCGAAGGTTGCATTAAATTCATGGCACAGTTCCACACATTACATCAGCACTTCATCCATGAGACGTTCACTCTGCCAGAAAAGATTGATTCCCTGTGCAGAGGGTTAGGTACAAAGAATATCAGAGCGAACTCCATCACCTCATTGGTAAACAGCAAACGTTTTCTTGTCTCGAGCTGTTGTACAGACCACATTTAACCAAACATCATATGAGAGCCCATAGTGTTTATCACAAGGTTTCTCTCGCCGTGTACACATAATGTAAGGCTGCAGGCAGTGTAGCATCAGAGTTTATAAGGAAATGAAAGACGAAGAAAGCAAAGCTGCATTGGTAAAGTTCTGATTAGATTTACGCCCGAGGGGGCCGCCGTTAGATATTGTTATATTGATGTAGGGTGCAGCTAATAAACAATGGGTCAATTTTAAGTAAAGAGATTCTTAAGATGGGTTTGTGGTAGTGTAGAAAGTCTTTTACGTTCAGAAAAGGTATCACTGAAAGGGCTTGTTTTCATCCCCCCCCAACTTTAAACCATCACACAATCTATGTTTGTATCTGCTGCAAACAAAAGCAAGAAGAGAAAACTGTCTTGGTGGAGTTCTGGTTTCATACTGAAAATGCTCCCGAAACAATTAGAAGTTCAACAACAGCAATTTAATGATATAACTGGGCTTTTTCTTATATTAAAGAAATTCAAATAATCTAATAAGAAAGCTTGATTTTGGGAGACAAACACCATCTCCACTTTTCAAATTAGGCTTGAAATGTTCCTCTCTGATAAAGCTTATAATTGAGGCTGGATCAGGTGACCCCGAATCCTCCCTTAGTTACGCTGCAATTGTCCTAGGCTGTATAGTCATAGGAATCCATGATCCATTGGGTGTTTCTTTTTCACTCACTTTGTCTTTATACACCTCTCTGCACTGAATCAGTAGTTATTATTAATCTGCGGCCCCCTCCCGCAGTACATGGCTGCCCCACCCTGAGCCTGGTTCTGTTGGAGGTTTCTTCCTGTTAAAAGGAAGTTTTTCCCCTTTAGGTGGTTTTCTTTCTATTATTGTAGGGTCTTACAATATAAAGCGCCCTGAAGCAACTGTTGTAATTTGACACTATATAAATAAAATTGAATTGAATTGAATTTTTCTGATGCGAATTATGACTTTTTTGCATTATTTCAGTTAGACCACTGATGAACCGGCATGTCAGACAATTATTCTGGGCTCCAGCCTGTTACAAGTAAGTGAGGACGTACAATCTTTATCCATTTCCCTTTAAAACGACCAATAACCAATTAGGTTAGTCACTTGTTAAACTGAGCTGAGCTGTCTACACTGTCAGCCTATCACATGTTGTTTCACAGCCATAATAATCAATGCTAGTGCTAATCAATACACTTTATGCAGCATAGTATTTACGTGTAGTTATATTTTGGGAAAGCTGCATGCTAAAGCTATGCTATAACTACAGCACAGACTTAACACAGCACAGGATGGCAACATACAGTATATTATTGACTTAAATAGGTATGCATATTTATTACTCCTTAAATACTAAATACAACAAATCTGTATGACCGGAATATCTTTAATTAAAAAGACCAACAAACAACCAAACCTCCATATCACTTGAGGAAAAAAAGGTGAAACTAGGGCAAGCACATGTTCCTGTCATAGCTGCTGTGCATAAACTTTATAGAGACAAGTTGAGCTTCAGAGTTCATTTGACAGATCCACACTGTCTGCTGCTCAGTCTGTGTCCAATAGACTCAAGCCAGAAAACAGATGGGGGGAGGCTCTCTCACCAGCCGAGGGGGAAACTAGTGCTTTGAAGTGGATTGCAATCATTAAATCCATCCATGTCCCTGGCACACAGGGTACGACAAAACTGTGCTGACAGCCATGGATGCAGAGTATGCTGCTTGTTTTGGTCTCTTTCTATTTTTAAATTAGTGTTGTTTGGCAAGCTGCTCCTGGTGATGATCATTACACAGGCATGAGTGTGCAAAACTTTCAAGCAGTGCTGCTTAACCTTTTTAGGTCAAGAGTCAACCTGACCTTTTAAGGATGAAAATATTTTAAGCTCCAAACCGACATGACCAGGGCATAAAGTTTCAGACACAATAACACCACTGTCAGCCATTTACAGATAGCAATTTAAAAAGGCTGGACACTTTTGCATTACACTGGCTAACAGTCTAGATAACGGCTACTTAAAATAGCTTTTTATATAATTCAGATTTTGTTTTAAAAAAAAGTAGACATAAGTCAAACAATGCAGGTATGCCATAAAACCTCTCAGTGTAGTGGAAATGGAAATGAGATGACTGCATGAAGGGTGACTGAAGGGTGTTCTGCAGTGTTTGAGAAATTACTTGTCAATCCTATGTTGCCCAGCTTTCTGCTCTGCACATGTTACTCATACTTTGTGGATATTTATGAAGCCAGAACCAGATTCTTTGAGAAGTTTTCAGGTTGTGATTTCAGTTCACATCAACAGCCAGGTGAACAACATTTTCCACATCCTTAATACCCCATTATAATTCTTGCATGCCAGTTTCTGGGCTGCTCCAAATATAAGTGAAATAGTATTCGTGGTGCTCATAATAAAAGAATTTTAAAAAGTGACCAGTTTTGGATTGTGTCTACGTAGTTCCACATAAAATGAGGTCATTTCTACTTGTGATTCCTCATTTCAGGTATCAGCAATACTGTTAAGACTAGCTGCAAGTAATTCAATCAAATCATTTAATAAAGAATTGAAGTTCAAAGAACAGAGGTAAATATTGAAATTCCAAAGGAAAACAACAGAATTTGTGAAAATTGAGTGTGCTGATTTGTTTAGGTCATCTGTTAAAAAAAAAACTTTGTCAGGCAAAGATCTCAGAAATTGACATTCAAATTTGTGAACAACATCCCCAAACTGTTTGTGTGTCAAGAGAGAGGATGGAAAAAGATATGTTGTAATTTGGTCCCTTCGGCTGTATAAAATCAAGCTGAAATTTCGCAAATAAAAATAAAAGCAAATATGCAGTTTTCACCTTTGGTCCAAGGGATGTTCCACTGATGATGACTCAAATGAAGCTATAAGAAATAATCCATATCAATATGTGAAATGATTGGGCATGCAGCTGCTCTATTAACAACATGTAGGTTTGAAATTCATACTACAGATTTTTTTTTCTAAAGGTCTGATCATTTGATGTCACAGAAGACAAAATGACTAGTTTTGCAGGTAGAGTCTGGAGGGTAAAATGTATTAAAGACAGAATGTTTCCATTGTGCTAACCTGTTTAAGAAACTTTAAGTACGCCACCATTCACAAAAGTATACAATGTTCTCAAGCCCCAACTTCTAAATGATATCACTTTAGTTGAACTAGGTGCCCCTGCAATGGCTTCCAATTAATTTCAAAATTTTAATGATATTAATCACTTTTAAAGCATGAACTGGCCAGACTCCAGTATGAACCTCAATCTGACTTTGAATAGTAGCCAGCAGGATGGTCTGATTTCCCAAGAAGTGATTTATGAAAATCCTTTTACCGAGAGGACTGATCAAGTGTGTTGTCATTGTAAGCCAGACAAACCTTTGCAATAATGGAAATTTGTGTTGCAAAACAATACAATTAATTATAATGGATCCTGAAAAGCCTGTTTTAGACATGAGTAAAAAACAAATTCCTCACTGTGGTTGCTTGCTCTTCTTCTCTTTAAAGAGAGCCCACAGTTTCTAATCTTACTACCACAAGTTCGCACCGTGTCAGCCGTCTCCTCCCCTTCGGTGTGCTCTCCATAGCGACTATACGTCTCCATGTCAGAGAGAGCACTCTCCAGTGCATCCTCTTCATAGTCAGTGTGGTAGTCGGATTCTTCTGATGCAAGGAAAGAGTGGGGGACAGGAAGCACACTGTGGGTGAATAAACTGGAATATTTGGAGTGTAGAATGGTGACAAATACACGTGGGTGTGCAGGTGCATAAGTCAGAACATTAGAAATGTCATGCAGGGTGGACTTTGATGACAAATGCATTATAAATAGAGAGAACAGGAATAAAAACAAGTTTGAAGCTATTTGAGAAATCTACAACTGTTCTTATGCTTAAAAAATTATTGTCTTTGAATACGCTTCCAAACTGTGTGCAAAGCATGCCGGCTGCAAGAAACACTATAATGGAGTTGACCTGATCTAGATTGCTGTGTGTTGGAAATTACAGCAAAGTATAATGGAAACTAACTGCATGAAAAAAAAATCTGCTGCAGACTTTTGTGCAATTTCAGCTTTTCAGTGAAGCACATCTGGTTTTGCCTTTTTTTTTTTTTTAAGCTCGGCTAGTCCCAAAACCTTGGTTATGTTTTTAAGTCTTGATCTGCATTTTGTGCATCCACACAAATAAATAGTATCAAATGTATCACAGAAGGAGAAGCATTGCATCCCCTGGTTGTTGTACTCTCCAGTAGCATCTGAAAATAGAAATGCATTCATTAACTGTGTGGGACGCCTATTGTTTAAAAGAATGAGAACAGAAGCCATTTAGTCTTAAACATTACGGCCTCAGATCTGCAATCATAAAAGTGGCTCCATCCTGTTTTCAGCAATTGTTCTGTTGCCTTTGTTGTTTGTTATCAGGGAGGGGGAGGTTGCCAGTGTGAGTCCTGCTGTTTTACCCTTCATCCTTGTGTTGTTGCTCAATCTGGGAGTAAATAACTCATCTGTCTCCATCGTTCTCGTCATCTCTTGGTTAGGAGGCGTTTTGTCTTTCTGTGATATTGCTTGGAACAAATCTGGTACACAAAAATCTATTTTTGTGTACGTTAAGAGCAAACAATTTCATCCTTTTTATTTTTATTGTTATTACTTTATCAGCAAAAGGGGCTGAAGGCCTGAGGTTCAGCTAAAAATACTCTATTATCTATATATTATATTATATTGTTTTTAAGGGATTTGTAATATGAGCAATTATAAATTCATTTTTTGTCAATACAGTAGATTTCAGGCATGTGAGACTTGAATGTGGCTACTTACTAATATTTCAGTAATTCCACAGTAGGTTTTTCCCTCCATTGTTATTACTGAGTTACACTCATCAGCCTTAAATTTACAGCATTTAATATTTTGCTTATTAATTAAATGTCCAACTTGATTATTTTTGGCACAGAAGACACTACTGCAATTTTCTTCAGCATATATACGTCCAAACAGGAACTGAACTACTGTGAAAATGTCGTTAAATGTCTGGGGCTTTTTAAAGCTCTGACTTGTGTAAAGCTCTGCAGTAATAAATATTGCGTGTACTTTGAACTTAGAGCAGCATGACTACCTGGTATACCAATAAGTGGTACAAATTACTTGTTATCGAAGGCCGGAGGCCAGTACGAGGTTGCAGACCCAAAAGCAGACTCAATGCGAAATTGGTTCTTAACAAGACTTTATTTAAACAGACTGAACGAGATATGTATGTATATACAGAAGGTGGAGAGAGGAGCGGAGCGGGATCTCTGAAGGAGAGCTCTGAAACAGAGGAAAGGGCAGTTAATATCAGAATGGTGATGCAGAGAACTATAGGTGAGTAAAGATATGGCGGATGTTTCCCTACCTGCAAAAAAAGAGGTGAGAAGCTTCGTGGAGAGTATCAGAGTGAGTGTCCAGGCTGGATTGAGGAGCGAGTGAGTGTGTTGAAGATCAGACCTTGAATTCCAAGGGAGTCCAGCACAGTGTTGGTCAAGTTACTTGAAAAAAGTAATCAGTAACTAATTACTGATTACTTCCCCCAAAAAGTAATCCTGTTACTTTACTGATTACTTATTTTCAAAAGTAATTAATTACTTAGTTACTTTTTAAAAACACGATTTACAACCTGTATAGGTGATAAAGCGATAGATCTTTCAGCCCAATTCCACTTTTTCTGCATAATCCATCATACAAAATGTAATCAAATGGAAAAGTCTCTTTTTAAAACTTTTATAGTTTTATTAATTTTAATCTTTTAACTTTATGCATCAAGCAAAAATTTAATTATATGCAACATTCTCTGACTGGAAGAAATTTGTTTAATATTTAAACCTATTTTCTGCACATTCCAGCACATAAAATATATTTTTTGTGTTTACACTCAGTCTTTCAAATAGATGCAAGTAAAACACAGCAGAAAATAAATAACATCAAAGACTCAGCGGTCCTTTTGCTCTATTTTCACCTGTAAAGCAGGAGTTGGGTAGGCGGAGGTTTACCCTGGTGCAGGTGTGCCGCGGCGGTCAGTGGAAGGATACGGCAGTTTCTCTGTGAATTTCCCATTACGTCGTAGCGCACTCGGCGCTTACTTGGAAGTTTAGGGTTTTTTTTCGCTGTAAAAAGATGTTTTCTTCCCACGCACAATGCTAATGGACGCTAATGTTTTTGTCACTTTTTATGGAATCAAACTTAAAGTAAGGCCACACTTTAATATTAGATATTAAGATATTAATAATATCTCATGGTTAAATGCAGAGAGGTCTATTAACACATATTGAGTGAAAAAAGGTGACTAAAGAAGAAACACTGAGTGCATCATGGGAATCCCCCAGCAGCCTAGACCTATTGCAGGATAACTAAGAGAGTATTCAGGGTCACCTGCTCCAACCCTAACTATATGCTTTATCAAAAAGTACAATTTTAAGCCTACTCTGTTAGGGGCCTGGATCGTTGACCCAGTGGTTTTGTGTTTTTGGTTTTTTGATTTGGTTTATTATATTTTTAGCTTTCTTTGTCTATTGGGTTGTAGGGTTATTCTGAGTTTGGGTTCTCTGTGTGGTTTATGTTACAGTTTTAGTCTTTTGGCTTCTGTCTGTGTTCCTTAGTTGCTGTCTCCCCTGTCTGCTGTATCCCCTTGTCAAGTTCGCATCTGCTTCCTGTTTTACTTTGAAGTCTGTGTCTCAGGCTACTGTGTCGGTTTATGCATTCCCTCTCTCATTAGCCCTGATTTGCCCCAGCAGTGTTTTCCCTTCTGTCTCTCATTCACTAATTGCTCCCTCTGTGTATTTAAGCCCTGTGTTTAAAAAAGGCCTTTCAGGTGTTTTTAGGACATCCTGATAATAACGAATTATAGTAGTCCAGCCTAGAAGTAATAAACACATTAACTCGTTTTTCAGCATCATGCAGATTCTTCAGTGTTACTGAAAACCAAAGTAATGCCATCCCGAGTAAGCATGTAATTAGATTTTCAGGGCCGAGTACAATAAACTCTATCTGCATGTGTGTTATCTTGGTTTATGGATAGATAAATGTGGGTGTCATCTGCATATCAGTGAAAATGTATTCTATGCCTTCTAATGATGCTGCCTAAGGGAAGCATGCATAATATAAACAGAATTGGTCGTAGCACTGAACCCTGTGGAACTCCATAATTAACCTTAGTGTGTGACTCCCCATTTACATGAACAAATTGGAGTCTGTTAGAAAGATATTACACAGTACATTTAATACCTACAGCATGCTCTAATTGCTGTAATGAAATATTATAGATAACAGCACCAAACTCTGCACTGAGGTCTAGCAGGACACTCACAGAAATGAGTCCACTGTCAGAGGCCATAAGAAGATCATTTGTGGCCTTCACTAAAGCTGTTTCTGTACTCCGATGAGCTCTGAAACCTGACTGAAACTCTTGAAATAAACCACTCCTCTGCAGGTGATCCATTAGCTGTTTTACAATTACTCTTTTAAGAATTTCTGGGATAAAAAGGAAGGTTGGAGATTGGCCTACAATTAGCTAATACACCTAGAGATCGCTTTTTAATAATGTTTTAGCTACTGCCACCTGTGGAAATTAACTTATAAATCACTGAAATGATTTCCAAAAATATCCTGATTTATATTGATAGAATTAAAAACATTGCTGCACAGCATGGTGTGTCTTTACTCCTAATCAATCCATCACCTTAACCTTCTCAGCAAGGGGGTTAAGGCGTTTCCATAGCAGCCACCAGCCCGAGAGTGAGTCGCTGTAATTAGTGAGATTGGTTTCATCCCGGCTGCCCACATCAATAGCTATTGCCACTTTGGCCCCCATGGAGCGCGCAACATCAGCTGGGAGAATCAGGGGAAGAAGACATCAAGACAAACAGCATACAGTACTGGTAAAATTAAAAATATATTGCTATAAGCAAACAGCTGAGCAACTACATCAAAGTACGGCTACTTTTAATACTTAATAAGGGAAGGTACAAACTGAATGTAACAAACCAGGCAGGTTGTTGATATAGCCTCCATCCATCAGCAGGTGTCCATCTTTTGGGTGACACAGACGAAGGTGAAATCCATGTTGCATGACCCAGTTTCAGGCAAGTGTTAGCTGTCACATAAGGGGCCTCAGTACAGGTTTGACCAATCCATGGACTGTAGGGTGCCCAGGGTACTGTGGCTGCAAAACAAGGCAAGA
This sequence comes from Diplotaxodon limnothrissa, assembly GCF_057381915.1. NCBI lineage: Eukaryota > Metazoa > Chordata > Actinopteri > Cichliformes > Cichlidae > Diplotaxodon > Diplotaxodon limnothrissa. The sequence goes on along the minus strand of NC_140602.1, from coordinate 42,606,576 downwards.
TCATCACTCTGAGCACAGCCTGATCTTGAGGTCAATTCGCTGTGATGTTGACTGCGGAGGAACACTGTGATGTGTAACACAATCACCTCTGAATGATCCAGACCAGCAAACTGCTTAAAGTTCTGCTCTCTTCCTCACACCCCTCCTCTCTTTCACAACAGCCATTCTTCTTCTGTATCCCCAAGAGTCAGTACAAGCCATTCACAGCTTGTCTAACCATTGAACCCCTTGGCAGAACTATTATTCAACAACATAATGATGTGAAGTTATTACATCAAAAAATGCTTGCTCTAAGAAGACTGTTGCCTGATAACACACCTGATAATTGCTGTCATGTACTGAACAAGAGCTCAGTTAAAGGGGGAGGGGGGGTGTGCATGTGTGTGTGTGTGTAATACTTATACTAGTAATATTAATAAGTCCATGACTTCATGTAATCAAGTTGACCTCACTGCATTAAGTGAATCAAAACTGTAGGTTCCTGTTATTATATTCATCATTGTACAGATAAATGAGTCCCAAATGATTAAAATATTTTTTTGAGAATTATTTTAAACAAAAATACCAACTCGGTTCTTGAATGAGAGCATGTTTTTCTACTTTATACATGAAATACATGTCATGAGCACTATACCAAACATCAATTTGCTCTCAAAAATCGCCTCAGTTCTCTGAGGGACAGATTACACAAGCGGACTGCACCATTTTAAAAACTCCTTTGACGTTACGGTCCATGATTATGTCATTGTCCAACATAATCCTTTCAGATTTATCAGCTGCACATTCATTGAACAAATCTCCTGGTCAATCACATCCCTAATGCGTTATGTCACAAAGAAAAGGCTGATGATGTTTGACTATCAGAGTCTCAGACTAGCCCATCTGCCACCATCTCTGTTTTTTTTATTCCATGTTCTTTAATATAGCAAAACGTTTAAGCAAGTATTATTATTGAGTGGCAGGAGGATCCCACAGTCACCCCCTCCCACCCCATTCTCCCGACTGATGCTTGATGTCACATTGCCTGTAAGAGCTTTCGTTTCTCTAAAAAAAAAAGGCTCAGCACTGCATGAATTACAGTCTATCAGTGCTTTAAAGGTTTCTTTTAAAAAGCTCATTGTTTTGAGGTTCTTCTCCACATGGACCGCTTTCCTGCATGAAGTCAAAGATGGTTCAGAAATGACTTGGAGAAAAACAGAAACCAGAAAGCTTCCAGTACCAAACTTGCCAATTTCACACAGAACTGGTTTTATTAAACTGCAGAATCTTTGTTAACTAAGTTATTTACCCTGTTTTTTTAAATTTGCTGGCAGAGGTCACAAATTATTATTTAATTTATTAATAATTGGTTAAAAAAAAAAGAGAATCAAAGTAATCATGTGTGTATGTGTGTGTGTGTGTGTGTGTGTAAAGGCATGGGTCTGCGTGGCATTGTTGCAGTCTCTCATCCTCATTTTTCCAACCATGTTTCATGACATCACATACAGAGGGTTTATAGTGTACAACATACATATTACAGTGGCACATCATATATGACTAAATGCATTTTACTTTAAGATTTTCAAGAAAAGCTCACTTACAAGTACGTAATTCAAGTTAATTAATTTTGAGTCTTGCTAGTCCACAGACCTACTGATGCAGTAAGTGTGTGTGTGTGTGTGTGTGTGGGGGGGGGGGGGGGCTAAGAATAACCTCTACCCTTCTACCCTTCATCTAAAACTGACGTCAACACGGCCATACTAAATTTGTCTCACAATCTTATTGCCACTATTACAGAAGCTCCAATGACAGCTTTTCTCCTCCAGGTAACAGTAACCATAGCATCCATTAACCCAGGTATTATTAGAAGCATTGTGACAGGAACCAGTCACGCCAGCCAACAGGGAGGTGGGTGAGTGAAACCAAGTGACTTTGCTTTACACAGGTTGAAAATACCATTTTAGAGTTTAATATGAGAAAAACTTAGCTGTCCTGTTAAAATATTTAGAAGATACTTTAGAATCAGATTTGATCAATATCATCATGTTTGTATAGAAATTGGCCATAAACTCATTCTGAATATTTTCCATTTAATTGCATTTATCTCTTTATTATATTGTTTTGATTTTATACTCTTTTTAATTTTCAGACCCAACACTTTTGAGTATTACACGTTAAAATGTTTTACAACAAAGTAAACGCAGTTGAGTTATTCATGTTCTTTAGGCTTTGTTACTAAGCACAATCAATAGGAAATGCATGCTACATACACCATGTTACCATAAATATTCACTCAACCATCTGAATAATTAAGCTCAGGTGTTCCAATCACTTCCATGGACACAAATGTATAAAAATTAAACACCTATCCATGCAAACTGCTTCTACAAACATCTGTGAAAGAATGGGTATCTCTCAGGAGCTCATTGAATTCCAGCATGTTACAGTGATAGGATGCCACTTATGTTAGTTCAGTCATGAAATTTCCTCACTACCAAATATTGCACAGACAAATATTAGTGTTATTATACAAAGTGGAAGTGACTGGGAAGAACAGCAACTCGAACTGCCACGAAAACCACAAAACAGGGTCAGTGGATGTTGAGGTGTATAGTATGCAGAGGTTGCCAAATTTCTGCAAAGTCAGTTGCTACAGGCCTTCAAATTTCATGTGGCCTTCAGATTATCTCAAGAACAGTGCATAGCAAACTTCATGCAATGAGTTTCCAAGGCCGAGCAACTGCATCTAAGCATTACATCACCAAGCACGATGTAACGGATTGCCAACACTGGACTGTAGAGCAGTGGAGGGATGGAGGGAAGGGGGATTATAGCGAGGGATTGTTTTTCAGGAGTTGGACTCGGCCTTAATTCCAGTGAAAGGAACTCTTAATGCTTCAGCATGCTGAAGCATTTTGGACATTTTGCCCTCCACTGTCTGTATAGTGAAATACTTCATGCTCCCAACTTTGTGGCAATAGTTTGGGGATTGCCACTTCCTGTTCAAGCATGAAAGCTCACAAAGTAAGGTCACAAACACATGGATGAGCGAGTTTGGTGTGAAAGAACTTGAGTGGCTTACACAGAGTCCTGACCTCAACCTGACAGAACACCTAATTAGAGGAGAGACTGTGAGCCAGGTCACCTTACAAATCTGCTTCTGGAAGAATGTCCAAAAATTCCCATAAACACACTCCTAGACCTTGTGGAAAGCCTTCCCAGACAATTTGAAGCTGTTATAGATGCAAAGTGTGTACTGACATTTTAATAAACACTATGGATTCAGATTGGGATGTCACTCAACTTCCTGCATGTGAACACTATATTTTGCCAATGCAGTGTATAAACTCAACTGATAGGTTAATTTGTGTCAAAATAAAAACAAGTGTTCAAAGCGCTAAAATTGCAAGGATTAAAAATATAATTGGATAATTTCAGCAAGCTGTGTGTGTTGCATGCAAAAATTCAAACATAGCTCAAAACTGAATAAAACTTTATATATAAAAGCAAAAAACAAGAAACTCGAAGGGAGGTATTTTACTTGCAAAATTGGATCCAGTCAAATGGATCACAACACATGCAAAAACATCTAGTTATTAAGCAGGAAAACAACCCTAGACATACAAGGAATCTAGAGGGTTAGAGAATGAATGGCTTTACTGTCCATCTCAGTCACCTGATCCTATCCTAACGGAACTGCATACCACCTGCTAAAGACTAGACTGAAAACAGAGACCCCACAGCAACAAGAGCTGAAGGTGGCTGGGAGAAGATAATGGGGAAGGATAAAAAGGATCTGGTGGCATTAATGACTCAAAGACTTTAGGCACTCATTAACTGCAAATGACATTCTAAAACATCTACATAGATCTTGCTTTATTGATGTAAAACTAGACATACTGACCCTCTGGTGTGGCACATTTATGTAGCGTCAACCGCTTTAGCCATCTCCACATTATGTGTTTCAATATATTCAGGTTAATGTAAACTATCCTAATACTTAAAGGACTGGTAAATGAATTGATATACTGGATAACTCAACAGGGAATGAATATCTAATTTCCTTTTAATCAGATTAAAGGCCACTAAACAAAATGAGAAATGATTTAACTACTGTAGTGCGCACACCCACACTCCTCTGGCAGCCTGGCAAATGAATTTGGTGCATGCTTTTGACTAAATGCACTTGGAATTGTCCCAAAAAGAGCCCGAGACAAAGAGCATGAAGAAGATAAAATTATCTGGATTGTTTTTTATGCATATTCTATTTCAGCTGCCTTTTGGCTACATTTTTTGTTCTTTTTCCCCCCTTTGTTTAAATATATCCCAAGATGTACTGGTCTTAGTCTGTATTTACTGAAAGTAGAAAGTAGAACATACAGGAAATCCAGTCTCGTCAGCCATATGCAGTATACTGACAGCTAATAGGCAGTTCCATTTGTGATATTAACATTGTAATTTTTTTTTATATCTAACCTTTTAACAGGTTCTTATATGAAAACAAACAGCTAGTGTTGTTTGATACAACATGGATATTAATAGTCTTCCATCAACTCTTCCCCAGCTGTCTTCCCTCTGGCTGTCACGGTGCTTACCACTCCAATCAGGTCACCACGTCCGTATTCCCCTATCAACTCTTTCTTGCCATCCTCCTTCATGATTACTGAGCGCAGTCGACCACTCAGCACTATGAAAGTGCTGTCTGATTTCTCTCCCTGCCTGCAAAAAGAAAAGAAAATACAGATAACTTCAGTCTACTGCAAATTTGCAAACAACTCAATCACATTTCCAAATTCAGCTTCCCCTCCCTCGATTAGTATTTATTAACTTGTCCCACATGAACCAAGTAATGCCTGCAGTGTTACGAGTTGATTTCACACATGAGACACAAGGTCAGCAGAGGAATACCTGTAAACAGCCCTGCCAGCTTCGACAGCCATCCAGTCAAGAGCAAAGTCTATTTGCCTGACAAAAGATGACATCCTCTTCACCACAGCATGAGCAACATTCAGCACCACTTTGGGCTCCACTCGCATTATCCTAAGGAATAAAGAAGAATCCACAAAAGTAGAAGTAGCCATCTTTGTTTTCCCCTCCAACTCTACAGTGCTGAACATCACAACAGTGTGAGGATGTGTGTCCAGGTCACTCACTCATAAAAATGTGTTTTGGAAATAGAGAGGAAGCTGCAATCTCACTGAGCTCAAAGGAGTCGAGCACTTTTGTACATAAACACCGAAGCGAGAGGAATTACTCACCACGGACATCGGGAGAAGTCACAGCACACGAGCAGGGAGCGAGCACACGAAGAATGATTATTGTGACAGATGATTATTTGCATCTTTTGTCAATAAACACACTTTATTCTACACAGGAAGTCCTGCTTTCATGCTCGGACTGGAATCAAAGGCAGTGAACGGGGAGTGTTTCTTCTGTGGGAAAAAAGGACATTATGCAGACTCATGCCCAGCTCGGCCAAAATAGCAGGCCCGTCGGTAAACGTAGGGATGCAGTTACCTTTGGTTAAACACACACATCCCACAGATAGATTGGTCCAAGAGTTGTATTGCGGGTTGGAGCTTGTGGTGCCATAAGAACTGTTTGCACTCAGCCACTCCCAGTGTCTCGCCATCCACTCCATCTGAACCAATCACAGTTCCTGATTTGTCCTCTGTGTCGTTGTATTTAGCAAGGACTGAGCTCTCTCCCTTCCTCCACATGGATCCTACGATTATAGAATAGACCTGCTTTCTGGCGCGCCTCTCACCACCAGTCACCTGTATAGTCTTTCCAAGCCAGAACAGGAGGCCATTGATTGATACATAACCAGTTCACTAGCTGCCAGAATAATCCGCCCCTCCAAGTCCCCACTTGGAATCTCTCTGTCCATGGATTGACTTTTGGGGGTTAAACAAAATCACTGTTACGAACAAGTACCCCCTGCCGTTGCTTTCTTCTGCCTTTGAACTGTTACAAGGGGCCACCATTTTTACTAAGCTTGAATTAAGAAATGCTTTTCATTTGGTCAGGATCAGGGAGGGAGATGAGTGTAAGACAGCATTAAATATGCACCTGGGACATTTTGAGTACCTGGTCATGCCTTTTGGCCTCACCAATGGTCCCACAGTTTTTCAGGCCCTAGTGAATGACGTGTTGAGAGATTTCATTAATCACTGTGTTTTTGTGTACCTGGATGACATTTTGATCTTTTGAAGTCCTTGGCAGACCATGAGGGACACGTCTGCCAGGTACTACAACAGTTGTTGGAGAACTGACTTTTTCGTCAAAGGAGAGAAATGTGAGTTCCACCTACAGTCGGTCGCTTTTCTTTTTCTTATTGTCGATCAAGGATAGCTGCGGGTGAACCTGGCAAAAATCAAGGCAGTGGTGGAATGGCTAGAGCCCAGGACCCGTAAACAGCTACAGAGGTTTTGGGGATTTGCTCATTTTTACATCCGCTTCATCCATGATTTCAGTTGCGTTGCTCTCCTCTTGACATGCTTATCCTCTCCCAAGGTCTCTTTCCAGTGGTCTCCAGTGGCGCAACAAGCATTCACCCAGCTCAAGCAGAAATTTGCCTCTACGCCCATCCTGATTCAACCAGACCTCTCTGAACCGTTCATAGTTGAAGTGGACGCTTCGGATTCAGGAGTTGGAGCTCTGTTGTCACAGCATTCCAGGGGTAAGCTTCATCCATGTGCTTTTTTGTCCTGTCGTCTCTCACAGGCTGAGCGGAATTACGATGTGGAGGACCGGGAGTTGCTGGCCATAAAGCTTGCATTGGAGGAATGGAGGCATCTGGATGGACCACAAAAACCTTGAGTACTTGCAAGCAACCAAATGCCTCAACTCCCGTCAGGCAACGCGGGCTCTGTCCTTTACTCAGTTCAACCTAACCATTCCTTACAGACCCAGCTCCCAAATGTGAAGCCACATGTGCCTTCCTCATCAGGTGAGACCTTGGAGAAGGCTATCCTGCACGCGGCCTGCATTATTGGGGCTCTTACATGGGAGACAGAGACCCTGAACAGAAACACTCAGCAGGACATCGCACGATATTGCAAAGTCTGTTCTGGTGGCCATCTCTTGCTTTGGATGTCCAGGATTTTGTTTGCCCTACCTGTGCACGGAATAAGACGTCCAACTCTTTGCCTGCTGGGTTTCTCAGGCCCCTACCTATCCCGAGGAGGCTCTGGTCGCACATCGCCCTGGAATTCATAACTGGACTGTAATCATTTTCAGGTAACACCACCATACTCACCGGTTTTCCAAGGCTGCACATTTTGTTGCTCTGCCCAAATTGCCCACCACTTTAGAGACGGTGAGACTGCTTACGGATCATGTGCTGCTCCGCCTTCATGGCATACCTCAAGACACTGTGTCCGATCAGGGTCCACAGTTCAAGTCACTTAACACTTAACATGTCACAAAAAGAAATTTAAACGGATCAGAACACTGACACCAGCTGAATTTTCTCCAATTAACCCCTCACCTGCAGCTGGATGATTCCCAGCAGGTCTTTCTTAGCAGCTTGGAGGATTGCACTGCTTTTACCAAGATAGGTAGCATCAGCGTGCCCTCCACTGTCTGTATAGTGAAATACTTCAGATGGTGTGTGTTGCATTGTCACACTCTTCTTCAGACTAGACTACAAAGACAGGCACAGGAGAGAAACTACTATGGAGGAAGTAGGTAAGATGCAGCAGATACTGTGCTATTGTGTTACATTTACACACAAGACCTGTCACCACGCTTCAATGTAAAAAGCAGACCTTACTTTGTGAGTGATAGGACTTGACGGAGCCTCCTCAATGGTAACTCGAGCTCGTTCGCAGGCCATGCTCAGGTCATTACCTGTAACTCAGAAAACAAAGGATTAGGATAACGAGTACATCTGTGCAGGAAATTAATACAGCCATGTGGCATTTGATGATCGCTTATGTCCAAGGCAGTGACCCACCTGTGCATTCAGTGGGCATAGAGGTGGATCGCAGCTTCCTGGTTGAATGGCTGTCCTTTACACCATCTGTTTATTGCAAAGTCAAGTGCCAGTACTGGATCAGTTTCAATACAAGACAAAGCTGAAATTGAACGGCATGTAGTGCATGTTTGTGTGTGTGCTTGACCTGTCTCTGCAGTGTTTTCAGTGGTTCCGGCAAGTAACTCGTCCTGGAAGTGGAGAATAATCTTTCAGTGATGAGTCAAATATGGACGGGATAGGTAATCTTCAAGGGTTTGCTGGCAATTACAACTGTGTAGCAGATATCAAGTTAAAATAATTTTAAATAATTTCTTTTAAAATATGCAACAGAGCTCTGTACAGATGAAGTATATTCCTCATCAACAGTTTACAGTCACCAATAATGTCACTACCACACATTCAACAATATTTTACTTTATGAATTAATCTGTTTAAGGCTAGTTTGAAATATAGAATAACTAAAATCTAAAGATTTTTAAAGTACATTGAAATATGGACTTTTTAAAAAATAAATTTCCTAACTCTAAATCAAAGATTAGATTTAATAATCATAAATCCAGAGGTAAGTCAGATATATATGTTACTGCTCCCTGTTTCTGTTGAAATGTTATTTTATGCATTTTCTATGATCTATGATGGACCAGGTTATATTGCTGTGCTTAATGTTGTGTGAAATTAGCCTGTGCGTGTGTGTGTGTGTGTGTGTGTGTGTGTGTGTGTGTGTTCTATGCCTGTTGATACACAAGCACATAACAAATCGAGTGACACAGTCATCGTGACCATGTGTATGCACATAAATACTGTAGGTGTGCACTAATTAAATCTCCTCCTACTGGATTGAAGAGCTCAGTTGTTAGGCCCAGATAGTTATGCAAAGCCAAAAAGGTGACTCTTTGGAGGTGCACCATAATTATCTGAAACAGGGGGGGGAAAACACACACACAAAAAACTCTGGCAGAATATACTAAATATCATGTTGTAGCTACATCCAAATTAGATGTTTAATTGGAGAAAAAACAAACACTACATCATGCAATCTGTTACCTGAATGACGCGTACAAGTGTCTCAGGACGACACAGTTTTATATGGAGCTGGATAACCCTGGCAAAATCGAAGATAAGAATCAGAGAAATCTCATCCACATCTTTCACAGCTATCTATTTGGAACTGTCCTCTAAGTAATAAATTGGGCTAAGGATACTTTCCCCAAGGTTTATTACGTGACCTGTACGTGTACCTGTGCTTGCAGCATTTTAATGTGGCCTAAATAACTGTCAACACTTCAAAGCTCTATAATACAAGTGTGATAGTGTTTAAACGGTTTCTATGCAATGGCAACAAAGTAACAAGATATGAAAAAGTTATTCTATTGTAATAACTGATTTTTCTATACATTACATACGTGGTTTGAGTTCATTACTGCACAATCAGTTCCAAACAACATCAATCTGAGTGTGTGAAAAGGATGACAATGATGTATTTTAAGAAGAGAAAAACAAAGTTGAAAAGATGCAGCTTTAAATAAACAAATTACAGCAAATACAAAGTACATTAATTTTGTTTCAGGGGCATGAATGAACAAATCACACTGACACAGACACTTCAGAAGGCAAATGAGGACATAACCTAGAGAGAAAAAACAGGAGCTCACAGTGATAGTGTCCAGAATACTGAGCAGGCTGTGGACGCTGTCTCCGGGGAGGACATCCTTCACCACTGATTCTGTGCCATCCTGCAATACAAAAAAGAAGAATACAGGACATGATGCCAACAAAATAATATTAATAAGGTAAAAATATTTCACACTGTCTAAACAAATCTGCAGACATCTAGTTGGATGAAAGCAGGAATTTAAGCAAGCCAACAACATATTGGGATGCCACTCACTTTTTGTGATGGCAAAAAATGAAGTAGTTACTAATTATTCTACTGCCCTCTTGTGTTCATACTTTATCATTAGACGTAAACACGGAAACTGGAAAATAGAAAAGAAGACTGAAAATGAATGTAAATTAAATTAGGTACAGTTTTCAGTTGACCTCGCATTACACTTATTAAATGACCAGTGGACACAGCTGTTGACATGGAAATACAATATAAAGCAATTAAGTTTCAAGATTAGCTTGAAGAGAGAGTCAGATGCAGATCATCATGTCATTTACATACAGTCCCGATCAAAAGTTTAAGACCACTTGAAAAATGGCAACAAAAAATATATATATATCATGTATTGCATGGTTGGATCTTAACAAGGTTCCAAGCAGAGCTTCAACATGCAACAAGAAGAAATGGGAGTGAGACAAATCATTTTTTACAGCATGTAATTTATTGAAAACAACGTTTAAACTGAAACAGGCTGTTTTACAGCTGATCAAAAGTTTAGGACCACACCTTCAAAAAAAAACCCTGTAAACCCCACCAAAACAGAAATCAAAGTTCCAAACATGAACTCAGTAATGAGTAGCTCCAAGTAGTAGAGTAGCACATTATTGTTGATCTCTTCAAAATGTTGTTGCAGCATGCTTGATTCAAGCATTTCCATGAGGTGAGTGGGAACATTTCTCCAAGTGGTGAAGACGGATGCACAAAGGGCACCTACTGTCTGAAACTGTTGTCCATTTTTATAAGCTTCCCTTGCCATCCATCCCCAAAGGTTCTTAATTGGGTTTAGATCAGGGGAACACAGAGGATGATCCAAAAGAGTGATGTTATTCTCCTGGAAGAAGTCCCTTGTCTGTGGGCATTATGTACTGAAAAACCCAGTCCTTACCAGACAGACGAGGTCCCTCAGTCTTGAGGGATGCTCTCTGCAACATCTGGACATTGCAAGCAGCCATTTGACGCCCCTGCACCTCCTGAGCTCCACTGAAGGAAACAGCACCTCAGACCATTATAGCGCCCCCTGCATCTCAGGTGGGATCTGTCATGACAGTAATGCTGAAAACCATCAGGACCATCAAGGTTAAATTTTATCTCATCAGAGAATAAAACTTTCTTCCACCTTTCCATGTCCCATGTTTGGTGCTCTGTTGAAAAGTCCAAACAGTTAGTTCTGTGGTTCAAGGAGATGAGACCTTTGAAGACGGGTTTTGTTTTTGAAGCCCTTCAGTCTCAGATGCTGCTAATGGTTATGGGGCTGCAGTCAGCACCAGTCACGGCATTCATTTGGGCCAAGGATTGTCCAGTGTCTTGACGGACACCCAATTGGATCCTCCAGCTGAGTGCTGGTGAAAGTTTTGGGGGTCTTCCACTTGACTTTTTTTGTTCTATAACCCTGAGGAACATTTAAGAAATTTCAAATGACTGCCTGACTGTGTCCCACCTCAGCAGTGATGGCGTGCTGTGAGAGACTCATTTCTTCTTGCTGCATGTTAAAGCTGTACTTCGAACTTTGTTAAGATCCAACCATGCAAAATATGATTTTTTTTGCCATTTTTTCAAGTGATCTTAAACGTCTGAAAAGCCTTAGTTTTTTTTAAAGAGACTCCCTTCAGGGATCTTGCAGGCTCTGGGGTCAAAATTACTTTTGAGATTATATATTTGATATTAAACATTAGCAATAAATTAAATACTGTGCATCTTTAACACAAAAATGCCTTTAACATGTTAAGTGCACTCAATTAATTCTTTCCAAATGTTAATTCATGACATCACAGTTTATTTATGACATAATAATTTATTGCATTAAGGTGTACATAGTTTGGATAGTATTTACTCGTACTATCATTGTCTACCATTAAAATTTACTTGGTGATGTGTGACAAGCAGAGGTGGCAAAAGTAAAGACATTCTGTACTTAAGTAGAAGTACAGATACTAGTGTTAAAAAAGCAGAGGTACTGATTCAACTTCTTTACTCAACTAAGTGAAAAAGTACTTGTTACCTAAACATGAGTCTAACTACTGTTTGTGTGTGTGTGTATGTCTCGACCTCAAAATGCACTCGGCCTCACCCCGCCTGTTGACGCTTCTGACCTTTTTCCAGACAGAAGCTCTCTGTGATAGGTGTAATAGTCTTAACTAAGAACATGTGTAATCTACTGAATAAATGCTTTGATGAAATGATAATTAATGTAATGGTAATGATGATGGTTATGAATAGTAGCAGTAAAATATTTCCCTGATCTCCACATACTCAAAGAAAGTAAAAAGTAGTTTTCTACCAGCTATTTGGTGCAAAGCTAACTGAAGCTTGTGCTATATTAATGTAATAATTAAATATTACTAGTACATGGGAGTACAAACTTTCATTTTTAATCGTAATTAATGTACTCAGCTTGAATCAGTTAAGCAGAACATGAGCAGAGAAAAAGAAACAATTTTTTTTAAAGTAGCTCTATTTCCTGTTGCCTACATTATAGTGGGTGAGTTTGCCTCTAAACAGAAAATGAGTACAGTCAGGGGTTAAAGCTGAATTAGCAGATCAAGTCAATTTATTTTATTAGCACACTTAAAAAGAACAGAGGTTGACCAAAGTGAATTCAACAAGATGTAAGCAGATATTTTTACCTGTTGTCCTGGCTGATTTCCAGCCAGGACAACAGGACTGGTATAAAGTTGGTATGAAGCTGGAATTCAGTGAATGAATCTAATATCATCAGCTTAACTTCATATTAATATCTGCTACACAGATGTGACTAAACTCTGACCATGAGCACCGCAAACTGTGCACCAGTCACACACAGTTTAAATCCACAGTACAGCAAACTAACCTGTTTATGCTGCACTAAACTCCATATTATTTTTATGTAACTTTTAAATTACACAGTCAACCTCAGTTTGTTTAGCAGCATGTTTCACAATATGAAAAAACATAATGCCACATGTACAGACCCAACATGTGAATTTTAAACATGAGTTCTCCAACGAGAAGACGCTATGGCACACGTTTTTGCCTCTTTCATTTATTTTTATGCCAGGTCCCCTGGTGATTGTAACACAAACAGGTTTGCCTTTCACGTGTTACTGTTTAGGCTCAAATCAGTTTGATGTTTGAAGGGCTGCACTGACCTGAAATAATAACATTCCTCAAATGTTAAGCCAAATGTAACAAGCCCGTTTTGAAAATGCAATTAGAAGGTACAGATATTTGTTCAAAATAGAGGGAGTAAAAGTAAAAACTTCTGGTGAACAGTGTGAGAAATATGCATAAAAAAAGAAAAGAAAGAAAGAAAGAAATTAGGAACCTTGCGCCTGCTGGCAATTTTCCATGAAGATGATTTGAAATTTCTAATTTTCTTTCTCTTTCTTCTCAGATATTAAGCTTCTGGATTCATTACCGATGGTTTGTCTAGCGGGCGCTCTTATGTGCAGCCACACAGTGGCACTGCTCTTCCAAATGACACATTACTCACCACTGACAGTGCCAGTTGTGGCCCCTGTGCATAGCTGCAGTGAATCTGAACAGCAATGGCACGATACAGGTCCCACACAATGGTAATTTAATTAAGGTTAAAGAACACTTTTTATGACTTTTTTCTGTCTCAGTTTCTCAGTGTGAACATACAGTATGGGTTACGCAAACACGCATCTCAATTTTAAAATCTCTGCCACTTTATTAGGTATGACTGTGTCCACTGTACAGTAAGAAGCTATTTGCAGCCATCTCAGGTACACTACACTTGTGGCCTATTAAACAACTTTTTAAGCTTATTGTATTTCAAAT